>NC_137889.1:21197006-21818443 GCF_963455335.1 Martes martes | reverse complement strand
CTAGTTGAGTTGGTCCCTTAAGCATTGTATAATGATCTTCTTCTCTTGCTATAGTCTGTTTTGTCTGATATAAATACTGCTATCTCATTTTTAAATTTTTTTGCTTGCACTTGCATGGACTATTTTTCCATCCCTTCACTTTTAGTCTGTATGTTTAATAATGAAGTGAGTCTTTTTTAACAGCGTACAGATTTTTTTTTTTTTTATCCTTTCATGTACCCTGTGTCTTCTGATTAAATTTAAATGGATTTAATGCTTCAAAGTAATTCTAGGAAGCTATGTACCCTTTGGCCATTTTGATAATTGTTTCTAGTTGTTTTTATTGTCAACTGTTCTTTCTTCTCTAGCTCTCTTCTCTTGTGATTTGTTGCTTTTTTTTAGTGTTATGCTTAATTCCTTTTTCTTTATTTTTCTGTGTGTCTGTTATAGATTTTTAGTTTGTGGTTAACATAAGGTTAATAAATAACCTGTATGTTTACTTTTACCAGTGAAATTCTTTTCTTTCATAATTTTCCTCTACTTAATGGCCTTTTTTTTTTTTTTTCCCCTTCCTACTTAAAAGTAGTCCTTTTAACATATCTTGTAAAGCCAGTTTAGTGGTGATGAATGTCTTGGAAATTCATTCTCTTCCAACTCTGAATGATAACCTTTCTGGGTAGAATATTTTTGGTTGTATGGCTTTTTCTTTCAGCACTTAGAATACATCATGCCACTTTTTTCTGGACTGCAAGAATTCTGCTGAAAAATGAGTTGATAGCCTTTAGGGTTTCCACTGTATGTAAATAGTTCCTTTTCTCTTAGTTTTTAAGATACTCTTTATTAATTTTTGACTTTGTTATGTGTCTTGGTATGGACGGCCTTGTGTTCATATTGTTTGAAGTGGTGTGTTTACTGGAGCTAGATGTCTAATCCCTTCTCATGTTAGGGAAATTTTCACGTACTATTTTTTCAAACAATTTTTTTGCCCCTTTCTTCTTCTCTCCTCCTTTTGGGATTCCATAACGCAAATATTAGTACACCTCATGTTGTTGCTGAGATCCCTTAATATATCCTCAATTTTAAACTTTTCTTCTTGCTGTTCAGGTTGGGTTCTTTCCATTACCTTGTGTTTGGTATCACTGATACTTTTTTTTGTTTTTGTTTTTGTTTTGTTTATTTTACATCTTCTAATCTGCTGTTGATACCTTCTGGCATATTTTTCATTTCAGTTATTGTATTTTCAGCTCTAAATGGTTTCTATATGTTCTCTTTGTTGAAGTTCTTACTGAGTTAATTCATTCTCCTTTCAAGTCTAGTGAGTATCTTTATGACCATTACTTTGAACACTGTATCAGGTAGATTGCTTATTTCTGTTTCAATTAGGTATTTTTATGAGATTTTTGTCTTTTGTTTGGAACATAATTTCATTTTGTCTATGTCTCTCTGCTTCTATGCTTTATGGAAGTCAGCTACAATTTCTGGTCTGGAAGGTAGTGGCCTTAGGTAGAAGGCATCCTGTAAGGCCCTTCCTGCTGTGACTGGGTTACAACTGCTGTGGGAGTGCTGGTGAATGGAGCTGGCTTCCTCTTCACCAGGGCAGGATTTGCTCTCCAGGAGTCCTGGTCCTGGCTGGAGCTGCTGCCAGGTGTGGTGAGGTGGTAGTTGCTTTTGGGAAAATGCCAGTACTGATTGCATTTAGGTGGAGTTAAGCCCCACTGAGTTGCAGAGGTCCCAGAGTTAAGCCCAGCTAGTTGTTATGGGGGCTCACCTTACTGGTACAGGTCCCCAGGGCTGGGGGTGCTCCATATGGGGCTTGATCCCTTTGTTCTCCTGGATGACCTTCATAACTATTCCTCCTGCTTATGCGTTCCCACTGTGTCTCTGTTTTCTGTAATTTTCACTGTCGCTTTCAGAGACTTGCATTATATATGTCATACCTTGATTTGTCTGTAACAAGAAGTAAGCTCAGGATCCTCCCCAATACCATTTTCCTGAAATCTCTTTATAGAACTTTTTGATAATCCTTTTTATTTCAGTAGGAAAGGTGTTATTATTCATTCCTACTTTCCTTTCTAATTTTAGAAGTTTGAGAACTATTTTGTTTTACTTAGTCTAACTGAAGGTTTCTCAATTGTGTTGCTCTTTTCAAAAACTCAAGTTTTGGTTTGATTGACTTTTTCTCATTTCTTTATTCTTTATCATATTTATTTCTCTTCTAATCCTTTTAATTGCCTTCATTCTGTTGTCTTTGGGTTTAGATTGCTTTTCTCTTTCCAGCTCCTTAAGGCAAAAACTTAGGGTAATGATTTGAGATTTATTTTGGTATGTGATTTTTATATAGTTATATCATACTTTAAAAATCCTTTTGACAGATCTCTGCTTTTAGTTGGAATGTTTAATGCATTTATCTTTAAAGAAATTACTGATAGGGACTTCTGTCATTCTACAATTTGTTTTCTATATGTGATAGGTATTTACTCAATTTTTCCATTACTACTTCGGGGTTTATATTAAATTTATAACAGTCTAGTTGGAATTAATAGCAGCTTACATTCACCAGTATACAAGAACTGCTTCTCTGCAATTCTAGCCATTTGCTTTTATGAGATTATTGTCAAATTACATTTTATAAACTATGTCAGATCTGTGTGTTCTGTTGAGTCCCTCTAGCAAAATTTTCAATTATGAAATTTTTCAATTTCAGTTTTAGAATTTGTATTTGACTCCTTTTATAATTTCTTAGTTGATATTTTCTATTTGATGATGCATTGTTCATTTGTTTCCTTTAGTTCCTTTGTCTGTGGTTTCCTATAGCTCTTTGAGTACATTAAAGACTGCTAAAGTCTTTAGCAAGTTGAATTTCTGCTTTAAGGACAGTATTAACTTTCCTGTTTCTTTGTGTGCTTTTTTTCCCCCCCAAATCGGTCATTCTAAATATTCCAGTGTAACAGCTGTGGAAATTGGATTCTGCTCCCTCTCTAGAATTAGTTTTGTTGCTTGTTGTAGTTATTTAGTGAATCTTCAAAACTGTTTTTATAAAAATTGTGTTCTTTATCATGTGTGGTCTGTGAAGTCTGTGTTTCATTAGTTTAGTGGTCAGCTAGTGGTCTGACAGAGCTGTCCTTAAGTGCCTGCAGATGAAAGAAAGAAAAAGAAACCAGTCCCCTGGGCTTTGCAGATTGACTCTGTTAGGTCACCCCATCAGTACTTATTCGGGGTGTTTACGGGCTGGTGTAAACATCAGCAAGAAGTAAAAGCTTAGGGTCTTCTCAGATCTTTCCTGAGGATGTATCCTGATCTGGGTTTTGGATGTGGCAGCTTTTCAAAGCCTTTATTCCCCGAAGTACTTCACTCTCCGGCTTTTCCTTTCATTCAGTCCTCGGCCATGTGTCTGTTGTCTGTCATAACTGTTAACTCTAGCCTCAGGCAGGAGCATGTTCCTTTCCTTATCAGTATTTTGGAGAAACACCCTCTGGAGCAACACCCTGAGAAACTTCTGAGTTAGGTTAAACAAAGGTAAAAGGCCATATTTGAATCCTCCCAGTAGCCCTCAGAGCAAAACAAACACTATTCCTTGGGAACAGGAGTATTCTGCCTCCTGTAGAACCAGGTCCCCATACCAGTTACAGGCTGCCATTTTTCAAGACCACTACTGACTGGGAAGGAGGATGGGGAAAGACTAAGATAAAACACGATCAAGTTAGCCATCTGAATTTCAGTCACATTTTAAGCTTTCATTTGATTTCTCTTACATCATCTTCCAGACTTTGAACAATATTGAATGTCAGTTTCTGCCAGTCTTTCTAATGTTTCTGTGGAGTGGATGGGTCCTTAGAGTTCTTCATTCTGCCATTTTCATTGCCTACATGCATGCATAATATTTTGTGGAAATAGACACACCAATTGGATGAATGTGACCTGATTTTCTTCTTATATTCTGAATGTGTGATGCTTTATTAAAATTTTGTAAATACTTATAGACTGTTATATGATAAAAACATTGCATATATATTTGACATAATAGGTAAAAAATGGAGTATAGAAAAATTCATAAATGAACATACTTCTGAATTGTATAAGGAAATTGAGGGGCTAGCATGAACGTACTTGTACCCTTGTAGTGTGACTGCCATGCTCACCCTTTCCCTACTATTAGAAAAATTATTAGTTTGACCCATTACAGCTTCTTGCTAGAGTATGAAAAGCCTCTTGTTTTAATATTTTAAACTGAACATTAAAGAGCTCTGAGGAACACTGTCTCCAAAAATCCATTCAAATGTTTTGTTGCTAGATGCTCTAGTTAATGTGTTTGTCTTTGTTACCAGTACTTCTTGAAACACACTGTTTACTGTCTTTGATCTCAAAATAATATGTCATGCCTTATTTAGAAATAACTACTCCCTTCATGTACCTTTAGGGAGGTTCTCCTAAATAGCAAGAAAGGGAATACTTGTCAAGCTCTATGGTTACAAGATATAATCTCCCCAAATCACCATGCTTGCTAAATTGTTAACTGACAAGGGATATTACTTTATATGCAAAAGAAAATTATAGTAAACACACAACACTATTGGACTTGCTCATGTGAATATCTGATGCAAGGAACAGTATGCTGAGCAAAATGCAACATTTTATTCATTAGATGTTGTTAGAAATTACACTCCTTTGGATGGGATTTTATGTTAAGATTTTTTCCTCTGGGTAGGAAAGCAATTCTTTTTATTCTAACTGAAGACTGTTCAACATATAATCAGTTTTTAAGGGAGCCTTCAATACAGTACATCTGGTTGAAAAGTGACATTGCAGGATACAGCATACCAGATAAGAATTAATTTTTCAATTAATTTGTTTGGCAAAGGTAAAGATAGCCTATATTACATACATGATTTTCCATATGCTAAATTCTGAAGCGAAACTACATTTGAACCACTCTTTGTAGTTTTGCCCATAGCACTTTCCAGTAACAACTTGTCTTGAGGCAGTTTATTTCCCTCTAGAATCACTTCCCTAATGTAACAACAGGCTACAGCAAAGTGACAGCTCTCTAGCTATAAAATGCTAAAAAATTTTTTGTTGTTGTAGGCATATATTACTGAAAGGAAATTACATAATACAGGCTACAAAACTTTTACTAATCTGAAATAGAGAAGTTCTCCTTACCTTGGTCATTGTCTGACTTTGGTCATGATTGAACACTATATTAAAGTTTCATAGACTAATGTATGTTGTTTAATAACAACTTTGAGCCTTAAGGGGACAAACAAAAATAATTATAATAAACATGTGTTTACATGTAAAGTTTGGTCTCAGATTCCAATTGTAATGCCTGTTCTGAATGAATCTTAGAAAATGTAAAAATACTCAGTGGATTTACATTTACGAGTCAAGTGCTACCTAGGGATAGGCATTAAACAAATGATCATGATAACTTAATGTTTTTCCATAAATGCCATTCCAGTATGAAATTTATCACACTTTGAACAGGAACTAGGGAACTTAATGTGCTTTTTAATAACAGATTTGGGAATATGTGGTAAGGTGAACAGAGTTCTGAATTATTATGCAATTTTCACTGAATATCCTATTTTGACAAGATAACTTATTTCCAGCACACATACTGCCCTGGAACTTAGCTTCATATGCCCCTGTAGGATTTTTATATTTCCCATTCTTTATTGAATTTCATAAAGGTATGAATTAAATAAATTTAGTAGATGTGCACTTGGTTCCTGTTTGAGACTGTATACCTGAAACTCCTAAGTTTTCCATGTTCTATTTTTTAGATCTTAACCAAAATTAGATAACAAAACCTTTAAAAAAAAAAAAAAAAGGAAAAACAAAGTTTACTGAACTGTGTTTTTAAATTCTTCCTTAGCACCAAAGAAAATAAAAATTCAGATTTGAGAGTTCAGAAGCCCAGTTTATAAGCCTATTTTTCTATTCTTTCTGGCTTTCAGCTTCTAATACTTCCGTAAGTCAGAAAAAATTTTTTATATCCTGTCTAATTTACAGGGTTGTTGTAAAGAAAATAACATATGCAAAAGTGCTTTATAAACTAGAAGAGGATATACAAACATAGTAATGATTAGACTCCAATATTTGGTTTTCAAATAAGCTTCACTGAGTCACTCATGTATAGGATAATTTTTATCTGGATTCAGGGAATGAAGTTTGGATGGCAAACTTCTTCCATATAATACATGGGGAAAATGGCCATCAGAGTTAGTTTTGCAGTAACAAGTCTGGATTCCTGGGTGACCCTTCTAAATTTAGAGAGGAAATTAATTTCTAGTTCTGGTGTGTTGCTTCTATCACCTAATACCTCCAAGCTTACTGATTTAGACCTGTTCATTTTTGAAATTTATGTCCTGGGAAAAAACCTCCATTTCCCAGGTTAAGCTTCTAAGTTGTAGGCACTATTCATCCAACTCCCTGCCTCTAATTGTAATTAATAAGAACAAAACATTTGTAACCATACACACAACCTTTATACTGAAATGACAATGAATATATTTTTTCAGTATGTGACATATTTTCATGCATATACCTTATCTCTGTACAACCTTAAGGATTCTTTAACATATATTTCACAGTTTTCCCTTACTAACATTGTGGTTTTCTTTACTAATAAGTGAACAGTTCTAACACATGAATTCATAATTACATTGTCATTTATTTCAGTCCTACAGCATACACTGAATATAATATGCTTGAAAACACTTCAGTATTTCATGTTCTTTCCAGTGCTAATATGAATCTTAACTATCCACTTCTATAAATTAAATTGGCTAGGAAAACACATTTCAAAAATTGTACAAGAATAAGCTAGAATTATCACAATCAACGTGGATATGAACTCAAGAATTCAAACTATATCTCAGGAACACTTTATCTTCATGGTAAACATTCACTTTATGCAAATCCCACTTGGCTTCATTTAATTAAAAAGCTGAAAAAGAAAGAAAATTACATGCTGAAAATAGGGAAAACAATATGCTTTTTATTCATTCTAAAATAGTACATGTAAATAGATACAATAAAAATGTCATAATTATATTAATTCATCTCATTCTAACTTTTTATCAGGGCAATTTCTCTGAACTAGTTCCGGAGATGGGGTCAAAACTTATGGTGAGAACAGGCCAGGGGTGGGAGAGGATGCTGATAAGAACTTGAACTAGCATTGTTTAAGTTTGGGTAAAATACCCTATTTCTTTCTGTGAGCCACTTTCATTGCTGCTTAGAACAGTAGTTTAACCAGTGTTTAAACTGGCAATGTAAGTAAGAGAACAAAAAGTATGAATTAAAACAAAGATTTGAACTGGGTCATTTCAATGTCCTAAAAAAAAAAAAACAACTTTCTTCTCTTCAACCTGTAATTCATTCACTTACATAAAATAACTAAACGCTTGATGTTTTTAAGTGAAATTTATAGCTGAAATATATTGTACAGCCAAAAAGAATGTATATATGAATCATGAGTCTCATCAGATTCTGAGTACATAAATATCTGTACATAAATGCTTGTACAGACAGAAATAAAAGGGAGTTATTTTTCTTAACTTCCCTAAGCAAAGTTTTAATCTATGAACAGAAATACAAGTTGTAAGATGGTAAGTCAATTTAAATAACATTAACTAAGTTTCTGCTTGATATTTGTACCTTTTTCTAACATGTGGCAAGGTTTTTTGTTTTGTTTTTGTTTTGTTTTTGTTTTTTTTTGGTCCTGACAATATAACTTTGCAGGATGACCAGAGACAAACCATATTTTAACAAAATATTAAAATAAAAACAAAAATAATTGTTGCTACAATTAGAAAGCCATGTAGTTGGAAAACTGTTAAATTCGTAAGGTTAATATAATATCTGGATGTTTAAATCTTAATATCCTAGGAATATATTTCTTTGTCTTTCTGAACCTCGGTTTCCTCATTAGTGAAAAGAATGTTTGGCTGATCTCCAAAGTTCTTTATAGTGCCCATATTTTATCAACCTTGTGACCTTGTGATGCTAGGTGCTAAAAGTAAATACGTATTTAAAAATACTTAAAATGTTATATAACAAAAATATAATAATAAATGTAATACAGTATAATACAAATTATAAAATAAAAAGGATATACAATCTGAAATAAGTACTCCATTTCTGAGGAATTATTAAAGGCTAGAAATTGTGTGCTAATTCCTCAATACAACAAGACCTTGCTTCTATTTTTCAAAATAACTAGTTATGACTGAGGCCTGAAGAAGAGTGTCAGTGGGGAAACTTCCTTAGAGCAGTAAGCAGTGGCTGCTGTTCAATCCACATAATCCTTAACACTGATGAAAGTGCACAGAGATGTGTGCTTTGTAGACGAACTCTTTGGCATTTTCTGTCTTTAATTTTAAACTTCCCCTAAAGATTAAAGCTAACTTAAGAATGAGAGTTAATGATAAAAAGAAAACTTGGTCATAAAATACTTAAAACTTAAAGTTGAAAAAATTATGACTTAAGAAAACTGAGAATTTACAGGGTTTATTTATTTTTTAAACAACTGGTCTAAACATTTCTAGCTGTGTGCATTAAAGATCACCTTTTATCATTGCTATAACTATTATACTATAAAAGCAAAAACAGTAATATGACCCTTATGATCATTTTATACTTCCTAACTTTTTGGATCTAAAAAGTCAAAAAGATTCTATGATTTTTAGATAAAATCTAAAAATAAAATAAATAAATAAAATAAACAAAAGGATCTCTGTACCTTCTTATTGTTAAGGTAAACTAAGAATCCTTAGTTACCGCACTATTGGTTCACACGAGGAATTTCTCCCAAACTATAATATTGTTTTTTTAAAAGCTTGTTAAAACAATCTTTTGTTTACATTTTATTATGCAATGACAAATACATATTTTATCTTGAAAGGATTCTATTGTCTTACAATAAAGGATAAGTTCAACAGACTACTTCCTGTTTATTATATTTAAAATCTCTTTCATAAAAAGTTACAAACTTTACAAGTGTTCATTCAAGACACTGGAAAGATCGAAGTGTGTCAAAAATGTTTTGTTAAAATCTTTCTTAGAAAAGCATAAAATATTATTCTCTAGGTAATCATTCAATATTAATATTAAACATCCAAGGTATATTCCAATATGAATGTTTTATATGGATTTCGTCATTTGAGATTAGTCCCTCATTCCTATCTGTCAGGTTCTGATATGATTTTTTCTTTTTACATTTACCTGTCTGGTAATTTTGATGTATAATGTAACAGTTCTCCTCTATCTGTGTTTCTAATAGTGCTTGGATAGTATCTTTCCTAGGAATGCTTATTGTAAAAATGTATAAAAATACTTTTATAACATAAAAACTGTTGAATACCAAAAACCAAATATACTCCTCTTACTTGGAATGTATTTTTCAGTATTGTGGTTGGGTTCCTCAGAGAGGTAGCAGCTGCCTTGGGTACCACCATCAACTTCTGTCTGGACTCTCTTTTACCCTTTCACGAATGATTCTCTTCACAGGTCATGGTAGTATGTGCATACATAACACTGACTACTGTAGCTAGCTTACTTCGGAGTGAATGCATGTATGGTCAACTGACGCAAGTAGCAATAGAAGATGGAGGCTACATGGCAAGTCTAGAGAATTGTACACAGAAAGATTAGAGAGGAGACTAGAACCAGCATGAATATGCCCCAGAAACTCCCCCTTTTGCTAGCTTGAAGGGATCAACTATTCCCTTCTGGTCTTCGTAATTTGATTATTGCTTAAAGTACATCAGGGATGCAGAGGGGCATTGTGTATACAAAGAAGGAAGGGGATAGAGATCTCCAAAAACTTCCAAGTTTGGTTCTTTCCTAATCATTCCCTCATACTTACAAACATTCAGGATTTACATAAAAATGCAGTCCTTGACTTGCAGAGAAGTGATGTTCTAAAAGTTTGTAACAAGGTTATTATTTGAAATACCAAATAAGTTTTTCTAGAGAAACATTATTTAAAATGGTAGTTGTTTTCTCAAAGTTGAGCCAAAAAAAAAGTCTGTCTCAATCACTATTCAGCAAAGATTTACTGCCCATCTATTCTGTACAAGAATATTGTGTTTAGAAGGGTGCTGTAAGACATGAAATGACTGAAAGTCATGGCCATTAGGTTTTTTCTCTAGAGGAGAGTAAGACCTGGACACAATTAAGTATAACACAGACATGTTTGATGTGATGGCAAGTCCAAGTGTTAGAGTTTTGTTTGCTTGTGTTTCAGTTCCTCTGACTTTGAAAACAAGTTAAAGGAAGGGATAGTAGCCTAGGCTAGTTAAGTTAGTTAGTTAACGGGTGTTAAGTGCCAAAGAATAAAAATAACATTGTGTTATGTTCAGTATGGGGAGTATGTTCAGTATGAGGAGCCCATACACTTTCTGTAAAAGGCCAGGAAGTGAATAAAAACTGTGGGCTGTAAATCTGTTGAAACCACTCAACTAAGCTGTTGTGGAATGGGAAAAGACCTCTGGATTTGGTCACTGTGTGGTCACTGGAGACTCATATGTAAAGCAAGTTTATTCCTTTTTTCTTCCTGTGAAAAATCTAAATAGGCATGAAGTAGTGGCTTGCATTTTGTTTTTATTTATCTTAATTATCTGTTGTTGGTGTTTAAAAAAAAAAAAAAGATGCATACACAGTGCTCTTAAATGAATGCTGTCCAACTGGGAGCTGGTTAAATTCTCTGAGCTCTTCAGATGGACATAATTTTCTTGTGTACTGTACTTCCTATTCTCAAACTGGGGAAGAGTCAGGGAGACCTAATGGTGACATGCCACTTTGTCTTACAGAAATCATTTATGTGATTAAAGGGCAGTTGCTCAGATTTCATTTTGGTATTGAAAAGAAATTAGAATGGAGGAAAAGCCTTGTTGCTTTACTCAGAGCACAGATCATCCGCTAGTTGAATTGTTCAGTTGGCCTTGTACCTAGTGGAACTCAGTGATTCACTGTTCTTAGGGCTTTCTTAACCTTTACTTTATATTCATAAATGTTCTAAGGGAATGCAAGAGAGAAGTACATTATGGCTGTTAGCCAGTCATCTTTAGCTTGCTTCTCGGCTTTGTAATAGAAATTACTGAACCCTGAAAAATTTTCAAATCTGAACTCAACAATCCCCAAAAAAGGCCTGGAGGACTTGACTTCATTAGGAGAAGGGAAAGGAGATCTTTGGGTATGGAAACCTTTCTGTATCTGTGTGTACACAGGGCAAGAGTTGTCAAGTCTCATTACTGCTAAGGCCACTTCTCTACACAGCCTAAACTAAGAGACTTAGTAATAGCTTTCATAGCATGGCTATTAATAATGAGACATGATCAGGAAGGTAGATACTATGTCTGGGGGAAAAAGAATAATAAAGCTAGTGTGTGGAATAAGGTTGGGAGATAGGTGAAGAAGAAAAAAGTCTTTTAGATCACAGGAGCTGCCTATGCAGGGTTTCTGCATAGTAAGTTTGCATAGAGTAAGTGGTTTCTGTCAGAGTAAGGAAGTTGAATTTTCAAGATGGAACTCACCCTCAAGAGACATTTTGTGTATGTCTGTTCAGACTATGTGTTGTGAGGCTGGAGGGGTTGGAATGAGCAGTACAGAATGTAAAAGAAAAAACCAAAAAGCTGAATTTTCTACAGAAATTACTTTATTCTATATAGAGGTTCCTAGTATCTATTTCTAATATTACCAAATGCTGATTAAAAAATCTTAGTACATACTTAAAAAAAAAACATGCATTTTGTTTTATTACTTTGGGAATTAAAATTTATACTGTTTGTTAGTGGAAAGAGAGATGTGACTACATTTGTCCTAGGCAGAATGAAATGTATTTCTGTCATTTGTTTTAGTTCTGCTTTCCTAACCTTTTCCTAACTTCTTCCTAAAGTAGTAAGAGGGAAGTAGCTAAATGAAATTATACTTTGTTTGGAATGGAGTGCATATGCATATATCGGAGTATTTTACAGACCTACTATTTGTCAAATGGTTAATCCCATGGGTCAAAGTCTATTGGAGACATCTGTATCTGAGGTCTTATCTCTAAAGCAATGTACAACAGCCTAAGACTGGAATATAGGGTCTCACAGTTAAAAGTTATCATACATCTATAAAACAGCAGTTTGCTATAACTTGTCTTATGTATGAGAGAAATATTATGGTCTTTATTTGAAAGATGAGGAAAACTGAGGCTCAGAGAAGATTAAAAGACTTGCCTGAGGTTATAGTTTTAAAGTGCCATGGTCCAAATCACATCTTCTCACTCAAAGTCCAGATCACTTTCCAATACACCACAGTGAAATACAACAATATGGAAAAAATAGTCCTTAAGATTCAATTTCCATTTGCAAAATATTATTACAAGATTTAGCACTGTATTCCTTATCTAGATAAGATAGGGGCCAGACAATGGTGCCTTTAGAGCATTCCAGCTCTTCTCCGAATCCTCTCTAAATCTTCGGTCCTTTATGTCATTCTTCAAAGCTGGAACTCAGCAGGAGAAAGACAATCCCAGTGAAATTCTTATCAGTGATATGTATTGTGGGTTGATCACCACATCATTTCAATATTATTTTTCTATTTGTATAACTCAAGATAATATTTAATATTTTTTCTACAGATGAAAGATCTACATGTAAGATACAGAAATGAATGTGAGATTGCTATACTGTATATCCTGGGATTTTTTTGCCTTGCTGTACTTGTCCACTACCATACTTTCCTCAAAATTCATATAAATGTCTTTCATTTCTGTTATTCTGTACTTTCCATTACTGAATGTCCATTTTTTGGTTATTCATTATTTCTCAAAATAGCCAAGGACATCAGGAATTAAAAGTAATTTTTTAAAAGACAATAGAAGATAGTTTCTATGTCCATTATAAGCTTAATAAAATATATTTTTATTATTTGATGCCAGCCAGCTAAGAATCAATCTGAATTTGCAATAAGTATCTTTATAGCTCAGGTTTCTGGAATAATTATCTTTCCACACAGCACACATCCCTTTAGGTGTGTGGAATAACCTAACAACTCCAAGAGGTGTCATTTGATGTGAATTCCATCTTCTGGAGTTGTACAATGTGGCAAACCAGTACTCTTCTTGTCATTGTTTCTATCTTAATGGTTCCTGTTGCATTTAGATAATACATAAAAAATGTTTTTGAGTTAAATAGTCAATTAATATGATGAGCACCTACTATGCGCACAGCACTTTGGAGATACAAAAAGGTATTTTCACAGACTCTTCTCTAAAATATCTCATAATATTACGGAATGAAAATGATTTTAATACATAAAACAGTAATATATGAATACTTAATGAAGAATGTAATGAAGTAAAGTGCTGAACAAAAACATAATGAAGTAAGATGCTAAAGTTGAAGGGCTTATACAGGTTAAGAAGGAGGTGAAGTAAATATTTATTGAGAACCCCATTACATTTTAGGCATTACAAAGTGATCATATAATTTATCCCCACAGAGGAAGATAGGTGTTATACCAACTACAAATGAAGAAAGAAGCTCAACAAAGTTAAATATGTTGGCAAAAGAAAGAGAAATAACTTGAGACAAACCTAGCAACTGAGCCTGTCTCCAACCCCATAAAAAACTAAAATATGATTTTCAAAGTGAAGAAAAATGAGACCCAGAACTTAAGTAACTAACTCCAAGCCCCAAAGTTAGCAGAGAGGATCTAAGATTCAAACTCAGATTTGTTTGACTGCAGAGCTAGAGCTATTAATTTAAAAATTATATATTGAACTCAGCTCTTATTGTAAATATTATTTTCCATTCTGCTACTCTATCTTGCTAAGATAACTAAAGAGTTTTATAAATAGGAAGCAAAGTGATTGAATTAATAGAGAATGTTTCATGTTTTTTTTTTTTTACTAAAGTAGAGGCATGGGTCAGAAGTACTTTTACAGAAGTTTTTTGAATTTTTGTAGGTCAAAGTGCATCAGTGGAAAAAAATGGGATATTACCCGTAAGTAAAGACTATCAAGTATTGCTTCTAGCTCTTTGCTTTTCTCTGAAAATGGGATGAGCCTAAAGTTAATCTTTATTTAATACACAAAAGGAACACAGTGCTACCACTGAAATAAAATTCTTTTTTGAATTATGGCTCAGATGGTAATTAGACCAAACTCTTAATAATCTTGATATTTCACTAGTAGTTTCAAGGGACTCAGGAGCCCAATTACGTTCATCAAAAGGTTCAGGGACAATCTGTTCTTCACTAAACTGAATCAGGCAAATATAAAAGTTACTTAATCTTCAGTGTAAAGAAACTCCTACTTAGTAAAGTAAATGAAATGTAAATGAGTTTGAAATATTTATATCTATCTGAATTAAGGACAGTAAGCATCTAACATTTATTGAGTAATTAATACTATGTGTTATTTACTACATACTTGGCAATGCGTTAAGTAATTTACATTCACTCTCACGTAATCCTTACAATAGTCAAATGAAGTTTTGTTTTTTTTTTTAATTTAGTAATGAGAAAACCAGTATTTAGAAGAATTAAATAACTTGTCCAAGGTCACAGAGTAACAGATCAGGGTTTTTTTGTTTTGTCTTTTGTTTTTGTTGTTGTTGTTGTTTTAAGATTGGGAATTTAAATCCAGCAAGTTTGCTTACTGAAACCTAACGGAGAATCTGGGAGAATTCAGTGATGGCGTGAAACCTATTGATACTGTAGGAAAAGCACTCTTAATACTAAAATGTAGGAGAGATTTAAGGAAATAGGATAAACACTTCAAGCAGACATTTGTTTCTTTCAACAGTTACAAAGATCAACAAAAATAATAGTGTGAAGTGCTGAGAAAATATAATGAAGAACATAAATGTTTAAGGTTTTGTGAGGCTTAAGATTAAAAAGAAAAATAAAACGCATAAAGACAACTACACAGAAGAAATTGAAGGTTGTAGATTAAACAGAATTCAAAATTATGAGGAATAAAGAATTAGCACTATGCCCAGGATTACCTTTAAACTATCAGTAGTATTTCTTGATACAAAAGTTAGAATTCACAGAAATTTAAAAGGAAGAAATCGAAGGCCACAGAGGGCTTAAGGCATTATGCCCAAGGAAGTACTTTAGCATTGGAGTTGAAGTCCCTGGTGACAGGTGATTTTTAAATTAGTATATGATACTATGTTCAAATGTGCATCTTCACTATGGGATAGCTCAACAGTTTTATCCAAAGTATGGGTATTATCTAAAGTAGGCAGAAGTGGGAAGTTTTTTCAGTCTTCTTAAAGGAAAAAGTGTGTTTGTCCTTGCAGTTCATCTCGAAGTCAAGGATATGGTCTTGGCCGAGAAACTATTCTTGTCTTTTGCAAGCCTACTTCAGTGTAGGTCTGCTGCAAATGATTGCATTAACTTAGCTCTTGGTCCCCAGGGTTAAGAGTAGGGCTTGACTCTCTGTGAAGACGGATAACCACAAATGTCTTGTCTGAAGTACTTAGGACAGCACATGCCTTCTGGAATGTTTTGTGTTTTCCCTTTCCTATAATGATGGTGTCCTGTATCTCATTCTCTTATTCCTTACAAAGTGCTTTTATTTGAGATGAGCAAGGCCGATTTTTTCTTTTTTAGGGAGGTACTCTAATGCTTGTGCCACAGAAACGCACTTCTGGGAGTGCAAACTGTTTGAAAATGTGGTGCTATGTTACGCTCATAACTGACCTGGCTTCTCATGCAGAATAATTCCGTGGGAAGAGAGAGCTTTTTCTTTAACATCTCACATTTCCACTTCTCAGAATTATTTCTCTCTCCCACTCTTTGATTTATTACTTCTCTCATTCTTGCTTGTGCTATCATCTTTACTTTTTCTCCAGTGAACTAGTTGTATAGATGTATATTTTCCCCCTACGCTGTTAGGTTTTTAGGATTTAGCTCAGGAGATATCAAAATCTCTGGCATGTAATCTCTGCAGACCTTTTAGCAACACTTGGTTTTGATGTTTATCATCTATTCATTAACACATTCAAGATAACTGATGGAAATTTCTGAGAAAAAAAATTAAAGATAATTCAAAAGGCAAATGATGCAGTGCAGCAATAATAATCATAAAAAAGGCAGGATCTACTACAACTAAGGTAACTTGAGCATAAATCCATGTGCTAGACTAATTAAAGTAGAAAACTTGTCAAATGTAAAATTGGTATTTTGGGGGGTACATACTGATATTCTATACTATACTTTTTTAGTTCTGAGAGATGCATATATGTAAATGTCATGGGAGGAAACATATATCCTATATAAACCTGAGGAAGCCAAAGAATTTGAATGTGAGTGATCGGATGGACAGACAAAACAAGAGAAAAAGAAATTTGATGAATTCCAGAAAGCTAAAACCCACTGTATTATATGTACATATATAATACATATGTAATATGTATCTCTAAAATGAAGTTCTACTGTCTATAAGGCCGTGTGCCTCATAGGTCCTCTGCAAAGTCTGAGCCGAACGCATGGCAGGTGCTCAAAGACTTGTTTAACTGAGTTAAAAATCACTTGGCAAATGAGTTAGCTACCTGATATTAGCCTTTAAATATACATTAACCAATGAAGTTGTTTATTAGTTAAAAATAAAAACATTCACATTAGTATAATGATATTACCTATAAGGATAGCCGTGGTATTTGGAACGAAATATTGAAAGTAGAAAACTGAAGAAGAAGACCACCAGGCCTAATCCCACTAGGCAAATTACTAGAAAGAGACAGAAAATGCCATTAATGTCTAGACACATGGAACCAAAATGCATGTGTTTTTTAAATGCATTCAATTAATAACAGTATACTTACATTTTAATAGTTCATGGCACATACAGGCACAACAAACCAGATAATCCAAAATACAATGTATTCATTATTTTCCACATTCTTCTCAATGAAAATGTACTATTTGGGGTATGAAAACAACAAAAGTGACTGATCTAAGTCTTCTGGTGCTTTTCTTCTCTTACAGAGTTCCTATAAGTACTAAAATGCCTCAGGGATCAAAACAAAACAAAATATGTGATAAACCACAAACAAGATTATCAGCCCCTGCCTTATAAAGCATTGGCTATATTAGCATAGATATTTGCATTGTTAGAATACTAAACAGAATTTTATTCTCTTCAGATGCCATGCAATATTTACTAAGAAATGTCATTTTAGATTATTGGCTAGATTATTGCTTCAGTAAAAGTCTGTTACTTAGAAATAGTCATCCTAGTGTACAAAAAGCTGGAATAAAACCTTCAGGAGTGAAGTAATAGGGATTCTGGAGAGCCCAAAGTGAGGGGAAATCCCCCCACAGAGTAGATACTTTTGTCAAAGTGCTATTATTTCTTTTAACAAACGAAGAAACTTTTAACAAATGGCATATTAGAGTAGAATGTGCTGTGGTCTAGGTTTTCAGTATCCCTGTATCCCAGGCAAGTTAACAAGAGTGAAAATACTTTTTGTCTTCTTTTCCTTTTTGTTATGGTTAGGAAGATTTTACTCTAAAGTCAAAGAGTAATAAATATTTGTAATACAAAGCAATGGAAATATGTATGCAAATATATAGAGTATTTAAACAAGATTTATTACTATTAGTAAAATACATGCTCATAAAATTAAAATGCTTAAAAATCTGAGCCAATTAAATGCAGGTCTGTTTGGAATAAAGAAAAACATGAATTTAAAGAAATTGAAATGGACAAATCTATGCCATAAATAAGTAGAAAATGTGAGAGTTAATTCTTAAGAAAAATCTAAGCATTTAAGAATAAAACACTTGCACAATACTTGTATCCTTTCATTAGTTTCAGAGAATTCTTATAAAAATACTGAAAATATCTGAAATAATTAGAGAAAAGAAAATGAAACACACTAAGGCACAGAACACAAGGAAGAGTTAGCAGTTCAATATCCTTCATAATGGTGAAAGACATTAAAAAAAAAATCCTTCTAGCAGGTCTGAGACCAGGTTTAATTACAATCCTGGAAATCAAGGAGTGGATAAGTTATGACACTGTCAAAAAATGGTCTAGAAATCTGTCAGTTTTCTTTCAACTGTGTAGGATTATCATTCTTTCAGTTTTGAGGATAAATTGCTGAAAGTCCTAACAACAGTCAACTATAGCCTCTCTGACATTCCATTTCAGACAAAGTTCATGCAGTTGAACTTCAAATTAATATTGACAGAAAATGAAGTAAAAAAGTAGGTTGCTGAATATCCCAAAATGAAGAACATCTTTTTAAAAATGTGTAAACTATCCAAGTGTGACAGACACCGGGCACTAGATACAACAATAATAGCATCTCTTCTTACAACAATCTTACTAAACCTAGAACTGATTACCTAATGCTTTATTTTATACCTTACCACATCTGGTATTTTTATCAAACACTCATTCTTTCTTTTCTTGTTTTAAATTTTCAGAAGCTTTTAGTTGCTTTGCCACTTTGGTTGTGCTCAATGGAAAATGAAGCTCAAAGTACATGATCAAGTAAAACAATATATTTACTTAATTCTGTGCAGTGGAACAAAACAGTGCTACTCAAGTCCTTGTATATAGGGAAGGGAGCAGTGGAACTGAGTGAGTAGTAGTGAGGAGTCAGTAATTACTGAATGAACCACTGCAGCCCATATAAGGTAACATACTTGTAAGAAAATGCTATGATACAGAATCATTCTGATCTGAGAAATAGTAATCACAGTAGTTGTATTATATATCAAAAAGGAGTAACTGTAAAATATATTTCCCATGTCTCTTTCTTTCTCTCACACTACACATGAATAATTTGACAATGCTGAATATTGGGGTGGTATGTAGGGAAATATCTACCAAGAGGGAAGCTGGAAGTAGTGATTTTGTAAACTCAACATCACAGATGTTATAAGATAAAAAATCTGTGTATTTAACTATTACTTAGCTTAATAAGACAGGATATATAATAAATAATCACATAAGAAATGTCTTCAATAACACTGTCAATTCCAAGAACATTACATTGTTTGTTCAAAAGATGTATCATAAAATGATACTCTGCACAATGCTTAACTAAAAGTAATGCATTAGATTCTTTTGTAGTTTCTTTACAATAGTGTATAGATACCATCATGGGAAAACAAATGACAAACTAAACTGAATACTATATTCAAAATATTTTAACACTTAAGACAACTATTTAGAAATCATTATGGTTTATTTATATACATGTCATCATAGTTAATACCTCCAAGAAGAAAATAAGTCTGGATTTTTATTTTATTTTTTAAAGATTTTATTTATTTGACAGAGATCAGAAGTAGGCAGAGAGGCAGGCAGAGAGAGAAGGGGAAGCAGGCTCCCCGCTGAGCTGAGAGCCTTATGCGGGGCTTGATTCCAGGATCCTGAGATCATGACCTGAGCCGAAGGCAGAGGCTTAACCCGCTGAGCCACCCAGGTGCCCCTGGATTTTTATTTTAAACTTCTTAATAAATTGTCTTTCTCAGATACCTGTGCTGCTCACACATAAATTCCAAGTTTAAAAAGTTTCCAGAAATGCTAAGCATACTGGGAAGAATTTTAATTATGGGTTTAATTATAAAATTACACAGGAACTTGATAATTTAAAAAAAAAAAAAAAGGTTTGTGGCAGGAAATTTAAGGCCCTGTCTTCATTCCTAACCTATGCTCCTAAGGGTAGATTTTTCTCCCATGTTCTTCCCTTGCCTTGTCAAAATCTAATACTTCATACAAATGAATTTTTTTTTTCGACAACCCCCCTGAAAAGAATAGTTCCATCAAAGGATAAAACGTAGATAACTTGCTTCGAAACCCAATGCTTTAGAAAACACAAGGCGCCTGGGCGGCTCAGTCCCTTAAACATCCATCTACCTTTGGCTCAGGTCATGATCCTGGAGTTACAGAATGGAGTCCCACATCGGTCTTCTTCCCCACCCAGGGGTGGGGAGTCTGCTGCTCCTTCTGACTCTTCCTGCTCTGGTGCTTTCTCTCAATAAATAAATTTAATCTCAAATAAATAAAATCTTAAAAAGAAATCTTAAATCTTTCTAAAAGAAATCTTAAAATCTTAAAAAAAAAACCATAATGCTGGAAATCTGTGGACTTGTAAATCTTGGAATACCACTGGAAAAGGCATAGAGCCTGGAAAAGACATGATCAAAAGATAATTTTTTAAATGTTGATTAAAAGAAATTTGGAAGTAATCGGAAGGTATTCTATTTCAGTGTTTTGTACACTGAAAATTGTGAGTCCTTGAATGTATACCTGATTGTTGTAGAATAAGGAACACAGCATTTGCCAATAAAATCTCTGAAGACTCTGACCACAGAATTGTGTCTCTCCCTGTAGTGTGGATGTTACTATGGAGAATACAGCTTCAGTAGACACGGGTCAGAGCAGCCCTGACAAGGGCTGACAGCTTGCCTTTATGTGCAATTCCACCGAAAATCACCCAATCCCATTTTGGAAGAAATGTATTTTAAGTATTTGTACACCCACATCCAAGAACTAGAAACAAGTAAAACAAACTGCAACCTTTCTCATATCAGAACATTTCTTTAGAAATTTATTAAGGACTTTTATATATTTCCCATTTTACTTAAATGAATCTTAAGATTAAAACAAAACTGCAAAAATAGCAACACACACTTACTCCGTCTTTTTCCAACATCTCCCTTGGATGTTGCTGCTTCATTTAGAAGAACCATCCCCATGGTGATAGCAGCATCTATAGTAGTTGTCAAGGAAACAGCAGAAATACATGCGAATAAAATCTATTAATTTTTCTGGATCTGAACACCATGTGTTCTGTTCCAGAATGGGAACGTTACAACTGCACACAGGACTAGATATGACTTAACTCTCTCCACCTAACACAAAATGACCATTCTTCGTGTGTTTGACTATGGATTAATTTTAAAAATAAGTAACTTGAAACTGAGATTTTGAGGGTCTAACTCGAAATGTTAAGTTCCAGGACTCATTTTCTTAGCACTTAGGAATTAAATGGATTTCCAAAATCAGTTACACCATTTCGCATTATTGATGGAAGCTATGTACTAGTTATAGTCACAGGGACAAATTTCATCAACAATCAGAGAAAATAAAAATATATTTACTATGATTTTTTCCCCAGGGCTTGTGTGCATAGCTTTCCTTTTCTTGGCTTCTATTTCATGTGTTGTTTCATAGATTACCTTGTTTAAAGGAATATTTATTAAGGTCCAGTACTGTGTCACGTGGAAGTTTTTGTTACCAATTACGAGTCTTACAAAAGCAACAAACACATTGTGATAAAATGCTCTCACAAATTTAGCAGGATCTTAATTTAATTAAATTGACATTTTAAGAATAAACACAAAAATTCTGTAATGTCTGCTTGCAGCACGATGAATATATTCATACCACAATGAAAGATGCCAGAGATTAGGAAATGATAGGAGATTTCACTTTTTTTTTTTTAAGATTTTATTTACTTATTTGACAGAGATCACAAGTAAGCAGAGAGGCAGGCAGAGAGAGAGGAGGAAGCAGGCTCCCCGCTGAGCAGAGAGCCCGACGCGGGGCTCGATCCTAGGACCCTGGGATCATGACCTGAGCCGAAGGCAGAGCCTTAACCCACTGAGCTACCCGGGCGCCCCGAGATTTCACTTTTTTAAGAACATTCTTGGTCATGTTATTAAAACAGGTTTGACAAGGACTAATGTTAAGATTTAAGAACTCATCAATTCTGTAAATATATTTATTATACATTCTGCCCAAATGACTAACGGGTTGAAAAATAAGAGAAAACTAAAGTAATTCTAGGCCAGAAATTCCTTAATTTGTTCAACTTTATTATGGTCTCCTTGTATTCATTTCTACTGCTATGTATGTACAACCAGCATCAGTAAGTCTGCTGTACAGGATACATCTAAGTGTCTTCTACTCCAAACATTGAAAGCTCAACGAATATTATTTGGCTATGTCTGTATAATTAAGTGGACTAGGTCAGGGAAAATTCTGCAGAGTAAATATTTCCACTATATTTTCATAACCATCATATCAAAGTATTGGTTAATAATTATAAAATAATTGAGTCTTTCATAACCATATTATCCAACTTCTAAAAACAATAAATACCTGACTTCTCCAGTTAGGTATTTATGCTTATAATAACCTCACTCTGTATACGAGTGGTTTTCAATCTATTCTATTTAGCAGTCCTTTATGGAATTCTTAATGGAGAGAACCAACCAACCAACCAACCTTGATTTGAAGCCTACCGCATACAAGAGAAAAGCCACTATCAGCACTGTGTAACACCAGCCCCCCCCCCCCACCACCACTTCCCATTCTCAAACCAAGCCCAAAACACATATATATCTTATACTACCACTGAACTTTTAGGGAACCATGATACATAGTTTGAGAACCATTGAAATTTTGGTAATTATTTGAGTTCCTTGAGTTTCAGTCATGTCGTGATAGCCTGAAAAGGGTAAGGTAAGAGAACGAATATTTCATTTTATGGTATGGTAGTCTGTGGACTGAAAGGATTCATTCTTAACATGTTTTAGACAATCCACTGATAAAAATTCCCTTGAGCTTAGAGTCCTAGGACTATGCTAATTATAAAGTTATGGGGAAAAAAATTAAAAGCTCCTATCATTCAAACTGCTCATATGTAGGGAATTTCTGTTGCTTAGCTTATTGGAGCAAACTACTGTGACTGTATAGATCCTTAATAAAGAGTTAAATTAGGTTTTCTCTTTCATCCTTCTCTGGTTACATCTGGCCAAAATTTAGTAATAACAAAGTTAAAACCATCAAACCAATAAATAGTACTTAATAAAAGTTTATTGGGAGTGC
The DNA here is from genome assembly GCF_963455335.1 of Martes martes. Taxonomy (NCBI): domain Eukaryota; kingdom Metazoa; phylum Chordata; class Mammalia; order Carnivora; family Mustelidae; genus Martes; species Martes martes. The sequence continues at coordinate 21,795,606 of NC_137889.1, read as the reverse complement.
AAGAACAATTTTTAAACTAGGGTTCCCCAAATTCAAGGGCTAATATAATCCTCAGGGACATGAAGTCACTGAATGGCTTATAAAGTAAAAATGAGGAAGTTATTGACCTTTATAGTGATTGGTTATTACAGTGGGGGTTTCCAGATAGCAGGGGACTGGTTACGAGTGATTATCTCTCATGCCATTTTTAGGAAGATGAAAAGTTTCTTTTATAATTATCAGAGGCATTTGTAAGAACTGTCGCAAGTTAATTTCACTTATATTTTTGAAAAGGGCTAAATTTAGTCGTGTTTATGTGGCTTAAATGATTTTGTCTGCTAAGGGAATTCTTAAGTCTGAGTTTTACTTTGTAATTCACCTTAACATCCTTTATTACATTCAGGTACAAATTTGAATCTACACAGTTAAATATACACATTTGATCTGAAAATTCACACAGGATGCCAGATCATTTTAACTCTAACAAAAGACTTTTTGCAAATATTCAAAACATAAATGACATTTAAAATGATTTTATGTAGATATTATAAGTAAAATAAGTATCACTACAAATGCTTTTGAAATTCCACTAATAAAATCATGGGTAAATGTAACTAATTCTATTTCTGGGGAATAAGTTTTACAAAATTAAATGCTTAAAAATTTTAATAAAAGTATAGCCATATATAAAAATATATTCAGGATAAAATTTTACACATAAACACTCATTTGCACATATATTTGTGTGTTATAAACATACCTATACACAGATATAATCTCAAGAAAAAGTATTCTTTATTCGGCAAAAGAATATTGGATATTAACTGTGGTCACACAAGTAAATCCAATCCCCATTAAAAGCTCTTCATACCATTTTTTACCAGTTTTCCTCTGCAAATAGTTAAGTTACAGTGTGAAAACTACATGAGTAATATGCTTCTTGTTGGAATTGTTTTTGAATAATAAGCAAATTCAATTTGTGACAGAATTAATAGGATTTTCTTAAGCATATACCACATTTTATTGCTTTATATTACTGATGCACATGGTTGTCAAATGTTTGCTATTATAAATATTCCTACACGGATATCTGTTTACATGTGCAATATTTTCTGTAAGATCTACACTTACTGGTAGAGTTCTTTTAAGAGGAGGTATGTGTCTTTTCAAGTTTACTAAGGTACAATCATACTGTATTTTTCCTGTATTTCATCAATAGTTTTGCTGAACTATTGCTTTTACCAAACTGATGACTGACCATCTGTAATAACAGTCTGAGCATCCTTTGATAAGTTGATTCCTCTCTTTGTTTAACCTTTTGTATATTGCTCTTTTTTCCCCCCCATTTCCCCATAACTCTCTTACCCATATTTGTATTTTTCTTAAGTTAATTTGTACGGTGCTTTCTTTTTCTGGATGTGAATTGGTTGAAGTGTTGCATTTGAATTCTTCCTTTATGTGTCGTCTTATATGTTTGTATGTGTATATTTAATCTAATAGCCAACATTTATTTACCTCAACTATGTGCAGGCAACTGAGCTAAGCACTGTGCATGGATTTCTCTCATTAAGCCTTCTAACAGTGCTGTGAGGTGGGTACTGTTTTAGTTCTTACTTACAAACTGGGATAATGAAAATTAGAGACTAATAACTGGCACAAGGTGTTAAGTAGTGCTAGAGCCAGAATTCAGACCAAGGCTGTCTGAGCCAATGCCCATTTGCTCTTAACTACAATGCAATAGAAGTCTTCTCTCCTTTTTTTTCTTTTTATGTATTAAAACCTTAATATGTTTGACATAAGACACTGCGTAAATTTAAGAGGTACAACATACTAATTTGATATATATTGATTGCCAATGTAGTGATAATCATCACCTCTATCATATTATATAATTACCCTTTTGAAATAATTAAGGTCTAGACTAAGCAAATTTGATTACAGTACAACACTGTTGTCTATATTCATTTCACTGTGCATTAATTCTCTATGGTTTATTTACTACCCATGATTAACTTCATACTCTTTACTGTTTCAGCACCCTTCCTCCGTCTTGTGGTAACCACCATTTTACTGTTTTGACAAGTTTGGCTTTTTAAAATTCCACGTATATCATACAGTAGTTGTCTTTCTTTGATCTCACTTAGCATAATGTGCTCAAATTCCATCCCTGTTGTTGCAAACACAGCAAGACATCCTACTTTTTCATAGCTGAACAATATTTGTGTATCAACTTTTTTTAACCATTCATCTATCAATAGACACTTAGGTTGCATCCATATCTGGCTATTCTAAATAATTCTGCAGTAAACACAGGGGGCATGTATCTATCTAAAGTAGTGGTTTTGGACACATACCCAGAAGTGCAACTGCTGAATTGTATGGTGGTTTTATTTTTAATTTTTTGAGGAAACTCCATACTGTTTTTTCATAGTGGCCACACCAATTTACATTCCCATCAACAGAGCACAAGGGTTCTCTTTTCTCTACAGCCTTACCAATATTTATTTCTCATCTTTTGGATAACAGGCGTAAATTATAACAGAGTGAGGTGGTATCTCCTGGTGATGCTGATTTGCATTTCCCTGATGACTGGTGATGCTGAGCATCTTTTAATGTATCTGTTGGCATTTGCACATCTTCTTTGAAAAAATGGCTGTTTAGTTCCTCTGCCCATTTTTTAATCAAGTTGCTTTTTGTAATTGAGTTTTAGGAGTTTGTAATATATTTGGATATTAACCCCTTATTTGATATGTGGGGTTTGCATTCAGTAGGTTGCCTTTCCATGTTGTTTCTTTGGCTTTGCAGAGCCTTTAAATTTGGTGTAGTCCCCCCCTTTTTTTTTCTTGTGTTGTCGTGTTTTTGGTGACATATCCAAAATAATTATTGCCATCAAGACTGGTGTGAGTGAACTTCTTCCCTTTGTTTTCTCCTATGAGTTTTATAGTACCAGATCTTATGTTTAATTCATTTTGGTTCACTTTTGTGGGTGGCACAAGATAGGGGTCCAGTTTCATTGTTCTGCATGTGCAAAAGTGACATGTGTTGAAGAGACTATTTTCCTGAACGTTCTTGGGTTCCTTGTCAAATACTAGTAGATTGTATATGCCGAAGTTTAATTTTGGGCTCTCTACTCTATTCCCTTGGTCTGTGGGTCTGTTTTTGTATCAGTACAATACTGCTTTTATTACTATAGCTTTGAAGAATTGTTTGAAATGTGGAAGTGCTGTACCTCTCATTTTGTTCCTTTACCTCAGGGCTGCTTTAGCTATTTGGGGCCTTTTATGGTTCAAAACAAATTCTAGGATTGTTTCTCCGATTTCTTTTTCTTTTCTTTTCTTTAAAAGATATTATTTATTTATTTGATACAGAGAGAGAAAGCACAAGCAGGGGGAGCAACAGCAGGAAAGGGAAAAGTAGGCTTTCCGCGGAGCAGGGAGCCTGATGTGGGGTTTGATGCCAGGACCCTGGGATGGTGACTTGAGCTGAAGGCAGGCGCTTAACCAACTGAGCCACCCAGGCGCCCCTCTTCTATTTCTGTAAAGAATGCCTTTACATTTTGAAAAGGATTGCATTGATTATGTACATGGCTTTGGGAAGTATAGATATTTTAATAATATTCTTCGGATCCATGAATGTAGAATGCATTTCCATTTCTTTGTGTTTTGATTTCTTTCAGCAAAGTCTTGTAGTTTTGTTGTACAGATTTTTCATTTCCTTGGTTAAATTTATTCTGATGATTTTTAAAAATTTTGATGTTATTGTAAATTGGATGGTTTTATTTCTTTTTTAGATGCTTCATCATTAGTGTAAAGAAATGCAACTCTTTTCTGCAACTTGATTTTGTATCCTGCAACTTTACTGAAATTGTTGATTAGTTGCCAACAATTTTTTGGCTCAGAGTTTGGGATTCTCTATTGGTACTGATATAGATATATATAAGCTCATATCATCTGCAAGTAGCAACAATATTACTTCTTCCTTTCCAATTTAGATGCCTTCTATATCTGTGTCTTGATTGCTCTAGCTAGGACTTCCAGTATAGTACTGAATGAGAGTGGTGAGAGTGGGCATCTTTGTCTTGTTCTGCATCTTAGAGGAAAAGCTCTCATTTTTTTTTCCATTGAATTTCAATGTTAGCGGGGCACCTGGGTGGCTCAGTCGGTTAACTATCTGCCTTCAGCTCACCTCATGATCTCAGGGTCCTGAGACTAAGCCCCACATCCAGCTCCCTGCTCAGCAGGGAGTCTTTCTCTGTCTGCCTCTCCCTCCCCCTTCTTCTGCTTCCTTTCTCTCTCAAATAAATAAATAAAATCTTTAAAGAAAGATACAATGTTAGCTTTGGGTTTGTTTTATATGGCTTTCATTATGCCAAGGTACGTTCTGATGTTCTGACTATATACCTAATCCGTTAAGGTATAAGGGATTAGGTATAATCCCATTAAGGATTTTTATCATGAAAGGGTGTTGTATTTTGTCAGATCTTTTTCTGCATCTATTGAGATGAACACGTGATTTTTATCTTTTGTTTTATTGATGTTATGTTTTACATTTATTGATTTGCATGTTGAACCATCCTCGAATTCTAGGATTATGGTGTATAATTCTTTTTAAGTGTTCTTGAATTTGGTTTACTGATAGTTTGTTGACAAATTTTTATATTTGTAGTCACCAGGGATATTATAGTTTTCTTTTGTTGTGGTGTCCTTATTTAGTATTAGTATCAGTGTAATGCTGGCCTCATAGAATCTGAAGCGTTCTCTACTTCTCAGTTTTTTGGGGTTTTTTTTTTTTGGTTGGAACTGAGAAGGATTGGTGTTAATTCTTATTTAAGTGTAAGGTACAGTTCTCCAGGGAAGCCATTTGGTTCTGGGGTTTTCTGTGTTGGGAGGTTTTTGATTACAGATAGAATATTTTATTCATATTTGATCTGTTCATATTTTCTATTTCTTCCTGATTCAGTGTTGGCAAATTATGTTCCCAGGAATGTATCCATTTCTTCTAAATTATGTATTTTTGGCATATAATTATTCATATAAGTATGTTATGATCCTACATATTTCTGAAGTATCCATTCTAATAACTCCACTTTCATTTCTGATTTTGAGTCTTTTTTCTTGGTTGAGCTAAATGTTTGTCAATTTTGTTTCTTTTTGAAGAATCCACTCTTAGTTTTATTGGTCCATTCTATTGATTTTCTGGTCTTTATTTCATTTATTTCTACTTTGTACTTATTTCCTTTCTTCTGTTAACTTTGGGCTTAATTTGTTCTTTCTTCAGTTTTTTGAGGTGTGAAGTTAAGTTGTTTACTTGAGATTATAATTTCTCAATATATGCATTTATTGCTATAAACTTAACTCCCAGAACTGCTCTGGCTGTATCCCATTAGTTTGGTATATTGTATTTTCCATTTTCATTTGTTTGAAGATATTTTAAAATTTCCTTTTTTATTTCTTTTTGATCTATTGGTTGTTTAAAGATATGTTGTTTAGTTTCCACATTTGTAGACTTCCTAGATTGCCTCTTATTGATTTATAATTTTATACCATTGTGGTCCAGAAAAGATAGTTGGTATGATTACAGACTTCTTAAATTTGTTAATATGTGTTGTGGGTCTTATCAAATCATTTATCCTGGGGAATGTTCCATGTGCACTTGACAAGAGAATGTGTTTTATGCTATTGGATGGAATGTTCTATGTCCATTTGTTCTAAAGTTTGGTCCAATTCTAACATTTTCCTGTTGATGATCTATCTGGATAGGTCTATACATTGCTAACACTAGGTTACTGAAATTGCCTACTCTTACAGCATTGTGTTCAATTTCTCTATTCAGATCTGTTAGTATTTGCTGAATATATTTTGCTGCTCTGGTATGTTGGTGCATATATATTTACAATTATTATATCTTCTTGACGTATTCACCCCTTTATCATTATATGATGACCTACTTTATCTCTTGCTAACATTTTTGGCTGAAGTCTCTTTTGCCCAATCTAAGTATGGGTAGTTGCACCTTCTTTTGTTTTATACTTGCTTAAAATATCCCTTTCCATTTCTCTATATTGAGCCCACATGTGTGTTTAGAGCTGAAATGTCTCTGACAGCATATATTTGGGTCTTCCTTTTTAAAAATCTGTTCAGCTAGTCTGTGCCTTCTGATTGGTGATTTCAATCCATTTACATTTAGCATGAATAGTGATTTCTAAGGACTTACTACCACCATCTTTTGTCTTCTGGATTTTCAATGTTTCTTTTTTTTGGTGTTTCTTTTTCCTTCTGTTTCTTTGTAAATTTGTGGTTTTCCATAGTAATTTGCTCAGTCTCCCCCCTAAATCCTCCCCCATTTTTTGTTTCCTGTATCTGGATTTTTAACTTGTGGTTATCATGAGGCTTAGACAGAATACCTCAGATAAGTTGCTATCAGCAGGAAAAAAAAGAAAAACTTTGTCTTCTTGATTCATGTATAAAAGTTCTACCCTTCAATCCTCACCTTTTTATTTTTGATGTCACAGAACAGCTCTTTTTATGCTGTGAATTCATTAATAAACTGCAGTAGCTGTAATTATTTTTAAAGTTCTTTCCTTTAACCTTTATATTAAGTGGTTAATATACTTTTCTAATATAAAGTTACAGTTTTCTATTTCTATCACCTTTATCAGACATTTGTGGACTTTGATTTTTTTCTGTGTTTCTAATTAGCATCTTTTTATTTCAACTTGAAAAACTTCTTTCAGCATTATTTATAAGACAGATCTGGTGGTGTAGAGTTTCTTCAACCTTTCTCTTTCATATCTGAAGGATGATTTTATGATATAAAGTATACTTGACTGGTAATTTTACTTGTTCAATACTTTGAGTACGTCATTCTACTCTCTCCTGGCCTATAGTGTTTCTACTGAGAAATGCATTGAGAGCTTAATGGGGGTTCCTTTCCAGGTTATTTTTTTCTTTTCCCCTGGCTGCCTTTAAGATTATTTCTTTATAATGACTTTTAACAGTTTCTTGGAGATCTTTTTGCATTGAGATAATAAGGTACTGCCTTAACTTAGTAGACTTATATGTCTAGTTTCTTTTTCATGTTTAGGAAGTTCTTAGCTATTACTACTGTAAATAAACTCTACCTCCTTTTCTCTCTTTTCTCCTTCTGGTATACAATTATTCTGATATTTGCTTATCTGACAGAGTAATAATCTTTAGGGTTTTTTAACTTTTTAAAAATAATAGTTCCTTCTTCTTCCAACTGAGTCATTTCTAAATTCCTATCTCCCAACTTGCTTATTCTTTCTTCCATCTGATGTGCTCTGTTTTCTATGCTTTCTAGTATATACTTTATCTCATTTATTAAGTTTCTCAGCTCCGGAATTTCTTTCGTTCTTTTTTTAAAATTTAAATCTCTTTGTAAAGAACTCCTTCTCTTCATTAATTTTATTCCTGAGTTCACTGAATTGCCTGTTTTCTTGTAGCTAATTAAATTTCTTCATTCTAACAAAGAAATTTTGAATTCTTTATCAGTTAGATTACAGTATTCCATGCCTTGAAGTTTGGTTGCTTGAGAATTACCCTTTTTGTGATACCATATTACTGTGATTTTTCAGTATCTAATGAAATGTGCCTCTACTGTCCCATTTGAAGTAGCACATGCCTTTCTTGTTCACTTCGTTACAGTTCAACAGGCTGGCAATTAGAAACCTTTGTTTTCCAGAAGGTGGTGCTATAGCACAAGTTTTGGGCTTTCTTACTGGAGCTGGCTTTCATTGCTACCCTTGGGAACAGGCTTGTAAAAAGAGCTATGTTTAGAAGAAAAAAAAAAAGGCTGGGGGCAAAGTCTGAGTAGGTATGGACTTAACACCTGGGGCTGTGGGAGTGCCCTTGGGCCAGTAAGAGAATCCTCCGGTGGGGAAATCCCAGAGGTCTTTGGGCTGACCTTCAGCTGAAATCCTGGAGCCTGCTGCAGGAAACGCTTTTCTTGTAAGACCCTTTGATGTTCTTGTCTGCCTCTCTCTCTTTACTCTTCCTTTCCCCAGTCATAAGGTCCCTCCTCAGGGAGCTGGGTGTTGCTGGTCCCTGCAGCCTGCACTGCCAGGCCATCTGTCCTTCACCACTTTCCTTTTCCACCTCTTCTGCCAGAGATGCAGTTGCTGTTGCTTGCCACCCTCCAAGCCTAGTAGGTGGCAGTGTTGCTTGGGACAGAAGGGCAACTTGGGTTTGTTTTCCTCTTTTTTTTTCTCTGCCCCCAAACTTGTCTCTGTTCTTTTCTGTTTGCCAGTTTCTCCCCTCAGGCTGGTTGGATCCCCAAAATACTCTATCTCTGGTCAGTGTACCAGTTTTTCACTCTCCACATTACCTTTTCTGATGGCAGCAAGTGGGTATGGGACAGGCTCACAGACTCCTTTGGATCCAGCCCTCTCTGACATCCTAGTCACCCACTATAAGGAGTGCAGAGGAGTGTCCTGGTGGATTGAGCTGAGGTACTTTTGTTTGGTTACAGATGTCCAATTTTGTAAATCAAAAAGACAAAAGGAACAACTCATACTGTCATGATGCTGAACTCATTCTCTTTTTTAAATTGCTTTGTTATGCAGAGTTGTCATTTTAATGTGGCAAATTATTTCTTTCCCTATGAATTTTTTGGTTGTTTCTTGCTTATGAAATTCCCTTAAATCTTAAAAACATTCTCGTTCTTAGTATCTTTAAGTCAGGTAATGTCACTCTTCTGTTCAGAACAATTTAAAAGCTTTCCATGGCACTCTGAATAAACAAGATTTCAAAGTGGCCTCTAGGCTCTACATGATTTGCATCCTGATCCACAGCCTATAGGTGTCTGCTCTTGTTTGCTCTTATTCTTGTCCTACTAGCTATTTTTCCAACAAGACTGAAATCTCTTTGCCTCGGCATCTTTGTACTTGATATTCCCCAGCTTAATGCTCTTCTCCCAAATATCCACAAACTTCACTTCCCTTTTAGTTTTTGCTCAAATGACATCTTACCAGAAAAGCCTCCTCTAACCTCTAATTCCTTTTTCCTGTTTTTTCTCTGTAACATTGTTTTTAAAAGAAATTTCACATTCAATTTAAAAAAAATTTTTTTTACTTCTTTTTCCTGTCACTACAATGTTAGACCCCCCAAAAAGGCAGGAAAGTTTTGTTCATTATCTTACTCATTGCCATACAACTCTTTGACAGATATCCTTTTTTTCAGTTTCCAAACAAGGAAAATGAAGCAGAGAGGTCTGAATAACTTATGCAAAGCCACAAACTAGTAGGTGACAGTTGCCAATCAAAAAACCATAAAAGAAATAAGGTAGGATGATATCACAAGGTTAGATGAAAATGATGAGAGAAGAGCAAAGGAACAAAATAGCTGGAAATGCAGAGAAAGATAATAAAGTTAACAGCAACTATCTTGAGGTCAAAAGGTTGGGGATTTTTGATTTTTTTACTTACCACATCCTACTGAACAGTAATTTGCAGAATTTTTCTGTAAAGACCTAGAAAGTACAGTTGACCTCCAAAACCACAGGTCTGAACTGCTGGGGTCCACTTGTATGCAAATTTTTTTTGTTACTCTAGTACAGTATTATAACTGTACTTTTTATGATTTTCTTAGTATTTTCTTTACTCGAGCTTTATTTGTAAGAAACAGTATATAATACATACAATATTAAAAAATATGTATGATTATTTGCTATCAGTGAGACTTCCAGTCAACAGCACGCTCTTAATTTTTGAGGAGAAAAAATTAATTATGTGGATTTCTAAATGTGTGTGTATATGGGGGGGGAGGTGTCAGCAACCCTAACACTCACACTGTTCAAGGTTCAACTATAAATATGATAAATACAACTATATGAACTCTCTGTAAGCTGTATGATGTATGGCTACCACTTAACACTGCTGTTGTAGTACAAAGTAATCAAGACAATACAGATATGAATAGGTGTGCCTATGTTCCAATAGAATTTTATTTACCGAAATAGTAGACAGACTGGATTTAGAACTCACTGGTACTAGTTTGTCAACTGTGTTACACAGGATCCAAGGCAGTGCAAAAGGCAGTATAAACTGTTATATCTGAGAGGAAGTTAGTTTTATTTACTTGAAAAGAAATGTGAGAACTTAGTAAATACAGAGCATACAACCCCCAAATAGGACTTAAAAACAAAGGAATGACTAGTTATATGGTCGTGTATAAGTTTCTAGGCTTTACCAAAAAATAAGCTGTGAACCTACTTTAACGTTGATTGTAATTAAGATTTTGAACTAAAATGGCTTAAAAGAGCTAACTTTCTCTTTTTTTTTAAAGCTAAGTTTTTAATTTAAGGCCTTTGAGTGTTGAGAATTATTATTTAACTTAAGTATCATATCATTTTGCATATCAATGACAAAAAGTTTTGGTTAAAAAAGGGCCTACATAAGACTTACCATTTGGGAAAAAAATCTGTAATATAATTTTTAGGTGAAGTATTAACTTTTAGAAAGAGGTAAAAGCTAGACGATCGTCTGTCAGACTTGATGTGTAAGGCTTTCTTCACTGAGTAGAGGGTTGGATGACTCAACACTAATCTGAGAGTTTCTGTGTTTAACTCTGGATTAACAGTTGATTTTCTGCCATTAAACTGTGAGTGTAGCCATTTTGGCTGTCTTACTGAAGAGTCCCAAGCAATGGATGAACTATGTTTTTCAGACTTTTTCTGTTGTTCTGAGTTTGCTAATGCCTATGCCTACACACACACACGCGCGCACACACACACACACACCCTAGTCTAATTCATGTATTACTTTCACTTTGTATTGAGTACTGTCACAGCAATGCACACCTGAGTTTCTCTGCTAAATCTGTCAATCACCTTTTACTGCTTAAAAAGTCAAAATATTGACAGAATTCCACATAAAACAGAAGCTGCTATTTGTATAAATTATATGCAGCACCCAGAGGCACTGAGCATCCTACTGAACTGGTAACAAATACATTTGTACTATATTATGATCCATTCTCAGTTGTACATGATGTTAGGTTTACTGTTGCTCCTAGGAAGAGAATGAGGATTGTCAATTTAAAGATAAATGAGAGCAGATGTTGAAAAAAATGTTAGCATATTAAGAAGACTTACAGAGCTCTAAATCTAAAATTATCTTCAATTTGCATCCATCATTTTTTTATGTAGTATGTTTTTCCTTGGATATAACACACTAAAACATTTGCTTTCTATCACAGAATGAAAACAAATGCAAAGTAAAATAATACTCATTCATAATAAGTGGAAAACAAATATATTTCTCATAGGAAAAGCAAATGTGATCTAAGTGTGTATGTGTGTATACCTATATATACATATATATATTTAAATTATTATTGCTAGTGTACCCTTTGTCTTTTACATTAGTATTTTAACTTTGAAAAGATGTTTATTTTATGACATCATCTTGAGACCCTAGAACTTGAGGGATGTAGAGAACTAAGGGATAGATCAGAGTTTTAAAAAAGTTAAAAGCCAGTCTTAGAACTCATGTATCCTCTATCTACTAGCACAAACAGACCGCATCTTGGTGAATTCACTTAAGGTTCAAATTTCTTAGTAAGGTGTGGGAAGATTTTCATTATGCATCCAAAGTAACCTTTCATCAATCTGCTCTTAAGCATTTGTGAATATTCTCTCTCATTTTATATTTTTGTGCCTGCTGGACCTCCTACTAGAATGTCCTCATTCATTCTCTGTCTGGGAAACTCCTTTTTCCACTGTACGAAAACCAGCTGAAAAGTCAATGCAAGTTCTCTAGGCAGTGAGTTGCTCTTCCTTTTGAGCTTCCAAGCACTCATTATAACATTTGTCACACTAAATTACAATTATTTTTCTATCAGTCTACCTTCTTGTAAACAGCAAATATTTTACATTTGCATTAGGTATTGAAATACAACTGAATGAAAAATAAGTAACAATGAATTTTTACTAGGAAAAATAAAAGGATTCCATAAGTTATTCTTAGTTCACATATTCCATATTAAAATGTGATATTTCTTAATCCTTTTTATATAGTTTTCTCTCATGAACTACTTAGGACTGCTTTTTGTTTTTTCATAAAGAAGGTACTGAGAAAATAAAACACTAATGGGGAGAAAAATCTTATTTTTAGTAAATATGAATCTGTAACCTATGACATCAAATGATTCCATCTGTTCTTAGTTTTTTTCCAGCAAAATTTTGCATACAGCAATTGCATCTAATGATTTGGCTTACTAAATCAGAAGGAGAAAAACAAAAAGCAGGCATATTCTCTCTAGATAAACAAGAAGTGACCATCTGGAATTTACAGGTTTTTTTCCTTCCTTCCTTCCTTCCTTCCTTCCTTCCTTCCTTCCTTTTTGTAAAAAGGAAAACATACACATGCAAATTATTAAAAAAAAATACATGGTAAGTTTAAAAAAATATCAGTACAATCTGCCAAGTGAAAGTAAAAGCAGAAATTATTATTTCAGCTACTTTTAAAAGTTCACCAATAGTTTTGATGAGTCCACCATTTTAAAAGACATTTTCTCAGTTACCTTACAACAAACAAACCAGGAGAAGAAAGCAATAAGTAACTATTAGTAGCATAAAGAGAATAAGCACTTTTAAATCTGTTACATATTACTGTTAAAAATCTACATGGAAGACTTCATATTGCTTGTGCAATTTCTTTGCATCCTAAATCTCAGCTTGATGTCAATGAGCCATGAAATGAAACCCTGGAGAATTCCTGCCATACAATGATGGTCTCAACATAGTTTTTGCTAGGTACTCCTGATGTGTTTCACAGACTAGCTACTTTGAAGAAAGTACATGGCTAAAATGCTGTTTCATGGATTGAAATAGGATAGAAAATAAAAGCCTACAATATATAAATAAGAGCTAAAATGTCACCTGTAATAGTTGGTTTCCTACCAATGTGCTTCAACACAAATATATTTTGCTTCATAAATACATCTATAAAATGTAGAGGTAAGTAAAGAGTAAAGATGGTCTTCCTTTATTTTCCGATAAGGAGAAGGAGATGTTCCAATACATAGATCTGGATTTCATTTTCTTACCCAAGGCACCTCTGATGTGCGTGAAGTATGAATTTCTTATTGTATTAAAGTTAGAAAAGAGAAACCTGCCACTTACTGATCAAGACCACAAAACTTGAGAATGTTAATTAAAATACTGATATTTCTGATTTTAATCTATGAGACAAACTACAGCAAAAACATAAAACTAGTAAGCTTCTTGTTAAAGCACACAGGTAATTAAATACATGCAAGCAAGAAATGGGCTGAAGATGCACAATTCCCCATATGCATACAAGTATGTGTAAAGGGTAGAAGAAATATAAATTCAGAACTCATGGGAAAGTAAAAGAGGGAAGAAAAAAAAACAAACAAACACCAAAATAGCCCAAAAATGCTATGTGGTTACTTTGCTAATCCTGATTTTATAAATGAGTAAGTTTGTGAGCTTCTTGAGAATTGGAAGTGCTTTAAGCACTCCTACCCCTCTCCTCCACTACAATTAATAGAAGACTCGGTATATACTAACACTTGACACATTGTCCAGAACATATTATGCAAATAAAATAGATTGCTTAAAAAGCTGAAGGTAGAAAATACATACTTGCTGGTGAATTTAAAAAACGCACTGTTATAAAGTAGAGAAATACAAAAACCTTAATGATATTGAAGTCGTTTCCTTCTCAATTAAAAACAAAAACTTCAAGATGGAATGACTGACATTTATTCATGAAATCCTGTGTCATAGATCATAATAACATATATAAAACTTAACCGATAGACCATGACAAAGAAAAGGGAATTCTATTCCTAGTTCTTCCTTCAACTTAAAACAAGTCAATTACATTTTGTAGGTTTTAGTTTTTCTACCTATGAAATGAGGTTTGGACCTAGATGAGTTTTAAGATTCCTTAAAGGTTTAAATAGCTCTGATTATATAAAATACTAAAAATTTGTTCTAGATTACTTCAGTTGAATATGAATCTTGGTAACTAGGAAAGTAATCAAATTTTATTAACAATTCTATAGGCACACTTTAAATCCTGATGATGACTCAATATATTCAACATTATAAATTTAACCTTCAAATATTTCTCAAGACTCACAAACATTAGTGTTCCCCCAAGATACAGTTATTTACCCCAAGAGTAACTTTATTTCATTCTAAGAGTATTCAGTTTGGTTTTAATTAGATACTTTAAACTTAACCTCAGAGTTTGGTTTTAATTAGACAGTTTAAACTTAACCTCTTTCCTGTTCTATTCTGTCTTCTTTGCCCTTCTACCACCAAACCGTAAATTGTACTCCATTATCTGATTTATAACATTTAGTCTGCTATGTTCCAAAAAGACATGTCTAACCATCATAAATCTCCCTCTTCTGACCCACCATACTATTTAAGGAAATCAGTAGTAAGATAGTATTTTAAAATTCTGCTTTTTATATTTTAGGACACGTTTTTCTCCGTTAGGACCCTTTAAAGTAAAGCCACACAAACTCCACAAAAAGATGTTAGTCAAAGATAACCAAAGCAGAGCAAAAGCTATACTTTGCAATTCAACAGTCAGTAAAAAAAAAAAAGAGAAAATTATAGGTTGTTAATGACTCAGAATAAAAGCAAAATTAAATAATAAATAATTGGCATAGGAACTAGAAAGTAACACAGTAAAGTTTAAAATTTCATGTCTTTTTAAAATCTTGATAATTACTGCTATGAAAAAAAGTCAGTTTGATAGCATGCAACTTCTGTCCTTTTCAATCCATCAGTATTTTAAAGGATACTTAGTACCAGAATAATGTGTGACTCTGCCACGAACTGAGCTTGGCTGCTTCCATGAATGTAGCTCTATAAAACAAGACAAAGAAACAAAAATTACAATCTAGAGAAAAGCAGATCTTTTTTTCTTTTTTTTTTCTTTCCTCCCTTTCTTTCTTTTTTTTTTTTTTTGTATATTTAATTTTATACCATGAAGGGAAATAATAGATAAATCTAAACTCCTATTTCTAATTATTTTGAATAAAATAACTAGAAATAACAGATGAATATGTTGGTTGAAATTACTGTAATTTTAGAAAGCAACTTAATATCAAAAGTAAATTTAATGTAATTTGTTAAAAGGTTTACTATAAACACAAGCATATAATTTAATGATTATTCCACAATTACTGTAAGATATACAAATTAGAGCAACTAAGTTTATCTTTAAGGAAAAAAATTACTATCAAATATTAAATTGCTCTTTTCCCCATTATCAGAGTTTTAAAATAAGATAGCTTTATAAATTTATTCATTCCATTAGAGCATTTAAATTGGCCTTTAAAAAAATAAAACTGTTACCACTCTGAGAAATGTACAGTTTTCCATACCTAGTAAGAACTATTAATAGTTAATGCCAATCAATTACAGAAAATATGACACAAATCTCCATCTAGGATATTTTCCTGCTTAAAAAACTGACTCCCATTATTTCTGCTGTTAACCTCTTATGAAAATTAACTGCTATGCAGTTGTTATAAATACACATCATTTTCTAGGTTTCCTGATTATCAAAAAAAAGAGTTTGGAGGAAAAAATAACATCTATAATATAAACCAATGTCCTCAATTTTAACACCACATTTGAAGCATAGTTATCATTTGAGAGGACCCCTTTGGTTCTCTCAAAATCTTTTGTTTTTATTTTTGACAGTAAATATGGATGAAAGCATACCTAAAGTATGTTCTTATAAAGAGTAACTACAAATTAGAAAATTACTCTTTCTTGTCCTTAATCTTGGACATGTCACCAAATTTCTCAGAAACGCAATATCCCTTCATCTATGAAATCAGGAACTGAATTAAATGATTTCTATGATCTTTGCGAAGTATATAAAGTCTTCTGTTTTGTCATAAATTGTATCTTGGTATTTTCATTAAAGGCTGTTTTTTCTACTCTGTTTTTCTACTCTTAAAAAATTGTCTTTGTTTCCATCTCTAATATCAGTAATTCACAGGGCAGCTGTCTTACCCAAAGATATGTTTAGGTATGTTCTTTAAGCCCAGCTTCAAGCAAACTGACTAAAAGAGACTTGGGATTCTAATAGTTTTCACTAATATACTCCACTTGAAAGTCTAAAACTTAAAGTGGTCCAAACCAAGCTTTGATTGTATTCCAGAATTGGCAACATAATTTTTCCAGTTGTTTAAGCCAAAATCTTGGAATCATCTTAGTCCATTCTTCTCTCCTCCCTCCTCTATTCCTCTATTTCTACTCATTTGGAAAATACACTGACTCTACTTTCAAAATCCACTCCAAATTTAACCAGTTGTAACTACTTCCAGGAAGCACTAGTAAAAGTGCCCATGGAGGGCTCCTGGGTGACTCAGTGAAGTGTCCAACTCTTGATTTTAGCTTGGGTCATGATCTCAGGGTTGTACAATTGAGTCTCATGTTAGGCTCCATGCTCAGCAGAGTCTGCTTCTTTCCCTCTGTCCCCCAACCCCACGCTGGCTCACGCTCTCTCCCTCTAAGATAAATAGATCTTAAAAAAAAAAAAAAGTTCTCAAGGATAAAGGCCAAGACTTATTGTCTGGTCTAAGCAGTCACCATCTCTTGCTGAGATTATTGCAATATCCTCCTTTCTTCTTCCTGCCTCTGCCCTAAAGTCTATTTGCTAGCCAGATTAATCCTGCTAAAACTGAGACTCTATCACTATCCTACTCAGAATCCTTCAATTCTTAAATGTGTAAGAAAAATATTGTATGATATAATGTATTATCTGCTTGTAATCACAATTCCAAAGAATTTACATTCTCTCTAATTAAAAAATACAGCTAGACTAAAAACAAAAATCTGAAGTTGATCCTTAAAGACTTACTTCACTATATCTGATCTATAATACTTGTGGGCTTACTTCTTGTCTACATGAGGCAGTACAGAGTAAAGGCTTAGAGACAGTCCTGAATCTGCTACTTGTTGTGTTATCTTGAACAAATTACTTAACCTCACAGCTTTAATAGGATTAGGAAGATATTCCTCAAAATACTGTCCTAAAAATTAAGTAAATAATGTCATGATAAGTAATTAGCACAGCACCGACCTTTCTTTATAGTACATAGTCAAAAATAATTAAGGTCCTATCATTTTAAAGTCTCTATTTGAAACTATTTGTATCACGTCATTCAGAAATTTTTTACATGGGTAAATTTACTGTGTTGAACTGATATTTTAAAAAGATGATAGGAACCTGTACTACAATTTGACTTTTATCCACCTCTTTTGTCACTGAAATAAATCACTTTAAGACCAGATACCCTGAAAGACTTCAGGATTTAATAAAGTAGAATTCATTAGATAAATTTTTACTGAACAATTCTTATGTATCAGGTATTAATTCAGGCAATGGGGACCAAGCATAACAAAACAACTAACCCCCCCAAAAAACTATGTTTTCATGACTTAACACATTCAAACTGTGTTAACACTATTTGTCTACCAAAGTAAATAGAAAGATTATTGGCACACACTAAAAGCCATTAAAAGCTAACGTAAGAATACAAACACAAATAATAAGGAAATATACAAACACAAACTTTGCAAAGGCCTGGGTGTTGACCTTAGAAATAGTTATATCTTTAATTTATGGGGCCACCCAAAGCAATGACTTAATCAATTAAAATGAACTAAAGTGCTTGATTTTTAAAGTGGTCTTAAAATATTGTATTTAATGCACACACTTTCAAAATCCTTTGACAGGGGCGTCTGGGTGGCTCAGTGGGTTAAAGCCTCTGCCTTCAGCTCAGGTCATGATCCCAGGGTTCTGGGATCAAGCCCCACATTGGGCTATCTGCTCAGTGGGGAGCCTGCTTCCCCCTCTCTGTCTGCCTGCCTCTCTGCCTACTTGTGCTCTCTGTCAAATAAATAAATAAAATCTTAAAAATTTTTTAAAAAAATCCTTTGACAAAAACATCAAATAATAAATTCCTTTGTAGCTTTAGCATGATTAATATCTTTTCCCTTTCCGATTTTTACCAATTCTGATGAGGGAAGTATTAGTAACTAATGATAAATTCATCCTAGCTATATACGGACAACACAGTTATAGAATGATGAATGGATAAGAAGGAAATCTGCATGGTCTTAGGTACTCGATACATATCTATCTTTTCCATGGAAATAAAATGTTTTAACAAACCATAAATATATTCTTCCCTTGACCAGTTCATCGAACACTTATTTATAGAGCATATAAGTCAAAATAAAATGAAAGACTGGCTCATAAAAATGATTGGAAAGTTCATTACCATGACATCACCTAATGACCAATTTTATTAAGAAGAAAAATTAGAGGATTTGAATTTTGCATAGCATAATATAAGTAAATAATATATATGAATAACACTTTTCTCTTAATTTCAAGTATCATACTTGAAAATAAAAAAATAGTATGTTTCGTTTAATACAGTGGTTCTAATACTTCTTATAGAAGAGTATCAGAAAAGGAAATAGAAATTAAGCTAAATATAGTATAGGTCAGTAGATAAAAGGAACCTCATTCCACTTAACTTAATCCTAAATTCTTGGGAAAATGTTATCTGTCATTCTCTGTCTTTTCAATATTGTTTTAAGATTGTGTTGGTACTGAGTAGTCATTAAGCGGTTCTTTCATACACTTAAATATTCTGAAAATAACTGGTTAGTGTGAACCAACAGTTTGTTTTCTGAGAAAGAAGCTATTGTAATGAAAAGTACATTGAACTCAGAGTCAGGAGTCTTGTTTTCTAGTGCTGATCATCTCCATTCAATTTAAGAAACTAACTGTTAATCTCAGTCAATTCAATCATTTGGGTCTAAGTTTCCTAATTTGAAAATGAAAGACACTGAAATTGATTATATCAAGAAAACCGGATAGTATGGTAGTTTCAATCCAAAGTTCAGTCCAAATGCCTGAGTTGGAATTCCTATCCTGGATCTGCCACAAGTGTGACCTTGAGCAAAATTACTCTAAGCCTCAAAGGGTTCAACTGGAAACAACTATTTCTAGCTGGGGAGAAAAAAAAAATGTGAGAAGTAAATGAGCTAGTACATGTGAAATACTTAGTATCAGGCCTAAAACCCACTAAGCAGTCAATAAGTGTTATTATTATTACGATTAGTTGTCTAAAATTCAAATGAATTTCAACATTTTACTTAGATATGTGACTCACAGATGAACATAATGGCCATTGATTTTATGTCCATTGGTAGTCAATTAACAGTAGATTATGTCTGGGTTAAATTCTCCCTGTCAGTGAATAATTACTTTTTAAACTTCCAAGCTGATATTAAAATTACCTGCCTTAGAGCAAAAGCAAGATCTAAACAACCAACTGGTTTGATGAACCTGAACAGACTGTTACAGTTAATGGGCTTTGGAGCAAAACCAAATAGAAACATAAGCACAATACAAAAAGTTCTTCACTAACCTATATAAGCCAGGAAATAACTCTTTTGAAGACAGTAATGCAAAGGATTTAAATTAGTTGTCTCTCCCTTATTCATTGATAAAATATATATTGGTATCTATTTGCTTTGGCATACGTGTCTTGCTGGGAAAAAACCAAAAGTGTACTTAAACCAATCCCAGGGAGATATAAGTGGTTTTGAATATTAAAAATGTAACTTATTTTAAGTTAGTCATTTATAACACTAAGAAAATGGCAAATGCATGAAGTGAAGATTGGATATTGGGTGTTAACCCAATGGCAATCTGTCTCAGCTCAAGGTCAAATCCACAAAAGTGCTTTTGGTCCCGTCTTTCATTTTAAAATACATGGTTGTGTAATGAACCAAGAACTTGTCAACTGCTAGAAGAAACACTGCTGGGATTATCTTTCAGCAACTACATGAATTTTTTCTGTCCAATTTTTTCATGTATTTCACTTAAACAACATATAAATTTCCTTTCTGTCCACTTTCTTTCCCCCTTTTTTGCACATATTGCAAAAAATTACTTATATGAATCCTTTTAGTCCCTTACTACTAGTACAAGAACAATAGACACATAAAATTTAAGATAATCTTTTAAGTGATAGACTCTCAACTGTCTAGTATATGATTCTTACTCTGTACAAGAAGTATTGCATTAGCAAGAAAAGGAATCACAATTCATTACCAACATAAAAAAAAGTAGAAT
The DNA here is from genome assembly GCF_963455335.1 of Martes martes. NCBI lineage: Eukaryota > Metazoa > Chordata > Mammalia > Carnivora > Mustelidae > Martes > Martes martes. The sequence continues at coordinate 21,775,451 of NC_137889.1, read as the reverse complement.
GAAAATACTATATTTTCTTTGACAGCACTTCCAAGAAGTCAAAAGAATTGCCTCACTACTTTTAAATTTTTGTCTTTGAAATTAATCTTGGCTATTTAAGAGTTGGCAGTAGAAGAACAATTGCTTTCCTGATTGAAGCCTATGTAGAATGAGGGATCCATTTTTTGTATATGAGAGAATCTATCATTTTTTGTAGGATGTAATTCTAAAAAAATAAGATATTTCAAAATACATATACTAGTAGGAATGCAGTAATGACATTATTGTCCTGAGTCTGCTTTGTGTGCTAAAGTACACAGAATACTAAAATGGAATAATCTTTAGTATTTATTTTTCAGTTTCTTTCTGGGAATTCTAATGTCCAGGAAAGGAGTCTTTTAAACTGTTAACATACACTATCTTATTTAGTGTTAAAATTAACAGAAATACTTAAAGGCATCCTATGATCTTCCCTTACAAGATACCAGCTTAACATAGAACAAATTAATTGGGTCTCTAGTAAAAACAAAGTGTGAGAGAAGGAAGAGGGTAGGAAAGCAGACAGGCTTCTGTTTAGCTAATGGCAAAAGGAAGTATCCTGGGTCACCATTGTTATTGCACAAAACAAGTTGAAATCCCAAGGTACATATCACATTGACATCTAATAACAGATTTCTCTATTTTTTTTTTTTTTTTTGATAGTTACACATTTCTAGCCTTCTCCTAAGGGCCGGTCTTTTTATTCATCATCTTACATCACCTTTTCTAAGGTAGCGCCAGTGTTTGCTAGGCTGCTACACTAAATGGCAGATGTGATATAGATCAAAAAATAGCTAGGCTGAGTCCTTCTGGATTTGCCTGAAAGAAGAGCTATAAATAGGTATTACCTACATCTAGGTGGTAAAGAATGCCACAGTGTCTGATTTCTCTAGAGGGTGCACATAACTCAGGCTTGAAATTTCCAAGTATTTCATTAAATATTTGGCTTACGTTAAATAATTACAGCAGAATTAAAACAGTTCTTCATGAAAATAGTGATAAATCTGTCTGCCTGTCAAAGTATTTCATCGGTCAGCTGTTAGTAGTAAGTTACCACTGTTACCTGAGATCTTAGGACATCTTTAAGCCCTATTTCAGTTGAACTTACTGCATGACCAGTTGTGGAGTATGAAATTGCTTACCTGCCCCAACCATATTCCAAAAAAGATTTCTTCAGTTTTTCTTATGATATTTGAAGATCAAAAAGGTTGACCAGTTAACCTAAGTCAGGGATTCTCAAAATGTGCATGCATGACATTCACCTGGAATATTTGTTTAATATTATATATGGAGATTATAATGCAATAGGTCTGTGGTAGTAACCAGGAATTTGTACCGTTCATGAGCTGAAAGCCATTTCTATATATCTACATTTTGTAAAAGGCTCTACAGGAAGAAGAGAATGTGTAATCCTTTAAAAACTGTCAGAAAGTCTACTTTATTGGGAAAAAAAATCTTACTAGTAAGTTTGGTTTTAAGTAATAAAAGAATTCCTACATATTCAGAGAAAATACCTTACTAGTAAGAAGTCTTTTGTTGTTGTTTTATGTTTTTTGACAATAAACGAACTGCTACACATCCAGAGAATACACCTTATTAGTAGGAGGAGTTATTGTTTTTATAAATAATAATAAACCATTACTTCAAATGTAGTCATTTAGCTCTATGGATGCAAGTCTATATAAAGAGTGCTGGCTGAAATCAGACCCAAGCAACAGAAAAAACTACATGATGTTTGTCAAGCAGGTGAGCAACAGATATTATCAGAAGTCTGAAAATCCAATTTCAGTCGTCCTGTCCAGTATTATGAGATATTTTCTTCACTAGAAGACATGGGGTAAAAGTTACTAGGAGGCAGAAAATGAGCATATTAGAAATGGCAGAACCAAATGGTGGGCTAGCAGCTCCTAACTGGGGACATAAGAGAAATTGACAGTTTTAGAGTAACTGTGATTCCATGCTAAAAAGGTGGTGCTTGGTCCCATTCAAAGCCTCTTCCACCAAAATTTGTGAGCCCTAATAGTAGAGAAGTTTCTCTCATTATGAGCTTTACCTGAATTTACCAGTCTTATTGAATGGTAATTCCTGTATTGTAAGGGGGCAGGGCTGGTAACAACAAAACAGAATAAAAAGGTTTTTTTCCCATTCATTCCATTACTAAAGAAATCCTAAACAGAATATGCTGTGAAACAGTTCATTGTAATTGCCACTTCCTAGCAGGTCAGCCAATGGGAATATAGAGTGTAGGGGTGGAAAACTTCTAGAATAATAAAAACAACCCTAAGCCTCAGACACTAGTGAGAGAAACTGGGGATAAACTAAGTTTGGACAGGCATCTTTTACTTTCTGAAGAGAACTGGTAATATGACCAATGAGATAAAGATCTCATATGTACTTTCAAGATGTTGAGAGAATAAAACTATAACATAAATGAGACTTTTTTTCCCAAGTGTATGGCAAAAAATTAAGAGGGCCTATAACTCACCTTCTAAGTAATTTTAGTAATATTTTGTTGACAACACATTTTTCTAGGTTTATTACAGTTTTCATTTCATTGAGCAACCAAAGAAAACTTGAAATGCATAGTGTAATTATTCCCATAGAATTTTCTTTTGTAACTAAAAAAAATGTTCAAAAGAAATTGTTATATTCAGCATTTTAAAATCCAACTGAATAGCTTCTAATGTGAGATATACTGAATATGTAAATCTACAATGCAAAAGCTTTTTTAAAATATATATAAAGTAAAATCATATCAGGTATATATGTATATATAGATATGTAAAGTAAAATCAAAATGTACTTTTTTTGTCGTTAAATCCCCCAAAATAAGTAACCGTCAAGGAAGTTTAATATTCCCAAGTCATTATTATAAAAGTAATCCAAAACGCAAGAACAACAAAAAAGAGCAACTTAATGTAGCTTAAATTTTGTATCATTCCATGTTAAAAATAAAATCACTCATTTTATTATCACCAAATATTTTGCACCCGTGACTGGTCTAAGACATGTTAGGAACAGAGCTTCTCTGTGCCCTATTTCAGTTTTCCACTTCTGCCAACAAATTGAATGATTTCCCCCAGGGAAGCCATTTAATTTCTCTGTAATTCATTTTCCTGTACAGACCATTTTTTGTTACCTATGAAGCTATTTGAAGCTATTAGGTGATAAAAAAAAAAAAAAAAGATGTTATCAAGCAAAGTCTATAAAAGGCATTTAAACAAAAAACAAGAATCACTCTTGTGAAGCATAGATTTATATTTCTCTTCTTTTTTTCATGTGTCTATGAAAATGGATGTCTACATCTCCACTCTTAGTACTCACATGATAGATAATTCTTTGATAATTCTATACACATAAGCATATTCACATAGATGACAAATGCCCTGGGTGGCCAGGCAATTATTCCTTAATAATGAATCTTTTAGCATATCTGTTAAATCATCCTCTGAACATTATCTGTACTTTGTATTTATTCATATTGCTGCCTCACTGATTGCAATATGAGCAAAATATTGCTGAGTCAAGTCCTGTTACATCATGCTGGCCTATCTGCTATGCCAGTTTTTCTAGTCTAGTTCTTCAGAAAGCTTTAGTTTATATCCTTGAAACTTATATTGTCTTAATAATGTGACACTTTCTCTGAAGTTTGCCGATTGCTTTAAAAGTCCAGTGTCATCCATTTCTCCATACGTCTAGGACCACTGCATTTTGATGAGTGAAACTGGGAAATCACTGCCTCTAAATCTTGGATATCAGAGACTCTATCTTGACATTTGATATGAAATACAGTACAAAAGTATGATAAATGAAACCTGTCTAAGAAATGAAAATGAGACTGATAAGGATTCAGATATAAGACCCATATAACACAGTTGACAGTAGCATGGCTTTCTGAGTCTTGAGAATGGGTTTAACTAATGATGGATGTTACTGGTTGAACCTGCTAATCTGCCAAATGAGACATTAAATTCTTGGTTTAATTTTCTATTTCTTCAAACCTATTATTTGAAAGCTGTAAATTATCAACATTCATCTTTATATTTAATCAGTATGCTATCAATGTGAATTCAGTTATATAAAAAGTATTCTGCATATAACAGGCTGACATACAACTTGAGGTTCCACTATAAAAACTTTATAGCACCAAACACAATAATCTTTAATAGGAGTACCACATTCTAATGGTTGGGAGCTCTGGTTACAGAGCTCAGTTGCTGGGTTTGAATTCTAGCTTGAGGGATTGGCATGTTATTTACTCAACCTTTGGGTTCAGTTTCTTCATCTATAAAACTAGGTTGTTATAAAAATTTAAAGCTTTTAGAAAAGTACAACATGAAGTAAACCTTAAGTGTTGGCTCTTATTGTCATTTTATTTATTCCAATATTTACTGAATGTCTAACATGTCATAAGTATATTTTTAGGCACTGGAAATAAAGTAGTTAACAAATAAATCTGGCCTCAGAGGCTTACAGCCTAGTGTGAGAAGAAGAGTAACATGATCTATGCTGAGAATAGCCTATAGTGGAGCAAGGATAGAAGCAGAGACCAGAGAGGTTACCAGAGCAATCCGGACATAAAATGCTGATAGCTTAAAGAAGGCTGATGGCAAGTATTTAAGAAGCAATCTGATCCTGGATATATTTTGAAGGAAGAAGAGCATTTCTTATTTCCTCTGTTTTTATGCAAGATGAAACTGTATTTTTATAAATGATATAGTAAAAATGTATGTTAAAGTAAAAAATAACAATAATTATATACATTGTAGTATTTATAGTAACACAAGCATAGAACATTTAGATTCAGGTACGGAAATAGAAATTGAAAACAATCTACAGGTTCAGTTGTATGAGTTTATTAAAACACAGAGGTCCCTAAATGGTGGTAACATACTTTAATAATAAAAGAGAGATGTTACATTATTTGCCCATGAAGTTCTATTCTCTTTTTATGTTTTGTCTATTGAATGATGCATACTTTTCAATCACAGTTCTGCTATTTGAAAGACCTCTTCTCAGCCAGTCTGTATTTTCAAATCATACTATTAGTTGTGTACATTTATTTGAATATCCCACTTAACTATCCTAACACTTTTAAATATTCTCAAATAAATGTCAATATTCTCCAAACAAATTAATTTCTTTGCCGGAAGTCTATGCTTCTATCAATAATACAGGCATTCTTCTGATCTCAGTTTCAACTTTGACATCTGTGCCTACATTAATCACAAAGCCAGTGAACATTTCTATTCTATACTTGCCATTTTTCTATTACTTTGACACAACTGATTCTGTGCGAATGCTTGTCATAGCATGCTAGGATTATGGGTTTCCTAATCTTTAATCTCTCACTCTAGGTAAATCTTCCAAAATCACCACTTTCATCAGTTTAGTGCTCACAAAGTTTAGAAAATTTAAAATTGCTGAGAGGCCTTGGCAATATAAGCCAGATACTTTTGTGTCAGTCAGTCAGTTAATCAGTCAATCAATAGAACAAATACCTATTCAGCACTTAGGAGTAAGAGATATTGTACTTCATAAAATGAGAAAAACAAGTAAATAGAAAATGGTGGTTTTGCTCAAAAGGAAATAGAGCATGTGTACATAAAGGCAAAAGTGAGAGCACTGTGCTTAACACTGTAGATTTAGTAGACCAAGATTTGAATCCGTGCTTGAGTTGCCTTTGTAAATGGGGATAAAAATAATAGTATCTTTCTTAATGAGAATGCTATAGGATTAGACTTCGTATATCAGTAAAAGTGGCTATTAAGATGCATGGCACTTGGTAAGGACTCTAGAGTTTTGGCTATCAATTTACCTATGTGTACAATGACTTTTAGAGAAATATAAAAGGCAAAATTACTGTATGCTAAAATGGAAGAAAAAAGACTCCAAAGTTGGTTAACTGCAAATAGGGTATTTCAATGTATTTTATGTTAAGAGAAGCTAGGGACATAAGGAGAGAATTTCAAACAGATAGGATGTGACAAGGAGACTGACACAGAATGGAAAGCAAAATTATTTATGTGATCTTATGGGGTAGGAGTTTAGAGGTAGCCAGATGGAATACAATTTTACATACATACATATACACACACACACCCACATATATATATACACACACATACATACACATATATATGTATATATAATGTTTCAGTAAAAATTCTGTTCACAGCCCCCAAAATTCTCTCATTTCCACCTCTATAGACATTCGTAAGGCTGCCTGATTTCTCTTTTTCCTGACACATACTAAGGAATGAGCTTTGTTTTTATTGGTTAACCAAAATTTGCCTTGATTTTTAAGGCAAATCAAATTCCTCATCCTTTATTAAAACTTTTCCTGAGAATTTTGCCTTGGGGTAATATTTATTGCACTTAAGCTATTAATATTTATTGTTTATCACATTTAACCTGCATCTTAGTCATTTATAATTTTAGTGTTATTCATGTGAGTTTTCAGTCCAGAATCCTATCTGTTTCAGGAAAATGGATATATTCCAGAATACAAATAGAAAACATTTTTTTAAAGATTTTATTTATTTATTTATTTATTTCTATTTATTTTATTTATTTACTTATTTTTTTAAAGATTTTATTTATTTGCCAGAGAGAGAGAGAGAGAGTACACACAAGCAGGCAGAGAGGCAGGCAGAGGCAGCGAGAGAAGCAGGCTCCCTGCCGAGCAAGGAGCCTGATGCAGGACTCAATCCCTGGACCCTGGGATCGTGACCTGAGCTGAAGGCAGAGGCTTAATTAACCAACTGAGCCACCCAGGCGTCCCAGATTTTATTTATTTATTTGACACAGCACAAACAGGCAGAGCGGCAGGCAGAGGGAGAGGGAGAAGCAGGCTCCCCACCGAGCAGAGAGCCTGATGTGAGGCTTGATCCCAGGACCAAGATCATGACCTGAGATGAAGGCAGATGCTTAACGCACTGCACCATCCAGGCACCCCTCCCACATCTTATTATTATTATTTTTTAAAGAAGTTTTCCCATTACATTACAAATATTTTTACAAAGAGATTTGTCAACTTGACAAATTTCACGTTACGTTACTTTACTTACTTACTTTACTTGAGGCTAAATTCACAATGTGCACAGATTGCACTCTATGCCAACCCTCTTCACAGTTCGTAACTCTATGCATTTTAGGGAAAACATTATTTTTTAAAAAAGAGTTAAGAGAGAGCTCTGTCTGTGTGTGTGCTTGACTAGGGGTAGGGCCAGAGGGAGAGAATCTCAAGCAGATTCCCTGCTGAGCAGCAGGGCCCATGGCGGGGTTTGTTCTCACGACCCATGAGATTGTGACCTGAGCCAAAACCAAGAGCTGGATGCTTAATCGACTGAGCCACTCAGGTGCCCCCAGAAAACATTACTTTTTAAAAAAAGAGGGGCACCTGGGTGGCTGAGTTGGTTAAGAGACTGCCTTTGGCTCAGGTCATGATTCCAGAGTTCCAGGATCAGGTCCCACATCGGGTTCCCTGCTCCCCAGGTAGTCTCCTTCTCCCTCTGACCTTCTTCATTCTCATGCGTGCGTTCTCTCTCTCTCAAATATGTAAATAAAATCTTTAAAAGAAAAAATTTAAAAAGCGAACAGTCTTCAAATATTTCAGTGTATTTTAAAACAATTTAAATACAAAATACACTAAAACCCTAAAGTAAAATGTAAAATGATTCTTCTAAGAATTTATATATTTAGAGTAATTCAGGAATTTAAAATAAAAACCTAGACCATCTATTAACTATTCCCAATTTTTTTAACTTCTCAAATGAAGCTAAAACTGAAGTGAAATTCCTCAAACTGGAATGAAGAACAGTTAAACTCAGATTTTTAAAATATATATAAATCTTAAGAAGAGTGTTGATTTAAACAACTATAGTGAATGTTATTTAAAACTAACAAAATCAGAGTTTACTGGTTTTAGATTTATAGTGAGCTCATTAAATAATGATTCTAAAATAGTTTTTTTAAAAGCCAATAAAAATTTTTTTAAAAGATTTATTTATTAGAGGGAGAGAGAGAGAGCTTGAGCACAAGCAGGGGGAGCAGCAAGACTAAGGAGAAGCAGACTCCCCACAGATCAGGGAGCCTGATGCCAAGCTTGGAGCCCAATGTCAGGCTTGATCCCAGGACCCTGGGATCATGACCTGAGCTGAAGGCAGAGGCTTAACCGACTGAGCCATCCAGGGGCCTCAAAAGCCAATGAAATTTTTAGTACAGATAGTAACATTTGGTGGTTATTAGTATGTACTGCAAGCATATAATTTAAAAAATGTTTCCACAATGGCTGTACCAATTCATAGTCCTACTAACAGTGGATGGTGGGTTCCTTTTCTCCTTATACTTGCCGACACCTGTTATTTCTTGTCTTTTTGATAATAGCCATTCTGACAGGTGTGAGGTGGTATGTCATTGTAGTTTTGATTTACATTTCTCTGATGATGAGTGATGCTGGGCATCTTTTCATGTGTCTGTTGGCTTCTGTATTTTTTTGAGAAATGTCTGTTCAGGTCTTCTTCCTTTTTTCTATTTTTGTTGTTATTGAATTATAGGATTTATTAGTAAATTTTGGATATCAACTCCTTATCAGACATATTATCTGCAAGTATCTTTGCCCATTTATGAACCTCAAATGCTTATAAACATAAATTATATGTATTACACATACATATATATTTTACAACTGGACATGTGTGGAAAAGCAATTGGTAAGATCCCCACAAAACTATAAACCATACATAGTTACTTGTAGAATAAATTTTACAAATTGACAGGAGAATAATGAAAAGGAGGCCTATATGTTCTAAATATAGTTATGTATCATTTGAGTCTTTTACAATGTTTACAAAAAGTATTTGAGTATTCCGTGGGGATCAACATGTTCTTCTAAAAGAAAGGCAAGAATATTCTTGCCATCTAGTAATTTATAAAATTTTAGAAAAATAAGAATTGCCTGCAAATGGTGTAGGACAAATCAGATTTCAAAATTGATTGAAAAATATCCGTCTAATTTAACAACATGGAAATACCTGATGAACTTAGAGTGTGATTTTCAGTGGGTACAGGAGCCAGACTGAAGTGCAGGAAAGAGTGAAAAGGAAATGAAGTAACTTCATGGACACAGACAACTCTTGTAATATCTCACACAGGAAATAAGGTCATCTAATGAGTATGAAGACTGGGACAGAGGTGTTGTGGTGAGAAACTTCAGGAATAAACAATGTGGAATACATTATAAAAAAAAAAATTACTTTCTACGCTATTTTACAAGTAGCAGCCAGATAAAGAGTAAGCTTAACAAGAATGAGGATTGGTAAGAAAGATATGGTTGAAAAAAAAATAGGCTGGAGACTCTAAAGAAAAATTGATTTTGGTGTCCTTGGGAGACCAGTTAAGTCCCTTCAAAAAGGCTGACAAAATAGGAAAATATAGGAGAGATCCAACAAAATAGATAAGGAATAAAGATCAGAATAAGCAAAAATAAGAGAGTGGAAGTAACTGAATTCAATGATTAATTTCAAGTTTGAGATCATGGTTTTGGAATTGTCACAAGTTTTGATGAGATGTCAAGTGCTATTTCCCAAATGAGCAATTTAATTGGAATGGAAAGGTAGGTTATAGAATTTAAAGAGAAAATGATAATAAGAAGTCAGTGTGCTAAAAGAATTGACAGCATGGGTGTTCTCAACAAAGGGACTTAAACTTTTTTTTTATCATCTCTGAAGACAGAAGAATGAATTAGATAACCTTTAAAAGTCCTTTAAGACCTTCTAATCTTACTTTACAAAGAAGTTACTACATGATTGTCTTCAATATTATTAAAAAAAATAGCTGACACTGGGTCTTAACATAAGAATGGTGAATCACTGACCTCTACCTCTGAAACCAATAATAGATTATATGTTAATTGAATTTAAATAAAAATAAACAAAATAGGTGACACTTTAAAAAAAGTATAAGTGACACAAAAAATAGTCAATTCTAAGGAATAAAAAAATGTAATATCATTTACAGAAACTGCAAATTAACTTACTGAGGTTTTTTTCCCTTGAAAATACAAAAAATAAAGGGCTGAGCAATAATGATTTGTCTTAATTGGAATATCATATGGTAGCTACTGCAATGTTTTTGCTTAGCAAATCATAACTATATATTCGTAACTTTAGCCTCTTGTTCATGATTTCCTTTCAGTTCCTAAAAACAGAGTGAAAACCTGACTGTATCAAACTGGGGGGAGGAGGAGGATATAAATTTTAAAACAGATTCTTAAATAGTAGAATAACCCTAATTGTCAAATAAAATTTTCCAAGTGGAAAACTTATTTCAATAAACAAAATATACTGGCAATTTGATCATCCCTAGGGATATAAATAATCCAGGTACTATTGTTCACTAAAAGATACTTGCTTGAGCAAATTAAACAAAACTCAGAAAAAGTATTTACAGCTTTAATTTGCTTAGTAAAACAGGCTTGCACAGAACAATGATAAACTTATCCAAAGATAATGTTAAACTATCACAAATTCCAAAGTTAAGAGTCCTTGATTAATGCTTAAAGCAACTTCAAAAATCTATCTTCTGTACCCCCCCTTTTCTTGTCTAGTGCCTAGTAATCTCTTTAGTAGCCTAAGTTTTTGGTTTAGAAAAAGTAAAATAGATTGCCAGTGGCACAGATATTCTGAAATTAGGCTTGTCTTCTCAATCTTCCAAATGTTTGACAAAAAAGGCAAGATGTTCTATGCATAATGGATGAACTATGGAATACTACAAGAGAAAGGAGAGAAATGTAACCTTAGAGGGTAAGGAGGAGACACTTAGAGGAATTCTTCAGAAGAAATTTTTCATTATTTTTTATTACATAGTAGGACAGCTAGTAGAGAGGGGGGAAAACAAGAGGAGGAAGAAGAAAAAGGAGTAGTAGGTTTTGAGCATAACATTTGTTATGTCTACATTACCAGAAGCAAGCCTGCATTTTAGGGCAGAAGTTCTTAAATTTAATGTACAAAAATTTAATGTACATAAGACTCAGGAAACCCTTGGGCAGGCGGGCGGGTTGAAGTGGTAGATTAGTCAGTGACTACAGAGAAGCACGGAATGGCTTTTGGAATGCAGGTGACATTCCAGTTCTTGATCTGGTGTTGGTTATATGGGTGTCTTCTTTTCATGACAATTAACTAAGCTGCATACTTAGGATTTTTTAAATAGGTATTTCTCTAGAAATTCCACTCAGATAAATAAGTAAAAAATCTGGCATCATGCTACAAAGGTATATTTCTGTGTCCCATTTTCTGGAATCTGCATTTTATCAAGTACCCTTGGTACTTGATATGCAGCCAATCTCCAGAACATAATTGGAAAAACAACAGTTGAGAGTTTCAGAAGTAACTTCTTTACCAGCTCAGCAATGCTTTTTCCCTCCATAGGTATTTCTAGGCCATTCAATGAATCTGCTGATTTTAAGCCCTGTTACTGCAGCTGTCCAACAAGCAGACTGATCACTGACTGTAGAATAAGGGCTCACCTTGGGTTAGAATGCATTTACACTCTTAATCTTTTATTATATCTAGGTTTATCTTTTTAATTTTTTAAAAGATGTTATTTATTTACTTGACAGAGACAAAGGCGAGAGAGGGAACATAGGCGGAGGGAGTGGGAGAGGGAGAAGTAGGCTCCCAGCCAAGCAGGGGGCCTGATGAGGGGCTCAATCCCAGGACCAGGATCACAACCTGAGCTGAAGGCAGACACAACGATTGAGCCACCCAGGTGCCCCTATTTTATCTAGGTTTAAAAAAGCACCAGGCCCTATACTAGATAACACAAAAATAAAGTGAGTTTTTGCATTCAAGAAGTTTAAAATCCACTTTAAGTATATATTACCTAAATACAAAAAAAAAAAAAAAATTAAGTAGCATAAGTGGGAGCAAATAAAGCACTATAAAAGAGGAAGAACGGAGAAACAAGGTTTCTTAGAGGTTTCTTTTCTTAAAGCTAGATAAAACCTAAATTAAATTTCAACATTAGAAAAAGGAATGAAATATTTCCAGAAAGGGAAGGTGGGGGAGCACTAAGGTAAGGAACGATACAGTCTGTATAAAGCGTTACCCGGGAAGGAAGTAGAGACCGGGCTAGGAATGTAGGTTGTCACTACATTTGGAAGGGCCTTGAATACAAGGCAGAAATAACTATGCCTTATTTTAATTTTACAGGCATAAAAAGTCACAGAAGACTTTGAACAGAAAAGAGAGTGACTTTAGGAAGCTGCATCTGGAAACCATCAACTTAATGGATTGCAACGAGAGCAAGATGAAGGTGAGTCACTGTGCTGTTCATAGTGATCGGGAATCTAGGCTACACAGTTGGACAGATCTGAGTTCCACTGCGACTCTACTTTGATCAAGCTGCTTAGCCTTTCTGAATCAGTTTCCTCACTTGTAATTAGGGGATAATAGTGACTACTTCATGTAAAAGCACCGTACGGCCTGAAGGAAGCGACACACAAAGCTCCTGACATTAGAGGTAATTCATCATCATTGTCCTCTTCACCCGCTTGTTCAATGGTTGCCTGCTTTTCCTGTGCTCTTAGATTTGATGTACTGAGATGGCTCAGGTGAGTTTTGCCTAAACTAAATTCTGATGGGGGCAATAAAGGGTAAGTGAAAAGGAAAAAGGAAATAGAGGTAAAAAACACAAGAGGATAGATTAACTACATCGAGTTCAATATGCCAAAGGAGAACCGGAAAATACATGGAAGAGCCAAAATACATAAAATCCACCTTCTCTAACAATGCATGTTCTCATCATCTCATACTTGGATTTTGGCAAAAGCTCCCAGACTGGATCTCCTCCCTCTAGTAAAATAACAGAACTATACATTGCTGTCATGTTAATATTACTGAAAGAAAACTGTCTTTCAAAAGTAACTAATCAATCAGTTAAGTAATCAGTCTGCCTACCGGACCTTCCAAATAGATGACGCTGGCTGCGACATACCTTTCCAAACTTAATACTGTCTAACATTTGGCTGCCCTCAGGCTGTCTTTCCTGTATAACACACACCACTTTCACTGCCACCTTCCCATCTCAATGTATGATCACCTATCATTTTGAGTGTTTCCTGTCCTCTTTTGAACCAACTTAAATATGACTTATCAAATCTAAATTAAGTGCCACTTTCGCAATCAAGCTTTTCATAGCACTCAACTCCATATAGATATTTTTGAATCTAAAACTGAAGTATTTATAAATCAAAACCACCAAGTTTATACTTGCCTATATACGGATTTGAATTGTTTTCTGCTTCACTTTATTATTAGTCTCATGACTCCAAATGGTTTGTGAAGTTCTTGAAATAGGATCAAGATTATGCATATGAATCTCCAAAGTACATAGGATAATGCTTGGCAGAAAGTGTTCTTAAATAACTGCTGATTGATTATTCAAATCAAATGCTGTATCTAAAATATCAGTGTTTTTTCCTTCCCCACCAAAAATCTGTTATGGTATGCATTATCAACTTGTCTCCCAAGCCAATCTGAAAATCATCTCAATTCTCTCTTTTAACTCTGCTCATTTTACTACCTATTAAGTTCTGTAATTACCTGTCTGTAGTCACTACCACACATTTATTCATCTGTTGCCTCAATCCCCAAACCAGACTTTCAACAATTTTTATATCACTTTTCTAAAATACAAATCTGCCTGTGCAGTTCAAAGGCTGATGTACTTCTGAGGGCCAAATGCCTACACAAGACAGTGTGAACATCTTAGTGTAGCTTATGAGGCTTGCCAGATCGACTTTCTCAGCGTCGCCTGAACAGTACTCAGGTTACCCTGTATCCTTTAAATTTAATACCCTGAACCTTCCAATAACTTTTCATGCCTCTATCCTTTTAGGTATTTTCTTTATTTTATGCTACTTTGCCCAGTGTAAGGGGGAGGGTTGAATATTGACTCCTAAAATTTATGCCCACCCAGAAATTCGGTGCAACCTCATTTGAAAATAGCACCTTTGCACATGTAATTAGTTAGGATTGAAATCATACTGAATTAGGGTGGGTCCTAAATCCAATGATAGTATTATTGCAAGAGACAGAAATATAGAGAAGAAGATATATGAAGGTAGAGGCAAAGATTGGACCGAAACACGTAAAGTCATGGAATGTCAAGGACTGCCAGGAATCACCAGAGGCTGGGAGAGAGGTATGGCATGGTTTCTCTCTCAGAGCTTCCAAAAGAAACCAACCCTGCCAATGCCCACCTGTGAGAGAACAAAGTCTCGTTATTTTAAACTACCCAGTTTGTGGTACACTTTGTTATGGCAACTCTAGGAAACTAAGATATCCAAGTATTGCTTGTGAAAATCCTACTTAAATGTAAAGGTCTGGGTTCTTCCACTTCTCTTTCCCCATCTCCTGAAGATGCATCCACACAGTAAACTGTTGCTACCTTTTCGCTCCCATGGAAATATATCCATCCTTATATCTATCACTGAGTTGCATGGTGGTTATCATTTTCAAGACAGAAAACAAACTCATTTTACTTTGATTTACAGTATTTAATGGTACCTAACATAATAGATGGTCAAGAATTACTTACTGAAAAAAAAGTATAGGTTTTAGAAAAAAACATAAACCATTCAACTTACAAATTTTTATATTTTGTATTTTGTATTTTGTATTCAACACCATTGTTATAGTGCTTGTCACAGTTCGGGATAGGAAACAAAAGACCACTAACTTAAACCTGACTTTAGATTTTTTTAAGAAGTAAATTTAAAGCTTTTGAGATTAACTTGGCAAAAACATTTTCCAGTTGTATATGCATTTTCATTAACGTATTATCTAGTTCAGTTATTCTGTGTAGGCACTATGAAAGAAGTAGCTGAATCTCAAAGTGATTAATACCACCTTATATAAAAATTATGTTAGTTTGGAAGACTTTTTAAATATAGCTGACATTTTTTTTCAAAGTTTTTATTTACCTATTTGGCACAGAGAGAGTACAAGCAAGGGAGCAGCAGGCAGAGGGAGGGGAGAAGCAGACACCCCACTGACCAGGGAGCCCAATGAGGGGCTTGATGCCAGGACCCTCAGATCATGACCTGAGCCCCCCAGGTGCCCAATAGTTGACATTTATATTATTTTCAGGTGTATAACAGTCTTCAACAGTTACATATATTACCAAACGTTCACCACAGTAAGTGCAGTTACCATCTGTTACCATACAAAGTTTTTATAGTATTTTTTACTCTCTTCCCTATGTTGTACCTTTCATGCCCGTGACTTACTTATTTTATAACTGGAAGTTTGTACCTCTTAATCCCCTCCACCTATCTGGCCCCTTCTCCCTTCTACAACCATCACCACCCTTCTCCCTTCTACAACCACTTGGTTCTCTATATTTATAGGCTTTTATTTCTTTATTTTTTCCCCAATGGCATTTTAGAGATATCTTGTTCTTTTTTATTAACATACAATGTATTATCTGTTTCAGAGGTACAGGTCTGTGATGCATCAAGTCTTACACAATTCACAGCACTCACCATAGCACATACCCTCCCCAATGTCTATCACCTAGCCACCGCATCCTTCCCATTCCCCTCCCCTCCAGCAACCCTCTGTTTCCTGAGATTAAGAGTCTCTTACGGTTTGTCTCCCTCTCTGGTTTCATCTTGTTTCATTTTTCCGTCCCTTCCCCTATGATCCTCTGCCTTGTTTCTCAAATTCCTCATATCAGTGAGATCATATAATTGTCTTTCTCTGATTGACTTATTTCACTTAGCATAATACCCTCTAGTTCCATGCACATCATTGCAAATGGCAAGATTTTGTCTTTTTGGTGGTTGCATAAAATTCAGTTGTATATATATACCACTTCTTCTTTATCCACTCATCTGTTGATGGACATCTAGGCTCTTTCCATAGTTTGGCTATTGTGAACATTGCCGCTATAAACACTGGGGTGCACTATAATAACAGTAAATAGGTATAAAACTTGGAGAGACTTAACATTGCAAAAAGAAAACAAAATGAGTATTCAGAAAAAAAAATGGAGTCTAAAACTCATGAAATACACTTTTTATAGTTAGCAAATGATGATTTATAATTCCTATGACTGAATGATCAAAACTAGCATGCTTCTGGTTACTGTTGTTTTAGTGTTGCTCTGGATGCCTCAGTCAATTTCACGAGTTCCCTTACAACTTAACTTCCCAAATTTAAAAGCATTGAATAGTAGAATAAAGAGCAGAATACAGCTGACAGCTTAATACATGCTTCTCTAGAAGTACTTTATATTCCTTAAACGTTGAAATTGTAGAAGGAAGGATGTTCAGAATGTTTGTGATCATATCTTTGCGTAATCAGTAGTTCAGTATGGTTCATGCTTCATCCATACACATACACAGGCCTGTGATTTTACTTTCAAGTCATGAAATATTTATCACTGTATTAATATCTTTCTTTTATTATAGGCTACATTTTTATAAGCAACATGAAATTGGCTATACTATAGATATATAAAATTGATCATATTATCTTTTCTCCACTCCTGCAAATATAATTTCAGAATGGAAGCTTCTATTGATATCTCAAACCCTTTTTAAATATTCACATTTTGACTGTTTGACTGCTAAGTACAAAGTCCTGATGAAAGTTACTTTCTTGATTAGCTTACTTAAGAATTGGTATTTTAATACCTAATTGAATTTCTTTGTTAGATTATATATTATGAAAAATCTTTCCTTTGTTATCTGGGTAAAACAGCTCAATATAGAATGCTATTCATGAGAAATAACATTTTCTTCTTTCCCTTTCCTTCCTTAACTATGTACTGATAACATAAATATAAAGAATATTCCTAGACTCTAAAATGAAAATTAGCAGCACATATAAAAATATACATCAAAAGATAGCATAAATGTGTGCTTTAATAGTCATTCATTATTTACTGAGTATTTAGAGGACCATTATGCGATACTGGGCTACACCAGGAGTACTGAGACAACAGGTAATGCTATTGTCTCTAGATCACAGTCTAGCTGAATTCGTTACAAAAGGTAACCGTTTATGTTAGGGTCACTATTAAAATTGGGAGAGATTCAGGGTGCCTGGGTGGCTCAGTGGGTTAAGCCCCTGCTTTCGGCTCAGGTCATGATCCCAGGGTCCTGGGATCGAGCCCCACATCGGGTTCTCTGCTCAGCAGGGAGCCGCTTCCCTCTCTCTCTCTGCCTACTTCTTGGCCTACTTGTGATCTCTCTCTCTCTCTCTCAAAGAAATAAATAAAATCTTTTTTAAAAAATTGGGAGAGATTCAACCATGTACAATATGAACATCTTTAAAGAGAGTATTTAATTGGCATCCAAACCCCAAATTTACAACATAAAAGAAAACACATAGTAGAAAAATGGATGCCTTGAATTTGATCTCTGTTGAGTCACATCACAGGGATTCAAGTTTTATGAGCAAAAAAGGAAACACGGAGTTTCACCTGATTATAAATAAGACTCAGAGCATAAAGGGGGGAATGACAGCAGAAAGAGAAGCTATTTCTAAAATATCTAAGAGATGCGAGTGATTGAATAAGACCTACCTGCCATCGCCACAGTAGTGAAGCAGTACTACAAAGAGGAGATGCATGAAGACCTTGCTTTTTCTAATCTATCACAGAGCAGTGCTCAAGGAGGTTAGAAAGCAGTCTTCTGAGAAAGCTTTATCAGAGCAAGCTATCAACATTTGATAAATGTTTGATAAATGTTTGATAAATAAACATTTGATCAACATTTGATAAATAAATAAAGTAAGAGTTATTTTAAAGGCAGTTTGGTAGCTCTACTGTATTACCAAAAAATTGGTTACATAAAGATTTTATTCTAAATTTAAGTTAATGTATATGGTATTGTAATCACATCTTATTAACAATTATTATATTCATCTTGGTTTCTAAACATGGTTTCATAAAAATGAATAGATTCTACATTAGATTTCTAAAAGAAGTCTTACTGCTTAAATAGTTATAGAGAATATTTTAGAATTTTGTTTTTGTTAAAAAATATATTTAAAAAATATATTTCAAAAATTGTTTTGTTCAAAATATGTATGTTTATATATTTTGTTTAAAATATTTATAGGACCATAAAGTCCCACTCACCATAAAAAGCTAAGAAAATACTCTAGTGATACTGCTTTTCATCACCAAAATTCTGTTTCTGTCCTCCTCCTTTGGAATAATTATTCTGGTGACTGTGGCTCTAATTCCTGTCTTTAAAAAGGTCAGGGGGAAAAAAAAATCATGCTTCCAGGACATTATTATTAATATTAAATTATCTTTGAACAAATGGGTCCAAAAATTACAAGAATGTAAATATACTGATGAAATAAAGCCATGAAATATGAGATGCCAACTTGCTATGTGACTTTGGGCAAATCATTTAACCTCTTTGATTCCTGGTTTCTTCACCTAAAAATTTAAATGATTGAGGAGCATTCTTCCCACTATAAAATCTATGCTGATAAAGTTTAGTCATATAGGAACAAACATTGCTCATTTTTTTCTATTTCTAAGCATCATAAATCTGCAAAAGAAAAAGAAAAAGAGGGAAGGCGATGGGCATAGAGATGGGGAAGGAAGGAAGGAAGAGGAAGGGGGAAAAGAAGGAATTTCCTCTAACTGGCATGCGTGTTTATCTTGGTGCTGCTCCTGGGCAGCGTTTCTGAACTGGGGCACAATATTTGGTGTGGGACAATTTTTATTTTGAGTATCCCACATACTGCAGAAAATTTTGCTTCTCTGATCCTGGGTCTCTAAATGTCGGTCACTATAAAAGCAAAGATATTTCCCTGCACTTCCAAAATGCATTTCTCTGTAGGGGCAGGAGGAGCAGTATGTGCCCTCTGGAGAACCAGTGTTAGAAGCCACTTTATTAGTTGCCATAAACTGAATGAAAACTAAGCTTTGTGACTCTTTTTGAAAAAGTGATGCTTTAAAAATGTTAGTTCATCTCATCACTCTGGGTAATATTCTCCCATTAGGATACCACCCCACTTAGATTAAAATCCAAAGTCCTTACCATAGCTTACAGGACCATACAATATATGCATGCTAACCCACACTCCCACTGGGCTGGGAAGGGTGGGGAGAGGAGAGTATGCCCCTAGAATCCTGTTGTCAGGCTCGCTAATCCCTTCTATCAGCACTCTCCTTCGCTCATTGCTATAACCACACTGCTTCCTTGCTGTTCCCACAAAATGTTAAACGTATTTCCTTTTTTTTTTTTTAAGGATTTTATTTATTTATTTGACAGGTAGAGATCACAAGTAGGCAGAGAGAGAGAGGGAAGCAGGCACCCCCCGCCCCGCTGAGCAGAAAGCCCGATACAGGGCTCGATCCCAGGACCCTGAGATCATGACTCCAGCCGAAGGCAGAGGCTTTAACCCACTGAGCCGCCCAGGCGCCCCTGTTAAACGTATTTCCATTTCAAGTTCTTTGCATTTGCTGCTGGTGCTCCTCCTTCCAGGTATTAGTACAAATCATTCTCGATTCTTTCATTTCCTTCAGGTCTATGCTCACATGACCTCTTTTGGGACAGAACTACTCAAAACACTATATAAAAAAGCATTCTCCCCCAAATCCCAATCATCTATCCACTCTGCTTTATTTTTCTCAAAGTACCTAGTACCACGGGACACATTTGCTTTTTCATCGTGTGTTTCCCCTAAGATGAATGCTTTCAGAATTGAGATTTATCTATTTTGTTCCCCACTTACCAGCAGTGCCTAACCAAGATCACTTAGCAGCCAGACTAAGACAGTATCTAGCACACAGGAGACACTCTTGAGACTTCTCTTGAATGAAGACATGAATGCTAGGCTGCCAAAAATGGTCATTTTAGCATCACTAATAAATATACATATATGTTAAAAACAAGACTGAAACTTCAAATTCCCCAACTCATTTGCAACCCAAAGTATGCTAACTTTGAAGAAGAGATTCCCACTAAAAATGGTTCAGAAAAAGAAATGAATAGTGTACGGTAGTTGGAATGTATTATTTGTTTTACCTCTATTTCCATGATATTATAATCTGTAATTAATTAGGCTCCAGTCACCTATCTCTTTCAAGTTTACAGCTATACTAGTATCCCCTGCTATTTCTTTTACAAAGTCCTTGAATTCAAAAAGAGATTAGAAAGACACCTCTTTCCCTAATAGCAGCAAGCCATGCAACTAGAACGAGATTCTGTCATCACACGGGGAATCAACAGCAAGCATCTCAGCAGTTCTTCCTGTTCTAGGATCTAAATTAAACAATAACAAGATAGCTTCAACACTGCTTCCTTTGCACAGGTGTTTTCAGATTCAAAAAAGAACTAGTAGAGTCAAATGTGTTCTCTCTCTCCCTGCCTAAGAGTTAATTACCTAAGCACAGAGTCTTATTCAAATAAATGAGAAATCCAAAAGCTGTCTATTCTTTTGGACTTCTGCTGACAGTATTTTCTAATCTCCTTTTTGAAACCATTAACTCTTTGAGGGCGGATCACTTCAGAAATATAGCTATGTTTTCTCTCTTAACTTGCAGAAGTGTGGTTTTAACAACCTCATTATAAATACTTTCTTCCACCATTCACTTTTACAAGCAAATGAGGTTCACAGAGATGAAGCAAAAAGCAGAATGGTCTTTACTACATTAGTGAACAGGGACAGTATACTTCCAGGTATTATGCACATGAACAGGCAGTTCCACTACCTGGCATCTTCTCCTGTGCCTAGCACTGCCGAAACCAAGGGAATCATGAGTTGAACTGTCTGATGTAGCGATTAGAAAAGGTAGGAGAATTTGTTAATTGTTGTCAATTTTTTTTAAGTAATATAAGTTTGGTACCCAGAAATAATAGTAATACTTCTCCCTGTTCAGAACACATCTGGAGAGCAGTTTTCAAATGTGAACAAACCAGAAAGCAAACAGAAGGCAGCAACCAGGATGGTGAGGAGTTATGCCATCAAGGACCTGAAAATATGTTACCTAGAAAAGAGTCCAGATTTGAGATTCCAGGGAGTGGGGAAGAAAGTACTAGTACTATACTAGGCCTTACAAAGAAACAGTTTTCAACTCAATATGCAAAGCATCTTCCCAATGAGTAAAGTTAAAACTGGCTATCTATTGAGAAAGTGAGTTCCCTACCATCTGAACTGTTTAAGAAGCTCAAACATTATTATTTGATATGGATGTTGTAAAGGGGTTGCTCAGGCAAATAGAGGATTCCAGCTTTGATAACTTCTAAACTCCCTTCTATCCATTAAGATCTATAAAAAGTCTTTGAAGAATAAATGGCAAAGCAAAAAGTCTATATATATAAAAATGAACTCTATCAGGCCCTGAAAACAGAATCCTTGTTGTTTTACTTCACACACCCTACTGGTTCCTTATATAATGGTTCTTCCATTCTCATCACATTGTTATTACTTGGGTTACAGCCTTAGTAACCTGAAGTTCATCAACAACCCCTTATCTCTGAGAACAGAGACTGTGTCAACATGACTTAGTAGTTTGTCCAAAGAAATCTTTGCCTAGCAAAGGTGAGACTACACACACACACACACACACACACACACACACACCACCAACCACCACTACCACCACCACCACCAACAACAACTCACTGTTAGCCTCAGGAAATTCTTACAGATCAATTTGTCAGAGGCAAGAGTCTGAACACCTGGCCAAACTGATTACTTTAGGATTTTCACTTCACAGTGCTCAGCAAACCTACACTGTGCTGTAAAAAATTTTGCCTAATCTAAATCAATTCCTGCCTTTCAAACTCACCCTAAAGCATCTGAGTCCAGATCCCAAGATCTTATAAATATCCTATTTCTTATAAGCCATGGCAAGAACTTTCTTACTGAAGTAAAGTTCTAAGACATTTAGCTCTGCTTTAACAGCTAATAATGACACTGAGGGGAGTAAACCTCTCCATGTACACCTACTTTGACACTGACCTACCAACCACCCCCTCACTCCCCAAATATCTAATATACCTACTATGAAATTCCTTCCTAAAACATTACTCTTAATATATTGTTGACAGTTTAGAATTTTTAACAGTGAAATATAGGTTCACACACCCACTCACACACACTCCCAAGACATTTCACAAATCATTTCAATCTCAAAAACATTGTGTAAAACTCCAGACACATACAATGTAATTTTAAAAAATTCTAATGTAGGCAAATTAATCTATGGTGATGAAAATCAGAACAGTGGCTTCCTAGGAGGGGGAGGATATAAACTGAGGATCTAAAAACAGCCTGTGGGGGGATATAAGTGGTCTATATCTTGATTGTTATAAGGCATATGTATTTATCAAAGCTTGTCACATTGTGCATTTAAGCTCTATTATACTGTTGTATACTTTATTTCTGTAAAAACTTCAAAAATCAAATTAAGACTACTGGTTCTGGACAAGGTAGAAAAAGTACATTTTCTCCCTGTTTCTCCAGTAACTACTGTCCTAAACCCTGGATGTTATACATAAAACAAACATAAAAAGACTCAGAAAGAGAGAAGAAAACCTAGAGTCTAGGGACCTCAGGAACCCAGGTTTACACAACAGTGAATTCACTGGGTTTCTTCACATTTGATGTATTTGGGACTGGGTGATAGTGGAGAAGTTGGCAGGCCAGGAAACACCAATGGGCCCAGACAGCTCCCCCCTGCCACCACCGTCTCCCCAAAAAAAGACTCCAATAAAACCCTGCTGTTTCTAGCCAAAAGACAAAGACAGGTGCAGCCTAGCAACAATGGAAAACTTTAATACAAACATTCTCTCAGGTCACTCCACCCCATTCAGTTCATTCCATGATTTCCTACTGCTCACATGATAAAGAGCAAATTACCACAAGGTTTTCAAGGTGCTTCATAATCTAGCACAAAGTTATCTTTATACCTTATTTCTCAACACTTACAGACACTAATCACATAAAATTACTTTCTGTTCTCCGGACATGGCATGTGGCCTTTGCTCATTCTGTTATTTTTTGAATATACTTTCTGCTTGTATTTTGATGAAATTTTACTTCTCCTACAATACTCAGCCTGAGGGAAAAGGTCTTTCATTACTCCTCACTCTGTGCTCATGTATCATTTTGCTCTTATCATTCTCTTCATCACACTGTCTCTGAACCAAACTGTATACTTACCTATACCCTTGACTAAATTGTGAAATTCATGAATGGAAGAATGAAGCCCAGAATATTAAAATATCAGAGCAACACAGGAGTGAAAGGCGCACAACAGTTACTCAACGAATTGAACTCGAATGGTCTTAAATGTAAATATTTCCAGTGGTACAGCCTGGTGAACTTCATTTTTTGAGTCACTGCCTCTGAGATTATTTGGAGTTGACTGGACTTGGATACTTAATATATCATTACCTAGGCCTACTGCAATCACTGTCATCTTGCTTCTTTTTTTATCTAAGGAAAGTGCAAAAGACAAGGTATTTAGTCTCTACAACTAATAAAGGACTCTACTCAAATGTATTCTACAAGTAGACTGCAACATGATATTGCTCTTTATGTGGACCCAAATCCTGCTTATGAGATAGGAAGGTATTCTATATGGGTTTTTGTTGTTTATGTAATTCTTCAATGGCATTTGTTGCAAGGACAGTCACTTGGTCAAAACAAAAAACACTTCTGAAAGTTCTATTTTACCCTTAAGTGCACTGTATAACATTGAATTAGGTTTTTCCAGTGCTTTTAGTTATGACCAAATATAAAGTCTGTGCTATCTGTAACTACAGAAAGTCTAAAAAGCTACAAAGCACTCAAATGTCTTGTCATTCTTAACCTAAACTCTTATGAGGAGGGGAAAAAAAAGTTCTGTGCTATCAGAATCTAAAATTCATTCAAAAATCCAGTTATAATTAATAATGAAGTAAGTTTCATCCTGCATTTTCTGCAGAATTTTTTTTTCACCTTAACTGAGATAAAGACTTACAACACTAGCAGTATTTCCCCATTTCTCATCCTCAAATGCCGGTAACCACTGCTCTGCTGTATCTCCATGTGCAGCTTTTTGAAGGTTCCACACATATGTTATATCATACTTTTAAATTATGTCCTATCATGTTTGTCTTTGGCTTATTTCACTAAGTGTAATGCTCTCAAGGTTCATTCTAGTTGTTGAAAATGGCAAGATTTCTTTGTCTTGGCTGAATAAAATACACACACACACACACACACACACACAAACATACATACACACATAAATACTACATTTTATTTATCCCTTCCTCCAATGACAAACATGTAGGTTGTTTCGATATCTAGGCTACTGTGAATAATGGTGCAATTAACACAAGGATGCAGATATCTCTTTAAGGTTTTTAAGACCTTGTTTTCACTTCTTGTATATACACCCAGGAGACTGCTGATATCATATGGTAGTTCTATTTTTAATTATTTGAGAAACCTCCATATTGTTTTCCATAGTGGCTGTACCAAGTTACATCTCTAACAGGGCACAAGGACTCCTTTTTCTCTACATCCTCACTAACAATTTATCCATATGTATATTTTTATTTCATTGAAGTATAGTTGACATACAATGTTTTATTAGCTTCACATGTACAACACAGTGATTTGACAATTCTGTGTTCTACTCCATGCTCACTACGGTAACTATAGCCACCGCGTGTCACCAACATTATTAAATATTAATATTAAAATTAAATACATTATTAAAATATTATTGACCATATTCCTGATGCTATACTTCAAGGTAAGTACAGGGGTTAAGAAATAGAAACTTCTAGTTATAAATATGTCAGATTATTTCTTACATTTTTTGATAATAGCCCTCTAACACATGTGAAGTAATAGCTCATTGTGGCTTTAATTGGCATTCCCCTGATGATTTGTGATACTGAGCATCGTTTCATATACCTGTAGGCCATTTGTAGGTCTTCTTGGGGTAAATATATTCAGGTCCTCTGCTCCTTCTTTAATCAAGTTCTTTGTAATTTTTGCTACTGAGTTGGATGAGTTCTTAATATACTTTGGATATTAACCCCTTATGACATACATGATTTGCAAATATTTTCCCCATTTTGTAGATTGTCTTTACATTTCAATGATGGTTTCTTTTGTGGTGCAGAAGCTCTTTAGTTTGATGTAGTCCCACTTTATCCTTGTTTTTGTTATTTGTGCTTTTGGTATTGTATCCAGAAAATCATTGTAAAGACTAATGTCAAAGAAGTTTTCCCAACATTTCTTCTAGGAGTTTTATGGTTTCAAGTCTTACATTTAAGTCTTTAATCCATTTCAAGCTCATTTTTCTGAGTGGCTTAACAGGTAGGGGTCCACTTTCATACTTCCGGATGTGGTTACCCAGTTTTCTCAACCTCATTTGACTGTCCTTTCCCCGCTGACTATTCATAGCTCCCTTGTTAAATATTAGTTGATCATGAGAGAGTTCATTTCTGGACTCTTGATTCTCTTCCATTGGTCTATGTTTCCATTTTTATGCCAGTACCATACTGTTTTGATGACTACTGCATTGTAGTATAGTTTGAAATCAAGAAGTATTATGTATCCAGCTTTGTTCTCAGAATTGTTTGGGCTATTATTATTTATTTACTGTTTCGGCTCCACACAGATTTCAGAAATTTTTTTTCTCTATTTCTGTGAAAAATGTCATTGGAGTCTGATAGGGATTGCACTTAATCAATAGATGGCTTTTGGTGGTGCTCTGGCTAGGGACTTCCAGTGCTGTTGAAGTGGTAAGAGTGAGTATTCTTTCTATCTTAGAAGCAAAGCTTTCAGACTTTTGCTATTGAGTATGATGTTGGCTATGAACTTGTCATGTATGGCCTTTATTGCTCATAAGTATGCTCCTTCCACACCCGATCTGTTAAGTTTTTATCACGAAAAGGTGTGATAACATGTTAAATGAATTTTTTTTTTTTTTTGGCATCTGTGGGGATGATCATAAGGTTTTTATCTTTCATTCTCTTACTGTGGTGAATCATAGTTATTAATTTTGCATCTCAGGAATAAATCCCATTTGATTGTCGTATATGATCTTTTCTGTGCGCTACTGAATTTGGTTAGCTATTATCATGCCAAAATATTTTGTAACTATATTCATCAGAAATACTGGTAATTTTCTTCTCTTTTAATGTCCGTATATGGCTTTGGTATCCAAGTAATGATGGCTTTGTAAAAATAAGTTTGGGAGTGTTTCCTCTTCAGTCATTTGGTATATGTGCTGCCGAAGCGAGCACCCTCTTCAGTCATTTGGAAGAGCTTGAGAAGAACTGATGTTAATTACTTCTTGGTAGAATTCAACAGTGAAACCATATGGTCCATGGCTTTTCTGTATCAGGAAACTTTTAATGACTGATTTAATTTACTTAGTCATTATTAGTCTCTTCAAATTTTCTATGTCTTCATACTTCAGTCTTAGTAAGTTCTGTGTTTTTAAGAATTTATCCATTTCTTCTAGATCTATAGTTCATTGGCATAGTTTTGTTCATAGTAGTCTCATCATTCTTTGTATTTCTGTTATAAGTTTTAATGCCTTTTCTTTCCAATTTTGTCTTCTGTTTTCTGACTTAAGCTACAAATTTGTCACTTTTGTTTATTTAAAAGCCTGAAGCACTGATCACCAATTCATTATTGATACTTTTTCCATACTGTAAATGGTGCTGTATAAAGCTTTTTAGTAATGCTACACTTAAATGGCAAATACTATGTAACAACTTCTGTTTGTATGTAAATTGTACCCTAAAAGTATTAAAACTACAATCTGTACTTCTAGTGAATAGCTCCCAGGAAGATGTCAACTTGCTTTATGATATTAAAGAGATTTATGATATATCTATATCTATCTACCTGTATATAGAAAGAGAGAGAGTGAGAGAGAGGGAGAGAGAGAGAGAGAGAGAGAGAGTGTATGTGTGTGTGTGTGTTAGGCATGAAATAATTTTAGGTCAAGAATTTCTTTTAGTTGAGTAAAATAAATTCATGCATACATATACATATGGGGATGTACACATGTGGGTGTGTTCATCCTTATCTTCTAGTGTGTTTTCTAAATATTTCCTGATATAACCTGTACATACTTGTGTGTGGGGGTGATGGGAGTTGTGTGCTTATTTCCAGTTGGCCAGGTTGCAGACTCCTTAAAGATACAGTATATCAAGTTTTCTGTTATTGTAATGTTTCTTTCTAAGATCAATTTGTTACACCCTATAGTATCATTTTCATAAGTAGTGATCTTTATTAAAATAGGGTATTTTTTTCTAATAAGTAATTTTTCTATAAAACAAGTTTTTAGTTTCACTGATTTTTTTTCTTATTTATATTTTATTTATACTTAAGTCCCTACTATTACTGTATTATTGCCTACTTCTTTCTTCAGATCTATTTACTAATAATAACCCCTTTATCATTATATAATGAAGTTCTTATCTCTTGTTTTATCTCCTGAAGTTGCCATCTCATTTTTGGGTATCATGGAGGGCACATATTGCATGGAGCACTGGGTGTGGTGCATAAACAGTGAAGTTTGGAACACTGAAAAAAAAATAAATTAAAAAAATAAATAAAATCTCTTTTGTCAGACATAAGTAGAGCTACTCCTGCACTCTTTTTGTTTATACTAGTATGGAATCTCTTTCCTTCTCTTCATTTGGAGCCTGTGTGTGTCCTTAAAGGTGAAGTAAATTTCTTGTAGGCAGAATACAGTGAGTACATTTATTTTATCCATCTAGCCACTCTATGCCTTTTGATAGGAAGAATCATTTTTTAATTGAAATATAGTTGGCAATGTTATATTAGTTTCAGATATACAACATACTGACTTAAAAACTCTGTATGTTACATCATCCCCACAAGTGTAGCTACCATCTGTCATAATACAACACTATTAAGAAAAAAAACCCATTCACTATATTCCCTGTATTGTACCTTTCAGTCTGTAACTTACGCATTCCATTGTTGGAAGCCTGTATCTTCACTCCTCTCCACACATTTTGGCAATTCCTCCACCCTGCCTTTACTCTGGTAAGCTATCAGTTTGTTCTCTGTATTTATGGGTCTATTTCTGCTTTCTGTTTGTTTGCTTTGTTTTTCAGATTCCACATAAAAGGGAAATCATACAGTATTTGTCTTTCTCTGCATGACTTATTTAACTTAGCATAATACTCTCTAGGTCCATCCATGTTGTCACACATGGCAAAATCTCATTCTTTTTTTATGGCTGGGTGATATTCCATTGTGTATATATATACCAAATCTTCTTTATCCATTCATCTATCAGTGGGCACTTAGATTGTTTCCATATCTTGGTTATTGTAAATAAGGCTGCAGTGAACACGGTGGTGCATATCTTTTCAAATTAGTGTTATTATTTTCTTTGGGAAAATGCCCAGTAGTATATATGGTCTTTCTATTAATTTTTTGGGAAACCTCCATATGATTTTCTCTTGTGGTTACACCAATTTACATTCCCATCAACAGTGCATGCGGGTCCTTTTTCTCCATATCCTCACCAACAGTAGTTATTTCTTGTTGTTTTGACATTAGTCATCCTGACAAGCATAAGGTGTTATCTCATTGTGGTTTTGATTTGCATTTTCCTGATGATTAGTGATGTTGACCATCTTTTCGTGTATCTAATAGCCATCTGTGTATCTTTAGAGAAATGTCTCTTCAGGTCCTCTGACCATTTTTAAATCAGACTGTTTCTTTGCTATTGAGTTGTTTAAGTGCTTTGTGCATTTTTGGTATTAACCCCTTATTGGATATATCACTTGCAAGTAACTTCTCTCATTCAGGAGGATGCCTTGTCTTCCTGTTGATAGTTTCCTTTGTTCTACAAAAGCTTTTTAGTTTGATGCAATCTCAGTAGTTAATTTTTGCTTTTGTTTTCCTTGCCTGAGCAGACATTTTGCTAAGGCCAATGCCAAAGAGATGACTACCTATGTTTTCTTGTTTTATGGTTTCAGGTTTCACATTTAGGCATTTAATTCCTTTTGTGTTTATTTTCACGTATAGTTAAGAAAGTGGTCCAGTTTCATTCTTTTGCATAACTGTACAGGATTCCCAGTACCATTTACTGAAGACATGGTCCTTTCCCACATAATTTTTGCCTCCTCTGCCATAGAGTAATTGACCATGTAACTGTGGATTTATTTCTGGGCTCTCTATTCTGTACCTTTGATCTAGGTGTCCATTTTTGGGCCAGTACCATATTATTTTAATTATTATAGTTTCCTAGTGTATCTTAAAATCTGATAGGATAATACCTCCACCTTTGCTCATTCTCAGGATTGCTTTGGCTATTCTAGGATTTTTGTGGTTCCAGACAAATGTTAGGATTATGCTAGTTTTGTGAAAAGTACTGTTGCTTTGATAGGGATTGCATAAAATCTAAAGATTGCTTGGGGTAGTAGAGACATTTTAGCAATATTAATTCTTCCAATCCATAAGCATGGATTATCTTTCCAATTATTTGTCACCTTCAGTTTCTATCATCAGTATTTTATAGTATTCTGAATACACATCTTTAAGAAACTTGGTTAAGTTTATTCCTAGGTATTTTATTCTTTTGGTGTAACTGTAAATGGAAATTTTCTTGATTTTTTTTTTCTGAAAACCATAAGACATTATTGAAATAAATTTTTTATTTTTTCAGTGTCCCAAGATTCATTGTTTATGCACCACACCCAGTGCTCCATCCAATACGTGCCCTCGTAATACCTACCACTAGGCTAACCTATCCCCCCACGCCCTCCCTTCCAAATCCCTCAGTTTGTTTCTCAGAGTCCATAGTCTCTCATGCTTCGTCTCCTGCTCTGATTTCCCCTAATTCACTTTTCCTGTGGTTTCTTTTTCTGCTACTTTGTTATCAGTGTATTGAAAGAACAGACTTCTCTATCCTGCAACTGTATTGAATCCAATTATTCTAACAGGTATATAATGGAGCCTCTAGGGTTTTCTATTACAGTATCATGTCATCTGCAAAAAGTGATGATTTTACTTCTTTGCCTATTTGGATGCCTTTTCTTTCTTTTATCTGATCACTGTGGCTAGGACTTCCAGTACTGTGTTAAGTAATAGGGGTAACATTGGAATCCTTATGTTGTTCCTGCCCTAAAGGAAAAGATCTCAGTATTTCTTCACTGATTATGATTTAAGCCATGGGTTTTTCATATATGGCCTTTATTATGTTAAGGGATTATCCTTCTGAAAGTGCTTCATTCAGTTTTTGTCATGAGTAGATGCTGAATTTTGTCAAATACTTTTTCTCTATTGAGATAATCATGGTTTTTATGCTTTGCTTTGTGAATGTGGTATATGACACTGATGGATTTGCAAATATTGAACCATCCTTGCATTCCCAGAATAAATCCCATGTGATCATACTGAATGATAATGGTAATGTTTGGTTGAGGGGTTTTGCATCTGTGTTCATCAGGGATATTGGTGTGTAGTTTTTGTTGTTTACTTTTTAGTGTCTTTGTCTTGTTTTGGTTTCAAGGCAATGCTGGCCTCATAGAATGCATTTGGAAGCTTTCCCCTCTCTATTTTATAGGAATAGTTTGGGAGTAGGTATTAACTCTTCTTTAAATGTTTTGTAGAATTCACCTGTGAAGCTGACTGCTTTACTGGTATGAACTTGTTTTAAGTTTGTCAGGAAAATTCCCCTGCAGTTATGCATGATAACCTTGCCAGGTAGGGTATGCTTCATTGCAGATTTTTTTTCTTTTTTGTATTTTGCAGGCCAAAGGGAATGGCATGATATATTCAAAGTCTTTGCTGAAAAATCAGCTATTATAGCCTTACAGGATTTCCCTTAAAGGTAACCATTTGCTCTTTTGCTGCATTTAAGATTCTCTGTTTATCTGTAATTTTTCTCACTTAAATTACCGTGGATTTTGGTATGAACACCCTTGGATTCATCTTGTTTTGAACTCTGCTTCTTGTACATGACCATCTGTTTCCTTCCCCATGTTATTAGGAAGGCTTTTAGCTATCATTTCTTCAAATAGTTTTCTGTCCCCTTGTCTCTACTCTCCTTATGGGACCCCTATATATTATGCAAATATTTTAATGATGTTGCAGAGGTACCCTTAACCTACCTGTTTTTTTATTATCCTTTTTCTTTTTTGCTATTTGGTTTGCTTGCTTTGCATTACCTTGTCTTCAGGACTACTGATCCGTTTTTCTGTATGCTCTAATCCACTGGTGATTCACCTACTGTATTTTTCATTTCATTTATGGTATTCTTCAGCTCTGATTGGTTTTTATATTTTCTGTCTCTTGCTGATGTTTTCACCATGTTCACACAGCCTTCCATCAAGTCTGAGGACTATCTTTATGACTTACTTAGAGCTCTTCATTGGTAATGCTACTTATCTCTGTTACATCTTTTTTTATAATTTTGTTTTGTTCTTTCATTTGGGACACATTCCTCTGCCTTCTCATTTTGTCTAACACTCTATTTCTCCCTATCATGCAGGTTCAGCTATGTCTTCTCATCTTGTGGCCTTATGTAAAAGGGATCCTGTGGTGCCCTGTAGTGCAATTCTCCCTATCACCAGAACTAGGTGGTCGATGTATGTTCCCTGTGTGAGCTATATATGCCCTCCTGTTATGGCTGAGCCATTATTGCTGTGGGGCATACTGTTGGGCATGGTTTGCTCCTTGTACTATTAGCTGAAAGGACCAACTGTCTGCAATGAACCAATGTCGAGGTTTGCTCCCCATACAATTAGCAGAGAGGTCTGGCTGCAGCCCCTTTAGGCTTGCTGATGGGTAGGTTAGCACTCAAACCTGCTGCCTGCAGTGAGTTGCTGTGGGCGTCCTGATCAGCAGTTTCTTCCGCACACTGTGAGTATAAAGCCTTGGCAGCAGCCATCATCAGCTTGCTTGTGGATATTTGAGTCTTTTTAATCTTACTGTTCTAGCTCATTGGTGAATTTCTCACTTTGTTCTTAAATTGTTTTCCTAGTATTGTTCATTTGTTCTCTTATAGCTCTCTAATCATCTTTAGAGCAATTATTTTCAATTCTTTATTGGGCAATTCCTGAATCTCCATTTCCTTGGGGACAGTTATTAAAGGTTTACTCTCCTTTGGTGGAGTCTTGTTTCTCTGATTCTTTATAATCCCTATAGACTTGCTTTGGTATCTAAACATTGTAAGAAGCAGTTGCATCTTCCAGACCTTATGGACTGACTTTGATAAGAAAAACTTTTCTGTGGGTGGGGGCACGATGGAGTGTGATGTCACCCTGTGTCTAGTGGTCCAGGGAGTCAAGTGAAGGGCATGTGTTGGTAGCCAGTTGGGTTGGGGGGTGTGCTCTTTCTTTATTCTTCAGCTCAGTCTACCATGGTAGTGATAAGCAGGGCTTCTAGGCTTTCATCTTGCATGGCAGAGCCCTGAACTGGCTTCCAACGTGACTCCCAGGCTCCAGTGGGGCAGGGTTGAACTCAGCAGCTGGGGTCAGTGAATAGAAATAGGCGTGTGTGTGTGATAGAGAGAGAGAGAGAGAGTGAGAGAGAGAGAATCTGGCTGGCTCAATTGGAAGAACCTGCCACTTTTGATCTCGGGGTTGGGAGTCAGAGCCCTATGTTGGGTATAGAGAATTTAAATAAATAAAACTTAAAAAAGAAATACCTGTGAGGTGAAAAATGGCAAAATTTGCAGGGGGTCCTTGGTGGCTATTCTGGCCATTGGCTTTACCTACTGAGTTTATGCTCAGAGCAGATCTCTGTGAGAATCGTTCCTGCTGAGTGTCAGCTAATAGCAGTCTCTTCCTGTCCAGCTTGATCCTAGCTGGTACTACATGTCTCAGCTTTGTTGGTCTGGGTGGGTAAAACTGAAAGGGACCATGGCACAGTACACCAAAAGTCAGAATAAGTGTTTTGTTCATCCCCTCTTCCCTCTTAGGCTCTGGGGAATCCTTTCTACTGGGAAAGTTCTTTCTTTGTGCTGAATAATGCCAGCATGGGATGATGGCATGCAAAATGAAGCAGTCTTCCTTCTTTTGTCCTGCTTCTGTTCTCAGGTTTTTTTGTTCACTGTGTTGCTAACAATGGACTGTATAGCTTCTTGCAGTGTTGTTTTTATTTGTGAATAATTGTCTAACCATTGATCTTTGTGGGTAGACAAGGAAGCTAAGGTTCTTATACACTATTTTTTTGCAATTAGCACTTTTAGAAAACACATTAATTGTCTCAGATCACACCATCCTTTTTAATGCTAGATTTTATCATTGATTTTGACTGTTGATAGCTGGACACTTAAAAAAAAATTCCAGGGTGTCTTGGATTTTACTAGCATTAATGAAATAGTAAACAGAGAGAGAGAATAAGAGCAGTATAAAGGTCTGAAAGTTTCTAAAACCACAGTGAATGGAAGGAGTAGAAGGGGAAAAATAAAGTGAAAACACTCTAAAATGAAAAAACTTTTAGTAATGGCTTAATCAGTGATGAAGTATAAATAACTCGCTGAGGGCTTATTACACTTAGAGATTGCTAGTTATATTTAGTATATTTTAATAAAGCTGTTAGTTGTTTAATATATATTGAAGACAATCTATGCTTTCAAAACTCAATTTTTAACCAATAAGCAAAATGGAGAAAAAAATTATTTGTTTATCAAAACTTAAAATATAAACAGTATCAGAATATCATGAGGACATATCACAATGGAAGGTGTAAAAAAACACTTCATTTTCATGTGAAGTATGGGAATGGTACAGTCAGAATATACTGTCAGGAACAGTATATACTGTCAGAAACTATAATTACCTAATGGCAAATATTATTTTGAGATGTAATAGTTCCAAAGAATTTAGATGCCATAGAGATTATGATAATGCAAACATTTCTTCTTCATATATGAGGCTTGAGATAGTTTGTATGAATTGAACAGCTGCAGGACTTCTGAAGACAGGAGAAAGTGGTAGTGTACTCGCTGTATGTGCAATCTTACATTATTTATATTATTAAATTTTTTGAAAAGCATATATCATTTTCGCTCCCTTATAAATCATAGGTATTAGTTTGCATATCCAATTAAACTGAACCTAGACAGGGGCGCCTGGGTGGCTCAGTGGGTTAAGGCCTCTGCCTTCAGCTCGGGTCATGGTCTCGGGGTCCTGGGATCGAGCCCCGCGTCGGGCTCTCTGCTCGTGGGGAGCCTGCTTCCTCCTCTCTCTCTGCCTGCTTCTCTGCCTACTTGTGATCTCTCTCTGTCAAATAAATAAATAAAATCTTAAAAAAAAAATAAAATAAAAATAAACTGAACCTAGACAGATATGTACGTCAAAGAAAGAGCACCATGGTATGATGCAATCTCCTATAACCGGAAAATCATTACCAAAGATTCCTAGTTTACATTTGAGCCTGAAACTGAAACTTAATAAGTAAATAAATTGCAAATCAAATTTCAGATACAATAAATAGTGAGTGATGACTTAGTTCATAATGTTCCCTTCTGCTGTGGGGGAAAAAAAAAACCTGTTTGCATTTTGTTAGTGAAAGGAAACTAATGTTATCTAACTTTCAGGGCTTTTGACAGATCTTGTGAGATGTGATGTAGGACACAATAATTTCATTTCTTAGCAGAAATAAAATGTTGCTATTTACAGTAATTGCTTCTTTGGGAGAGAATTAAAGCATTTTTGCATTATTAATACAGCAGCTCCTCTGGTAGTATATCTATTATAAAATTCAGGAATGAGGCTTAAAACTTTCAAAAAGTTACACTCATGGATAAAATAGGAGATTATACATTATAACAGAGGCAAGTAATATTTAAAAATTTTTTTAAAACATTTCATGGTATATATTAACTCTGTATTTCAAAACATAATTTGGGTAAGTCCACATTAAATACACTTGGAACCAGTCCAGAATCTTTTAAATAGATTAAACTTTCGTGCATGTAAGCAATAAACAATTACAATCTGTACTGGAAAAGTATTAAATAGAATAAATACATATAGAGCAGGAAATAATTTCATAAATCATTTCTATACTATATTAGTCAATGGTCTCCCAGTTCATAGGAAAAAAAAAAAAAAGCACTCTTTAAGGTGAACCTAAAACAAGCAAAAAATGAAAAATAAAAACATAAAAACTTTGACATTTTATAAAAATGTCAAAATGCTTTATAAAAAGCTAGGGAAACACAGGCAGCATCAGTAGCCTATATATAGAAGAAAAAATCTACATATGTCCATTAGGTTTGGTCATTTTTTGTGCATATTTTTTGGCTTGCTCATTTACTCATAAGTGTATATAGTCTTATAAAGAAGATTATAAAGACAAGTAATATTTTGATTCTGTGCTCAAGATACTCTAAAAAATTAATTAGGGGACATGATTATGCAAAAAAACCCATAAAACTGAAACGTAAGACAAGTTAACTATCATGGCCATTCTAAATAGGAAAATTTTATATGCATCCAAGAACATAAAGAAGAAACTTTACCAAAAAAGTGACAGTTGAAGTAGGAGAGAGACAGAGGGCTTAGAAGTATGGAGAAAGGAAGAATGTTATTCCAAAATTATAATAGTTACAATAAAATATTTTATGTGTTTATTATAAACCAGAGTTAACAAAAAATAAATCTGATTCACTTTTTTATCTACATGCTATTCTTCCATGCTTTAGGCTATGTGATTTTTTTTTTTTTTTAAGCAAAAATGACACCACAAGTTTAATAACATTTAGGGGGAGGGAGGAAGTAGGTGAGAGAGATCTATTGTTATTTTAAAATATTAAACATGACTCATCCAAAGTAATGGGAAATTTTTCCAGTGCGTATCTATTGTTTCTTCCCTTTAGAGTTATTAATTATTCTGAAGTTTTAGAACTTATAAACTAAAGCATAATCAGGCCTAAAAATATGACCAAATCCTACTGTGACCTTTATTTAATATAAAAGTGACACAGTATATTTGGTTCTCTGTTTTGATAAATATTTGTGACATGTGACTGATGGTGCTTAAGACTTTACTAAAACAAACAAACCCACAAAACTTCCTTAATATAAGGAACAGTAAAACATATTTCACTGAACCTAATACTTAAATTTTACAAGTTTTCACATAGCTTCTAATCTTTTTATCTAAAGGTGATATACTGAAGTAACTTTTGAACATAAATTTCATCCAAGTTTATGAAAAGTTAGTTGCATTTATATCAGTGATTAGGATTTCAGAGAATCAAAATATAATCTTTATTGTTTTATTAATTATTTTAAATAACATATAATGTATTATTTGCCCCAGGGAAAATATGTTTAAAAAACTTACATTAAACAAGAATTACTGTGTTATTGACATTTACATGGTCTTATTAGAAGTTGGAAAGACAGAACTTTTTTTTTTTTAAACTAGAAAGTGTATGCCTATTATGAGTTATGTTTAATATAACTGACTTAATTTTATTGGTAGGATGAGAATAATGTCCTTGGATTTTAAAGGCCACATTACTCTTGCCAGTGCACTAAATAATTATCTCAAAATGGAAAAAATTTTAACAATATGAACCAGTTAGCAATATATCCTTTTCTCTGTGGAAAGAATGTTTTTCTGCTTTCTCTTTTCTCCTCTGACACTGCATTTATTCTGGAATCTCAGAATATTTAACTGTAGATTAAGTTTGACAAAAGGAAATACATTCTCATTTTGTAGTTCTATAATTCTCTGTGTATATGCTTTCAAGGTGTTAATTACAAAATACAAATAAAACTTAGGGAAAACCATTTTTTTTTTACGATTATTATTTTTAAGATTTTATTTGCAGAGAGAGCGTGTGGCAGGCAAAGGGAGAGGAGCCTGAATCGGGACTCGATTCCAGGCCTCCGGGATCATGACCTGGGCCAAAGGCAGACTCTGAACTGACTAAGCCACCCAGGTGTCCCAAAATCACTTTTTTTAAATAAACATTTTTGAGAGGCTAAAACTATACTTGGAGTTCCTTTTAGCACAGACATATTTATTCATCTATTCAACTATGTATTTAATATCTATCATGTGAAATGCTTTGATCAGAGCTAAGGATACAAATCACAAAGTCCTTCTTAATTTCTAGATCACAAGTAGCAACAGCTGAAAGTAAGAGTAGGTGTAGTTTGGGTTGGTTCCAAAAGTTGGTAATCAAGGTCAGGCAGAGTTTAAGGCTGCATATTGTGATGATGAAGGCACAAAGCAGTGGCAGCAGGTGCTAAAAGGGAAGGAGTTTTACAGAGTCCAACTAAGACACAAAAAAATATCAAAAGGAATAAGATGATATAAGGCAAAACTTTGAAAACACAAGATTCTAGCAACAAAGTGACCAGGGTACTGAGGCAAAAGGAGAAAACAATTTCAGTTTCTAATACCGTGCAATGAATGCACGAAGAGGTGAAGCTTTACTGAGCTTTTAGGCAAACCCGTATGATGTCATCTCTCTCCACTAGTCTATGAGCTCCATGATATACTGGCACTACTAAGGCAGATCTGGGACACAACATTTAATGGGCTCTCAGAAAATGTCTACTGCATGGAAAAATAAGAATATGAATAAATGAAAGGGCAGAATCCCAATTCCAAAATCTATTGTAAAGTTTCTGCATTTCTTCAATATGTATTGATTATGATTATCTGAATTTTTTTATTTAAATGACACAGTCTGTGGTGGAGGTATGAAGATTACAATAAAACTACTGAACACCCTGCAAATATTTCCATTCAAAATAATTGTGCTTAGTTGAAATAAGTCCATACAGTTTCCAACTTATGGCTAAAATATGTCTCTCAAAAACCTAGCATATGCAAAATTCTTGAGGCATAAAAGTATGAAAGAATTGGAAAAAGTCTAAACTATTATGGCTGCCTGAGATGCAGAAAAAGTGCTTCATTATGATAAATTCTGTATTAAGCATCATGCCATTTTTGCAATACAATATTTTTCAGTGTGCACAGAGAACACAGCTCTTAGTTTCTTTCACAACTGAACTAGCTTTAATGCAGTGAAATATTTTGGATTTTATATGGTAAACTGATAGCAATCCTCAGGTAGTAGCTAAAAGTCAAATCCAGGGAAATTAAAACAAAAAGAACACTACTCTTATATATGTTCGGAGTTATGATCTATGTATAAGCTTTATTTCACTGAATGCGTTTTCTTCAGGATGATGTCTTTTTTTTTTTTTAACAGAAAATAATCTTTATATCCCATGTGACCATATAGTTTGTTGTATAGTTTCCCTTTAGCTACACAGTAATAACTGCTTTTGTGATGACTTTCATGCTGTTAAGTGGACCATTAGTACTTGCCTTGTCCCATTACATATCATCTTAATGGTGACAAACAAACAAACTTGCAAAACAGCACAGCACCATACTGCGTGCACTATTAATTTTCTTTACACTCTCTACACACTTACATTTAGTTCAATGCAGTGAAACTCATTCTAAGAGCATTTTTAGATCTTGTAGACATGTTTTACTCCACAATATATGAAAATATGAACGGTCACCAATATTACAAATGTTGAAATTTATAAACTAATAGCGAAATGAAAAGCTAACAACATACTCCATAGTCTTTTATTAAGCTGTCTGACCCAATTAGCTCAGTTCAGTTAAAATATTAAGACTATTAAAGCTAGAATCAGAAGTTTGGAGCTGACAGACTCATTATACATAGATTCTATTGATGGTCACAAACTATGTGGCTTTCCCACCCCTGTTTCCCTAAGTGTTTACTGTCAATTTTAAAGTAAAAAAGCAGTAGGGATACATAGCTAAGAGGACTACAATGCATGCTGCTATGGAAAAATACAATTAAAAACACAGACCCTGTTGGGGCACCTGGGTGACTCAGTGGGTTAAGCCTCTGCCTTCAGCTCAGGTCGTGATCTCAGGGTCCTGGGATTGAGCCCTGAATCGGGTTCTCTGCTCAGCGGGGAGCCTGCTTCCCCCCTCTCTCTCTGCCTACTTGTCATCTCTCTCTCTGTGTCAAATAAATAAATAAAATCTTTAAAAAAAAAAAAGATACAACAGATATTCTTAAATACGTACATAATCTTACTTGAAATACTACCTTTGAGACTGTTTTGGGAGGAATCCAAACTAAGGCCGAGTGTTTTCCTTTTTTAAAACTGCTTATACATCTACTATCATATTTTGTAAAGAATTATACAAGGTAAGAAAAGCAAGATTAGACTTCCTTTACAGAAGAGAGACTAAGTACTCTCCCCACTAATGATATAACCAGTAAGAGGCAGAGCTTGGGAAAAATTCAATGCTGTTTGTTTCTCTTACACACTACAGAACAAAGGCATAAAAATGATTGGATTATTAAGAATTAATAATAAAAATTAAGAATCTTTCACTTTCTCTTATGTAAACATCTCTTTTTAAGCATATAAAATGTCAGATTAAATCATGTTTACTAAGGTATATTAAAGAAAACGATTATGTAAAGAACTTTATTTGAGAGAGAGATCACAAGTAGGCAGAGAGACACGCAGATAGAGAGAGGAGGAAGCAGGCACCCTGCTGAGCAGGGAGCCCGATGTGGGGCTCGATCCCAGGACCCTGGGACCATGACCTGAGCCAAAGGCAGAGGCTTTAACCCACTGAGCCACCCAGGTGCCCCGGCTTTCAATATTTACAACAATTCTAAACATTGAACTATAGGTCAGTGCATTGATTACTTCAAATTTATTTACTTAATTTTTTTTTTTTTTAAGAAAGTCAGCCTTTGAGTATAAATGCTAGTTGGAATGTTTCCTTGGCTGCAAAACATCTGAGAAGACAAAATTAAGGTTCTCTGTAGCTCTGAAATAGGGCTGCTGCTTTTAACATTCTGACATTTGGGACCAGACCATTCATTGTTGTGGGCAACTGTCCTCTGCACTGTAAGATTTTTACCAGCATCTCTGGCCTCTATCACTGTTATTAGCAGGCAGCTGCTCCCACAGTTGTAACAACCAAAACTGTATCTAGAAACTACCAAATGTTCCCTGAGAGTGGGGGGCAAATTCATCCCAAACATCCCTTTACTACTATTTGAAAGACAGGCAATATATAAGGGCAGTAATGTTTAATGTAGCATTGGAACAGAAATCATGTATACCTATACTGAAATTTTATAAGTCAGGAAAGTCCAGATAATACTTCCCTAATATTACAGGATTCCAAATTTATCAAGTGTGGGAAAAATACTGGGTGTGAAGCTTATACTTCTGAAACACTACTTAATGGTGTTATACAGAAAGAACCATGGCTTTTCATATGGATCTGTTAAGAGCTTGTGTTCCCCACCAGTAGCTCAACAGAGCCATGACAGCATGAAAAGTAAAACACCAAACACCAAACACTCTGGTAAGAGAAAGGGCATGTGA
Organism: Martes martes; assembly: GCF_963455335.1. Lineage (NCBI taxonomy): Eukaryota > Metazoa > Chordata > Mammalia > Carnivora > Mustelidae > Martes > Martes martes. The sequence continues at coordinate 21,735,007 of NC_137889.1, read as the reverse complement.
AGTGAAACAGTATTTCTGGGGGATAAGTAAGATACATGTCAGCATATTAATGAAAACATAAGAGTGAACTTTGATGAAGTTCATAAGCAAAAAGAAACTGTGTGCCAGTGTTTACTTCAACAGCTCCTGATGTTAATGAAGTTCTCCCTTACTTGGGTGTTAGGGTTTCCTTGACTTGGTTTTGTAATTCTCTTCTAAGTTTCTCATTCTGATGAATCTCTACCAGTGTTGTATCAGTGTCATAACCAGAAAAAAGGAAGAGGTATATGAGGCACATATAATCAGCATATAATCACATATACTGTATATAATCAGCATATATAATCATCTTAACCCTGAAAATCTTCTGTTTCACTGTCATGTTTTTGGTTGTATCATCCTGAGAATGTATACAGATTCATTCCCTTTTTTCAACTGTGTGGATATAGAAGATATTTATGTATATATGTGTGTGTGTATATATATACGTATTCATATACATATGTGTGTATATGTGTCGGTATATACATATATGTACAATACATATGTATATATACATATAGATATATCTATATCTTGATGCAAGAAAAAGCCATTCATTTCTCAGTGGCCTTTTAAGCTCTCTTCTCATATTTTGAATGACTAGCTAAGTTTTTAATGCTATGCATTTCCTATTTCTCATTACTTCAGTTTAATCTATTACCTATAGATAGCACTTTGATTACCTGATATAGTCTCTCCCCTTGATGAGAAACTATAAGGTGGTATCATTTATTGATACATATTTTATACTTTTCTAAATTTCCACAATGAACACTTATTAATTTTATGATCAGAGAGTAAATTTTAAAAGCAAAAGCTAAAATAGAAGAAGGCAAAGTATCCTATTTAAAAAACTAATTAGAAGAATCAGAGAAAAACAGCCGAGAAGCAAATGATACATTTTTAGGACTACACCTAGCCATATATATCTTTAAGCCTCCAGGGTCTTATTAAGTCTTGGTCATACTTAAAAGGATTCTGTTTGTCAAGATTACAGAGGTTGCATGACCTTTCACCCATATTTAAATAGGCAATCTTTATGAAGAAAATAGGCATTATCTCTGATTCATAGGGCTCAGATTTCTTAGCATTTCAGGCAAAATTTTAAAATGGATTTTATCAAGATTCAAACATTAACCACTGTTATTAACCATATAAATTTAGATATATATTTTAAAATAATTCAGTCTAATTATCATAAAATTAATCCATGAATGACTTTATCATGTTGGAAGACCTGCCATTCTAATTCTGACTACTCATTTATCTTGAAATATTATTTTTCTTCATTTATAAAATACCTGCTCTCTGACCTCACAGTATTGTTCCTTAGTATCTACAAGATAATGTGCATCAAAAGCACTATATATATTACATATCAGCATTTCTCAGAATGTGTCTGGTAGCTATGTAAGATAAATGGAGATAAAATAAGTTTGAAAGCTTTAGGTTAAACAAAATTTCCTTATCAATGAATATGTACCATTCACTTCTACATGGATAATACAAATGCAGTATTTACCAAACATCTAATGAGGAAAAAATTTAGAGAATAATAACAATGATCTCATTTAATCTTTGGCACCAGTTTTTTGGGTAAGTTTGACCATTAGACAACAAAAAGTAGGTGATAGGGTTGAACTCAGAATTATTAGCATCTAAAGCATGAGATTTTTAAGCATTCATTGAAAGCCTTTATGTTCTGGAAATTTTTCTTATTAATTTTCAGGTGTACAACATAGTGATTCCCCATTTATTAACCAGACAAAATGATCACAATAAACTACATACATTCATCACCATACAAAATTGTTAAAATACTACCATATTCCCTATGCTGTACATTGCAGTCTCCTTATAAGTAGAAATTTCTAATTTTTAATGTTCTTCCCCATTCTACCCATCTCTCAGCCCCTGGCCTCTTCCTCTGACAACTGACAGTTTGTTCTCTGTATTTGACTGTTTCTACTTTAATTTGTTCTTTAGATTCTACATACAAGTGAAATTATATGGTATTTGCCTTTCTCTGACTTATTTCACTTAGCATGATACCCTCTAGGTCCATCCATGTTGCCTCAAATGACAAAATTTCCTTCTTTATGGCTGAGTAACATTCCATTGTGTGTGTGTGTGTGTGTGTGTGTACATCACATCTTCATCTCTTCACCTAATAATGAACGCTTACATTGCATCTATATCTTGGCTGTTGCAAATAATGCTGCAATAAATGTAGGGGTGCATATTATCTTTTCAAATTAGTGTTTTTATTTTCTTTGGATAAATACCTAGAAGTGCAATTGCTGGATCACAGAGTAGTTCTGAATTTTTGAGGAGCATCCATACTGTTTTTCACAGTGGTGTCATCATATTGCTTTTCCACCATTCATGCAGGAGCGTTCCCTTTCCTCCTGCTAACCCTTGTTACTTTGTCTTTCCGACTCTCTCCGTTCTGCCACGTTAGGTGGTATCTCGTTGTGGCTTTGATTTACATTCACTGATGATTAGTGGTTTTGAACATCTCTTCCTGTATCTGTTGTATTCTTTGGAAAACTGTTCAGGTCCTCTGCTCATTTTTTAATTATACTGGCTTTTTTTTTGATACTGAGTTGTGTGAGTTTTCTATGTATTTTTGATATTAACCCCTTATCAAATATATCATTTGTACATATCTTCTCCCATCCAGTAGGCTGTTTTCACTTTGTTAATGACTTCCTTCCCTATGTAAAAGCTTTTTGCTTGATGTAGTCCCATTTGTTGATATTAGCCTTTTTTGCTCTTGCCTAAAGAAATATCAAGGAAAATATTGCTTAGAGAAATGTCCAATACTATGTTACCTTTTAAGAATTTTTCCAGGCTTGTATTGAAGTCTTAAATCCCTTTTTGAGTTTTTTTGTGTATATTTTAAGAAAGTGGTCTAGTCTTCCCAACACCATGTATTGAAGAGACCATCTTTTCCCCATTGTATGTTCTTGCCTCCTTTGTCAAAGATTAAACCCATGTAATAAACCCCAATAATTTGTGGACTTTAAGCTACTCTACTGATCTATGTGTTTTTGTACAGTAGTATACTGTTTTGATTACCATAGCTTGGTAGTATACTTTGAAATCAAGGCTCTTGACACCGCCAGATTTTTCTTTCTCAAGACAGCTTTGGTTACTCTATATCTTTTGTGGTTCCATTTTAGATTTCTTTGTTCTAGTTCTGTGAAAAATGCCATTGGTATTTTGATAGGGATTACACTGAAGCTCTAGACTGCATTGTGTAGTATGCACTGCACATCCGAACATAATTCTTCTGACTTATGAGTATTGTATATCTTTCCATTTATTTGTATTTATTGTCATTTCTTTTATCAATGTCTTACAGTTTTCAGAGTATAGAAAAATGTTTATAGATGTATATAGCATACAGCCAGAAAAGTTCATATTTCACAAGTTTAAAGTTACATGAATTTCACAAACTGATCACACCTGTGTGCCTATCACCTAAATGAAGAAATGGGGTATCCACAAGCTGTCTCCTGTGCCATTCCAGTTACAACCCATACAGCTCAAAGGTACCACTTCCCTGACATTTAACACATGGATAAGTTCTGCCTGATTTTGTGCCAGGCTTCTTTCACTTTATGGCTTTGAGATTTGTTCTTTTTGTTATAAGCAGTTATATGTATTTCACTATTTATAATTTATTAATGCTATTAACGTTTTTCTACACTGCATTTGGCACTCATATGTATGCATTTCTCTTAAATATATATTTATGAAATTTCAGGATCATGGGTATGAGTATGATCAGTTTTAATACATGTTGTCAGCTTTTAAACTGCTTGAGTGAATTCATTTTCTAGGTACTGAAACTCTGCACGGTATCAGTGTTACTAATTTTAATAATTATGCTGATAGTATCATAGCACTGTACTGTGTTTTTACTTCCATTTACATAGGTAATAATAAGGTTGAAATCCTTTTCATATGTTTAGTGGCCATTCCTATAGCCTCTTTTGAGAAAGTGTGATCAAGTCTTCCCCAAATTTTTGCCACTGAGTTGTGTTTCTTCTTTATGTCTTCTGGATCCAAGTCTTTGTGAAGACATCTGTATTACAGATATCTTCTCCACTCTGTGACTTATCTTGATGATGATAGTTCCTAATTGTAAGGTATTTCAATGTAGCATGTTTTCCATTCATATCTACCTCAATAATCCAGAGGGGATTTATGTTTATGGTATATGACAACTGTTAAGATTCTAAATTTTTCAATTACTCTAGCACCATTTATTAAAAAGGCCCTGGTTCCACACTACATTTTGGTTATTACTATGGCCATAAATGTGTGCATATGTCTGTTGAATGAAAGACAAATACACCAATATAACCGAAGGAGCTTGCACAATTAATAAAATGCTCTATTAAGTAATGCAGCTTTAATATACATTTTGAAATCTGGTAACCTAAAGTCAGTTAGCTTTGTTCTTCTCTTTTAAGAATTTGAATTTCTATGGATTTCCTGAAATATCAAGTGATAATCCTAATCAATACCTGAAATGAAAACTGGTCAGAGGAAAAAAATAAAGGCTTTTTATAACTAATATGGTTTTTATGCTTAAAAAATATAAAACTGGATCTTATAAACTGCTGTTAAACAGGAAAAATGGCAATCTAGTTATGTAGTGTTTGGGACAAAAGAACTAATAACCCAGAATTCTATTTAGAAATGACAACTTAAGAAAAAAGGAAAAAAACAAATATTTCTGGAAATCATAGAGAACTTCATAATGCAATCCTCAAGTATTTACAAAGTTAGTTCACGTTAACCTAACAAACACTGACATAAATAATTCTTCATGAATAATTTAACACAAATTCCTTAAAACATCTAACATAGAGTTGAAGTAAACCATTTATGTAATTACAAAATTACAACTCCATTAGCTGATCTTTGTGTATAACAGTTAACTACAAATAAATCTCCAAAGTGTAAATGGAAATTGTCTTATACAGCTTACTCCCCACTAATGCACTTGATGTACACTGGTGATCAAGAATAAATGCCAACTTATAAAATTCCTTTATATATTCATAAGATACTCCATACCACTGAAAGAGGTAAACAGCCTCATTATAATATTCTAAAAAACACAAATCCTGCATGGTAATTTCTCTTTAGAAATACAGATTAAAATATGAAGAAATTACCAAAGAAGGATGGTACTAATTTTCAAGTTATATCTTGAAATTTAAACACATCTATTATAAAGAAAAACATTTACTATTATCATTCTAATGAACAATCATTATTTAAAAGTTCTGTACCAGTAACCATTTCATTTTGTAAAGCAAAGTTAATCTCGTATTTTGTTTCAGTAATATGAAAACACATTATTATGTAAATCAATTCATTAAAACAAAACTTAAACCATAATTTCCTGTTACAGTGTATGTTGACATTATGCATATAAAAGGCAGGAAGATAAATTTGGTTGGGAATATGTTAAAATGCAAAACAAGAAAAAAGCTATATACTAACAGGCAACATTCTGCTGCTCCTTTCCAAGGTGCTTTAATAGGCAGACTGAAGGCTTTGTCTATACTGCTAAGCAGTTAATATCTCACATAAACTTAAACCTGTATCCACATCTCTGTGGCCAGGAGTACATTCATGCATCGTTGCTCTAGCAAGAAGCTCCTGAATTTCTAAGATCTTTTTATTTTTATAAAATACAAGAGGGTAAGGAGTTGGAACAAAATTCATCTTTTGAAATACCTTAGCTATAGGTTTAAATTTCATTATTTCTAACTTGATTAAGTTGCTGAAAGTTAAGATAAATGTGTTAAAAGATGTATGTATGAAGGAAATGCTTTTTCCTTTACAGAAAATTCTCCCAATGTGTTCCTCTGGGCCTCAGAGTACCTCTTCCTAAGGGCCATGCCAATCACTAGCTGAAATAGTAATATTTAGTAAGTAATATATAGTAATATTAGTGTATATATATATATATATATAGTAATATATAGTAATATATAGTAATATAAAAATGTGGAAAAAGATAATTTCTAAATAAATAATCTCTAATCTGAATTTAAAATAAATGTTCCTGTCAGAAGAACTGGTTTATGCTGAATTAACAGTGACATGTTAATCCTATTCTTCTTCTGACTAGTGAGACCATTAAAAGGAGAAGTAAGATAATCTAATTTTAGAAACAAAAATCTTCTAGTATGAATCCTTATAATGATTTAATAAAACACTTCCTGAGGACCAGCTACATACAAGTTGTCAAGATAAAAATAGCTTCAGAGAAACTCCATTATGTCTAAGGATTTGACTAAAGTGGGATATATAAAATATTGAAGAATTATTGTACTAAAAAATGCATAGATATGTAAATGGACTAACTACATGTTAATAAATATGTAAAGGGAAGTAGGGGCACTTCCAATGTAATTACGTAATACATCAGGTGAGATATGAAGGATGGGTACAATTTGATAGATAGATATAGAGGACATTTCAGGAATGGAAGCAGAAAAAAAGGCATATATTTAGGAAACAATGGCACAAATAGGCTAACACTGAGTTTCTTTGCAAAGTAGAAGAGTTAACAGGTTGAAAAGTAAAATTACAATGGTGAGGAAACGGGAAAGGTACTTGGGATTGTAAACTGTAACTCAGGTCCATACGTATTATAATAACTTATGTTTTAGGAATAGTCACCTAGTAGCCTAAAATATTCAGCTATGAAGTCTACTGCCTCACATGTAGTCAGTAAACAATAGGTCACATCCATTGTCAGTTACTGTTACTGGCACAAACTGGGAGCTTATTACTCCAGTAAAGTACATGTAAGAAGATTAGATGATTTAGAAAAGCAATAGATAATAGAGATTACTTTCAGAAAAGCATGCCACTTTCATGTAAGGACTATTTTGAGTTGAAGGCAGTTGAGGAGAAGATAAAAGAAAGCTTTCTGGCCTCCCCAATCTGCCTAAAAGCAGCATATAAAATTACAAAGGTGTCCCTCCTCCCCCTCTACCAGGAAGGACAAAGGTAAATTCCTATAGACAACTTTAGACCTTTATCAAGAAATGTGGGGGATTGGGGGGAAGACACCTGTAACGTAATTCTGCACAATAAATCAGACTTTTACTTACCTTGCTTTTCCTGGTCACCTCTGAGTATTACCGATTTTTCCCTGAGTACCCTCCATGTATAGAGGAAGTATACTTCTTAATAAATGTCTGTTTTTCTCTTATAATTCCGTATTTTGTTATAATGGTCCTAGCCAAAAACTCAGAAGAGTAGAGAAAAACTATTTTTTCTTCCCCTATACAAGTTAACACATTTCATAAGAATGTTGGTTAATTTTCCATATACTTTAACAAATCAAATAAAAAGCAATGCTTGTCAACCTAAGGAATATTCTCTTAAAAGACAGTAATAACAAATTTATAAGATTTCCTAAATTTACACTTTGAACTAGTAGGAACATAATAGTGACCCAATCTTTGCGTCAGTACTTTATGTAATAGGAACAGATCAGTGACAAAAGCTGGTAATGGTAAGTACCTGACAGCAGGACTTTTTATGTCTTACTGGTGTCATGATAAAAGGCAGACAAATACAAATAATACAAAATAAGTAGATTTGATAGCATGTTAGACGATTTAGTGCTACGAAGGCAAAATAAAATAGGAAAGGGACAGAAGAGTATGGGTATCGGGAAGGAGGAGAGGAAGGATAACACTTTCTAGTCAGGCTGTTGGAAAGATTTCCTTGATAATTATTTCCACTTCTTTTTCTTTAAAATAATTTAATTATTAAAAACACTCAATAACTCCTGTAACTAATGAAAGATTTCAAAAATATACACACATGGCAAAACCTATGTCTACATGACTGTGGCAGCTGATCATCCAAACAGTCTAACTCTGACTCCGTATCACTGCCATCTTCAGGAGAAATCTGAGACCAAACTGATCCTTACCTAACTGGCAATTAGCAACTAGTCCTTAAAACCTGACTGGGCAATGAACAAAGTGTATTATTTCCCAATGTACAGAGTTCCATAAAGAAGTTCAAAGAAAGTCATAATGTAGGAAAAAGAAATAACTTGTTGGCTTTAATATTATAGGTATTTGAAGCACTATAAACAATGAATCTCAAACTTATGTTGTAATCTATAGAGTTAAACAGAATTTATAACATTCTGTCGTATGAAAATTTCATTCAAAACTGCAATTTTAGGAGTGAAGAAATTAAGAATTTAATATTCTAGGTGATTGTGGCAACATGGTTATGATTTTCAAACACCTTGTCTTTTAGGGATACCTACTAAAGTATTTCTGTATGGAAGGTAAAGAGAACTGAGAGGAAGAAGAGATGAAACAAGTATTGTTCTGAGCTAGTAATTGTTTGGTAACAGGTACATGAAGGATGTCATTACATTATTCTCTCAAAATCTGTGTTTTCAAAATGAAAAAGTTAGAGAAGGTCACATTTTTAAACAGTTAATCTTCACCAACCTAATAAATATTAAGCCCCAAAGACAGTTGATCTAGTTTTCCAAAGTTGATTACAATATATCCCATTCACCAAACAAAAACAAAAAACCTAAAAAAGTAAAGCAACAAAATAAATAAATTCAGTAGCAGTTACTAATGTGAACTTTGCTACTGATTCAACAGCACATCAATTTCCTTTTTAATGTTGTAGCAAACACTTTGTAGCATTCTAATATGATGACTGCCAGGGTTCTGATGTTTTAATTAATCTGTTCTTAACTGAATTTATCATTAGTGGGACACCGACTACAAACTATTCCTACTGCCTCTCCTGGCATTACGTAATACTGCTGTAGCAATATGTAAAGGTGAAAAACTAGGTTATGAATGTTTATTTCATGTGGTAGGTACCTTAATTTTCTTAAACACTAAAGCAGTCCTCACCCTAAAAAAACAAATTATATATACATGCATGTGTGTATATAGTAGATGTAGTATTAGAAGAGAAAGAACAAATCTTTAGATTTACAGACAAAATCTGTTCTCACTAAATACTGCACATGATTTTTGATTCCTATATAAACAGGATGAAAGGGGTACCTGACTGGCCCAGTCAGGAGAGCACCTGACTCTTGATCTTGGGCTCCTTAATTCGGGCCCCATTTTGTGTGTGAATACTATATTAAAAATAAACAGGATTAAAGTTCAAAATATGAATGCCTAGAACAAACACTTACCACTTGTCCATTGTGTGGGTTCTTATGAGCATATGGAGGTCCACGAATATGATTCCACATCTGCCCAGAAGTCATAGCAAAAACTATACACTGAAAAACAGGGTGTAATGTTATAATGTAAATCAAAGTATATCAGAATTCTGCATCTTTTAAAAATAATGGTCACAAAACTAAGTTTAAAAAAAATCATGTATCACTTCACCCATTAGAATAATTTTTACTTACTAACTATGGGACTTTGGGAATTAATCCCAAATGAAAGAGCAAGATAAAGCCATAGCCAGAGATATAAGTAATAGGCCTGATGGAAAATCTAAAGCAATAATCATAAGGATACTCACTGGGCTTGAGAAAAGAACAGAAGACATCAAGGAGACCCATACCACAGAGAAGAATACAATGAATGAGATTGGAAACTGGCTTGATGCAATGAACAGCAGGCTAGAAGAAGCAGAGGAATACAAATAAGTGACCCAGAAGATAAAATAATGAAGCTGAACAGAAGAGAGAAAGAATTATGGAACATGAGAATAGACTTAGGGAACTCAGTGACTCCATCAAACATAATAACATAGGAGTCCCAGAACAAGAAAAGAGAAAAGGGAGTAGAATATTTATTTCAAAAAATAATAGCAGAATACTTCACTTATCTTGGGGAGGCACAGAGAACTTCTAATCAAAATCAACAAATGCAAGCCAACACCAAGACATATACTGATAAAGAACAAATCTTAAAAGCGGCAAGGTAAAAGAAGTTCTTAACTCATAAGATCCATAAGGGTAGCTGGAGATTTCTCAGCAGAAATTTAACAGGCCAGAAGAGAGTGGCATGATATATTCAATGTGCTGAATGGGAAAAATCCACAGCCAAGAATATTCTATGCAGCAAGGCTATCATTCAGAATAGAAGGAGAGATAAGGAATTTCCCAAACAAAAACTAAAGGAGTTCACTGACCATTAAATCAGCCCTGCAAGTAATACTAAAGAGGATTCTTTAACTGGAAAGACCCAAAGTGACAAAGACAAGGAAGGATCAGAGAAATCTCCAGAAATTACATAAATAAATAAGATCTTACTTTGAATGTAAATGGACTAAAAGTTCAAATAAAAAAACAGGGTGGGCACCTGGGTGGCTCAGTGGGTTAAAGCCTCTAACTTCGGGTCAGGTCATGATCCCAGGGTCCTGGGATCGAGCCCCATGTCGGGTTCCCTGCTCAGCGGGGAGCCTGCTTCCTTCTCTCTCTCTACCTGCCTCTCCACCTACTTGTAATCTCTATCTGTCAAATAAATAAATACAATCTTAAAAAAAAAAATGGTGTCACAATGGATTAAAAATTCAAGACCCCTCTATATGCTGCTTCTAAGAGACCAATTTTAGACCTAAAGATACCTGCAGAGTGAAAGTGAGGAGATGGAGAAACTTTACCATACAAAGGGATCTTGAAAGAAAATTGGAGTAGCAATACTTACCTCAGAAAAACCACACTTTACAGCGATGACTATAACAAGAAGACTTTAAGGGCACTGTATCATAATAAAGGGGACAATCCAACAAGAAGATACAGTAATTTTAAATATTTATGCCCCCAACCTCAGAGCATCCGAATATATAAAACAATAACAAACAAAAAAGAACTAATTGATAATAATACAGTAATAGGGGAATTTAACATTCCACTTACATCAAGTGACAGATCATCTAAGCAGAAAACACATAAGGAAACAATGGCTTCAAATGACACACTGGACCAGATGGACTTAACAGATATATTCAGAACATTCTATCCCAAAACAGTCTTCTCAAGTACACGTGGGACATTCTCCAGAGTAGACCACATAACAGGTCACAAATCAGGCCTCAACAAATACAAAATGACTGAGATCATACCATGTACCCTTTCTGACCAAATGATATGAAACTAGAAGTCAACCATAAGAAAAAATTTGGAAAGACCACAAATACATAGAGGTTACTAAATACATAGAGGCTACTAAACAATGAATGGGTCAACCAGGAGATCAAAGAAGAAATTTTTTAAAAATACATGGAAAAAATGAAAACAAAACAGTCCAAAATCTTTGGGACACAACAGAAGCAGTCCTAAGCAAAAGTGTATAGCAACACGGGCCTACCGCAAGAAGCAAGAAAAATCTCAAGCAACTTAACATTACACCCTTTAGGGCTAGAAAAAGAACAACAAAATAAGATATAGAAACTAAAAAAAAACCCCCCAAACCCAATAAACAGACCAGTGGAATCAGGAGCTGGTTCTCTGGAAAAAAATCAATAAAATTGATAAACCTTCGGCCAGACTTAGCAAAAAGAGAAAGGACCCAAATAAATAAAATCACAAATGAGAGAGAAGAAATAACAACCATTGCCACAGAAATGCATACAAGAGAATACTATGAGCAATTATATGCCAACAAATTAGGTTATCTGGAAAAAATGGATGCACTCCTAGAAACATATAAACTACTAAAACTGAACAGGAAGAAACAGAAAACTTGAACAGACCAATAAACTGCAAAGACACTGAATTAGGAATCCAAAAACTCTCAACAAACAAAAAGTCCAGGACCAGATGGCTGCAGAGGTGATTTCTACCAATGTTTCAAGGAGAATTAATACCCATTCTTCTCAAACTGTATCAAAAAAATAGAAAACTTCCAAAGTCATGCTATGCAGCCAGCATTACCCTAATACCAAAACCAGATAAAGACTATAATAAAAAAAGAGGGGTGCCTGGGTGGCTCAGTTGGTTAAGCAACTGACTCTTGATTTCAGCTCAGGGCAGGATCTCAAAAGAAGTTGGCTTCAGATTCTCTCTTTCGCTTTCCCTCTCTCTCTTTCTCTTCCCTCTGCCCCTCCCCATTCACACTCTCTCTCAAATTAAAAAATAATAAAAATAATTTAAAAATCTTTTTTTAAAGGGGGAGAGGTGAGGACCAGAGGAAGAGAGAGAGAATCTGAGGCAGTCTCTATCTCACATCCCCAAGATCATGACCTGAGCTGAAATCAAGAGTCAAACACCCAAATGACTGAGGCCCCTAGGTGCCTCCTATTATATACTTATTCTTAAAATTAGCTAAAGAAAATACCTTACCAGTACTGTACTGTATTTATCAAAAATAATCTGCATATAAACGGACCCACACAATTCAAACCTGATTTGTTCAAAGGTCAACTATACTCACTTTACAGTAAAGACTAAAAATATCCTGTTTTATATAATCCTCTCTACAGTCCATGTCCTTACAATGTTATATTACAAATAATTTAATAACTTCTTCACTTTAAGTATAATTACCAGAGTAACAAGAGACAACCATATCAGCAAATTCATACATTATTCATTTCTACTAATCATAAGTGACTTATTTGTAGTAAATTTATAGTATAACCATTATTTCCTATCACTCAGTCTATACACTGCACTTGAAAGAAAAAAAAGGTAGGAAGTATCCTTCTTGAGACTAAATCTTTTATTTCATGGAAAGGAGTTACACACTGAACTGTCTCAACAAGTATTATTTATAACCACTACTGAGTTGGATTAAGGTTAGCAGTGAGTGGCATGGAGTACAGAAGCTAGACAGTCATTCCAAGTATTGGATCTTCATAGTGAGGTTTATTTAATTACGACTTTATAACAAGCAAAAGACTAGGGCAACCACACAACATTAAAAAAGAAAGAAAAAGGAGGTCCATTCATATATGAGTAGTTTTAAGATGTTCTTTGAATTATTGAGGCTACTATCTGTCCTCATTACACAAAATTAGGAACTACATTAAGAAAATGGTACCCTAAAAATATATGAAATCTTTTCATTATATTCTTGCCATAGTCCTAACACAAAAATATACATGAGGCTATATACAGAAACTACCAATTTGCAAACAGACATACCCATCCTCAAATGACTCAAAGTTAAAAACAGCAGTTGCTTCACTGAAAAAAACATTAGCAGCACTTACCTGCTTCTCACTTATAAAGAGAACAAAGTAAAAGAAACCCACAGAGATAGTACGTGCATAATATTAGAAGTTACATAATTTAGTTCAAATAAATTTGGAAAGGTAATCATTCTGATGTGAGAGCCGCCTTGCAGTTTTGAATGGTCACAAGAAATACATTTCAACTGATACAACACAATATGTAGACACCAAAGAACCCTTCAGGAATGTGAAACTCGTGTAATAGTTTGTATTAATTTCAAGCTTAAATTTGTCACAAAACTTAATTAAACTGATCTAATTTCTTTGAGACAGAAGACACATTAAGGTATGTGAATCATCTTACAATATAGATCATCAGTGTTAAAAGGCAGAAAACCGCTTCTGTCCTACTAAGATTTACTGTGATAATAAAGTTTGGGTTATTAGATTTTTAAAAATGATGTTTATATTTCACGTTTTTAATTGCAACTTCTTAGGATATTTTTCTTTGCATGTGAAATGAATATAACTATCACACTTGTATTTCTGCTTTGAAATGACAGCCATCTATGAAGAGCTTTAGGCTGCCCTGAAGATCTGTGCTAAGGGCTACGAAACATAACATTTTAACTCATTTTGATATTCCAAGTCAACATTTATTTCTGAAAACTATAAACTATAGATTTATATTATACTCCTTAAAATTATGTAGCAGTGTAGTTCAAGATTTTACCCAACCATTCTATTTTAAACTCATCATAAAACAGGTAATGTGTAAGCTTATTGTTTATCATCCTTCCTCTTTCGGGGATGGAGGAAGGGAAAATGGAGTAAAACCAGAATCAATGCTTATTCAGCTCTATAAACAATTACCATCACTTATAAACAGGAGTTAATAGCATTTTTTTTTCAAGACCGGGAGGAACCTATGAATACTCCTTTACCTATTTTTTTTTTTTAACTCAGAATCAGGAAGCTCTAATATACTTTTTAAATATTTGCATATCTTCCTCCATATAAGGAAATTGCAAACTTTGTCTCTAATCTATACCCTAAAGCACTATGAACAGCTTCCTATCTCCAGGAAACACCACATTCTCAGCCTGTGAGTCACATACAATAATATGAATAATGAAAAGAAAAAAAAAAAAACCCTAGCAATAGAATAGTCTATAGAACTAAGGATGTGTAACACTCAGTAATCCCCTGGGAGATACTTCTGCAAAGGTTCAATATACAAATGCTAACTGTACAGGCTTGTTCTTTACCAAGAAATGGGTATGTGGACAGAGCTTCTTTAACAAACTTTTTCTCGTTATTCTCATTTGCATACAAATTTTGGTATTATAGAAGTGGTCTGGTCTAATTCATTATTTTCACTTTAGAAGCTTTCCTTTTCTGTGCAATCCAATCTTTCATCAGAGAAAAATTACTAACAAACATTATCTTTCCCAAAGGAAAAGGGGATATTGGTTATTTCACACAAATGTTTGGAAATCTGAATAAATGGGTTAGCATTTTGGGTAGCCTCTTAACTTTGTAAGGATATCTTAAGAATTGGGTAAGATTAGAAATGAACAAATCCATTTTTTTTTCCACTTCAGTCTAGCTGTTTTTATAGTAAATAGTCATGTTTGGTGAGGGTAGTGGTGGCTATCGGGCAGAATGTGGTAAAGAAGATTCAAATTAGTTCCCATAAGCTATCTATAGCTAAGGAAAATATCACAGTTTGTATATTTCTGTATTAATGAAAAAAAGAGAGAAAAGTTTCAAGAGGAGGAGCTTTTTAAATTCAACATTTTGTCATCAGACTAGAGTTTTAAAATACATTGTTTGAAAACATGTCTGTACTCTGCAGCCTGTTACTAACTTCTAAAAGTCTGCCATTGGGGAGTGTGCACACTTGCCAAGATTTCCTTCTCGAGTATGTGTTTCTGAATGTTAGAGTATTTTCTGCTATGCCAAGGTAATTAGCTTCCAAGGATTCAAAGCAGAAATACAAAATCTGCATGATGTAGCAGAGGATGGAAGAAAATTGATCTGTTCAAGTATTTAACATTTATGCACCATATAAAACTTTAGGCATTTATTTGTAGTCATAATGGCTCGCTACATCCATTGGTTTAAACATCCAACATATGAGATACATGTCCCAATTTAGAGAAGCCCAGCATCATTAAAAGAATTTAGAATTAGAAGTAAGACACATGGGATCAACTCCTAGCCAATCATTTTCTAGCTGTGTAAGCTACAAGTTAAGTTTGCTGAATCTTAGTTTCCTTGTTTATAAAAGGAGGAGAATACAAATTCCTTTCTATCATTATTTTAAATAAGTACATAAAACATAACCCAAAGAAGGAAAAGACTCAATAAATAGTAGTGATGATTAATATTAGCTTACAACAATAATTCTGGGGAGGAAAATAATGAAGGCATGCTATTGTCAACTGAGTCTAATTCAGAGAAATTACATTATCAGTGTTTCGGTAGACTAAAACAGTGACAAGATTTGGCAAAACACGAAATACTAAATAACTTTTAACTTTACAAAAACACTGAAACAAATACTGTATTTTCATCAAAAAAACCTGGGTAGCTTTACTGAATGAAGCAACTTGAAAACCAGCCTGAGCAAAACCCAAAACACTTTTGAACTTACTAAGATAACTGACATCACTTCTAGTATCCAATTATATTAGAGTATAATTAATCTATTATAACTCAATTATCAAAAGTAAGCAAATATTAAACTTAATGAAAAACCCCAAACTTCAAATTTGTATTTTTTCTATCTACTAGAGACATATTTTCTCCATAGATGAGAAAGTCACAGAGGTTCTGTTTGAATTTCCAGACTCTAGGTATTATTGAATATAGATGCTATGCTATAATGTGACATGCCTGGTTGTCTTAACCTGTCCTATCACATCCAACTCAATCATAAAGACTACTAATTCTTTGTAGAAAATAAACCAGAAGGATAAAGGACTACTACATGAAGGCACAAACCAACAATTAGCTATAAATATATACGCACATGTAGTCTGAATTTTGAAATTCTAGTCATATACATTTTTTTATCATTTGCAAATATCTTGCCCCATTCTATGGGTTGCCTCTTTGTTTTGCTGTGCAGAAGTTTTTTATATTGATGAAGTCCCAAAGTTCCTTTTCACTTTTGTTTCCCTTGCCTTTGGAGACATGTCTTGAAATATAAAGGGCTGGTATCCAAAATCTATAAAGAACTTCTCAAACTCAATACTCAAAAAACCAAAATAATCAAGTCAAAAAATGGGAAGAAGACATGAACAGACACTTCTCCAAAGAAGACATATGAATGGCTATAGACACATGAAAAATTATTCATCATCATTAGCTATCATCAGGGAAATTCAAATCAAAACCACACTGAGATACCACCTTACACCAGTTAGAATGGCAAAAACTGACAAGGCAAGACAAATGTTGGAGAGGATGTGGAGAAAGGGGAACCCTCTTACACTGTTGGTGAGAATGCAAGTTGGTACAGCCACTTTGGAAAACAGTGTGGGGGGTCCTCAAAAGTTAAGAATACAGCTACCCTATGAGCCAGCAATTACACTACTGGGTATTTATGCAAAGATACAGATGTAGTGAAAAGAAGAACCACATGCAACCCAATGTTGAGAGCAGCAATGTCCACAATAGTCAAACTGTGGAAGGAGCCAAGATGCCTTTCAACAGATGAATGGATAAAGAAGATGTGGTCCAAAGATTCAATGGAATATTACTCAGCCACCAGAAAGGATGAATACCTAGCATTTTTATCAACATGGATGGAACTGGAGGAAATTATGCTAAGTGAAATAAGTCAAACAGAGAAAGCAATTATCATATTATTTCACTTATTTGTGGAACCTAAGGAATAGCATGGAGGACACTGAGAGAAGGAAGGGGGAAATGAAGGGCGGGGGGGGGAATCAGGAATATGAACCATGAGAGACTATGGACTCCTGAAATCAAAGGGCTTTTTTTGGTGGGGAGGGGAGGTTAGCCTGGTGATGGGTATTAAGGAGGGCAGGTATTGCAATGAAGGTGTTATACACAAACAATGAGTCATGGAATACTACATCAAAAACTAATGATATAGTGTATGGTGACTAACATTACTTAATTAAAAAAATTTTTAAAAACTTTTGTAATCTAAAAAAAGTTATATTTAAGTATATTTTCTTCCTATTAACGAATTTATGTTCAATTACATATTTAAATTGCTTACTGTATAAAAATAGTAGTGATTATTGGATAGTGACTTTGAATTCAGAAAACCTGTTCATCTCTAGTGATAATTTTTATTTTTGGTCCTCCATAAATGGTGATAAATTTTTCATGTGGACAATCATAAGTAAATATGACATGTCTACTCATTTACATTTATTTACTCCCTGCATTTCTTTTTCTGTTCTTATGCTTTAACTAAAACCACTAACAATAAGTAGTATGTCATTATAGGCTTTATTTTAAATTGTCACTACTAAATAAGATATTTGCTAGACATTTTAGAATCTCCTTTACCTAATTAAGAAAGTTCACTTATAGTTTGCTAACTTTTTAGAATCATAAATGGTGAATATTAAGTAATCTCTATGGTATTGGTGACACTACTTCTACTTTAAGCCATTACTGTGATGGTTTTCAATTAATTTATACTTTCCCTACAGCTTAATCAACCATTCCCACAACCTGACTTTTGCTATTTTATATATTTGGTTGGTAGTATTGTTAAAGAAAAACCTTTTGAGTCCATGTTCACAAGCAAGATTGGTCATATGCCACATTACTACTTCCTATTTTCTAGCCACCTCTAGTTTTACGGTCTTTCCTGCAAGTACTTCATTATTCATACTAGAGTGATTTTTTTTTTTTTTTTGCAATTTCACCTAACTTTCAGCAAAAGTTTTCTGGTAAGTTTTCGATATCTGTAGGAAAAGTTGCTCTCGTTTGTAAATTATTTCCTTGTGACAACTACACATAGATACTCTGTTAAATGCTGTGTCGATATTGTTCATGTTTGAATAGGACCCATTTTTCCTGAACTGGTGAACTGGCTACAAGCAAGAGACCACATAGCTCAGGGGTTCAATTTGTTGTTGTTGTTAACGAAAACTAGCCATTTCCTTAAAATATGGTGCCTCTGTGTAGCCATGCCTCCTTCGTCTCTCAGAACTTTACCTATTTCAGGCAGACTTCTTCCACTAACTCTCTACTCCCCTTGATTTCTTCATGAGCCACTGCCACTGAGAAACACCATCAGTACTTCACAGGTTAAACCACTCGTTTTCCTGGGTCGATCTTTGCCTGTACTTTGAATTCTGCCATCTCTGGTTCCTTAGCACTCATTGCCTGAGCTGTTTTTATCACCTCCCCATGTAATCCTTCGGTATCAAAGTAAAGTCCCAACCACAAGTATTCTTTCTCCGGACAGGGTCCTCATTGTCTGGGAAGAAATATTTCTTGCCAATTTTTGATACCTGCCACTATAACGCTGCACCCCTTACCACTTTCTGCTGCTCTCATTAACAAAGGGTCTTTATGACAGAGGGCATCTTACAGTGGCTGTGCTGCTTTCAGTAGTTGTTGAGTATTTGCTAAAAATGACTTAGAAACTACTGGACTTGTTCACTTTTCAAGGATGACTTGCAAACGTTTAAACTTAACTAATGGTTACTTATATACTACGAATTTCAATTTTTTCCTGACATAATTTCAGGTGATATTTTCTAAGAAACTTGCTTTTTATATGTAATAAAATTGACAGTACTGACTTTTTAAGAACCATGGTTTATAAGAGCATTCTCCCACTTCCTCTCTACAAAACACTGATTTTTGACAGTCGCCTATGGACAAGAGTGCCTTTGTGGAGGTTGAGTCCAACAGAGATATGCCAGAGCACCAATGGAACAACAATAATAATGAAATAATAGACGCAGTGGAGAGGGTTTAAAAAGAGGAGTTTCAGTTTCCTCCGAGGGGCACAGCTCAGTGCCCAGAGAGAACTTCTCCCATGATCTCTCCCACAGGGGAAACTGAGTGTGTGTTAGTGAGCACCTGGCCTCCCCAGTTGTGTGGGAGATGGACAGAGACACAATTTTTACTCCATCCAGAATACTGAGTCCTACAATGCACAACTAGGGGGCAATGAACTGATGGAGAATAGCAGCCAGGCCTCAGAATGGAACACATCAAAAAAATGCAGAGCCGAATAACCACTTGATGCAATCCATCAGGAAGCCTGCCACCGAGTTGCTGAAGAGACTTCAACTGTGGCTTCCCCCCGAGCTGGCCCACAGGCACCCTCAATACTCCATGGGCATCACCCACACACCCTTCCATCCTTTGTTGCCTGTACACACTCTGAAGGCAATAAAAGCCTTTCAGACAACAAGTGCCAATGCAGAAAGCCACCCCAATTCTGCAGGATGAGGAGAAAGGACACAACCCAGAGCATTCAGCACCCGGCCTACTTTTACAGGATCAACAGAAGGTATGAAAAGCTGAGTCCCCCCTCAGAGGGAACAAGAAGTAAATGGTAGTTTTAGTAAGCTACTGAAGTTAAATTACCAGTGAAAAACAGACTATTCTATCATAAGATGTCTTATGTAAGCCCCATGGTAATCTCAAGGCAGAACTACACAAAATACACAAAAGAACAAGAGAAGGGAGTCAAAACATACCACTGTAAAAATTCATCAATTTATAAAACAGCTGCCAGTATCCTCTTATATAGTGACTGATTCTCCCTCTCCACACCCCGTGGGTGAGGGGGTATGGAATTTATTTTTCTGAGTCTGTGTTTTGTTCCTTAGACATCACAATTCCTAGATTACAGGGACATGTCCCACCTCCCAGACTCGTAGTCCCATGGCCCTGTTTGGATTGTTTTCCAGGTTCAACTGGAAAGTCTGTAAAGACTGAGAAGTCTTCGCAGTTTGTTTGTTTGTTTGTTTTTAAGTTTTTATTTATTTGACAGACAGAGATCACAAGTAGGCAGAGAGGGAGAGAGGAGGAAGCAGGCTTGCCGCCAGGCAGAGAGCAGATGCGAGGCTCGATCCCAGGACCCTGAGATCATGACTTGAGCTGAAGGCAAAGGCTTTAAACCACTGAGCCACCCAGGTGCCCCGGTGGTTTTAATACTTCCTAGATGCTCAACTGAGGCAGAGTGACAAAATGACTCCCCCACCCCCACCTGCAAAAAAATAAAACCCTAAGCCCTCTGGCAGCAGAAAACAATTAAGATGGCATTAATAACTCCTTATCTGTCAACAATTACTTTAAATGAAAGTAATCCCCTAGACATTCCTTTCAGCTTCAAGGAGAAAAATACTTTCAAAGGGAGGATATGGATTCCATGGAAATGGAAGCCAATAGAATAGGGTAGCTATACACGCATCAGAAAAAAATAGAATTGAAGTAAAAGTTGATCACAAGAGATAAATAGGGTCATTATAGAATGAAAAATGAGTCAATTCATCCCCAAAATATATTAGCTATAAGTATATATGACCGTATCACAGCATCTAAATATATTAAACCAGTAACATATTTGAAGGTAGAAAAAAACCAGCAGTGCAGTAGTCAGGGATTCTAATACCCCAGTTTCAACAATAGATAACTCATCCAGACAATAAGAAAACAAAGGGCTTGGATTATACTTTAGTCCAATAGACCTAACAGACATACAACGAATGCTCCATTCAACAGCAGCAGAATAAATACACAAGTGTACAATGAACATTCTATGGGAGAGACCATATGTTAGGTCACAAAACAAGTTTTTAGCTAACTTACGATGGAAATTGTACCAAGTACTTCTTCAAATACAATGGTACAAAACTAGAAACTCACAAATATGCTATAGAACACACTCCCAACGACTAATAAAGAGATAAAATATTGTGAAACAAAAGGAAATGGAAACAATATACTAAAACTTACCAGATGGTACAAAAATAGTTCTAACAGGGAACTTTTCAGTAATACATGCCTATAGTAAGAAAAAAGACTATCTGAAATAACCTAATTTTCTATCTCAAGGGAGTAGAAAAAAAAGAACAAACTAAGCCAAAAACAAGCAAAAATATGGAAATAGATTAGAGCAGAAATAAAAACTGGAAAAACCACAGAAATGATGAAACAAAGAACTGGTTTTTTAAAACGATAAAATTGACTAACCATTATCTAAATGAAGAAAAAACTGAAATGAATAAAATCAGAAGCAAAGAAGACATTTCAACTCATACCACAGAAATACAAAGGATTATAAGAGACTACTATGAACAAACATACTCTGAGAAATTTGGTAACCTAAAAGAAATAGAAAAGTTCCCAGAAACACGATCCTATTAAGATTGAATAATGAAGAAACAGAAAATCGGAGACCAGTAGCAAGTAAGAAGATTGAATCAGGAATAAAAAACTTCCCAACAAAGAAAAGCCCACGATCAGACAGTTTCCCTAGTGAAATCTACCAAAAATTTCAAGAGTACCAGTCCTTCTCAGATTTTCCCAAACTCGCGTTATTTTTTTTTCACTTTATTTCTTTTCAGTGTTCCAGAATTCATTGTTCCAAATTCACTTTATGATGCCAGCGTTACCTTGATACCAAAGCCTGATAAAGACACTAGAAGAAAACTACAAATATCCTTGATGAATACAAATGCAAAAATTCTCAACAAAATTCAACAGTATATTCAAAAGATTATACACCATGATTAAGAGGGATTCCTTGTATGCAAGGAGGGTTCAATAAGGATAAGACAGGTGATATACTACATTAATAGGAAGAAAGATGAAAATCAACCATATGATCTCTATAGATACAGAAAAAGTATTTCATAAAACTCAATATCCTTCATGAGAAAAACTCTCAATAAATTAGATGCAGATGAAATGTAGCTCAACATAATAAAATTCCTATTTGATGAGCCCACAGCTAACATCATACTCAATAATGATAGGCTGGAAGGTCCTTTAACATCAAGAACAAAACAAGGGTGCCCACTATCATCATTCCTCTTCAGGATCATAGTGGAAGTCCTGAACCAGTGGAAGCCCAGACCAACTGGCCAAGAAAAGAAATAATAGGCATCCAAATCAGAAAGAGGAAATTAAAGTTGTTTGTAGATGATATACAGAAATCTTATATACAGATATCTTATATACAGAAATTCCTAGACTCCACCAAAAACCTATTAGAATTAATAACTAATTGCAATAAAGTTTCAGGATACAAAACCAATATATAGAATATATTGAATATATAGAAATCAGTTATGTTGCTATAGACTAAAATAAAACATAAATAAATAATAATTAATAAATAAATAAAAAGAAACTTTTTTTTAAAAGTCCCATTTACGTGGCTGGGTTATGGACATTGGGGAGGGTATGTGCTATGGTGAGTGCTGCGAAGTGTGTAAGCCTGATGATTCACAGACTTGTACCCCTGGGGCAATAATACATTATATGTTTAAAAAAATTTTTTTAAAAAGGGAAAAAAAGTCCCATTTAGAATAGCATCAAAAACAATAAAATTCATAGGAATAAATTTAACCAGGGACGTGAAAGATACTCATGAAAGAAAGGAAACAAATGGAAAAATATCCTGTGTTCACAGAGCAGAAGAATTAATATTGTTAATATGTCCACACTACCTAAAATCAAATGCAATCACTATCAAAATTCCAATGACATTGTCAATAGAAAAAAAAAATCCTAGAATTTGTATAGAACCATAAAAAGATGCCAAATAGCCAACACAATACTGAGAAAGAACAAACCTGGAAGCACAAAATTCCCTGAATTCAAAGTATGTTACAAAGTAATCAAAACAATGGTACTGTCAGTAGACCAATGCAATAGAATTTTAAGCCCAGAAATAAACTCACACAAGTACAGTCAACAAGTACTTGACACTACATCTGTATCTTTGGTATTTACCAGTACCCCAAAGATACAGATGTAGTGAAACAAAGGGGCACATGCACCCCAGTGTTCACAGCAGGAATGTCCATAATAGCCAAACTATGGAAAGAGCCCAAGATGCCCTTCAACAGATTAATGGATAAAGATGTGACATATATACAATGGAATATTACTCAACCATTAGGAAGGATGAATACCCACCATTTGCATCGACATGGATGAACTGGAAGGGATTATGCTAAGTGAAATAAGTCAAGCAGAGAAACACAATTATCATATGGTTTCACTTATTTGTGGAACATAAGGAAGGAAGAGCACGGAGGACCACAGGGGAAGAGAGGGAAAACTGAATGGTAAGAAATCAGAGAGGGAGACAAACCATGAAAGACTCTGGACTCCAGGAAAAAAACTGAGGTTTATAGAAGGGAGGAAGTTGGGGCATGGGGTAACTGGGTGTTGGGTATTAAGAAGGGCTTGGGTGTTACATGCAACTAATGAATGCTTGAACACTACACTGGGTGTTATATGCAACTAATGAATGCTTGAACACTACATCAAAAACTAACAATGTTATTACTACATGCTGGCTAACTGAACAAAATTTTTAAAAAATAATAAAAAATAAATTCCAAAATGGCAAAACAACAACAACAACAACAAGTATTTGACAAGGGAATAAAGAATACTCAATGAGGAAAACATAGTCTTTTTGATAAAAAGTGCTGAGAAAAGTGGATCTTCAGATGCAAGAGAATGAAAATGAACACGTATCTTATGCCAATCACAAAAGTTAATTCAAAATGGATTAAAGGCTTAAGCATATGAAAAAAGCTCATTGGCACTGGTCTTGGCAATATTTTGAATATGACACCAAAAGCAAAAGTAAACAAATGGGACTATATCACACTATAAAGCTTTTGCAAAGCAATGGTAACCATCAACAAAATGAAAAGGTAACTTACAGAATAAGGGAAAATAATCTGCAAATCATATGTTGGAAAAGGAGTCCAAATGTGTAAGAAACTCACATAACTCAAGAAAAAAAAAATCCAATTAAAAAGTGGGCACAAAACCTGTATGGGCATTTTCCCAAAAAAGACCTAAAAATGGCCAACAGGTACATGAAAAGATGCTCAAAAATCACCAGTCATCAAGGAATTGGAAATCAAAATCACAATGAAGTGACACCTAATTACTATTAGAATGATTATTATCAAAAAGATAAGAAGTTACAATTGTTGGCAAGGATACAGAAAAAGGAACACTTACTCACTGTTGGTAAGAGGGTAAAAGGTATAGCCACTATGGAGAACAGCATGGATTTTCCTTTAAAAGTTAAAAATATAACTAGCATATGATCCAGCAATCCCACTTCTGGGTATATATCTGAAAGCCATCATACTTCTATCCTAAAGAGAGATCTGTACCTCCATATTCATTGCATCATTATTCATAATAGTCAAGACAGAGAAACCACTTAAATGTTCATTAGCAGATGGATATATATGTGTGTGTGTGTATATATATATACATATGTATGTATATATACATGTATCTCCATTGTGTGTGTATGTGATACATATATACACACATACACGTTTCAGCCATTAAAAAAAAAAAATGCCATTTGCAACAACATGGATGTATCCGGATAGCATAATGCCAAGTAAAATAAGTTAGACAGAGAAAGGCTAATACTTTATGATCTCCTTTATATGGAGAATCTTAAAGGGAGAATAGAATGGTCATTTCCAGGGGCTTTAAGGTGGGGGAAACAGGGAGATATTGGTCAAAGGGTACAAATTTCCATTTATAAAATGTGTAAGTTCTGGGGTTATTGTTTATAGCAGTGTGACTACAGTTAAAAATACTATATTACATACTTGGAAATTTCTTTTTTTTAAAAAAATATTTATTTATTTATTTATTCATTTGACAGACAGAGATTACAAGTAGGCAGAGAGGCAGGCAGAGAGAGAGAAGAGGAAGCAGGCTCCTTGCTGAGCAGAGAGCCCGATGTGGGGCTCGATCCCAGGACCCTGGGATCATGACCTGAGCCGAAGGCAGAGGCTTTAACCCACTGAGCCACACCAGCGCCCCAACTTGGAAATTTCTAAGAGAGTAAATCTTAAATGTTCTCATCACATACACATACCCACACACACACACACAAAGGTAATTTATATGAGGTGATAAAGGTATTAACTAACCTTATTATGGTAATCATTTTGCAATATATACAGGTATCAAATTATCACACTGTATACCCTCAACTTTCACACAATATTGTGTGTTATTCCTCAGTAAAGCTGGGATGGGGTGGGGATTCCTTTCTTTATAGATAGCAAAGAAACAAAAAGCCTATGTTTCTAGATTTATAAATTGTTTTACTCAGCAGTGTGGGTTCTCAACGCAGCAGTTCTCCAAAAGGGTACTTCTTATTTCTGTTACCTGATTAACCAGGCCACCTTCTCCTTTTTTTCAGTTCTACAATAACCTTCTATGTTATTTTACAACGTTGATATCCTCGTCTCCACAGAAGACCCCACAAGGGCCTTTCATATCCTTCAAGCTCTTAACCTCTATCCAATGTCTCAAATTGAGGAGGGATCAGAACGACTATTTGAAAGCCAGCAGTGGAAAACCATAACCTCTTTCTCTTTTTTTTATCCCCAGGTGCAGAACATGGGTTTTTGCCTACAAGTACCACAGTCAATCAATCAATAAATTACCAACCATAAAATGGAGGCTTCTGAGTTCAGTATTTTCTTTAACAGGACCCTGTCACTTTGCCTTAGGTGGCTCACAGGATATATGCCAGTATACAGAAGAGAAACTTTTACTGGACCACAAGAACATCTAAGCCAGAAGATCTGGGTTCGCTACCATAGAATTTGCATGTGCATTTTTGCCCTTTGTCTATGCTCTTTAGTCAAGCATCACATCAAATCTTTTGCCCATTTTCTGAATTATTAAACAGTAAAGTTGACTTTTTAATTCTTTTGGTGTATAGTTTTATTAATTTTATCATGGTGAGGAAGGTTCCGCTTTAAGAGTTTGGCTCCTACAGTTTCCACTGCCAACTGCTTTCATTGTCTCTACTGTTCTACCACGGGATTGCCTGAGGAATTGGGGTACAAGAAAATAGAAAACAAAAAACAAAAAACACAAGAATCTCTTCTACTGTCCTTGAGCCTGAACTAGAGGTATCTCCTAGATACCTCTCTGCTCCAAATTGCCCAAACTCAAGTCAAAGAAAACCAAAATAGGAGATGTAGAAGGTTGATAATTTTTTATCTGCTAATTAAATGTCATCTTGAATATGGGTTTTCTTACCTGATCTGCTGGCTGACCTTTACTTTTTAGAAACACCAAATACCTGAGAAGCTTTGCACTGACTCCAGGTTTACAGTTCTATTAGCAGGAGAGAAAGGCTAGTATGTACATATGCTATCTTACCTATAAATACATTGTCTGTTTTTTTAAAACCATGATTTCTATCTTCTTGGTAGGAATAATTCTTCACATATTCTAGATATATGCCCCATAAGCATGTATTTTCCAAATATTTTCTCTGAGTCTGTGGATTCTTTTGAAGAGCAAATATTTTAATCTTAAGTCCAATTTATTATTTTTTCTTCCATGGTTTATGCTTTTTGTGTTATACAGATTTTGTATTCTTCTGGAAGATTTATAATTTTAGTCTTAGACATAGAACCATAACCCATTCTGAATAACTTTTATATGTGGTGTGGGCTAAGGGTTTTGGTTCATTATTTACATGAGGATATTTGACTGTTCCAGCATAATTTGCTGAAGACTATTCTTTTCTCCCTGAATTACTCTGACACCTTTGTTGAAAATCAGGAACCATACAACTTACACTATTTACAAAGAAACGAGGAGAAAAAGTATATTGTAGTAACATACCAGAGATACCATGGCCCAACCAGTCTTGTTATAGATGAATTCCAAGTTGTTCCTTCTTAAATAGAGCAAACCGCCAACGAGTGACACTAACAGGGCCAAAGCTATGGTGCCAGAATAGTTGGGTGGTCTGAAGACTCGAATCTGCAAACACGCAATGAAAATTTTTAGAGCTGAATAAAATAAATAAACTGTTTTTTCTCTTGACCATATCCTAGTCCTTCCAATTTTCAATTCCAAAACCTCAGAAAGGTGCCACACTACTTTTCATTTGTGGAGCTAACTCCTTTTATTCTTTACAAATTAGAAACATATGGCTTCCAACATTATGGCTATGTAAAAAGACCTGCTTTAGATAACCAGTTAATATACACACACATTACCTATGTTTAACCCACAACTGCTGTGTTTCACCTATGAAACATGGGATCATCTAGTACAGGGGGAGAAAATGGGAGTGTAATTTATTTATTATTCCAAATTGGGACATTTTAACATCTTTAACATTTTTTAACATCTTTACCAACATATAATACATATACCATACAATTCACCTGGTGTACAATTCAATAGTTTTTAGTATATTCAGGGGGTTGTGTAACCGTCACCAAAGTCAGCATCAGAACATTCCAATCACATCAAAGGAAAACCCTTCAGCAATCCCCCTGGTATAACCCTCACCCTACAACCCTAAAAGGCCATGAATCTACTCTTGTCTATACAGATTACTCTTTTACTAAACTTTTCATATAATATGTGGTCTTCTGTAACTGGCTTCTTCCACTTAGCATGATGTTTTCAACGTTCTTCTTGTAGCACGTTTCAGTATTTCATCCCTTTTTATGGCTGAACATTCCTTTGTACAGAAATACCACAATTTGATACCAATTATCAGTTGATAGGTATTTGGGTTGTTTCCACCTTGTGGCTATTACGAATAATGCTGCTATAACCATTCTGGTACAAGAATTTGTGTGGGTACACATTCTCATTTATCTTGGCTATATATCTAAGAGTAGAATTGCTGGGTCATATAGTAATGCTACGTTTCCTGGTTTGAGTAATTGCCCGACTGTTCTCCAAAGTGGCTGTACCATTTAACATTCCCACTGGTAGTGTATGAGAATTCTGATTTCTCCACTTCCTTGCCAATATTTTCTCTCATTCATTGATTCCAGCCAACCTAAATGGATATGGGATACTAACTCACTGTAGGTTTTATTTGCATGTTCCTAATGACTAATGATGCTGAGCATCTTTTCATTTACTTATTAACCACTTGTATATTTTCCTTATACAAATGTCTATTCAGATTGTCTTATAATTGCATTGTCTTTTTATTATTGAGTTGTAAAATTCCTGTATACATACTAGATATAAGTCCTTTGTCAAAAAATGATTTGTAACTATTTTCTCCCCTTCTGTGGGTTGTCTTTTCATTTTCTTGACGGTGTCCACTAAAACATAAAAGCTATTTTTAAAAAGTAGATGGCATTGTTATGAAATCATGATTTCAAAGTATATACAGATCTTGGTTCTAATAATATTTCTCACTAAAAGAAACCAAGGCTCTGAAAAGAGATGTATAATTGAATGCTACACAGGGAAGATTAGGTAGATAAGCCTGAAATATCTTATGTCAGGAAATTATGTCAGCAAAGTAAGAAAATGCTCAAAAGAAAATGACCGAGAGCGGGGCACCTGGGTGGCTCAGTGGGTTAAGCCTCTGCCTTCGGCTCAGGTCATGGTCTCAGAGTCCTGGGATCAAGCCCCGCATCGGGCTCTCTGCTCAGCTGGGAGCCTGCTTCCCCCTTTCTCTCTCTGCCTCTCTGCCTACTTGCGATTTCTCACTCCATCAAATAAATAAAATCTTTTTAAAAAAAAGAAAGAAAAGAAAATGACAGAGAAATGTCACACCGACACAAGAGTCAGCATAAAGAAGATTCTGCTAGTCAAATCTAGAACAATTTTAGTACCAAAATATTTAAGTATAGTAGTAACTTACTAACCACTGGATAAAAAAATGCAACTCATGAGTCCCTACCAATGACTGATAGGTAGGAGAAGAGAATTCTTGCTCACAGTAAAATGCTAAAGGCTAAGTAGAAATATGGAGGGAGGAGAAGTGGAACATCATCATTTTGCAACCATTTTGCTAAAATCTGGATCAAAGAAAAGTCACCAATGGATGTTAGATCTAGGTAAAAATTTTGATGAGGGGTATGATATTTCTCTGATCTTAAGGTGTTTCCACACAGACAGCTTACTAATTATAAGGAGGGGCAGTAATTATACAGCAGAGAAATGGAAAACACCCTGACCAGATAATCGAAATTAAAGATCATCAATGAGAGTCAAGACAGATATTATGACCAAAACATGACCTATGTAGTACTATGTTTAAGAATGTGTAAATAAAAAAAAAAAAGAATGTGTAAATAGAATCTAATCATAAAAAAAAAAAAATCAGAGAAAAATAAATACCAGGCAAATCAAATGAGGATCATTCTATTTAAAAAGTGAAAAAGGATTCAAGATTTCAATGCATTTAAAAGACAAAGATGGGCTATGGAAATATTCCAGATTAAAAGATGCTTAAAAAACCTGATGACTAAATGCAATGACTAACTCTAGAATGGATCTTGTACTGGAGGCATGAAAATGCTATTAAAGGGTATTTTTAGGTCAACTGACAAAATAGAATATGGATAGTAGCTCAAATAAAAATGTTATATCAGTGTAAATCTGTGAAGGTGATATCCGTACTGTTCTTATGTATGTCTCAGGAAATGCAGTTCATCTTCTGAAAAGAAATATATGTGCATCTATGAAGTATGTATATAGAGAGACAGGAGTGGGGGAGAATAAAGTGGTAAAGCAAAAAGGGGTAAAATGTTAAGTATAGAGGTGAATTTGATAAAGGTACACATTGCTACTATTTGCATTATTTTCATCTGTGAAACTTTTTTAAGGTTGAAATTATTTCCAAATATTTCTTAACAAAAGTGTATTTATCATATAACTTAAAGTGTAGATATGATCAATAGATTAGAATCATATCTGATGAAAATTCAGTAACTTTTTTTTTTTTTTAAGATTTTATTTATTTATTTGACAGAGATCACAAGTAGGCAGAGAGGCAGGCAGAGAGAGGAAGGAATGGAAGCAGGCTCCCTGCTGAGCAGAAAGCCCGATGCGGGGCTCGATCCCAGGACCCTGAGATCATGACCTCAGCCAAAGGCAGAGGCTTTAACCCACTGAGCCACTCAGGCGCCCCTCAGTAACTCTTATAAAGAATTAATAGTACTTTTTCAGTGTTACACTTAGTATCTTGTATGAACTAAATGATACCACTGCAGAATTGAATATTTGCCAAAAGATTACAGAAAAAAGATGACAAGAGTTAACAATGACGTCAAACACCCATCTTGACTAAGAATAAATATGTTTACACCTTATGGTAAAAACTGCATATTCTAGAACAAATGTACTTTAAAATTACTGGTTATAATTGTTCACTATAGAAAATTCTGGTGAGATGAAGGAAGGCCCTCCCCATAGACATTAACTACCATCAAGATTTTTGTTTGTTTACTTCCTGAATAAACTCTCTACATATCTACATTTTATTTATGCTTTAAAACAAAATTCTAGATCATACTATAAAGGCTGTTTTTCTAACCCTGAGCTTCTATGTCAAATATACTTGCAGACCATTTTTGTCCATGCTATATAGTACATTTAAGTAGTCTCCTATTTTTAGACATTTCACTTATTTCCAATTGTTTTCCATTTACAATGAATGTTATTTAAAAATATTTCTATGGCTAAGTATTTGAATCATCCCTAATTAAATTTCTAGAAGTAGAATTAGTTAAATTACTTAAAATAAAGACATTACACACACTTAGAATTAAGTTATTCCATAGTTCAAAGAACAGTATACATATTTTCTCACATGGTTCATGAAAAGTAGTATATCATTTTTATTCGCCCAAAAGCTAAATAAAAAGTACACATTTTAATTAGAATTTCTTTACTAATACCTCTGAATAATATTCCATATATATTTTAGTCTCTGAAATTACTTTTTGCCAACTTGTGTACTTTTTAATGGTTCTTAAAACACCAATATACCATTACTCAAAAAACCATTTAAATTCACCTAATTCAGTCAAAATTCAGCTTACAGCTACCACATGGTTTTCTCTAAGCAAGGAAAAATATTCTATAGGGTAATTTAAAGAATCCTTTGGCCTTACTACAGTGCTGTAACAAACCAAACTAATTAGTCTATTATTAGAACTGTAGGGAATAAAAACATACATGAACATCCGTTCTGTCAGCAATCCACTTTGCTAGTTGTTCAGCAGCAAATCCAATTCTTTGAAGGTCAAAAGTATCAGCTCTTTTTGGTCTGCCTTTTGGAGGAAAATGCATGAATGTAGGAGCAGAATTCATGTTGAGCTGTAAAATGTAAGATAAAAAATACTAAATGTAATATTGCAGCAATCTTTATATCTCATTAATCTAACATTTAATGGTTTTTTCTGCATGAATTTTAAAAAGATGGAATTTATTATGAAAATTCAAGTGGTTTTCCAGAGCTTAATTATTGTGTTTATTCATTGTAATATACTACAGACTGAAAAAAAACTTGTGAATTTGACTAAGTTCTCGAAACCTTCACATATAATGTACTATTTCACTTAAGCAGTTATTAAAGAAAAAGTACTGGCACTTGTTGAAAAATATAAATGCATAAGAGCATTAATATCAAATTATTAAATTCTCTATTAAAAATTTAAAGACTTCTTAAAAATGATGATTATATCAGAAACCAACATTTTTGTTCTAAACAACCTGAATTTACCAGATTACAGGAGAAATCCACAATGATAATCTTTTTCTGCTCAATTGCTCTATTAATTCAAGTGTCTTACAATGATTCTATCTCAAAACTATTTTCTGTAGGTAGTTCCATTTGAAGAGTGTATTGAATAGAATACTACTTTAATATAAATGGTGCCTATTAAGAATACCTAAAACAAATGTTAGCTTAATTTGCACTGAGTAGCAAACTATAAAAATTATATAAATTAAATTCTCACTGCTAAGGAATTATGAAAAATGCCTCAAATAAAAGGCCAATAGATTATTGGCCTTGAAATGCAGTACAGCTCAGCATTTCAGAATACTGAGAATGAAAAGTGAAATCAAAGCAAAAACTGTCATCGCAGCTGACACCAAAAGATACAGTGGGCTTGCATGTTATGGACATTAGTAAGGCTGGTTAAAGAGAACAAAACACACAGTCACCAGTTGCCTTCTTGTCTGTGCTTTTTCCAATGCCAGATTTTGTTACTGTGTGTTTCCATGGTGGGTGCACAAGAGATAGCTAGAGCCAACATGTAAATAACATATTACAAGTAAAAACTCTCTGCATTGGAACAAATTCCTAAGGTTTAAAATCTAAAAATCTTAGAGTTAAAAAATAATCTTATTCAAAGCTTTCATCTTCATTAAAATGTACAAATTCCCCAAGACTATACACAAAGCAGGGTACAATACAGATCTTATTGCTAGTCCACACCTGCTTCTAACACACCACAATCATTAACTGGTCGGTCTGTTATTCACTTAGCCTCAACTATTACATGGGAATCACATATAATTGAAGTTACTTTCCCAACAAGCCCCCAGTAAGTTTTAGCATTCCTGTTAATATTATCTTCAGGAAGCACAATGTTTTAAAATGTCAATATAGAAAGAGCTCTTCAACAAAATGTGGTACCATAGTTAGTGAGAAAAGAAACCTAGCATTAAAAATCTTTTAGTTCTCAACAAAGCAAAATATGTACCTTCCCTATTTTTGTACATTAAAATTCCCCATAAAACCACTAACTGCTATAACTTTTATGCATTTTTAAAATAACTCATTGTTAAGCCAGGGGCTAGGTTTTAGATAAGACAAAACAGTTCTATATTCAGAATTCTGCTGAATCAAAATTAACCTGAGGAAAGTTTTCAACTAAAAACAATCTTGATGTCAACTTTCGTTATCTGTCAAACTTTAAAAAAAAATCTTATGTCTAAAGCATACAGAAGAATTCAATAATTATATCTAACAATATATCTCTATGGTTATATACTGGCAGACTGTACAGTCAGTATTCAGCACACAGTTTGAATTAGTTGCCCACATTTTAAAGATAGAAAAATTTCATATAAAATTCATATTTGGGTTTCTCCTTGAAAAAAGCAACTCCAGCTACATGTGGCCTGCATTTGCTAAACACAGCTAGAACAAGCTGTATCCCTCTGAGGTCAAGTTTGTCTACTCCAGTTTGCTGAAGTCCTCATCCACACCATACTGTTGACTCAACAACGAGACCAACAGCATAGTGTTTTGCTGAATTTATTTCTTAACAGTAGTTAGGAGAAAATGAAATCAGAATATTTCCACTAAAGATTTATTTTATAAAAAATGACCCAGAAAGACTGTTCTTTAAAAATAGGAGAGAACATATGTAATTATGCAAGTAAAGAACTAATGTGTTTAATATATTAAGAATGTAGTACATATATAAAGATACCATAATTCAGCTAAACTAATACCATAATTCAACTAAAATACTTAGTTTACAAACTTGGCCAGGAGAGATATTTGGGCTTGAAGCCTCTGCTCTCGCAGACATATTGGACCTGGACAGCTATTTCCTAATATGGCAGAGAGAATTCGAATATATAATGAATAGCACTTCACCTGATGATCTCTAAGGTCAATTCTCCTGAGAGTCCATAGAGACTCTCATGCATAAGTGCATGAATTAGTATCTGGTTCTTATACTACCATAATTTTCCTTTGTAAAGTTATTTGAAATTACAGATGGTCCCTGACTTATGACGGTTCACCTTGCAATTTTTTAACCTTAAAACGGTGCCAAAGTGTACATAGTCAGTAGAAATGGTACTTCAAATTTTGATTTTTTTATCTTTTGGTGGGGTGGTGATACACAACACAATGCTCTCTCATGTTGCTGACCAAGCACAGTGAGCCACAGCTCTCAGTCAACCATGCGATCATGAGGGTAAACAACTGATATACTGACAACCATTCTGTGCCCATACAACCATTCTTTCACTTTGACTACCATATTCAATATATCACAAAGGACAATTCTGTCCAACTGTAGACAATTCAAGTGTTCTGAGGACACTGAAGGTAGGGTAGGCTAAACTATGATATTCAGTAGTTAGGTGTATTAAATGCATTTCTGACTTACAATATTTTCGACTTACAATGAATGGCTTTATCAGGACATAACCCCAATGTAAGTCAAGGAAGATCTGTACATATATGTGTGTGTGTGTGTGTGTGTGTGTGTGTGTTTTATTATTATGATAGTATCACTATCAGCTCCCTGATCTGTAAGCTCTTTATGGGGAAGAGCTATATATGTGTTTCTCACCAATCTATTGCTCCTACAGAGTAGATGGTCAGTAACATTTGTTGAATAGGTGAACAGAAAGAAATATCCCAAAAGACAAATAAATTTATAGGGGAAGAAGTAAGTGAGGAATACTAACAGGAAAGACCAAGAATAATATTGAAGGCAAAGGAAAAAAAAAAGGAATTTCTTATTCAACTAGAAACTGGCAAAGATGAATGAATAATCAATCTGGAAGCAAATAAGCAAAAGTACTTACTAATGGCCCATTTATAATTAGCAAGCTAGATTCTTTACAGAACTGAATGCTTTTCCATGACCTGATAAAGTGTTATGCCAAAGAATGTCACATGTGAAAAAAATAAAATAGATCAAACTAATCAATGCCATGTACTACAATAAATTTTACATTTGAAAAGCACTGGTCATGTAGTGATAAATACAAAAATATTAGTAGCTGCAGGGTAATAGCATAAGAACTAGAGCTCTGGGAGACAAACTACTGAGCTCAAACTCTGGCCCTATATTACACTAACTTCGTAAACTTAGAAAAGCAACCTCTCCATACTTTAAATTCCTTATATGTGAAATGAAGATCACATTATTTTTCTCATTGGATCATTGTAAAACTAAACAAAGAATATACATTAAGCACTTCGAAGAGTGCTTGGATCATGAGCACTTCATGTTAGCAGTGATGATGACGCGATCATGACAGAATCGATGACAACCAACATCCTTATGCTGCAATTTACTATCTTGCTCTACAGAGAAGACTGTGTAAATGAGAATGTGTTAGTCTGCTCAGGTTACTAGAACAGAATACCATGGGCTGGGTGGCTTAAAATATAAAATTTGTTTTCTCATAGTCTGGAAGCTAAAGTCCAAGATCAAGATGCCAGCAGAATCGGTCTCTGATGAGACCTCTTTTATTAATTTGCAGATGGCCGTCTTCTTGCAGTGTCCTTACATGGCCTTTTCTCTGTGCACATACTTCCCTGCTATCTTCTGCTTCTTAACCTTGTAAGATAAGTCTATTGGATCAGGGTCCCATTCTATGATCTCATTTAACCTTAATTATCTCCTTAGAGGCCCTTTCTCCAAATACAGTTGCTTCTAGATTATGGCTTCAACATATGAGTTCGGGAGGCACACAATTCAGTCCGTAAGAGAGAATACTTTAAAATAAATATTTATTACTTCACATGTAAAATTCTCCTTATCTGTCACATTGGAAGAAGTGAGGGTTAAGTAAACATGACACTGAATTTATATGAAATTCCATAAATTTATGCAAAATGTCACCTAAACCCAATATAGTTAAATGTCAAAATAAGGATAATGCATGTAAACTACCACTAGATGCTTGAAAAAACATATTTCCTCTATAATGGAAAAGTCAGAATGTGTTTATCATACTAATAGCAAAAACTGTGCAATGATAAAGATAACATTGGCTAAAATTATTTTAATCACATTACAGAATTTATTACAACTACGTATTGTAGTTATTAACTTATTCAATGAATTGTATTTTTATTTGACCAACAAAAACTTATCCAACATAACCAACTCTATTAAATATATTAGCAAAATTATATTTTATATATATATATATATATATATATATATATATATATATACACACACACATAGCAAAATAAATTAGCAAAATAAAATAACTCTTTTACCTGTTGGAATACATCTGTCCCCTCATCATAGTCTACCATACTGAAGAAGAGTTTGTTGCAAAAGGCAGATGAGTAGCGCCAGGAGTTAGCCAGTATTTGATATTCTTCATTAGCTTGCCTGATGAGGAGAACAGGGCAGAGTTAAGACATATCAGGAGTCCAGGGTTAACAAAACTGTTAATGAAACAGGTAATTCTAACACCAGGGTTGGCTAATTTGGCTACTTTCTGTACAGACTGCAAGCCCTGATCTTATGTTTTCACATAGTTGTAACAAAAGATTCCATCACATGGGAAAATTATTTAAGATTCATATTTTGGTGTTCATAAAGCTTTACTGCGCCCCAGCCACACTGATCCACTTGCATTGCTATGACTGCTATTGTTCTATGTACAGGCAGAGCTGAACGGTTGCAATGGAAAGTGTGTGGGCCAAAAGTCTGGCATGGCCCTTTAGATAATCAACAACGCTAACTCCAGGGTTTGTGGCATCCCCTAAACCTATAATTTAAATCTTCAGATGATTTTTAGTAAAGGACATAACGCAATTTTTAAAAGAGTATGGGCAATTCAGTTTAATGGAGAACAAAAATAATAGGCATTTTTAAAATTGTAAATGCGTTATATAGCATCTTTATATATTTCATTTATCTAAAAGTGCACTTACATTCAAAGTTACTAAAGTAATCAATAAAAGTAAGTAAAAACTCCCCTCGTAGTTAAACCACAAATAAGCCCTCCTCTATGAACATTATTCACTCCTATTTTGAATTTCTATGGATATTTTATTGATTTTCCAAATTACAAAGCTTTATTTAAGCGTAGGGTTGGAGTAGAAACAGATATATGGCATTGCTAGAAGGATGTTAAGTACAGTTATAGAAACAAGAGGCAACAGGTGATCATTAAAACATGTTTTTATAAAGTGTGTTACCTCCATATAACTGAGAAAGGAGTTTATTTCCTCCCTCGCCCAAAATGGAAGATATAAAAATGTATAACCTCATAATAACACAAAGACTTGGAGTAGAGTCAGCAGCAGATAAGAGATTTCAAGAAATACCTAGAAAACAGAAAGCTAGTGGAGAAGTTTTGATGGTGGAAGGTACAATCACAAAGGGAGATTGCAGTGCAGGAAAGAGTTGGGAAAGATGCTGGATTAAGAAGCAGCAGAGTCGGGAGATAAGAAATGGAGTTCAGAGATCATAATTAAATTTCTTTATATGGAATAGAAGATCCAACCTCCCGCACCACTCCCAACCAGTTCCTATGTTAGTCTTTCTATAGCTAAATGACTGGATTATTTAAAAAAAAAAAAAAATCACCTTATGTGATTGAGGAAAACACAAGATTAAAAAAAAAAAAAGAAAAGAATAAAGGAGAAAATCCCAAACAAAACCATCTTCAGAAGAAACATAATTTAAAGTAGTTCAAAAACATTAAAAAGAAACTTTAATATACTCAGAGAAAGTGAGAGGAATTTGTCAAGAACTGCACAGAGGATGAGATTTCATCTTACACAGAAGCTAACAAGCTACCCTTACTGTTTCATGGAAGCTGGCAGAAAAGATGAGACTGCGGGTCATTGACAAAGGACTTTATTACTTCGTGTTCATTCACATCAGTTCCCCCTGCCCCCAAGTCTCACGGGTGACACAATGTGTCCTTCGTGAATGCCAGCACACACAGTTAACTGGGTTACAAGAGGGGAACACCGAGTTTGAGGGACTTACTGTTTCTATAATAAGTGAGATAAAGCCTGTACTTTGTTCAGTGGGGGACATTATCTCATTCCTTAAGGCGTCTCATTGCACATACGCCCTTGAATAACTGCCCAGGTAAAGAGCAGTCAGGCCTCTGCCTTCTTGGCAAAACGAGTAAGAACATGCAGAGATGCTCAGGGCCCAAGACAGCCTGCTTCTTCCAACAGTAATTCACATACACACACAACATCATAGAAAAAAGGAACAAAGAAAGTAAAAGAGAGCACTTAAAATTTAAAATATGATTGTTGAAATTAAATACCAATATTAGAGGATAGTGTTAAATAAAATTTACAGAATGAAAAAGACACAGGTGGACTATAATGGAAAAAAAGAGGGAGAAAGGGACATACAGATATAATCCAAAAATTCCAACTTCCAGAGAAGACCCAGAAATATAAGAGAGAATAGAGGAAATATTTCTGGAAACGTAATACAATGAAAGGAGACTAAGTCTTCAAATTAAAATTATTACTCAGATTCTAAGTAAGAAAAACAAGAAAAGACCCAATACCAGACATATTGTGATATTTCAGATTATTATAGATAAAAAGAATGTCAGAGGAAAAAATATGTAACAATGACAATAAGATTGGGATTGGACAGGTAATTACCAGCACTGGATATTGGCAGATAACTGAACAATTCCTTCAGAGTTTGTTTTTTTTTTTTTTTTTAAAGATTTTATTTATTTATTTGACAGAGAGAAATCACAAGTAGGCATAGACACAGGCAGAGAGAGAGAGAGGAGGAAGCAGGCTCCCCGCTGAGCAGAGAGCCCAATGTGGGGCCTGATTCCAGCGCCCTGAGATCATGACCTGAGCGGAAGGCAGAGGCTTTAACCCACTGAGCCACCCAGGTGCCCTTTCCTTCAGAGTTTTGAGAGCATGTTATTTTCAATGTAGAAATCTGTATCAAGCCCAACAATTAAGTCTGAAATAAACATATTCTCAGAAATGTAAGGAATATGAAATTACCTTAGGATTTAACAGAAAGAAAGGTAATTTTGAATGAGAAAAATGAGAAAACTCGGGAGTATGATAGAAACGCTATAAGAAAGGGAAAAGGGCAACTAGAATTATGATTAAGGTAGGCAGGGTAGAAGATGTGTAAGAAAACTGTGATCCAACTAAGAAGTTATAAAGTACAAATTAGAACAGAAATCTAATTGCACTTCAAGATAAGAAGATTCTAAGCAATTATTAGAATCAGTAAAAGTTGGAAGATACTAAGACCATAATCCATAAGACGTATTTGATCCAGGAAAAACTATTAAAAAAAAAAGAATATTTCAGATGTAAATTAAAATGTATCATAACATTGGGGCATCAGTCATTAAGCATCTGCCTTCAGCTCAGGTCACGATACCAAGGTCCTGGGATCGAGCCCTGCATCAAGCTCCCTGCTCAGCAGGAAGCCTGCTTCTCCCTCACCCACTTCCCCTGGTTGTGTTCCCTCCCTCACTGTGTCTCTGCCAAATAAATAAATAAAATCTTTTTTAAAAAATGTATAATTTTGGTTAATTGGAAATGAAAAAGGTTCATTATTTTGAACAGGATGGAATGTAAATGCTATCAACTCTTGACACCGTAAAAGTATAATTAACAGGGTCTGGTAGATAAAAGAGGAGGGGAAGAGGTGAGAAGAAAGGGTGTGCTTACTAATCTTCACGTGACCTATTAGGGAATAAGATTAGTCATCTATAGCTAATGGACAAGAAACAGAAGGATGCTATTTACTGTTACAATAATAAAAGAACTAGGAAGCTATACAAATAAGGAGAGCTGAATTAAATACTTACCTATCATAGAAAGAAACATCAAGATCAAGTCTGCTTTATGAAATATTGTTATAAGAATAACATTTAGAAATATGAAGGAAAAAAAATCACCAGAGGAAGAAAATACAAAGGAATAATATGATTGCCTATGGCCAAGTATACACATAGAGGAGTGTGAAGGCTAAGGAGTGTAGTTGTTCACTTTAGACTTTTTGTTTTCTTATTAACAAGGAGCACATAATATTGCTGTGATTAATATATATATATTTAAAAGGGTAAAAATACAAACAGGGCTATAATCTGAGGTCATTTAGCATAAAGACCCTAAGGGCATCATTTTCTTGGACCATAGTACAAAAACAGATCATTGTAAGGATCCGCTTAAGACTGCATTGTGCTTGATCACAATCTTTTAAAGCTTTGGTGGTTCAGTAAGATTTAATTTACTATAATTCACTGAAAAAACTATTCACTGAGCACTTAATGGCAATAACTGAGCTAATTTCTAAGGTCTCTGCTCTCATGAAGTTAATATTTTAGTGGAGACATATAGTAAACAACCAAATAAGTAATTAAAATCTATAAAATATATAATAATATATACTGAGAAAATAATACAGAGAATGGTATTACAGAAAATAATGGAGGATCTATGGAGATGGACTGTCAAGAATTAGGTTTTTCAGAGAAAATGACTCTAAAGCTCAAATCCCGAAGATGAGAAAAACACAACACTGAAACAAGCTAGAAAATAAACATTTCAGGTAGCAGGAAAAGCAAGCACAGAGGCCTAAGGAGGGAAGGAGCTTAAGATGCTGGTAAAATGAAGCTGTGACATAAATGAGAACATGCTCTCTGTTTATTAGAGGAACGAACAGAGAATATAGAGCTTATGCTCTCCCTCATCTCTCCCTTAAAACAGTGCCTCACTGCAACAATAAAAACAGTAAAGACCAGCATAAGTCCTAAAATCTGATTTGATTTTGCTGTATGGAATATAATATTACTGGTAAGTATTCAACATTGATTTTTTTTTTTTAATTTTTGAAGAAGCCCTTTGCACAGTGAATTGGCACCAAAAATTAGGTAGGTCTGAACATCTCTGCACACTAATAAACCTTGAGAGAACAATGCTACCTTTAGAAGAAATCATTAAACAGGTAACATCACAATTAAAAAAACAGTGTATTTTTCCACAAAAGAACATTTTAACTTCAAAAACCTGAAACTAAGGGAAACAGCAAATCTGTAAAAACTGGCATTCTTGTGACAGTAATATTCTAAGAAATTAAAATGCTTGATTCCGAAAAATATGCAAGAAGACAATCAAATTTTAGTATTCAATATCTGTGTACAGTATCTTATACAATGATGTAGCATAGCAATAATGTTGAATTTCTTTCCCTCATAATGCTGTAACCTAGACCAGGCCTACTACAGTCTACTAAGTATGCATTCATGCAGTCATTACTTCACTCCACAAATATGCAGTACTGCACCAAAAATTAAAAAGGAGCAAGGGCTCTGATCCTAAGGAGAATACAGTCCAGTGAGAGATGCCTCATACAAGTATATCCAACATTTCAAATAATCGTAAGTGCTCTGAAGAAAATAAAACAAGAAAATGTGACAAAGAGTATTGAGGAGTCAAAGAGGATGAATTAATTTTGCCTTCAGACTATTTATTCCATATCACCCCACTTTTTCAGCTAAAGTTCCCAACTAGCAATTGTAGAATCTATCCTGTGTTCCAAAGCCGGAGTTTCCCACTGCCTATATAAAAGACAATGGGCAGAACAGAAGGCAAGATCATCCATACACCAGCCACAACTTAGATCTATGACCAATACTATATGACCATATCATACTTAAAGGCTCTCTGTTTTATGACATCCCAAGTTCATTCTTGGAGTTTAAATCCTTTGCTTAGAATGTCCTCCCTCTTTGAAAAGTTTGCTCAAAAACTTCCTCTCCTTCAGAAGTCACTTCAAATCTCTATACCTAAAATATTTGCTAAGGCAACTGCCTGAAATAAAATAGAACTTCTCAGCTAATGTATACTACTATTTGTTTTATCCATATATCTGGTCCATTTATGCATGTAGTATTTATTCGCTGACTATTCAATGGATAGGACCTAGTACAGAATGGGCACTTAACTAAGGTTTGATGATGGTGATAATAATAAAATTTCATTTTATGTGTGTGTGTGTGTGTGTGTGTGTATGTGTGTGTGTGTGTATATATATATATATATATATATATATATATATATATATATAAAATAGATATATAAAAAGTCAATATAGCATATATACCCTAAAACTAAATAACACTACATTAGAAATTCTGAATTCCGTAAGGACTAAAAGCCCACTGAGTCAGATGTACATTATAGGTTAATGTCTTGTACATTACAGGTTACTGTCTCTTTTAAGGCCAATTTACTTTACTCTACTGGTTGTCTTGGGAAGAAAAGAAAGAAATATTTTAAATCTATTTACCATCCTAAATACATGCTATTTGCCAAAGGAATAGTAGGCATGACTTGAAAGGTTATAACTACTAAATCATCAATCTAACATCTAATATAATGACTAAATCATCATCTAACATCTAACATCATCTAAAACCTCATCTAACATAATCCATAACGTCAATTTCATATGCAAATACGGAACCCAGATCTTAATCATCAACGATGTTTATTCAGCATTTTAATATGTGCTACAATAATAAAGAATTATAACTCATAATCTCTACCTTTAAGAGGCTTCTAAGAAAAATGAATAGAAATGCATTAAAGGTCCATTTATGTGAAAATTTTTTGATACAATATTGTAAATGTATTTTCTCATCCTTGTAATTTTAATAACATTTTCTTTTCTCTAGCTTTATTATAAGAATACAGTATATAATACATATTATATATAAAAAACTTGCTAATCAATTGTTTATGCTATATATAAAGCTTCCTGTCAACAGTAGGCTATTAGTAAGTTTTGGGGGAGTCAAAGTTATGCACAGGGAGCCTGGGTGGCTCAGTCGGTTAAGAATCTACCTTCGGCTCAGGTCATGATCCCAGGGTCCTGGGGATCAAGTCCCACATAGGACTCCTTGCTCTGCAGGGAGCCTGCTTCTCCTTCTACCTCTCTCTCTCTCTCTGTCTCTCATGAATAAATAAACTTTTAAAAAAATTTTTTTAAAGTTATGTACAGATTTTTGAATGCATACAGGGA
Source organism: Martes martes (assembly GCF_963455335.1). NCBI lineage: Eukaryota > Metazoa > Chordata > Mammalia > Carnivora > Mustelidae > Martes > Martes martes. The sequence goes on along the minus strand of NC_137889.1, from coordinate 21,691,994 downwards.
TCAGTGCCCCAACCCCTGCATTGTTCAAATATCAAATGTATATTTTTAAAAAGAATGCAGATTCTAAGTATGATATATATAGCATATAGAGGAGAATGAGAGCACAGTGGACTGGAGTAGTTGGACACAGTGTGAATGTGAAAATATTCAGAAAAGAATGGAAGGACTAAAATTATAAGGAAGGGTAGAAAGAAAATATTAAGGTAGCAGAAGCAGTATAAACAAAGACCACCCAGTCTAAAATGTGTATTATATATTTTAAATAATAGAATATAGGCTTCATGTTAGAAAATAAGGGAAGAACAGACTGGAAGCTCTCTTCCAATAGAAATATAAATAGGATCTTGACTTTACTCTCAACAGTGAACAACTATAACTGTTCTGAAAAAAGTGAGTTGTACAAAATACTAATTTAAAAGTAGTATCTGGAAACAGTGTGTACTATATATTGGAGGCGGAGAAAATAAATGTTTGAAAAACACTTAGAAATGTTACTATACTGGTCTATATGAGGATATATATATATACACATATATATATGGTCATTAAATTAGTATATAAAGTTACGACCTATTTCTTACACATTTTTCTTTGGAATCTAAAGCACCAAACCAACCAAAAAATTTTCTAGACAGGTTGCTTCTACTTAAGAATATATCTAGGTGGTGGGGGTGGGGGGTGCCTGGGTAGCTCAGTTGGTTAAGTGTCTGCCTTAGGCTCAGTCATAATCCCAGGATCTGGGATGGAGCCCCAGCCAGGCTGCCCACTCAGCAGGGAGTCCGCTTCTCCCTCTTCCTCTGGCCCTACCCCCAACACTCTCACTCTCTCTCAAATGAATAAATAAAAAATCTTTTGAAAAAAGTTTATTTCCAGGGGTGCCTGGGTGGCTCAGTGGGTTGAGCCTCTGCCTTCTGCTCTGGTCATGATCCCGGGGCCCTGGGATCCAGCATCGTGCTCTCTGCTCAGCAAGGGGCCTGCTTCCCCCTCTCTCTCTCTGCCAGCCTCTCTGCCTACTTGTGATCTCTCTCTCTGTCAAATAAATAAATAAAATCTTTAAAAAAAATTTTTTTTAAAGTACATTTCTAGCTGGAATAGAGAATTTTGGTAAAGCCAAGCAATTACACTTTCTTAACACAAATATAATAGAGAAAATATAATACTGACAACATAAATGTGGGTTTTGATGTTGTTGGGCACAATTCCATAGCAATAGCATCAATGAACAGATCTCTTTGTCATTAAAAAATTCAAAGAGACTAAGAAACACGTATTTCAATGTTAATGATACCTATTCAAAGTAAAAAGGACTCCTTAGAAGGAATGTGCCCCATACCATAAAACCAGTTCTCTTAACTCCTTTATCCCCTACCCTCCATATTCCAACTTCTCAATGCTTAACAGATAAATAGAGGAATCCTAACTAATGACAAAGAAAGTAACTGGATTCTTCCATATGTCTATGTTGCCTTAGACTAACAAGCAAGTAAGATATCCCTAGTACTTATTAGCACGCTTCAGACCTCACTGCCATCTGAAATTTAAAATTGAAAACCACAAATGCTATAAGCACTTAACTGTTACCCAAAAAAAATTATATTTTGTTTCGGTAATTTAGAGGAATATGAGAGGACTACTTTTATGAGTTTAAAGGACATTGTAAATTGTTCTAATGTATTCATATGTAGCCTGAAGAGGGCAGTCAAGTTGCATCAAAGCATCCAGAAGGGCTTAGGCAATAACTTCAGGGCATGCTTCTGTTAAATCTGTTATATTAAATCTTCTCAATTTTTTTATTATGGGAACAAGAAAAAACATCACCTAATCCAAATGCTGTAACTTTTTAATATTATAACCCTTTTTAAAAGGTTATATAAAATGAAAAGGGATTATTAACCCATCTGTAGCTGAAGATATTTAACATATTTCTCATGATGAATGTTTAACTTTAATCTTTAATGTCATTGAAGGGATGTTTTTCAAGAAATATGGTTTTTCACTTTAATGTTAATCAAACTTCCTATACGGTAACGGATTTTTACCAAAATATCAACGTATGCCTTTTGGAGTCATATAGTTACGATGTATATATGTATATAAATATATATTACAAAGTTATTCCAAAGTATTTCTTCATAAACTCCTAATCAATCAACTTCTATAGATAATGGTATGTGGAGAGAGATCTGATGTGGGTAGAATGCCTATTACTTAGGGTTCTGGTACTCTGAAAACAAACTGGTAAACAGCATAATATACAAACATTTTAACAAAGTGATTTTCCTTTGGTTATGCTATACATTCCCAGGACCCTACTAAAAATACTGAAATACATTCAATAAACCCAAAGCCTCTAAAGGGTTAAGATATCAACAATTCAATACTATACTGTAATTGACTACTAGGTACAATAAATTAAAGAGGTTGTGTCCATCATGTTCCATGTTTCCTATACATCTGTTTTTTCCCTTTATCAGACCTAAGTAAATTACCTTTCCTTGGAAAACAACTCTAACATGAAATATGAGATTCAAACATGTATCTCAAGGCAAAATTGTGTATGAACATAAGAGATGCTGAATTGTATATATATGCACAGTTAGCACTCAGTTTGTAAGTCGATAGAATTTTTGCTCTCTTTAAAAAAGGATAACATATAAATGCTTAGACATTGTGTCTGAGGAAGACTGACACACCATATAGTAAAGAAACAAACTGATTCATCCATTGTTCACTTAACAAGTTTATAAACACACATATAGATATAAAAACTATAGTATATATTTGATCAATATTTGTGGAACTAATAATGAAGAATTAACTGATCAATGAATAAATAGATGAAGTAATATGGGGTCTGGAAGGGGTAAAAGTGAGCAGAAAGATACAGGCCCTGGCCATAAGGTAGGTCCATCTATTAGGGAAATGTATATAATGTTAAATAATGAATACAAAACAAATGAACAAGTTCAAAACAATGTAAATCTTGTTTATAATAACCTGCCCAGGAATTAGGATAACATCCAAAAATATTGGAATAAAAGAATGCATTTACCCAAGTTGAAAATAGGAAATCATAGCATGAATCCTACAGGATTCCTGAGCATGTGGTAAAGAGCCTAATATATGCAGCCTTTAGAGAACTTTGCTGGAATGAATCAAAAAGGCAGACACAGATGAAAAGAAAAAAAAAAAAACAAAAAAAAAAAAAACCAAAAAAACAAACTGTGTTCCATGAGATGGAGATTAGGTGTTTTCTGCTTAACTAAAAGCATCACCATCAGGGCGCCTGGGTGGCTCAGTGGGTTAAGCCTCTGCCTTCAGCTCAGGTCATGCTCTCGGGGTCCTGGGATCGAGCCCTGCATCAGGCTCTCTGCTCAGCAGGGAGCCTGCTTCCTCCTCCCTCTCTGCCTGCCTCTCTGCCAACTTGTGATCTCTGTCCGTCAAATAAATAAATAAATAAAATAAAAATAAAAGCATCACCATCATCAGTAACATTTGAGGTTTACCATTTGCAAGAACCCTTTTAGGTATTTATAATTCTTTCATTTAGTCTCCACAAAGCCTTATTATTGTTTTTTCAGAGTTAAGTATTTATTATTTTTATGTATATTAAAATACGCAAAAAGATTCTGAGGATTTTTGTCCCTGCCACAGATTGGAAATGTTGGAACTTTAAAAAGATCTTACTGAACGTCATTAATACAAAATTTGTATCCTTTGGGTAAATAATTAGTGCAATTGCTGGATCACCGGATAGTTCTACTTCCACAAAGCCTTAATATACAGGTACTGGCTTTATCTGTTTCATCTGAGGAATCTGAAGAACAGAATTTAATCGTCTTGGCTCTGTTCTATGGCCAGTAATTATTACAGCCTGCAGAATTTGAACTCACGTGATACGAGACAAGTTAAAACTACACCTATAATTATACATCAAGATACAAACTCAATTCTCAAGAGTATTGTTCCCCAACCACTTGCATCAAAAATCATCTGGAGTTTTTTCCTAGGACTTTTTTTTTTTTGAGCAGTTTTAGGTTTATAACAAAATTGTCAGGAAGGAGAGAGACTTCCCATGTATTGCTTGTCCCCCACACATGCACAGACTCCCCCATTGATCAATATCATTGACCAGCATGGTACATTTTTTTTCTTTACCATGAACGAACATCCATTGACACATCAGATCACCTAAATTCCATACTTTAACTTGGGGTTCATTCTCAGTATTGTACATTCTATAGGCTTGGACAAAAGCTTAAACATGTAACTATCATTATAATATCTTCAAGAGTACTTTCACTCAAATCCTCTCTACTCTGCCTATTCACCTCTCACCATTCACTCCTGACAACCACTGATCTTTATTGTCTCCATACTTCCACCTTTTCCAGAATATCATATAGTTGGGATCACATAGTATGTAGTCTTCACAAATTGGCTTCATGTTTTTTTCGTTTTTTTTTTTTTGTTTTTGTTTTTTGTAATTATTCAATGTAAATTTTATACCTGTCAAACTGGAAATTTGTACATACTATTTGTACCTACTATTTGTACATACAGTTTACAACTTACCCAGCTTTATAATTCTTGACAAATTAAAAATATTCCTTTTGAATAGCACCATTTCAAAATGTGTATTTAAAATAATATTAATATACTTTTTTCCTGCTATTTCAGATATCTGTAGTTTAAACAGTTATAATATTAGCGATTGGTAATTTTTGATAATTTGGTACATGTTCTCTTTCCCTTGAGCAGATTTTATTTATTTCTTTATTTATTGACATATATTATTTGTTTTAGGGGTACAGGTCTGTGAATCATCAGTCTTACACAAGTCACAGCACTCACCAGAGGACATACCTTCCCCAATGTCCATCACCCAGCCACCCTACACCTTCCCACTCCCCTCCACTCCAGCAACCCTCAGTTTGTTTCCTGAGATTAAGAGTCTCTTGGGGTGCCTTGGTGGCTCAGAGGGCTAAGCCTCTGCCTTAGGGCTCCCGTCATGATCTCAGGGTCCTGGGATCGAGCCCCGCATCAGGCTCTCTGCTCAGCAGGGAGCCTGCTTCCCCCTCTCTCTCTGCCTGCCTCTCCGCCTACTTGTGATCTCTTCCAAATAAATAAATAAAATCTTAAAAAAAAAAAAAGTCTCTTATGGTCTCCCTCTCTTGGTTTCATCCTGTTTCATCTCTGGTTTCATCCTGTTTCCTTTTTTCCTCTCTTCCCCTAAGAAACTCTGGCTTATTTCTCAAATTCCACATATCAATTGACTTGTTTCACTTAGCATAATACCCTCTAGTTCCATCCATATCATTGCAAATGGCAAGATTTCATATTTTGATGCCTGCATATTTCACTGTATACACACACACACACACACACACACACCACATCTTTAGCCATTCATCTTTGATGGACATCTAGGCTCTTCCCATAGTTTGGCTATTGTAGTCATTGCTGCTATAAACACTGGGGTGCAGTTGCCCCTTCAGATCACTGCATTTGTATTTTGGGGGTAAATACCCAGTAACGTAATTGCCGAGTCACAGGGTAGCTCTCTTTTCAACTTTTTGAGGAACCTCCGTACTGTTTTCCAGAGTAGCTGCACCAGCTTGCATTCCCACCAACAGTGTAGGAGGGCTCCCCTTTCTCTGCATCCTTGCCAGCATCTGTCATTTCCTGACTTGTTAATTTTAGCCATTCTGACTGGTGTGAGGTGGTATCTCACTGTGGTTTTGATTTGTATTTCCCTGATGTTGAGTTTTTCATGTGTCATGAGTTTTTCATGTGCACTTTTTCATGTGTCTGTTGGCCATTTGATGTCTTCTTTGCAGAAATATCTGTTCACATCTTCTGTCAAATTGGTTTCTTTCGCGTAGTAACATGCATTTAAGGTTCTTCCATGTCTTTTCATGGCCTGATAGCTGAGTTTTTTTTAGCACTAACATTCCACTGTTCAGATGTACCAGTTTATCCGTTTACTTACTCAGAAACATCTTGATTGCTTCCAAGTTTTTGGCAATTATAAGTAAAGGTGCTATTAACATCTCTGTGCACATTTCAGTATGAACATTGTTTTGAACTTCTCTGGATAAATACCAACATGAGTGATTGTGAGCATATGATAACATTATGTTTTGTTTTGTACAAAAACTTTCTTCCGAAGTAGCTATTCAATTTTGCATTCCCACTAGCAATGTAAGAAAGTTCCTGTTACTTCACATTCTTCTCAGCATTTGGTATTCTTGGTTTTTCTGAATTCTGGCATTCTAATAGGTGTGCACTGGGATCTCATTGTCATCATAATTGTCATTTCCCAGATGACATACAATGTGGAGCATCTTTTCATATTCTGATCTGCCATTTATATACCTTCTTCAGGGAGGTATCTGTTAAGGTCTTTGGTGCATTTGTGTGTGTGGTTGTGTTTTATTATTTTAAGAGTACTTTTTATATTTCAGATAATATGAGTCCATTATGAGTCTTCTGTGACTATTGTTCTCCCAGTCTGTGGTCTGTCTCTAGTTCTCTTGATACTGTCCTTTCACAGAGCAGAAAATTTTCATTTTAATGAAGTCTAGTTTATCATTTATTATTTCATGAGTCATGTCTTTGGTTTTTTATCTAAAAAGGCTTCACCGTGCCCAAGGTCATCCAAGTTTTCTCCTGTCTTCTAATTTTATAGTTTTGCATTTTACATTTAGGTCTATACCTTTTGAGTTAATTTTGAGACAATTATAAGGTCTGTACCTAGATTCATTTTTTGCATGAGGATATCTAACTATTCCGGTACCATTCACTAAAGGGATTATTGTTGCTTCACTATATTGCCTTTCACCTTTTGTCACAGATCAGCTATTTATGGACATGTAGTTCTAGGCTCTCTATTCTGTTCCACTGATGTATTCATCTATGCTTTCATCAACACCACAATGTCTTGATTACTGTAGCTTTAGAATAAGTCTTAAAATCAGGTAATATCAGTTTCCAACTCTGTTCTTCCCTAATATGGTGTTGGCTATTCTGGGTGTTTTGCATCACCATATAAACTTTAGAATCAGTTTATCAACATGCACAAAGTGACTTCCACAAAATGACAAAATTTTTTTATTGGGATTACACTTATTCTATAATTCAAATTGGGAAGAACTGACATCTTGACAATAGTGAGTCTGCTTATCCATGAACATAAAATATCTCTCTATTTATCTGTTCTTTGATTTCACTCATTACTTTTGTAATTTTTCTCACATTTTACATATTTTTAGAGTTATATCTTAGTATTTATTTTTAGAGTTATACCTTAGTATTTATTTTTTTACATATTTTTACATATTTTTTAGAGTTATACCTTAATATTTATTTCATTCTGGGAGGTGCTAATGTAAATAGTATTGTGTTTTTAATTGCAAATTTCATGTATTATTGTTGGTATACAGGAAAACAATTAGCTTTTGCATATTTGCCTTGTATCATGTGAACTTGCAATAATTCATCATTAGTTCCAAAAGTTTTTTTGATTATTTCGGGTTCTCTACATAGATAATCATGATGTCTGTAAACAAAGACAGTTTTATGTCTTCCTTCCAAATCTGTACACATTTTATTTCCTTCCCTAAGTTTTTATCTGACCTTTATTTATTCCTTCTTTGATGTTCTTCCTTTCTTTATATAAACCCAAGTTTTTGACCTATAATTTTCCTTCTCTATAAAGAACTTCTTTTAAAACATTTCTTACAAGGCAGGTCAACTGGCAACGAATCTCAATTTTTGTCTGTTTGAAAAAGTATTTATCCTTCATTTGTGAAGCATAATTTTATAGGGTGCAAATGCTAAGTTGGCTTTTGTTCCTCCTCTCTTTCAACATATAAGTATTTCATTCCACTCTTCTTGTTCACATGGTTTCTAAGAAGTCAAATGTAATTCTTGTTCATGTTCCTCTATAGGTTTCCCCCTGCACACTCTGGCTTCTTTCAGGAATTTTTGTTTTTCAATTTCTGTAGTTTGAAGATGACATGCCAAGGTGTTACTTACTTGGCATTTATCCTACTTGGTGTTCTTTGAGTTTTCTCAATCTGCAGTTTGAGATCTGAGGTTAATTTGGAGAAATCTCAGTCATTATTGTTGCAAGTATTTATTCTGTTCTTTTCCTTCTCCTGATTAATCCCATTATACATCAGTACTGAAATTTTTGCAGTTGTCCCACAGTCCATGGATATTTTGCATTTTTTTTCAGGCTTTGTTCTCTCTGGTTTTTAGTTTTCAAAAATTCTACTGATATATCCTCTAACTCAGAGATTCTTCTCTCAGCCATGTTCACTCTACTACTAAGTCCATCAAAGGCAGTCTTCATTTCTGTTACAGTGTCTTTTATTTCTAGCATTTCTTTTTTACTCTTAGGGTTTCCATCTCTTTGCTTGCATTGCCCATGTATTCTTGCAAGCTACTTTATCCATTACAGTTCTTAGCATATTACTCAGTTGTTTTAAATTTCTGCTCTGATAATTCCAACATCCCTACCATATCTAGTTCTGATGCCTTTTTATCTTAGGTTATTTTTTTTCTTTTTTTTTTTTTTTCATTTCATTTTATTTCTTCTCAGTGTTCCAGCATTCATTGTTTATTCACCACACCCAGTGCTCCACGCCACCAGGCTCACCCACTCTTAATATGACTTCCGAATAATGTAATACTACTCTCTTTATTATCCTTTTAGCCAAGTAGTGTGTGTGTGTGTGTGTACATATATATATGGCATTTGAATGAATTCTGAAAATCTGGACTTGTATACTGGCATTGCACTTCATAATATACAAACTTGGAAAAGTCACATGTACTTTCTGTTTATTTTTCCCTTTGTACCATAACAATAATTCCTGATTGTCATGAAATTAAAAGCATGAGCTATTAGAACATCTTAAGAAATGGCAAAGGGTTATGCAAATCTCAGTGTGTTCAGCATCTAACTTGAAATCCACTGACTGCATTTTCAAATCTCATCTTTACCTATTTCCCCTCTTATCCCATACCAGGCCTAAAGTTCTCTTTTATTTCCCTCAATGAACTAGGCTTACACTTGAAGTTGAATTTTTTTTTTCCTTAGGTGCTCTTCATTCCTTCCTTCTCTTCAAGGCACACTTGGCAAATACATCATACAGACATGTCCAGGGCATGGGAGCAGATATACATGCTTTGTGAATTCCTACTAATCCTGCAGATCTTATTACCTCAGTTATTACCCTGCAAAGTCTTTTTTTTTTTAATATTTTATTTATTTATTTGAGAAAGAGAGAAAGCAAGAGAGAGAGAGCATAAGCCAGGGGGAGAGGGCATGGGAGTGGGAGAAGCAAACTCCCTACAAAGCAGGGAGACCGACCACATGGGACTTGATCCCAGCACCCTGGCATCATGACAAGAGCCGAAGACAAATGCTTAGCTGACTGAGCCACCCAGCCTCCCCAATAAGCCTTTTTATTTTAACATTGACATTAACAGATAAGACCAAGGTCTTCTCACAGATCTCTTTGCTTACTGTTTGTGCAACAGGTAATTATAAAGTTAATTGTATAATGTGATATTGTTCAGCATTTCAACTAAATTCTGGTATCAATGAGAGGGGCAACCAGGTGAGTTTGTTCACATTACCTCTTTAGTATCCAGCACAGATAGTGACTGTTCAATAAATATTGGTTCAAAATATAAATTAAATGTCACGATCAATATAATATTTAATCATCACAGTAGTATCCAATTCCATGGCAAAAAGCCACAACTTTATAAAGATTCTTTTGACTGCCAGTTCTATTTAAGATCCTTAAGGGAAAAACAAAATAAACACTATACTGCAGATCTGAAAAACAAGAATTTAAATTAAAAAACTAAACTGAATATTAAGTATACAACTTCGTTGTTAACAGTGTTAAGAAACACTTCATAATTATTAAAAGATTGCATGTTGGGGGCCCTCGATACCAACCCAGATTCAGACGCACACAGAAAAAGACTCAAGGCAAGTAGTCTACAGTTATATTCATTACAGTGAAAGGTTAAGATTTGTTTCAGTGGAAGAATACAAAGAAAAATCAGCAAAGGGAAAAGGCACCTGCAACAAATTTTGAAGGAAACTAGATGCAAGCTTTTAAGAGTGAATCCCACTGGAGTCACATAAGATTCACTTAATTCCTTCAACAGTGAGTTGTGACAATGCATTCAGAGTGCTATCTACCAAAAAAGCTTATTAAAGATTTAGTGTCCAGGATGTGTACTGAGGGCTGGTCCTGTAGATACCCTCTGTCTAGCACAGACCAAAATTCCAGACTCTCAGAGGGAAAGCAGGTGTTCAACATAAACCAGATTGTTCGTATAGAGTTTAGGCACAGTGAGACTCTTATCAGTTATGGAATTGTGGGAACATTCTTAAGATCCAAGTTCCATACACCAATAAGAACTAAACTTTTGAGAAAGACCTTTCTAAGGACAGTAATCTCGGGTCTGCTATATTAACTTGTTTTTGCACAGGTTCATCACCTATACAAAAAAATAAGGAACAAGTCATGTTGTTCCTTGGATTTTACTCACAAAGACAATGATCTACTACAAAGAACAAATCTGAAGCTGTTCTAATTGACAAAGCACTGGACTGTACAAATATATTCCCCTGGGATGAAGCCTCCTATGCATCTAAGAGAAATTATTTAGGGACTAAGGTGGGGAACACAATCAATAGTAAACTATATTTAATATGTTAATGACTAACATAAAAAAATCATGGAAATCAAGAACAAATGCTTAAAAACAAGATGAATGTCATCATTTGTGAACATAGAATTTATATATATATTTCTAGCTTTGAAGATAAAATATACTTTATTTTGAATGCTTGAGAGTAGCTATCAAGACTATAATTGGGAGCGCCTGGGTGGCTCAGTGGGTTAAAGCCTCTGCCTTCAGCTCAGGTCATGATTTCAGGGTCCTGGGATAGAACCCCGCATCAGGCTCTCTGCTCAGCAGGGAGTCTGCTTCCTCCTCTCTCTCTCTGCCTGCCTCTCTGCCTACTTGTGATCTCTGTCTGTCAAATGAATAAATAAAATCTTAAAAAAAAAAAAGACTATAATTGTATCATTTCAGTTATAATCTTCATACATAAAGCTTTCTAAAGGAATAAAATGCTATTTTATAGCTCATTTACTTCCATAATTCCGTAACAAGAAACTTTTCAATGTGTTTTTTTCCAACATGTAATAGTAATCATTAGTTTCATTCAATAAAATCCTACTTAGCAGATAGAAAATGCAAAGCCCTTAATTGTATGTGATCTAGCATTTGGCATGTCACCATCATCATCGTATTTGTATAATAGTTTTTCCTTCAGAGAACTTTCTCACTTGTGTGCAGACTCCAAATCTTCCTACTGAGATTAACTCTGACTATAGTCCACTCTTCCTGTCAGATAATAAAAACCAACTAATAGCTTCTAAAAACTGCAGTCTACCAGAAGAGAAAACAAAACTATTCACCCCTATAAAATAAATAGGATAAAAAAGAAAACTAGAGAATGTAAATCTATATAAAGGTGGAGAAATTAACATCTGCAACTTCAGACACCCATGCAAGAACAGGAAGGATAAGAACCACAGAAAAGAGGGGAAGAGAAATCCTAGCAGAGGCAGAATGCAAAGAAAGAAAGAATGAATGAATGAATAAAATAAAAAAGTAAAATCACAATGACTGAATTAGGCAATATTGAGACTAAGTCTAAGACTTGATAGGTAAGAAAGTGGCTGCTAACCACCGTAAAAGAAGAAGCTTACAAGTACACAGGAACAAACACAGCAGTCTTAAGAAGGTACCACTTTGTGGGAAATGAGAGGCAACAGAGAAGAGGTAGACAGTCCTTAGAGGCTTGGTGATACAGTGAAAGGGAGAAGCAAGTTATGAAAAGTACAGAACCTATGGAAACATGAAATTATCTTAGAATCAGAAGATACCACTGAAAAAAAAAAAAAAAAGAAAAAGGTAAAGGAGAAAACTGCTATGTTCAACCTACTCTGTTTTATGAAGAGAAAAGGGTACCTGGAATTAACAAATTCAAAAACTAGTATCCTAGGGAGGCCTGGCTGGCTCAGTCAGTAGAGCATGTGACTTCTGACCTTGGGTTGGAGCCCCATGTTGGGTGTAGAGATTACTTAAAACTAAAACTTAAAAAAAAAATTAGTAGGCTACTCAGAAGTCTCACCATCACATCCATGTATAAATTGTTATTTCTAGTCTAAAAAAGAAAAATATTTTAGAAGCAACAAATAGGCAGTGGTATCCACACAACACTACTATAAAAAGAAAATAAAAGAAGTATAATCCTTCAACCGATAAAAAAATTTACTTGAAAAAACAACCATGAAGAGAAAAATAAAACACAGTATTCCAACTTGTATTAGGCATCATTAAATAAGCATTTGAGGATAAAAAATCTCAAATCACAAATTCAAAAGCTCAAAATAGAAGTGAATAAAAATAGAAAGATGTTACGTGAGAGCTGAATAAAAACCAATACAAGGAGAAAACAAAGCTAAACAAAGTGGAATCCTTGCAGAAATGAACACTGCATTACTCAATGCTCAAAAACCAGAGTTAACTGAAAATGTAATAAAGGACTCTATTGAAAAGAATTTAAAACAGGTAAGAGAACAAAAAATAAAAGTGAAAAGGCATGACTTAAAATTTGGACTAAAAAGATAGAAGAGGATGGGGGACACTAATTTTATGGTGGTAAAAGGCTAGGAGCAATCTCAGTATGCTCCAGGGTCTGTACCTCAGACCCTGGGAGGTACAGGAAAAAGAGGACATAATCTCTTTCCTTTTAGAACCACTCTTGGAGACTTTCCCACAATAAAAAAAAAAGCACACCCAGCTGCAGCTCTCCTAAAAAATTCAAGCACCTTTAAATTAACCAAGTGCTGGACCTGCCATCTTCTACCAAAAGGCTCTAACTTTGATGGCCATTCTTAAGCTTGAGGAATTTATGGAAAACATTAATGGCTACTGGACATCCATACAAAATACCAATCAACCTTTCTAGATGTTCCTCTTAGCCCATTCCATGGCTGTTGTCTCCTGGTAGCAGACAAGGGATATCATATTAGTGTCATGGCAAATAAAACAAGTTAGACTATCCTCAGGTGGACTGTCTAAAATCAGGCACACAATTTAATCATGCAAACTGAGTAGGGAACCCCAAATCTACCAACCAGTCAAAAGACTACACTGGGAGTACTGCCAAGCAGTGCCCCTTAAATGAGGTAGGTCCCACTTTGGAAACCTCAATAATTGTAAGCAACACTTCAATGGGGCACAATACATACTCCTTAGGGCTGTGCTTCTCATGTGAAAGTCTAATACTATCTTAACATCCCTCAATACCACAGTAAACTATACCTAAGAATGGATCAGTCATAAGAGACCACCTAGTATTTAATGTTTAAGAAAGCAATATAGCTTCAGCTACAACAATCAGACAAGAAAAAGAAAAGGCATCCAAATCAGTAAGGAAAAAGTAGAGTTGTCACTATTTGAAGATGACATGATGCTATTCATAGAAAGGCTCCACCATAAAGATTCCACAAAAAAACTTAGAATAAATGAATTCAGTAATGTCCCAGGATGGAAAATTAATACACAGAAATCAGTTCTATTTCTATACACTAATGAAGTAGTAGAAAGAGAAATTAATAAAACAATTACATTTACAATTGCACCAAAAAGAATAAAACACCTAGGAATAAACTAAAATGTTAAAAGACCTGTAATCTGAAAACTATAAAAAAAACTGATGTGAGAAACTAAAGGCAACACAAACAAATGGCAAGATTGTCCATGCTCATGGACTACCAAAAGCATTCTACAGATTCAATGAAATCCCAATCAAAAAGCAACAGCATTTTCCACAGTACTAGAAGAAATAATCCTGAAAATCTGTATGGAGCCACAAAAGACCCCAAAGTACCAAAGCAATCTTAAGAAGGAAGAACAAAGTTAAAGGTAACATAGCCTAGATTTCAAAGTCTACTACAAAGCTATAGTAATCAAAAAAATATGGGTACTGCCACAAAAACAGACATATAGATCAATGAAAAAGAACAGAGAACCCAGAAATGAACTCACATGTGTATGGTCCATTCATCTACAACAAAGGAGTCAAGCATATACAATGGGGAGAAAAACATCTCTACATACAAAAGAACAAAACTGGACCCACTTTCTTATACCACATATAAAAATAAGCTCAAAATGCTTTAAAGATCTAAATGTAAGACCTTTTATGAAGCCATAAAATTCCCTGAAGAGCACATAGGCAATAATGTCTTGGATATGGGTCTTAGCAAATTTTTTTTCATCTGTCTCCTTAGGCAAAGGAAACAAAAGCAAAAAGAAACAACTGGGATTACATCAAAATAAAAAGCTTTGTACAATGAAGGAAATTAATGTAAGGAAATCAACAAAACAATGTAACAAACTGAATAGGAGAAGATATTTACAAATGATATATCTGATAAGGGGTTAATATACAAAATATATAAAAAACTCATACAACTCAACATCGAGGAGGGCTCCAAAGATGCCAGAGAGTGGGAGACCTAAATTTCCTCTGGTCCCAGGATTGCAGCTAGATAGCAAACCACTGTGAACACCTGTGAACTTAAGAAGAGATCGAAGAAAAGAATAGCAGCAAGACTCTATGCACAGAAGATCAACCACTTCTGGAAGGCAGGACACATGAAGAAGTGAATCTGAGGCAATATACGGGAATATAGACTGCAAGGGCAGGTAACTTCTGTCAACTGGCTACCCACAAGTGATAGAGCAGCAAAGCACAAAATTGGAGCTTTTAGAAGTCTGGTCCCAAGAGGGACGTTGCTCCAGTGGCTACATGGGAGTGGAACCCTTGCTGGAACACTGTGGTCTCAGGACTCCATGATAACAGAAGGACTGAGGGTGTCCGAATGCAGCAGAGCTCCCAGGTGTTGGAGTGGGGAAGCTGGCTGCAAAGACTGAGCCAAGGAGTGGGTTCTCAGCTCAGGGTTGCCATAACCAAGATCCACGGCATAGTAGGACCACTGCACTTCGAGCAGGGACCAAAGAAGCAGCAGATAGATGGAGATACCCCGTCCTCCTCCAGGAGGAGTGGTACAGAACACCAAAAGAATCTGCTGGGTTTGGAGACTCCAAACAGGGTCACATGCCAAAGACAGAAATGCTTGGACACAGGCTGGCTGAGCACAGACTGCAGCCAGGGAGCAGGGAGACAGGAGTGACTGACTGCTTTTCTCTGAGAGCCCACTGAGGAGTAGGGCCCCAAGCTCTTGACTCCTTTGGGCCAGACACTGGGAGGCCGCCATTTTCATTCTCATCCTCTCAAGCTGTATGGAAAGCTTTCAGGGAACAAAAGCTGCCAAGAGCAAACCCGAGCAGATTACACAGTCTGGCCCCTGGCAAGGGTGGTGCAATTCCACCTCCAGCAAAAACATTTGAGAATCACTGCAACAGGCCCCCTCCCCCAGAAGATCAGCAAGAACATCCGGCCAAGACCATGTTTACCAATTGAGAACTGCAAAACTCCAGCGCTGGGAGAATATAGCACATAGAATTCATGGCTTTTTCCCCATGATTCTTTAGTCTTTCAAAGTTAATTTTAAAATTTTTCTTATTTTTTTTTCTATTTCCTTTTTTAAAATTTCTCTCCTTTTTCAACCAACTTAATTCCTTTTTTAAAAATCTTCTTTAATTTTCATTTTTACAGTCATATTCTATCCCTTCATTTTATTTAACCTTATTTTTTGTATATATATGTTTTTCCTTCTTTAAAATTTTGGGATGCAGATTCTTCTAACAGACCAAGATATACCCTAAATCTAGTGGATGGCTTTGTTCTATTCACCTGCCTGACCATATTTTCTTCATTTTTTAAAAAACTTTGCTTCTTTCTCTTTTCAACCAATTTCTTATCTTATCAATTCCGTTTGTAAAATCCTTAATTTTCATTTTTATAGTCATATTCCATTCCTTCATTGTATTCACCCTTATTTTTGTATAAATATAAGTTTCTCTTTCTATAAAAGTTTGGGAGGCAGTTACTTCTAACAGACCAAAATCTAGTGTGTGGTTCTGTTCTATTCACGAACCCGATCATATTCTTTTTTTGTTGTTCTTTTGTCCCCCCTACCCTGCCATTATGGGACCCTTCTGATTTGTTTACTGTATATTTTTCTGGGGTCGTTGTTACCCTTTTAGCATTTTGTTCCCTCATTCATCTATTCTTCTCTGGACAAAATGGAAAAATGTCAAAATGGACAAAATAACAAAATGGAAAAAATCACCTCAAAAAAAAAAAAAAAAGAAAAGAAAAGAAAAAAGAACAGGAGGCACCACCAACTGCCAGGAAGCTAATCAACATGGATACTAGTAAGATGTCAGAACTGGAGTTCAGAATAACTACAGAATAACAATTATAAAGATACTAACTGGACTTGAAAAAAGCATAGATGATATGTGAAAATCCCTTTCTGGATAAATAAAATTTAACCAAGTTGAAATAAAAAAGGCTATTAATGAGGTATAATAAAAAATGGAGGTTCTAACTGCTAGCATAAATGAGGCAGAACAAAGAATTAGTGATATAGAAGACCAAATGATGGAAAACAAAGAAGCTGAGAAAATAAAGAGATAAACAACTACTGGATCACAAGGGAGAATTCAATAGATAAGCGATACTGTAAAGTAAAACAATATCAGAGTACCTAAGATCCCAGAAGGAGAAAGACAGAGAGGGGCAGAAGGTGTACTGGAGCAAATTATAGCAAAGAACTTCCCTAATTTGGGATAGGCATCAAAATCCAGGAGGCACAGAGACCCCTTCAAAATCAATAAAAATAGATCAACAGCCCAACAACTAATAGTAAAACTTACAGATCTCAGAGACAAAGAGAAAATCCTAAAAGCAGCTGAGGACAAGAGGTCTGTAACCTACATTGGTAGAAACATAAGACCAGCAACACACCTATCCACAGAGACCTCGCAAGCCAGAAAGGACTGGCATGATATATTCAGGGTACTAAAGGATAAAAATATGCAGCCCAGAATATTATATCCAGCTAGGCTGTCACTGAATATAAGAGAGATAACAAGCCTCCAGGACAAACAGGAACTAAAAGAATTTGTGGTCAACAAGCCAGCCCTATAAGAAACACTGAAAGGAATCCTCTAAACAAAGAGAGAGCCTAAAAGTAACATAGCCCAGAAAGGAACAGTTACAATACATAGTAACAGTCACATTACAAGCAATACAATGGCACTAAATTCATATCTTTTAATAGTTACCCTGAATGTAAATGAGATAAATGCCACAATCAAAAGACACAGTATCAGAATGGATAAAAAGACAACACCCAACAATATGCTGTCTGCACTATACTCATTTTAGACCCAAAGACACTTTCAGATTTAAACTGAGGAAGGGAAAACAATTTACCATGCTAATGGACATCAAGAACAAGCTGGGGTAACAATCCTTGTATCAGACAAATTAGATTTTAAATCAAAGACTATAATAAGAGATGAGGAAGGACACTATATCATACTTAAAGGGTCTATTCAAAAAGAAGACCTAACAATTATAAATATGTATGCCTCTAACAAGGGAGCAGCCAATTATATAAGCCAATAAATAAAAAAATCAAAGAAAAACATCGACAATAATACAATAATAGTAGGGGACTTTAACACCCCCTCACTGAAATGGACAGATCATGTAAGCAAAATATCAACAAGGAAAGGAGAGCTTTAAATGATACACTGGACCAGATGAACTTCATAGATATGCTCAGAACATTCCATCCCAAAGCAACAGAATACACATTTTTCTCAAGTGCACAGACTAGATCACATCCTGGGTCACAAATCAGGTCTCAACAGGTACCAAAAGATTGGGATCATTCCCTGCATATTTTCAGATGACGGTGTTTTGAAACTAAAACTCAATCACAAGAGGAAAGTTGGAAAAAACTAAATACATGGAGGCTAAAGAGCATCCTACTAAAGAGTGAATGGGTAAACCAGGAAATTAAAGAAGAATTAAAAAAAAATTCATGGAAACAAATGAAAATGAAAACAACTGTTCAAAATCTTTGGGATGCAGCAAAAGTGGTCCTAAGAGGAAAGTAAATAGCAATACAAGCCCTTCTCAAGAAACAGGAAAGGTCTCAAATACACAACCTAATCCTACACCTAAAGGAGCTGGAGAAAGCACAGCAAATAAAGCCTAAGCCCAGCAGGAAAAGAGAAATAAAAGATCAGAGCAAAAATCAATGAAATAGAAACCAAAAGAACAGTAGAACAGATCAACAAAAGTAGGAGCTTTGGTTCTTTGGTTCTTTGAATTAATAAGAGTGATAAACTCCTAGCCAGACTTATCAAAACAAAAGAGAAAGGACTGAATTAAATAAAAGAATTTCATGAATAAAAGAGAGATCACAACCAGCACCAACAAAATACAAACAATTATAAGAACATATTATGAGCAGCTATAGGCCAACAAACTAGACAATATGAAAAAAACAATCTATATGCATTCCTAGAGACATATAAACTACCAAAACTGAATCAGGAAGAATTAGAAAACCTGAACAAACCCATACCTAGCAAGGAAATTGAAGAAGTAATCAAAAAATCTCCCAAAAAACAAGAGCCCACGACCACATGGCTTCCCAGGGGAATTCTATCAAACATTTAAAGAAGAACTAATACCTATTATCCTGAAACTGTTCCCAAAAAATAGAAACAGAAGGAAAACTGCCAAATTCATTTTATGTGGCCAGCATTACCTTGATCTCAAAAGCAGACAAAGACTCCATCAAAAAGGAGAATTATAGACCAATCTCCCTGATGAACATGGACGCAAAACTCCTCACCAAAATACTAGCTAATAGGATCCAACAATACATTAAAAGGATTATTTACCATGACCAAGTGGGATTTATTCCTGGGCTGTAAGGTTGGTTCAACGTCCACATATCAATGTGAAACAATACATTAATAAGAGAAAGAGCATGAACCATATGATCCTCTCAATAGATGCAGAAAAAGCATTCGACAAAGTACACACCCATTCTTGACTAAAACTCTTCAGAGTGTAGGGATACAGGATACATACCTCAATATCATAACAGCCATGCATGGAAAACCCACACCAAGTATCATTCCCAATGGGGAAAAACTGAGAGCTTTTCCCCTAAGGTCAGGAACATGGCAGGGATGTCCACTATCACCACTGCTATTCAACATAGTACTAGAAGCCCCTAGACTCAGCAATCAGACAACAAAAAGAAATAGAAGACATCTGAATTGGCAGAGAAGTCAAACTCTCACTCTTGGAGATGATATATTTTAGGTGAAAAACCCAGAAGACTCCACCCCAAAATTGTTACAACTCAAACAGCAATTCAATAAAGTGGCAGGATATAAAATCAATGCACAGAAATTTTATATACACCATTTCTATACACCAACAACAGCATTTCTATACACCAACAACAACATAGAAGAAAGAAATTGAGGAGCTGATCCCATTTATAATTGCACCCCAAACCATAAGATACCTAGGAATAAACTGAACCAAAGAGGCAAAGAAACTGTACTCAGAAAACTACAGAATACTCATGAAAGAAACTGAGGAAGACACAAAGAAATAGAAAAACCATTCCATGCTCAGGGATTGGAAGAACAAATATTGTGAAAATGTCTATGCTACCTAGAGCAGTCCACACATTTAATTCAATCCCTATAAAAATACTATCAACCTTTTTCACAGAAATGGAACAAATAATCCTAAAATTTGTAGGTAACCAGAAAAGACCCCAAATAGCTAAAGGAGTGTTGAAAAAACCAATGCTGGTAGCATCACAATTACGGACTCCAAGCTCTATTACAAAGCTGTTGTCATCAAGACAGTATGGTACTGGCACAAAAACAGACACACAGATCAATGGAACAGAATAGAGAGCGCAGAAATGGACCCTCAACTCTGTGGTCAACTAATCTTCAACAAAGCAGGAAAGAACATCCAATGGAAAAAAGTCTCCTCAACAAATGGTGTTGGGAAAATTGGGAAGCCACATGCAGAAGAAAGAAACTGGACCATTTCCTTACACCTTACACAAAAATAGACTCAAAATGGATGAAAGACCTCAATGTGAGACAGGAATTCATCAAGATCCTTGAGGAGAACACAGGCAGCAACCTCTTCGACCTCAGCCACAGCAAATTCTCCCTAGATACAATGCCAAAGGCAAGGGAAACAAGGGCAAAAATGAACTATTGGGACTTTATCAAGATAAAAAGCTTTTGCACAGCAAAAGAAACAGTCAACAAAACCAAAAGACAACAGACAGAATGGGAGAAGATACTTGTTTGCAAATGACATAGCAGATAAAGGACTAGTATCCAAAATCTATAAAGAACTTAGCAACTCAACACCCAGAAAACAAAGAATCCAATCAAGAAATGGACAGAAGACATGAACATGCATTTCTGCAAAGAAGACATCCATAAGGCCAACAGACACATGAAAAAGTGCTCAACATCGCTCAGCATCAGGGAAATACAAATCAAAACCACAGTGAGATATCACCTGATACCCCTCAGAATGGCTAAAATTAACCACTCAGGAAATGACAGGTATTGGTGAGGATATACAGAAAGGGGAACCCTCCTACAGTATTGGTGGGAATGCAAGCTGGTGCAGCCACTCTGGAAAACAGTATGGAGGTTCCTCCAAAAGTTGAAAATAGAGCTACCCTACAACCCAGCAATTTGCACTACTGGGTATTTACCCCAAGGATACAAATGTAGTGATCCAAAGGGGCACTTGCACCCCATGTTTATAGCAGCAATATCCACAATAGCCAAACTATGATAAGAGCCCAGATGTCCATCAAACGGATAAAGATGATGTGGTGTGTGTGTGTATGTGTGTGTGTGTACACACACACACACATACACACACACACACACACACACACACACACACACACACAATGGAATATTATGCAGGTATAAAAAAAAGAAATCTTGCCATTTGCTACAACATGGTTAGAACTAGACAATATTATGCTAAGCGAAAGAAGTGAGTCAGAGAACGACATTTATCATATGATCTCATATGATCTCAATTTGAGAAACAAGCCAGAGGATCAGAGGGGAAGAGAGGGAGAAAGACCATACGAGACTCAATCTCAGGGAACAAACTGAGGGTTGCTGGAGCGGAGGTGAATGGGGAGAGATGGGGTGGCTGGGTGATGGACACTGGGGAGGGTATGTGCTATGGTGAGTGCTGTGACTTGTGTAAGACTGATGAATCACAGTCCTGTACCCTGAAACAAGTAATTCATTATACATTATTAAAATTTAAGAAAAAAAAAATCACCCAGCTAGTAAAAAAGAAAAAAAATAGAACAACAAAAAAAATACTCAACATCAAGGAAACAAAAACAGTCTAATTAAACAATGGGCAGAGGACATGAATAGACATTTCTCCAAAGAAGACGTACATATGGCCAAAAGACACAGGAAAACACAAATCCAAATCACACTGGGTACCACCTCACACTAGTCAGAATGGCTACTACCGAGAAGACAAGAAATAACAAGTGTTGGTGAGACTGGAGAGAAAAGGAAACTTGTGCACTGTTGGTGGGAACGTAAATTTGTGCAAACCACCATAGAAATGGAAGTTCCTCAAAAAATTAAAAAATTAAAATACCAAATGACCTAGTAATTCCACTTGTGAGGATTTATCCAGAAACAGAAAACACTAATTCAGAAGAATATAGGCAGGCCTATGTTTACTGAAGCATTATTTCCAATATCTAAGGTATGAAAGCAACATAGTATCCACTGATAGATGACCGGATAAAAAAGATACAGTATATATACAATGAAGTATTACTCAGTCTTAAAAAAGAATAAAATTTTGCCATCCACAACATGGATACACTAGAGGTTATGCTAAGTGAAACAGACAAAGACAATTATCCTATGATTTCACTTTTTCCTTCTCCCTCTGTCTCTCCCGGTCTCTCTCTCAAGTAAAAAACATCTTTAAAAATAAACAAAAGATTAAGTTTCAAAAACACATTAAAAAATAAATACAGCATAGGGAATATAGTCCATAATATTGCAATAACTTTGTATGGTGACAAATGGTAACAACACTTATGGTAATGTACAGAAATGTCAAATCACTTTGTTACACACCTGAAACTAATTTATGTCACCATACTTCCATTTCAGATTTTAAAAAACTGAAACAAAAAATAAGAAACAAAAGACATCTTGAAGACAGATGCAAAATTTAAAAATGGCGAGTATAAGAAGAATATATCATTGAATTAATGTCAATTCTCTTCAAAGTGATAGTGGTTTTCTGATTATGTAAGATAATCCCTTTCTGAAAAGTTGCATACTGCAGTACTCAGTAGTGATATTTCATGTCTAAAAATTATAGCTATATTTGGTGATATGGGACACATTTTTGATCTGTACTTAATAAAAGAATGAAAACAAAATATGGCAAAATGGTTAATAATTAGTGAATGTTGGTAAACGGTAGACTGGTATCCTTGTATTACTGTTTCAACTTTTGTAGGTTTGAAATTTAAAAGACGGGGGACTAAAGCTGGGCTTATAAACATGGAAATGGAATTTGGAATATGGAAAACACCAAGAGCTCCAACAATGCTATAATGTCACATAGATAGTAAGTGTTCACTGAAAATACTAAAAGAGTTGGGATTATCCAGTCTCAGGAAGACACACCTAGAACCAAATTTATAAAGTCATATATATATGCTTTCACTTAAAAAAAAAAAAAACATTAAACTAGATGAAGCTCAGCAATAACCTGAGATCTTCATTTATATTACACTAGTCATGAACTCAAGCAAGCCTGAAACAGTTCTCACTACCCAGGCAAAGAATGTGTGAATATCAAGAGTTTGCCAGTCTTTGTCAAAAAAGTGAAATACTCTGTTCAGGTAGCCAAGCATATGAGGAAAACTTAAGAATTAAGTCCATGGAGAAAAACTATCTAAGGAAAAGAGGAAATGATGAGGTTATGGTCCCAAAACGATTAATAAAGCACTTAAAGTGCATCAAGTTATGTACAAGAGTAATTTTATTTATACATAATTTTCACCTACTGTGTTCACTTTAGAATCTAATCTCCTAAGAGCTGTAACCTCACTGTAGTAAAACAAAAGGCCGATGAGCTCTTTTCCACATAGTTTTGGCCAGCCATCTAAATTGCCAGGCCCTGTTAAGAGATGGCTCCTCTGAATGAAGGCTTTTCACGCTCTAATGAGTTTAAGAAATGCTTGCTGATGGATCCCTGTCCTATGATTAGTAATCTTAGATGGGAATGCAAAATCAAAATGGAAATTACAGTTCACAGGATAAAAGCAAAAAAACAAAACAAAACAAAAAAACAGGCACACTTAAGGGCAATATTAAACTCTACTAGCTCTGGTGTTCCAAAACTCAACCCTGACAGGTATTAGCTGTGTGACTGTAGATAAATTATATAACCTGTCAGCTTTGATGTTCTCATCTATAAAATGGGTTATTTTTTCAGCCTACCTTCTTGACTAGTGAGAATGTATATAAAATAACTGAATAATGGGCCCCTAATAGTTTATACATACTAATTATATTTAGAGAAGGAAGGATGTTATCCAGGTAACATTCATATGTCAGTCTATTTTTTCATGCTCCTTGTAAAAATATATTTATAATTGCTCATTTTTTTCATTTATTGAGTCCAATAAGATACTAGGCTCCACCAAGTCTCCAAAACTTTGATAATATGTGTACCCTGCTTGATTCTACATGTATTTTCCTTCACCTGAATTTTTTTTCCTGCATCTATTGATCCATAGTAATAACCTTAGAAAAGGATATTTTGTTCCTAAGATTTTTAGTGTATTCTGGAAGAAATGAGTAACTTTGTGGTAGAATACACCTAGTAGATTTAGCAATTACAGGACAATCTGATAAAGGAAGTTTGGAGTTAACACTCAGGGGAGGTGAGAATTGTACTGAGTAGTCTTCATTAACAACTTCATTTGGCCAAGAAGTTTGATATTAGCATTGAGGAAGGTGAGAACTGAATTCTGAAATTTGTTAATAAACTAACTTGTAAGAAGGAAAAGCAGAATGATTTAGTGAGAGGGCTTACAGGAAGCGAATAGCTCATTTACTAGCCTTTCAGCAAAGAAAAGCAACTGGAACATCTAGGTATGAGTCAACTCTAAAAGAAAATTTCACCTTTCTTTAAAAAAGGAAGAAAAGCAGAAACATCTCACAGAGGAAAGCACTAAGATTTTTAAATTATAGCTATGAAAAAAATTATACCTGTGGACTTTTCAATGATTCTGTAGAATTATAAAAATTATAGCAGTACTATAAAAATGGTCAAAAATTCCAATGACACAGAAGGATTCAGGAAAATTTAATTCATGTTTAAAATTTAAAAAGATGACTACTGATGATGGGTTGCCTTTCTCAATGAATCTGCATCTCCCCTTGAGGCTTAATTTATAATAGAGAAATAAAATTTGAATAATTTTTCTTGAAAATTTTTCTTGAATCTTCTCTCTATATTTCATCATAGTTGTCACCTTGGGATCTGTTTGATCCACACTGCCCACTATCAGATGAAATACACTTAGTACTCTCTTGGCTCAATAATAGATCAAAGAGTACTCCTGAACCACAATTATTTAACAGAACCCCCTTTGAGATTTATATTATGCTGTAGTAAAAATTTGTCATCTTCATCTAATAAAGTCCAAGATATCGCTCTATCAGCGCACTTAATTTTTTTCCTCTCCAGTTCCATTATCATCCTGAGTAATTTCAAATACATGTTTATATAATCCAGACATTACCACAGTGTTATACGTCCTCAAATGTCTCTACAAAATAAACAATCATCTACATTATACTTCAGTAATTTACTTAAAAAAAAATCTTTTGTACCTACTTCCTAATTTTCAATCCCACCCTACTTTTATATAAAACCTGTTTTTCACTCTTGTGGGAATTTAGCTTTATTATATCACATCTAATTTATTAGCTATCCCCAGCTTCCTCTGACTGCCACCATTGGTAGTCCAAAGAACCCAGAGTTCTTTGGACTACACTCTCGCTAGCACTCTCAAATCATTTGCCTCATCTACTTCACACCATAAACCAAATATGTTAACCTCTAAGGAGAGTGTTCTTTCTCCTTCACTGCTATGTACTGGGGAACAAAATCATTAAATTCTACAGATTCTTCAATAAGAATTTGGGGATCATAGTTTCAAAAGGATTCTCAAGGATATATGGTCATTCAGTTAGTTAAACCTTCCCATTCCCACTGCTCCTCAATGAAAGTAAATAAATGAAACCTATGAATCATGTACCTGCTTCTTACCTTCCCCTTCTCTATACTGGTTGCACACTAGAATTACCTAGAGATTTTATTTTTTTTAAATGTCAATGCCTTGGCCCTATACCAAAACAATTAAGTCAGAATTCGAATGGGGGTGAGGGGTAAGAATTCTGGGTTTGGGAACCGTGTCTGCTTTTTACTTTTTATTTGCTTCTAAACCTTCATCTATTTTTTCTTCTCTAAAGTTATCTTAACTTTTCCTAATAACTTCCTTTTTCCCTTATAAATCTAAAACTTTTCTAAAATTTTCAAGTTTATTAAAAAATAGGCTGTAAAAAAGCAGGTTATTTGACCTATGTGTCATTAAAAAATTAAGACTCTGTGTTCAGCAATTCATGTAACTACATAATCCATTAAGTAAAATAATACCTAACAGATACACCATTTAACAGTATGTTGTAGTTTATGTCATCACAATACATACAACTCTATGTAATTGTAAAGTTACATAAATACTTGGATAATAATAGTAAGATATATTTTTAGTGGAAACGTAACTGTTACATCAAAATGCCAATTAAGGTAGTGTTTTTGTCTGAGTAGGTTTTATGGCATCCTTGAAGATATACAGTCTTATCCAAATGTCCTAGCCCAATTATGACAACACTCTTTTTTTTTTTTTTTTATGACAACACTCTTAATGCCAACTTGAGTACTGGCCCTATGCAAGACAGAAGGAGAAACCAAAATCATCTGCAATGCTGGTTTTCAAAATACTCTTTTTTTTTTTTTTAAAGATTTTATTTTTATTTATTTGAGAGAGAGCAAGAGAGAGAAAGCACGAGCAGGAGCAGGGGGTGGGGCAGAGGGATAATCAGACTCCCTGCTGAGCAATGAGAATGCTGTGGGGCTTGATCCCAGGACAGAACCAAAGGCAGACACTTAACTGAGCCACCGAAGTGCTCCTCAAAATACTTTTGCTCACCATCTTCTCTACCCACTTTTAGACATGCCCCCAACATGCAGTCATTATTACATCATAAGATCCTTCTAGAAATGGTGAAACACTGAAATTCCCTTTCTGCAAGCTAGTCTGAGAGAAACAATTTTTTTCTTTGACACATGTTACTAATAACTTCAATTTCCACCAGAATTTACAATGATTTAAATTCTAAAAGTATACATAAAAATATACAATGTGGAGAGTCACTATGTGGAACCACCACATAAAAAGTATTCTCGAAGAGAAAAAGTGTTAAGCCAAGAGACAACCTGAATTGTCCTTAGCCATTGAGGAAATGAAATACGTAATTTAAAATCATGAGGCCCAGAAGGTTTCACTGAAGAATTCCATCAAATATTTAAAGAAAAATTAACATAATCTTCTAAAATTGTTTAATTTTACACAATATCTTCTAGAAAGTAAATAAGGAAGGAAATTTCCCAACTCAATAGGCCACTATTAGCCTAATAACAAACTAGACAAAAAGCAGTATAAAAAAAATGAAAAGTACAGACACATATCTCACATGAACTTAGATATAAATTTCTAATAGACTATTATCAGTAAACAGAATCCAGCAATACATAAAAAGAGTAATATACCATAATCAAGTAGGATATATTCCAAAATGCAAGGCTGGTTCAATATAACAAAATCAATTACTATAAAGCACTGTATCAAGCAACTAAAGATGAAAAATCCTATCAAATCACACCAAAAAATTTGATAAAATCCAACACCCATTCAGGATCAAAACTCTTAGCAAACTAGTAGAGAGCTTCCTTAACTTGGTAAAAGAAATACCTTCAAAAATCTTACAGCTAGTACCATCATTAAAGACTAAAGATTAAATACTTACTTCCAATGATGAGATTAAAATGTAAAACAAAAAACTAAACCTTTCAGAAAAAAAATTAGAGAAAAACTTCAGGATATAGGGCTAGACAGAGTTCAACTAGATATGAAAAGTAAACCTGTAAAACAGGAAACTGGTAAACTGGACTCATAAATTAAAATCTGCAAAAGATCAGTCATGAACATGGAAAGATAAGCCACAGACTAGGAGAAAATATTTGAAAACTACATGTCTGACAAAGGACTAGTATCTACAATACATAAAGAACTCTCAAAACTCAGGAAAAAATCCAATTAGAAATGGGCAAAAGACATGAACAGATAGTTCATCAAAGATGTGACATACAAATAACAAATAATCAAATGAAAAGATTAACACCACTGCCATTAGGAAAATGCAAAATAAAACCATAATGAGTTATCACTACATACCTACCAAAATTAGTAAAATAAAATGATGACAAATGCTGGTGATGGAAAATCTAGAATACTCATACTGCTAGAGGAAATGTAAAATAACACAGCTACCCTAGAAAACATTTTGGCAGTTTCTTATAAAGCTAAACATACAACTACCAAACAACCTAGCTATCATGGAGAAATGAAACCTTAATTTCACGGAAAAACCTGTACCAGGATGTTCACAACAGTAGTATTTGTAATAGTCAAAAATGAGAAACAACTGAGATGTTCTGTAACAGATGGATGGTTAAACAAACTGCAGTACATTCACACTATGAAATTTTACAAAGTAATAAAAAGAATGACTATTGACAAATGCAACAACTTGGATGGATTTTGAAGGAATTATGTTATTAAAAGCAAAACCCAAAAGATCATCAAGGGTAGGATTCCATTCCCATCACATTACTGAAACAACACAACGGAGTACAAATTTAGGATGTGGGAGGGGAATGGAAATGGGTGGGTGGGTGTGGCTATAAAGGGCAAGAGGACGGATTCTTACGGTGATGGAACTGTTTTGTATCTTCACTATATCAATACCAATACCCTGCTTGTGATAGTATACTATAGTTTTGCAAGATGTTACCACTGGGGGACACTGAATAAAAGATATGTTGGATCTCTCTGTATTGTTTCTTACAACTGTGAACCTACAATTATTTCAAAATCAGAAATTTTTTAAAGCATTGTTGTATATGTATTTGTACTTACCCAAAATGTTCTTTGGTACATTCCCACTAAAAAATATTTCATTCATTTCAAATGATTTACTTCTGTAATGTAGGGAGAAATTTCTAATCACTGGAGGTAATGAAAAGTAAGTGGACTTTTGTAGGTAAAAGTGTGTCCTCTCTATTAAACTATTAAGAAAGAATATGTTTAAGGAGATAACTTCATTACCCATAAAACATAATTAGGTGACCTATACGGCAATATCAGAACCAAATTCTCTCATATATTTACCTTCATACAGGACATAAAGAAGCAAATTTGTTTGATGATTACATCAGTATTTTATGCAATAAAAGAATATTAGTCTAACAAAATTATTTTCGAAAATACACTGATTTTGAGCTTGCTTATACTTTTTACAGATTTATATATTTGAGAGAGAGAGAGAGCACACTCACGAATGGGATGAGGAGCAGACAGAGAGAGAAAATTTCAAGCAGACTCTGAGCACAGAGCCTGACCTAGGACTCAACCTCAGGATCCATGAGATCACAACCTGAACGGAAACCGAATCAGACGCTTAACCAACTGAGCCACCCAGGCACCCCTGATTTTGAGCTTACTTTCAAATGCACATGTATAGCTGACTATAACCTTGAACAGCTGCTGAATTCCATTATACAGATTTACATATATGTAATAAATATACAAGCACAGGATAATAATTTAAAATTATTTTAAAATACGTAAATTACCTGCACACAGAACATTGCCGCTGAGGCTGAAGAGCAGTGAACATAACAATCATAGAATAGTTTCGAGGTGGTGCCTTTATAAATTTTCGGAATTTATCACCATTCATTCGGAAGATTGAGCGCCTGGAACTCCATTCCATCAGTTGTTCTACTTTTTCAGCTAAAAGATTCTGCAATTAAACACAGGAATTTAAATTTACAGAGTTAACATTCTTCACTTTGTATTTCATATAAACTAAATTGCATGAGATTACGTCTTAGCCAAAATTAATTTCTGCTACAAGTTCTTCTTTTGGTGAACGTATTCACTATTAATTGATGTATATGCATAAAATATTTCATTTCATTTATAAGTCGAAAGACTTATAAAACAGATAACAAAAGATAAACAGACTATCCAGAAAGATGAAATAGACATGCTTTTCCCTAATCCTCCCACTAAATACAGCAAAAAAAAGAACTCTGGCCATTATATAAAAAACAGTAAGGCTCTGAGAAAGGATGCCCACTGCTTAAAAAAAAAAAAGAAGAAGAAGAAGAAGAAGGAAATCCTACTTGTGACAGCACAGATAAACACTGAGAATATTATGCTGAGTGAAATAAGCCAGTCATGTAAGGACAAACATGGCATGATTCTACTTGCTTGAGGTATCAAAAATAGTCAAACTCATAGTAGTAAAGAATGGTTATTGTCAGGGATTGGAGAGGGGAAAATGGATAATTGTCGCTTAATGGAAATAAAGTTCCAGTGATGGATAATGAGTAAGGTCTAGAGATCTGCTGTACAACACAGTATCTATAGTCAACAGTAGAGTATTGTGACCTTCAAAATATGTTAAAAAGGACAGATATCATGTTGTTTGTACCACAACCTATACACACATGCAAAGAAAACAAGGAAATTTCTGAAGGCGCTGCATGTGTTTGGTACTTTATGTTAACAGAATCACAGATGTATACATATGTCAAATTCACTGATACATGTATCAAATGTGTTCAACGTATTGTATATCAATTATAACCCAATAAAGCTTAAAAAAAAAAAAAAAGGAGGAGGAGGAGAGAGGAGGAGAGGTAGGCCTCATACCCTGGGATAAGGTAAAAGACTTGGTGAACTGCTCTGTACCTATCTGAGGAAGAAAAAAGAGAAATCAAAAGAAATGGAAGAGAGATGGGAGAGAGGGACAGTAACTTGGTCAGAGCAGCATGCTTAGGTAGTAGTTGGAAAGAACAGACAGGTAAGTGCACAATGGCAGACTGACAGTATGAAAAAGAAGCTAATTACTGGGATAATTATTACTTAAAAAAAATTTTACCTTAACAAAAAGGTATTAGTTGAAATTCATCCAATTTCAAAACAAATTATTTGGATTTGATTATATTTGACTTTGGGCCTTTAATTCTGACAGCAAATATAATATGAATATATTTCCATACAAAATAAAATAATACTCTTGTTAAACTGAAAGTTAAAATTTGATACTGCTCTGCTTCATCAATACACACAAAACAGCTAAAAACTAAGCAGAACTTTTACTAACTTTTTCTTAGTTTGAGTTCTGAGAAATAAAATGAGTATTTTCCATGTCAAGAATAATTTACTAGTGTTTGTCTTATTATTGTAAACTCTTCAATTCTTCGTTTTGGGGCAAGAAGGTGGAGGACTGGGGGACTCCATTTCAACCGGTCCCCTGAATTTAGCTGGATATCTACCAAGCTAGTCTGAACACACGCAAAATCAGCCTGAGATGTAAGATTATAGATATGGATCTCTACGGGGGCAGAGGATCTTCAATCTAGACCTACAAAGGACAGAGTTATGATTGTGTGGACAGATATTGGAACAAAAACAGAATGGGGGAGGGGGCCACAAGAAGCTATCTACTGGAAAGCAAAAACGTCCTGAACCTGGGGACCAGTGATAGCCTGCATAAGACTGGTAGTGGAATGGGAAGCGCCAGAGAACAGCGCTAGAACAGAATCCAGGAACTTAAGGGATAAACCGCCGGGACTAGGGTGGCTGCTTGTGTGGACCTGTGCCTGTGGACCTGGGGGACTGGTCGTTTTTGCCGCTACCACAGCCCCTGCCTAAACTGCAGCCCATACCCACCCGAACTGGGATCACACGCAGTTTTGGAGACAAAGGGGGCAGAGACAAGCGGGTCCTGGGTCGACTGCTGAGAGGATCGCTGGGGACATGCACTGCCTATAGGAGACTGTGGGTTGCAGTGGCGCTTACAGAGGGGGAGACTGTGTTCTGGAGGACTCAGAAAGGAGCAGACTGTGGCTTCTCTCCTTTGGGGCAGAGGTCTGGGTGTGGACATTTTCCTTTGCCCTGACCCTCTGAAAAGGTGCAAAAAGAGGTCAGAGAACAAAAGCCACCAGAAAACAAAAGCCAAAAAACCTGTTTCCATGGAGCCCAGCCTCTTGGTGAGGGCAGGGCAACTCCACTGAAGCAGGGGTGCCTGAAAAACAATGCAGCAGGCCCCTCCCCCAGAAGATAAGCTGGAAGAACAAGAGGACGACAACCCGAGGGTCCCCATAAAACTGTAAAACCCAAACACCAGGGTAAAATAGTATCCTGACCTCTTGGTGTTGTGTCATGACCTGTGTATGTCTTAGATACAACATTTTTTTTATTTTTTATCATGGTTCTTTTGTTTTTCTCTTTTTACCTACTTAGCATTTCAACTAGATGTTAATACAACATATTCCACAGTCACTTCTTAACTTTTACTGTTTCACACATATATTTTTCTCATTTTCATAGATATATATAGATATACACACAGATAGATATATATGTATATAGATACACAGATATAGATATAAGTTTCAATATAGTTCTTTTTTCCCTATTCAATACTACATATATATATACACATATACATATATACATACATACACACACACACACACACACACACACACACACATACACATATATATCCAGCTTTAATTTCCCTGTAACTCTGGGAAGAAGTGTTCTCTAACAAAGAGAACAAAATATGCCTAGGAAGAACTGAAATATCCTACCTCACCCACATTGAGAGATTACAGCTCCCCCTCTGCTCACTCCCTCTTTTTTCTTCTTTTTCCTTTTTTTTTTTTTTTTAACATTGTAAATTTTGATTATTGGGTTTCATTTTGGCTGGGTTTTCTTGGTGGTGACTTCCAATCACTCCAAACTTCCCCAAGGAACACCTTGCCTGGATTGTGGTTGGTATTTTCATCTCTGTACATTCCCTGAAACACCCCTCAGCAAACGACTAGGGTGGGAACTCCCAACAAAGAAAAGAACCAGAGACAAGGGCCTCTCCCGCAGACCTAATGGGTATGGATATAAGCAAGATGTCAAAAACAGACTTCAGGGTAACAGTTATGAAGACAATAGCTATGCTGGAGAAAACCATTAATGGCAACATAGATTCTCTAAGGGCAGAAATGAGAGCTAAGCAGGCAGAACTTAAAAATGGTATGAATTAATGCAATCTAAACTAGATACTCTAACAGCTAAGGTAACCGAGGCAGAAAAATGAAATAGTGATCTAGAGGACAAACTGACAGAAAGGAAGGAACAGGAGGAGGCCTGGAACAAACACCTTAAAATTGATGAAAGCAGAATGGGAGAAATAAATGATGCCATGAAACGTTCCATGTCAGAATTATTGGGATCCCTGAGGGGGTGGAGAGAAAGGAAGGACTAGATGATATATTGGAGCAAACAGTAGCTGAGAACTTCCCTAACCTGGGGAATGAAGCAAGCATTCGTGTCCTAGAGGCAGAAAGGACCCATCCCAAGATCAAAGAGAACAGACCAATGCCCCAGCATGCAACAATAAAACTCACAAATCTTAGAACTAAGGAAACCATCTTAAGGGCAGTTAAGGGGAAGAGATTCCTTATATACAGAGGGAGGAACATCAGAATAATGTCAGACCTGTCCACAGAGACCTGGCAAGCCAGAAAGGGCTGACAAGACATATTCAGGGTACTAAATGAGAATGATATGCAGCCAACAATTCTTTACCCGGCAAGGCTGTCATTCAGAACAGATAGAGAGACAAGGAACTTCTAGGACTGGAAGAAACTGAAAGACAATGTGACCACTAAGCCAGCCCTGCAAGAAATATTAAGGGGGTTCCTATAAAAGGAAAAAAGACCCCAAGAGTGATACACAACAGAAATTTACAGAGATATATAGAAACAAGGGCTTCACAGGCAACATGACAGTAAAATTGTATCTTTCAATAATCACTCTCAATTTAAATGGCTTACACGCTCCCATGAAATAGTACAGGGTTGCAGATTGGATAAAAAGACAGGACCCATCCATATGCCATCTACAAGAGACTCATTTTGCACCTAAAGATACATCCAGACTTAAAGTGAAGGGATGGAGAATGATTATTCATGCCAACGACCTCAAAAGAAAGCTGGGGTAGCAATTCTCATATCAGACAAATTAGATTTTAAGCTAGACTATAGTTAGAGATACAGAAGGGTACTAATTATCATGCTAAAAGGGTCTATACAACAAGAGATCTAATTGTAATTTAAATATCTATTTATGTAAATATCTATGCCCCCAACATGGGAGCAGCCAACTAAAGAAGCCAACTGTTTAAAAAAAAAAAAAAAAAAAGAGAGAGAGAGAGCCATACTGATAAGAATACATTAATAGTAGGAGACCTCAACACTCCACCCTCAGCAGTATACAGATCATCTAAGCAGAAAACCAACAAAGAAACAAGAGCTTTGAATAACACACTGGACCAGATGAACCTCATAGATATATACAGAACATTCCACCCTAAAACAAAAGAATACTCATTCTTCTTAAGTGCACATGGAACCTTCTCCAGAACAGATCACATACTGTTCACAAATCAGGTCTCAACTGAGACAAGATTGAGGTTGTTCCCTGCATATTCTCAGACCACAGTGCTTTGAAACTAGAACTCAATCACAAGAAAAAATTTGGAAGAA
This sequence comes from Martes martes, assembly GCF_963455335.1. Taxonomy (NCBI): domain Eukaryota; kingdom Metazoa; phylum Chordata; class Mammalia; order Carnivora; family Mustelidae; genus Martes; species Martes martes. The sequence goes on along the minus strand of NC_137889.1, from coordinate 21,657,769 downwards.
ATTCAAACACTTGGAAGCTAAAGACCATCCTGCTTAAGAATGTTTGGGTCAACCAGGAAATCAAAGAAGAACTTAAACAATTCATAGAAACCAATGAAAATGAAAACACATCAGTCCAAAACCTATGGGATACTGCAAAGGCAGTCCTAAGGGGGAAAAAAATAACCATCCAAGCTTCACTCAAAAAAAAAAAAAAAAAAAGAAAAATCCCTAATTCACCAACTAACTTTACACCTTAAAGAACTGGAGCAAAAAAAAAAAAAAAAATGAAGCCTAAGCCACATACCAGAAGAAAAATAATTAAGATTAGAGAAGAGATCAATGAATGAGAAACCAGAAATACAGTAAAGCAGATCAATGAAACTAGAAGCGGATTCTTTGAAAGAATTAGTAAGATCAATAAACCACCGGCCAGACTTATCCAAAAGAAAAAAAACCCAAATTAATAAAATTGTGAATGAAAGGGGAGAGATCATGACTAACACCAAGGAAATACAAACAATTATCAGAAATTATCATCAACAACTATATGCCAATAAATTAAGTAACCTGGAAGAAATGGATGCCTTCCTGGAAACCTGTAAACTACCAAGAGTGGAACCAGAAGAAACTGACAACCTGCATGGACCAGTAACGAGACTGAAGCAGTGATCAAAAACCTCCCAAAAAACAAAGGTGCAGGACCTGATGGATTCTACCAAACATTCAAAGAAATAATACCTATTCTCCTGAAGCTGTTTCAAAAAAATAGAACCAGAAGGAAAACTTCCAGACTTATTCTATGATGCCAGCATTACTTTGATCCCCCAAACCAGGCAAAGACCCCAGCAAAAAGGAAAATTTTAGACCAATATCCCTGAAGAATATGAATGCCAAAATCCTCAACAAGATCCTAGCTAAGAGGATCCAACAGCACATTAAAAAGATTATCCACCACAACCAACTGGAATTTATCCTTGGGGTACAAAGGTGGTTCAACATTCACAAATCAATCAATGTGATAGAATACATTAATAAGAGGAGAGAGAAGAACCATATGGTCCTCTCAATTGATGCAGAAAAGCATTTGACAAAATCCAGCATTCTTTCCTGTTTAAAACTCTTCAGAGTATAGGCACATAGGGAATATTCCTCAATTTCATAAAAATCATGTATGATAAGCCCTCAGTGAATATCATTCTCAATGGGGAAAAGCTGATAGTCTTTCCCTTAAGATCAGGAACACAACAAGGATGCACACTCTTGCTACTATTGCTCAACATACTACTATAAATCCTAGCAACAGCAATTGGATAATAAAAAGAAATAAAATGTATTCAAATTGGCAAAGAAGTCAAACTCTCTGTCTTAGCAGGTGATATGATCCAAAAGACTCCACCCCCAAACTACTAGAACTCATACAGCAATTCAGTAATGTGGCAGGATACAAAATCAATGCACAGAAATCAGTTGCTTTTCTATACACTAACATGTAACCGGAGAGAGAGAAATTTGGGAACTGATTCCATTTACAATAGCACCAAAAACTGTAAGATACCTTGGAATAAACCTAATCAAAGAGGTGAAGGATCTATACTCTAGAAACTACAAAACACTTATGAAAGAAATTGAAGAAGACAGAAAAAGAAAAATATTCCATGCTCATGGATCAGAAGAATAAACATTGTTAAAATGTCTACATACCCAGAGAAAACTATACTTTCAACACCATCCTGATCAAAATACCAGTGGCATCTTTCAAAGTGCTGGAACAAACAACCCTAAAATTTGTATGGAACCAGAAAAGTCCCTGAATCACCAAGGAAAATGTTGAAAAAAAGAAAGCAAGCAAGCTGGGGGCATCACTTGCCTGATTTGAAACTATATTACAAAGCTGTGATCACCAAGACAGTATGGTATTGGCACAAAAACAGACACATAGATCAATGGAACAGAATAGAGAGCCCAGATATAGACTCTAAACAATATGGTCAACTAATCTTTGACAAAGCTGGAAAAAATATCCAATGGAAAAAAGAGAGCCTCTTCAACAAATGGTGTTGGGAAAACTGGACAGCTATATACAGAAGAATGAAACTCAACCATTTGCTTACATGATACACAAAAATAAACTCTAAATGGATGAAAGACCTCAATGTGAGACAGGAATCCAACGTCCTATAGGAGAATATAGACGGTAATCTCTCTGACATCTGCCACAGCAGTTTCTTTCACACACATCTCCAACAGCAAAGGAAAAAAGTGAAAATGAACTTTTGGGACTTCATCGAGGTAATAAGCTTCTGCACAGTAAAGAAAACAGTCAACAAAACAAAGAGGCAACCCAGGGAATGGGAGAAGACATCTGCAAATGACACTACAGGTAAAGGGCTGGTATCCAAGATCTATAAAGAACTTCTCAACTCAATACCCCAAAAAACAAAATAATCAAGTCAAAAAATGGGCAGAAGACAAGAACAGACACTTCTCCAAGAAAGACATATGAATGGCTAACAGACACATGAAAAAATGTTCATCATCATTAGTCATCAGGGAAATTCAAATCAAAACCACACTGAGATACCACCTTACACCAGTTAGAATGGCAAAAACGGACAAGGCAAGAAACAACAAATGTTGGAGAGGTTGTGGAGAAAGGGGAACCCTCTTACACTGTTGGAATGTAAGTTGGTGCAGCCACTTTGGAAAATAGTGTGGAGCTTCCTCAAAGAGTTAAAAGTAGAGCTACCCTATGAACCAGGAATTACACTACTGGGTATTTACCCCAAAGATACAGATGTAGTGAAAGAAAGGGCCACATGCACCCCAATGTTCATAGCAGCAACGTCCACGGTAGCCAACTGTGGAAAGAGCAGAGATGCCCTTCAACAGACAAATAGATAAAGATGTGGTCCACGTACATAATGGGATTTCACTCAGCCATCAGAAAGGATGAATATCCAACTTTTGCATCCACATGGATGGAACTGAAGGAGATTATGCTGAATGAAATAAGTCAAGCAGAGAAAGTCAATTATCATATGGTATCACTTATTTGTGGAACATAAGGCCTAGCATGGAAGATATTAGAAGAAAGAAGGGAAAAATGAAGATGGGGAATCAGAGGGGGAGATGAACTGTGAAAGACTATGGACTCCAGGAAACAAACTGAGGGTTTTGGGGTGGGGCGTGATAGGCGAGCCTGGTGATAGGTATTAAGGAGAACACATATAGCATGGAGCAACGGGTGTTATATGCAAACAATGAATCATGGAACACTACATCAAAAATTAATGATGCACTGTATGGCGACTAATACAACAAGAAATAATAAAATAAATAAATAAAATAAATATAAATAAAATCTTCAGTTGTTTACCCTAATACTCGGTGAGTCGATTCAGTATCTATAAATTCTTCTGAAATAATTTTAAAATAATAAAATATATACTATATAAATATTTTATTTATAGTAAGGACTGTGACCCTCTATGTAGAGATAGAACCTTCAGACTAGAAATGGAGCAAGATAATAACACAGTAAAAAGGGCAGAAGGGAGCTGCTCTGAAAAACAGCTACTTACATGGAAGTTTCTAGGGTATTTTAGTACACTTTTCTCATTAAATACAAACATACACTTTCCTTTTAAAACTCTGTATTTCTAAAGTAACCTTACTCTATTTGTTCTTGTTTTTTTAAAAAAATCACATCATTACATCAATATGCATCTTTCAAGGCATTAAATAACTATGAAAGACAGAGGATTTTGCTCTACTTCTATTTTTTGAGTTACCAAGGAAGCAAACCAATTTTGTGGATGCTGGCAAAAACAAGAATCCTGAGTCAGAAATAAGACTTCTTTTCTCTGACAAGGTTTATTTTTTTCCAGCTTTACTTACATTATTGTATAATTAACAAAGTATGATTAATCAAGTATAATTAACCAAGTAAAACTGACCCAAAGTAAGATCTTTAAATTATATAACATGATGATTGGATATACATATACATTGTGAAAGGATTCCCTCCATCTAGTTAATTATCACATCCATCATCTCACACAGAATACCTTTTTTCGTTCCTGTGTGTGTGAACATTTAAGTTCTACTCTCTTAGCAAATTTCAACTATACAGTACAGTGTTATTAACCACATTCACCATATTATACATTAGATCCTCAGACCTTATTTATCTTACATCTAAAAGTCTGTACCCTCTTACCAACCTTTCCTTGCCCCGCCTCCATTACCACCCTTTGTATGTGCCCCAACCCCTGGCAACCACTCTTCTGCTATTTGTTTCTATTATTTAAAATTGTTTTTTAAACTCAACATACAAATGATTCCATTTTATACACACATACATCACATTTTCCTAATCCATTCTCAAGGTACAACAGGCACCGTGAGCTCTATGTTATCACCCAAGTCCCAAGGGGCTGGTATGGAATTACTCAGATGGATGGTCCTCAAGCAGTAATTTAGGTCAGAGCTGAAGAACTCAAAGGTTACAAAAATCCAAACTTTTAAAGGTTCTGCTAGCAAACCTGCCCACCTTCTGTTCAAGAAGGAAAACATCTTTATTATCCTCAAAAGGATATAAATCTGTCCTGACACTTAGGAAGAAATCTAAATTAAAGTCTCAATTCACTATCTTTCAAGGCTGTTCATATAACAATATCCTTAAAAAAAAAAAAAAAAAAAAGTCCAGATAATGCCCATGATCAGACATGCACAAACATGACAGATCCATGGGGATTTGTCACCCAAAAACATCAATCAATACATTCTTTAATCACATAATTTGAAAACATAATCTGAAAAAATAAATAAATAAAAGACCAAGTCAAATACTTAATACAAGTTGTTCACTGACTTTTTAGGAGTTAAAAACCTAGTGCTACTACATATGCCTCAGAGTATGGAAATAAATTTCAACTTGTCAACAATAAACTATGCTCTGAATGGTGGATATGGATGGCTGATCTAATAGTCTCACAACTGGATGCTGCCACAACACCACAATTAGCTAAGAAAAACTAATCCATATATTCTAAAATACCTTCTATCAGGATCACACAGTTAAAAAAAATTTTTTATTAACGCTTCCATTTATGCCAGATCCAGCACTGACTTTGAGACTCTACAACTTGACAACCATTGCACTACAAGTTTTAGGTACAGAGTCACGCTCAACATCAATGTCAAAATATAATTTCCACACAATCATGCCTTGAAAAAGGTAAAATTCCAATTATATGTAGTTTTCCCACTGCAAATAATCTGGAAAATATTTTTTAAAAAAAGAAAATTCCCATCAGTGTACATCAGCCTGACAGACTACAGTTAACCCTTGAGCAGTACAGGTTTTAAACTGCATGGTTCCACCTATAAATAGGATTTTTTCAATAAATATATGGGAAATTTGGGGGGGATGTGAGACAATCTGGCAAACTTGCAAAATGAGTAGCTTAGAAATACTGAAAAAATTAATTAAAAAGTTATGTATTATTGTGAGAATACAGTATGGAATACAAACAACATACAAAATAAGTGTTAAATGACTGTTAATTGACCAGTTAATTGACTGGAAGCCTTACGTATGACATCATTAGTCAGTTAACACATACTTTGTATGCTGTTTGTATTCTGTACAGTACTTAAGTTTGGGACTCAAAAATTGTGCTTGGATTTTCAACTGTGTGGGGGGTTGGGACCCTTAATTTCTGTATTGTTCAAGGAACAAATATATCCGTATTTTTGTTCTTACTGTGCTTAAAAGCAGGGTATGGATGTGATATGCTAATGCTACCTACAATGTACTCATGTATTTGAGTGAGTTTCACTATACCTTCACCAGATTAGGGTATACATTCTCAATCATATCCTCTCTCACTACTAACTCAATAAGTAAAATGGTTTCTCATTGCTTTAATTTGCACTATTATTTTCTGGCAAAATTAAACAGTTTTCCAAATTCTACATACCAGTTCTATGTTTTTTACTAGTTATCTCATGTCCGTTATCTTTTATCTACTCACAAATGTAATTTATTATATAGAAGAGATTTAGATATATGTAATAAGACCCTTTCTATACTAACAAATTAAAATAGCACTGGGATAAGATTTTATCACTTCTAAATTATCTTCTTTTTGCTTACAGGGTGAACATAGAGACAATAAGAAAAGCAATGTTTTAAAATTATCTACTTGATTATCTCTTGTGAATTATTTTTGTTTAAAAAGTCTCAATTTATTATATGAAAAAATAATTCTTTAAAATCTGAAAAAACAAATCCATGCTCTGGAGCCACAATGAATAACAAATCATGGTGCCATTAAGAAGCTTCCCTCCTATTCTAATATCCTAACTGCTTGATTAATCAAACAAGTTTCTCTCCTAATGTAATTATTCAAGCAAAACACCAATAAAATCCACTGGTAAAATTTTCCCATGCACGTTAAGTACCAAACCACTTTTAATATTTTTTACCAAAATGGTAAGCATGAGGGGGTGACTGAAGTATTCTCTCTGATGACTGTGGTGATAGAACCACAACTATGCATTTGTCAAAACCCAAAGAAATATACAATATAAAAATGAATTTTAAGTAACTATTTTTTAAAAAATCAACCAGGATTGGGGAAGGAGACTGTAATATAAACCTTAAAAAATAAATAACTGTATTATAAACCAATAATATACACATAACTTTGGAAAAGAGTATTTGATTGGATGTATACACACACATAAACACATATATACACACATACATACAGAAAAATACAGATTTATATTATAGATATGGACCAGTATGAATGCATGGATTAATATATATATAAATATATATATCTTATATATATAAATATATATATCTTATATATATACACACACACACACACACACACACACACACACACATTTCCAACTCTGTCCAGTGAGAAGTTTGGAGACCAACAACATCCCAATAGCCACAAGCACACATGGCACCAAGATCTTTGTTTCTAAATATCATTCTCCATTAAGAAGAACCAGAGTTTCTTGGAGTAGCAGTTGATTAAAAGGCTGAGACAGAGAAAAACAACATGAGACCAGAAAGTAAGGAAGTGCTCAAGAAAGGCATGTCAAAGGGCACAGGAACCAATTGGAAAAAGCTCCCAATAACCAAAGCTGAAAAATGTAAGCAACAACAAAAATGACTATCGTATTGAATTCTAAACCACATAATACAAAAAGTCCATTCAGTCCATACTTGCATATATAAATAACTGAATGAATCAACAAGTGGGAGAAAGGGATTGCCCTTCCTTAGAGAAGAATTCCAAATAATAAATGGAGAGGTAGCAGGGATAATAGAAATACCACAATAAGCAATATACACTAATGGGTTCTAAAGCTTAGTAGGTAAAATTTTGAGGAGAAACATAATATTTGCATATTCTCAAAGTACCTTCCCAAAGATGCTTATTAATTATCAATAGAAAAACAATACTCTGATAGTAGAGAAACCTAGCAGACACCTCATCCAAGTAATCAGTGTTAACAGTATCAGTAATAAGACACACCAACGTCATGTATTCCTTGATACAGTCTACTCACACTTCCGTGGTATTCTTGCCAAAAACACGCAACCTCAATCTAACCATGAAAAAACATCATAACAAGCCCACATTAGTAACATTCTACAAAATAACTGATTAGTACTCTTAAAAGATGTCAAGTTCATGAAAGATAAGGAAAGACACAATTGTCATAGACTGAAAAAGACTAAAGAGACATGACAAATAAGGATAGGATGTGGAACTCTGGAACTGATTATAGAACAGGTAAGTGACATCACTGAAACAACTAGTGACATTTGAATGTCTATGGGTTGATTAATAATACTGAGCCAATGTTAATGTCTTATTTTTGTAACTGCACATAATGTTAACCCTGGGAGACAATAAGTGGCAGGCATATGGGACCACTGCACAACTTCTGCAACTCTTCTGTAAGTTTAAAATTAAAGCTGACCCTTGAAAGACCTTGGGCTTAGCGGCCCTCACCACGCACACAGCCAAAATACCACCAGTAACTTCTAACTCTTCAAATACTTAACTACTAATAGACTACATTGAGTAGAAGACTTACTGATACCATAAGCAGCCTATTAACAAATATTTTGTATGTTATGTACACTATACACTGTATTCTTACAAACAAGTAACTAGAGAAAGAATATTAAGAAAATCATAAAAAGGAGAAAATATATTTACAGGACGGTCTCGTAAAAAATCCACATATAACTGGACCTGCAGAGTTTTTGTAATTTTTGGAAGTATTATGATCAGGATCATGAAGGTGTGAAGAAAAAAAAAGAATCAGGCAAAACTCTTAGATCAAGAGATTTTAATATATTAAAAAAAAAAAAAAGTGGGGGAGAGATGGGGCTCCTCGGTGGCTCAGTGGGTTAAAGCCTCTGCCTTCAGCTCAGGTCATCACCCCAGAGTCCTGGGATCAAGCCCCGCATCAGGCTCTCTGCTCAGCAGGGAGCCTGCTTCCCTTCCTCTCTCTCTGCCTGCCTCCTGCCTACTTGTGATCTCTGTCTGTCAAATAAAAAAATCTTTAAAAAAAAAAAAAAAAAAAAGAGATTTTGACAGACTTCGCTGGAAACTCCTAAGGATGATAGGTGAAGCACACCCTGGAAAACTGAAGCACAGCTCCATAAGGTCACTTCTTTATATGTGTGAGGCATTCTCTAATTCGAAAAATATTTACTGAGTATCACCTATGTGGCAGGCACAGAATTAGGACCTGAGAATGTAAGAGTAAATTTGATAAAGTCCCTGATGTCACTGTGTTTACAGAGCAATGTTTCTTAAATTTTAATAATGAGCTGATCCCTTTTTAAAGGAAAGAAATTCCTGCAGCCCCTTATCCCAGGTGTCTTAATTATTTTTATTATATAATTCCAATATGTAGAAATATAATAGGTAAAAACTTTGGCTTCTATATTTAGATGTGTAACTTTTTTTGATATAGACATGAACTTTTGAAGTTTTTTATTTTAATTCCAGTATTATTAAGTGTTCTATTAGTTTCAGGTGTACAATATAGTGATTCAATAATTCTATGCATTACACAGTGCTCATCATGACAAGTGCACTCTTTAATCTCCGTCACCTCTTTCACTCATCCACCCTACCAGCTCCCCGCTGGTAACCATCAGTTTGTTCTCCACAGTTAAGAATCTGTTTCTTGGGGCGCCTGGGTGGCTCAGTGGGTTAAGCCTCTGCCTTTGGCTCAGGTCATGATCCCAGGGTCCTGGGATCGAGCCCCGCATTGGGCTCTCTGCTCAGCAGGGAGCCTGCTTCCTCCTCTATCTCTGCCTGCCTCTCTGCCTACTTGTGATCTCTCTCTGTCAAATAAATAAAATCTTAAAAAAAAAAAAAAAAAGAATCTGTTTCTTGGTTTGTCTCTTTTTTCTTTGCTCATTTGTTTCGTTTCTTCAAGTCCACATATGAGTGAAGTCATATGGTATTTGTCTTTCCCTGACAGGCTTATTCTCTAAATACATCTATGTTGTAGCAAGTGGCAAGATTTCATTCATTTTATAGCCGAATGATATTCCACTGCGTGTATATACCATTTCTTTATCCATTAATCAATCAATGGACACTTGGGTTGCTTCCATAATTTGGCTATTGTAAATAATGCTGCAATAAACATAGGAATGCACGTATCTCTTCAAATTAGTGTTTTTGCATTTTCTTGGTAAATACCCAGTAATGCAATGACTGCATCATAGGGTAATTCTATTTTTAATTTTCTGAAGAACCTCCATACTGTTTTCCCCAGCAACTGCACCAGTTTGCATTCCATCCAACAATGCATAATGGTTCTTTTTTCTCCAAATCTTTGCCAATACTTCTGCAAGGCAAAGGAAACAATCAACAAAACTAAAAGGCAACGCACTGAATGGAAGAAAATATTTGCAAGTGACATAACCAATAAATGGTTAGTATCCAAAACTTATAAGAACTGATACAACTCAAAATCAAAAAAAACAAATAATCCAATTTTAAAATGGGCAGAAGACACGAACAGATATTTCTCCAAAGAAGGCATACGGATAGCCAAAAGACACATGAAAAAGATGTTCAACAACACTTATCATCAGGGAAACTCAAATCAAAACCACAACGAAGGATCATCTCCCACCTGTCAGAATGACTTCAATTAAAAACACAAGAAACAAGTGTTGGCAAGGATACAGATGCACAACTTTTTTAACTAAAATAAAACAAATTAAAAACTACTTACAAAGGTAATGTCAAAACTTATTCATAAAATCAAACATCAATCGGTAAATGATGATGTTTAGTGAAGCCTAAAATGACAGTGACAGCACTGTCAACAAAGGTACATGTTCTTTATACTGGTTGTGCAATGATTTTTTTTTTTTTTTTGGCTATTTGGTGAGATAATTATGTTATAAAAGAAAATAGAGGCAAATCATAAAAGCCTTAAATGATAAAAGGCTAAGCCAAGATGGGACACAAACTAAGTGTCCTTTGACAGAAGAATGGATAAAGAAAATGTGATACGCACACACACAAAATGTAGTATCATTCAGCCTTAAAAAAGAGGAAGGGAAACCTAGCCATTTGCAACAACATGGATGAATCTGAAGGACATTAAGCAGAAAAATAAGCCAGATGCAGAAAGACAAATAACACACAATGTCACATGTGGAATCTTAAAAAAGGAGAGAGAGAGAGAGAAGGAAAAGTCATACAGTAACATAAAGTAGAATGGTGGTTACCGAGAAGCTGGGAGGTGGGGGAAGGGGTGGATATTGATCACAGGGTACCAACTTTCAGTTATAAGCTAAGTTCTCAGCCTGCTAAGATTAATAATAATAATGTATTATATACTTGAAATTTTCTAAAAGAGCAGATCTCAAATACAGTTAACATTAGAAAAACAAGGTTTTGAACTGGGTGGGTCCACTTACATGTGGGTTTTAATTTTTTTTTTTTCTTATTTTAAGTGTTAATAGCAAAAGCCACCAAGTTGTTCATTTATAACTGCCAACCCTAGTCACCATAGGACCAAATCACAGGCAACTGGTGCAAAATTGTCCTCTGAGTACCTGGGGAGGCCTGCAGAGACCGTTAGCTGCCCAAAGGGCAGGACCAAGCAGGAGTAAGGTCACAGGAGGAGTGGTCTGGGGAGTGCCCCAGGCTGGTGGGCAGCAGGCTGGGCTTAAAGAAGGGGGCAAGGATGGCTCCACACCCCACCAAGAGCCCTGTCCCCCAAGTCCTCCCCTTAGGGGCAGCCCCCTAGTCTTAGGGCCTGCCCTTCCTAGATAGGGTGAGACACCTGCCTTCTGAGGCATCTCAGCCTGACAGCCACGGTAGGCCAGCACACTCTCATGTGGCCACAGATGCAGAGGACCACTGGGTGCTGGTGACCTCCGGGAAGATGGGCAGCTGGACTGCGCCTCTAGGCTGTCACTGCCCTCAGGCCCTCCCAGCAGCTGATGCCTTTGAGCTGAGGCCAGCAGACTAGGAAACCCTGCCGTCAGATTCAGTACTATAAATTCTTTTCTCTTCCATATGACTTCCTTAATAATTTTCTTTTCTCTAGCTTACTTTATTGTAAGAATACAGTATATAACATATATAACATACAAATATGTGCTAATTTTCTTTTATATTATCACTAAGGCTTCTGGTCAACACTAGACTATTAATTAGTAGTTAAGTTTGAGGGAGTCAAAAGCTATAGATTTTCAACTACATAGGAGTGAGCAGAGATGTTCGAAGGTCAAATACATTCTCACCACAATGAAAGAAATGGTAACTTTGGAAGGTGACAAATATGTTAATTATTTGACTGTGGCAATCATTTCATCATGTATATATCAAAACACCATGTTGTAACACCTTAAATATAAGTAATTTTTGTCAAAAATAAAATATTTAATTTAAAAAGTCAAAGCCTGAAGACTTTTGTTTTGGAAAAATTCCTCAGGCTGCAAGGTTGAGAACCAACCAGAGGGAAGAGGCAGCTGAGAGGCAGCACAAGTCAGCTTAAAATGAGAAGCGCACAGAGCAGAGCGGAGGCAGCACACAGGGAGAAGTCAGAGATGAGAGCTGTGTAGGCAATCCAATCAACAGCACTTGGTGATTATGAGGGGGAAAAAAGTGAAGCGGGTGGGGGCTGAAGTCAATGATTCTAAAGTTTCTGCTTTGAGCATGGAGGTAAATAATTTCCTCATTCACTAAAACAGGAAAGCACAAATAGGAGAGCAAGTCTGTAAGAAACGGAGTTCAGTTTTGGATGTTGATGACCCTCTATTTAAGGTCAGGGACTGTGTGTGCTCTGTTCACTCCTGAATTCTAGACAACTAAAAGGGCACCTACCACAAAGCATGCATCAATAAATATTTGCAGAATAAATCAACAAAATTACAGTATGCTAATAAAAGGTATGTTGATTTTAAAGTTTCAACTTCCCTGAAAGATACAAACAGTAGAGAGAACTGTGGTGCCGGGGGAGGAGGGCATCTTCAGCAGCTACGCAACGGACAGAAAAAAATCTACATGACACACAGAACCAAGATCACTATTGGCCCTAATCTCTACTTCTCTACTTCGCTAGTTTCACTTCCTACTGTTACCTCATTCTCTACCTACACCACCTCATATATCTTATACCTGAATTAGGAGTATCTAAGAACCAATATTTTCCTTAATTAATTTCTTGCACAATTCTAACATGAAGACTAAGCTGAGAAGTCACTGCTTTAATCAATCTCAGAAATATGGCACTTATTTTTAAATCACCAGAGTAGCACAAAAGAAATATGTACTTCACCCTTTTCCACTGCCAGTTCCTGTGAATTCATCCTTGCCCTAAAGGGACAACTCAAATAAAACCACATTCAAGGGTTTTTTTCAGAAAGCCAAGGGACCTCAGTCTCTCCCCTTTGCAGAAACTATCAGACCACCTAATACACTACATCACCATGCTCTACCTATATGACTGCCTTCCCTATTACCCTAGTTCAAATTTTATATGCAAATGCATACTACTAATTATAAGCATCTAAAAAAAAATTAGTCACTATTAAAAGGCAGAAAGACTAAGACCTCTATTTTTTTCTTTTTTTTTTTTTTTGAGTATTTCTAAACATCTCTATACACTAGGTAATTTACTTCTATTCCATTTTTTAACCGTAAAAAGCAAAGTGATCAGTTTTCCTATCTCCTACCTAAAATACCTCTTCCCTGTTTTATTTTATTTTTTTTTAAAGATTTTATTTATCTATTTGACAGACAGAGATCACAAGCAGGCAGAGAGGCAGGCAGAGAGAGAGGAGGAAGCAGGCTCCCCACGGAGCAGAGAACCTGAATGGGGCTCGATCCCAGGACCCTGAGATCATGATCCGAGCCAAAGGCAGAGGCTTAACCCACTGAGCCACCCAGGCGCCCCTACCTCTTCCCTGTTTTAAAGCCAACAATTCAAAAGTCAGAGACACTTGAAATTAATATATATACCTTCGTGGGGTGCCTGAGTGGTGCAGTCAATTAAGCATCTGACTCTTGGTTCAGACTCAGGTCATGATATCAAGCCCCATGTGGGGCTCAAGTTCGGTACAGAGTCTGCTTGAGATTCTCTCTCCCTTTCTCTGCCCCTCCCCAGTCCTCCCCCTCTCTCGCCCTCTCTTCTCTCTCAAGTAAATAAATAAATCTTTAAAAAATAAAATAAAATATATACCTTCGACTCATTTCTTAATGGTTTTATCTGTCCACACAAGAAAAACACAAGGAAACATCAGAAGGTGCACAAGTAACTATGTTAACTATATAAATGACGTTTATAAACAAAGGAAAAAATAAAACCTAGACAAGTTAAATTAAGATTTTTGCCTTCCCACCTCACTAATGTCAATATATCATCACTGGTAGAGACAATGACATTTAGCCACGTTCATTACAGAAAACAATTTATTTTTAAAATGTACCATCATCATCTGTACCATAATATAAGACTCCAGATCAATGGAAAGGAACAAATATTTAATAAGTACTTCCAATGTGTCAGGCACCATACCAGGCATGCCCCATTTTACAATGTGTCAGGTGCCATACCAACAATCCCATTCTATAGAGAAAAAAATTCAGATTCAGAGAACCTAAATTACTTATTGAGATCAAATTAGTAAGTAGTTAAAAAGGAGTCAAATTTGGCTTCTCTACCACTAATGTACCTATCATTATCTTCTCTATCACAATGTGTCTATCGTTAATATGTTTTGTTTTATAAGCATACACATATGCAATATATTTTCAAAAACTTGGAACTATTTAAACAAAATTAGACCTTTCTACCCAGTGAGACAGTTTACTGTAAAAGTTCTTCTAATTCAATTCCCTGACAAGGCCTAGAAAGTAATTCTTTATAAGATGCATGATGTATGGCAAGAACTACGTCAGATAAATAATCTTAAACCAGTACAATTACATAAATGCCACTTAGAGATAGGAAAATGTATAATACTTGCAGGTTATTCAAATTTTAGTTTGAATCCAGACCCACATCTCACAGCTTACACAAAATTTAATTCCAGATAGGATTTCAGACACAAATATTAAAGGCAAAACAGAATCTTTAGAACTAAATTTAAGTTAGAATCTTCATGGTTTGGAGATACACAAAGACTTCTTAAAAAGAAAGAAAAGAGTATTAACCATAAAAGAAAAACATCAATAAGCTGAACTTTATTAACTTGTGGAAGATACCATAAAGAGGGAAAAGGTGAGTCACAAATGGGAGAAGATACTGGTAATACATATACACAACAAAGACTTTGTAAGAATACTGACGAAGAACTCCCTACAATTCACTAAGAAAAAGGCAGATTAATTGATTTTTTTTAAAAAGCACAAAAAGTTCTGAACAGGCACTTCCCAAGAGAAAATATCTGCGAACATTAGAAAAGATGCTCTATATGATCTTTCACCCAGTAAACACAAACTAAAACCATAATGTGACAATACTATGCACCCACCAGAAAGGCTACAAGGGAAAAACAGACAATCCCTGGATGTCCTACATAGTTGAAGGGAGAGTGAAAATGGTACAGTGGATATGAAAATTATTTAACAGTATATGAACCAACAATTCCATTCCTAGATCAGTATCTAATAGAAACGCATATAGTGGGGCACCTGGGTGGCTCAGTGAGTTAAGCCTCTGCCTTCAGCTCAGGTCATGGTCACAGGGTCCTAGGATGGAGCCCCACATCAAGCTCTCTGCTTAGCAGGGAGCCTGCTTCCCTCTTTCTGCCTGCCTCTCTGACTACCTGATCTCTCTCTCTCTCTCTCTCTCTCTCTGTCAAATAGATAGATAAAATCATTTAAAAAATGCATATAGGAATGCTCTCCTTTATATATGCATATTCATAGAAGCATTAGTCTTAAAAGGTCCAGTTTGGATACAACTCTAAAACTCATCAAAAGAAAGGATTAATAAATTGTGGTATGTTCATATAATATATAATATACAGCAACAAGAATTACTAAACTACAACTACTTGAAAAACTTGGATGAATTTCACAAATATAATGATGAGTAGAAAAGTATAGCCTCAACTATTAAAAAAAAACAAAGGTAAAATTAAGTCTATAAAAATAAAAGTCAAGACTGTCAATAACTAAAAAAATATAAGGAGTCATAATTTACTAAATTTCTATTTGCAGACTTCTAGCTTCAACACTCAAACAAAACTTAATTGATGAAACTTGATACACAGAGTTACACCAGAGAGCACCAAGCAAAGTCTACAAATACTGTTTAAAAAAAAAAAAAAAAAAAAGAGGTGGGGGTCAGGGGGCTAAGTTCTGGTCACTAAACATAAAAGCTTGGACAAATCATTTTGCCTCTTAGAACCTATGGACTCACCTACTAACACCTGACCTGCCAACATAAAGATTTATTGATGAACACATAATAGATGAAAAAATCCTTATAATTTATAAAGTACAATACAAATATAAGGCAGTATTATTGGTAGTATTGTTTTTATTGTTTAAAAATAATAAAGGATAATCTTACTACTGTAATTCTACAATTCTCTTCCTGTCAAATTTCCCACATATTCTGAAAATACATTAAAACAATACTTCAGGGGCGTGTTGGGTGGCTCAGTCAGCTAAGCCTCTGCCTTCAGCTCAGGTCATGATCTCAGGGTCCCAGGATCAAGCCCCATGCTGGGCTCTCTGCTCAGCAGGGAGCCTGCTTCTCCCTCTTACTCCGTGCACTATCCTCTCAAATGAATAAAATCTTTAAACAAACAAAACATAACACTTCAGTGAGAACCACAGTTTTAATTCTGGCTATTACCAGAGAACTTGAGGAGAGGTCTATATTCAGGTAAAATACTAGATGACAAAAAATAATGAGATATCTGTCAAATAAAAGTCTATCTTTCTCTAGTTACTATCTCAAAATCTTAAGAGTGCTCTTTATATGCTAAAGACTCTGCAGTGGACATCACACATGGTGTCTTAGTAAACTTACATAGCAATCATAGCAGCAAGCAGATAATATACTTATTTTACAGATAAGGAATCAAAGTCTAAAGAGGTTCAGCTCTCACCATTGCCCTACACCGAATAATATACTTGGAATAGACTCTAAAAAGTACAACGGAGTTATCTTAATCCAACAACTGAGACCTCTAGTGAGTTCCTTCACCTTCACTCATCTGACAAGCTGCGAACACCCATTATTAGGGTAAAAGGTACTGCTGACCTATCCTCTGAGATAAAATACTTCAGCATAAGAGGTAGACGATTAGTTTTATTACATATTTTTAAAAAGAAATGTTCCAATTTTTTAAAAGTCAATAATTTCTATACATAGAAAAGACTATATATATACATATATATATACACACTTAGTAGATAAAATATGCCTGTCCATGTGAAAAAATATATATACAAAAAACAGCAATAATTTCTGAAGATACTGAACTATACTAACAAATTAATAAGTCTAGAAAGATATATGAAAAAGAACAGACGTTATAAACATAAAAGTAATGAACCTTAAAGAACTGTAGTAGTAATACTAGCTAACACTGATACTGAGCGCTCACTATATGCTAGACACTGTACAGAACATTTTCCTTATATCAGTGAATTCATCAGTCCTCATAACAATCCTATGAGAGGGGTCATCATTGATATCTCTAGCTTAGAGGAAAGGAAACTGAGGCACTGAGAGGTTGAGTAACCTGCCCAAGATTACACAGTTAGCAAATAGTAGAGTCATGATTCCCAGTCTTATTCCAAAGTATATACACTAAACTTCTATACCATAGGGCAGAATCTTACTGGTTTCAAATATTATTTAAGGGGCGCCTGGGTGGCTCAGTGGGTTAAAGCCTCTGCCTTCAGCTCAGGTCGTGATCCCAGGGTCCTGGGATCGAGGCCCACACCGGGCTCTCTGCTCAGCGGGGAGCCTGCTTCCCCCTCTCTCTCTTTCTGCTTCTCTGCCTACTTATGATCTCTGTCAAATAAATAAATAAAATCTTAAAAAAAAAAAAGATCATTTAAAAATTCTTGCAACCCCCTGCTTGTACTCTCTAATAAATAAATAAAATCTTTTTAAAAAATATTCTTGCAATCAATATCCTAATGCTAAAATATACATGTTGCATTTGAAATAAAATGTTAAACAAGGGAGTCTACATATTGAAGAAGTGAAAATGCAACTACAGAAGAGAAACTGCACAGCACTTTGAACTAATCACTTTTGTACAGGAAAAAAAAAAAAAAGCTCTAGGAAGGGAGCTTTTTTTAGGAGCTTTTTTAGGGCATCATGGTTAACTCAAACTTCCAAGAGCACTTGTTATAAAGGGTGAGCTAATTCTAAAAAAAAAAAAAAAAAAAGTCGTAAGACAGCATCAGATAAATATTCAGTAAGGGAAAAAGTTTGATTAATCTGAATACAAGCTTTTAAAATTTAAGGAAGACTCACATGTTGAGCTATGTCCATAAATAGGGATTCTCCCACTGCTGCATTTCTCTGTGACAGGAATATGGCCTTGTTTATGGACAGGTTAATAACGTTTGCCCCTTCCAAGTACTTCCCTTTCCATGGCCATTTGTACTCCTTTTTGCTGGGAGATTTTTCTTCCTGCTATAGTTTCACTTACTACTTGCAAGACGTCACCACCTTCTGTATCTGGCTGTTCCTTTTGGCCTCCTGAAAACAGTAATGCCCATGAATGTGAACTCCCTATTCCCACTGGAGAATTAAAAAATACTCACGCCTAAGGAAACTTTGTGTAATTAAGGGAACACAGAAATGTCCATAAGATGAAACATAATACAACTTTTGAAGCTGAGAAAGTGCTATACGACCATTTTAGATATAGAAAAGGATTTGATGGCTCAAGTTCAAATGATGATTCTATATTTACATGCAATGTGACTGGGCCAAAATCCTTCTGTAAATCTCAGTTTCTTCATCAATCACTGATATCATTGAAATAATACCTCATAAAGATGTTGGTAAGATTAAACAAGTTAATATACGGAAAACTCCTAGGACATCATCTTGCAACGGATAGGGACACAAATTTAGCTTCTTGCCTCAGGTCAGTTTCTATCAACAAGGACTAAGCTGCTAAAGGAACACTGGGAATTTTAAAAATCTCATGAATACCTTCTATCTCAGAGATACAAATATTTTCTGAGTACTTATCACTTGACAAGCATTGTGCTAAATTTATAAACAAGTATTGCAGATTACCAACTACATGACAAGTATTGCTTTAAATTTACAGAAAACGAAAAATGGGTACAACAAATCTCACTGTCAAAGCCTTATAGCAAATAAGCCAAATTATTTATATTGCTGTGGAATGGTTGTGGCTTTAAGTAAATGCCTTAGTGCCAGCTCAGGAAAGGATGGCATATAAGATCTTACTTCTATGAACATTACCTGATGGACAGTGGCTAATTTAAATTCAGTACAGAGGGAAATTCTGAAACCCGGACTGGTAGTATCAGTGAAGACTGTGTGAGTAGATGGGTTTTGTCTGCTCTGGCATACAACTGGGAAACAGGGACATAAGTACTATAGTACTTAAAAGAAAGTACTTAGAAGAAAAAGAAATCTAAAATTTAGATTCTTCAAGGGGAAACCCTGTCCTTATCTGTTATTCTGTGAAAGTCAAGGACTAACAGGACCCACATATTAATGAAGATAGGCAGTCATTTTAACTACAGGGGCCCAGCTTTCTGAATTATATTTTTATCTTAATACTTTTATGAAAACTGAATTTTAAGGCAACATAACAATAAACAAATTGGCATAATCTACGTGCCAGTCCCCATATGTGACATTACTCAATTTCTTCACAATCCATGTTTTTTAAAGTAAGTCAATTCTTAACAAAAATACAAAGAAATGGTACATGTAAACAACATGAAATAAAATTGTTCATTCCAAAAAAGCTTAAATAGGAAAAAAAAAAAAAAACCTTACTAATCTAATACTTTAATACTCGTGTTTTGTTTCCACCATCTTATCCTTTGGTACATTTTAATAATAACCAGATACCCCAAAACAAAAATATGTTTGTTTTGAAAAAAAAAAAAAAAAGACACATCTGCCACACAGCTAGCTAGCTATTCATGTGTACTAGAGTCACCTATACACCGATATGGTACTTATTCAGGGAGTATGTGTTATCAAGCTTACAATAATACACAGGATACAGATTTGGAAGGAAGATAAGAAGTACACGTTGAAATACATCTCTTGGTGACACACAGAAACTCTGTGACCTACTGTCTCTGTATTTTACAGGAGTTTATGAGAGAAAAAGAGCCTTTACCTTTCAAGACTTTAAAATCTAAGTTCAACCAAAGCCCACTGAGCAATCAAACAGAAGCAGCCAAATGTGTACTGATCTTATTTGGGGGGAAAGTTATCTTCCTTCAACTTCGGAAATTATCTGATACTAAAAACCTTTATTCATTTTTCTCAATATTATATCATTGCTCTCAGATTTGAAAAAAATACAAAGGGCAATTAATGCTTCCAGAAACCAAAATACCAGAAATTAATCACTATACCACCCCCTACACATTACAAATTGTTCACTAAAGATCACAGAGAAGACAATGAGCTATACAATAAGACAAACAGACCATTTTTATAAAAAATATAAAAACTTATGCAGTACACATGCCATAAAGAAGACAAAGATCAAACAAGAAGCTAATCAGTTAAGAACGTAGCAAATCATGGTATCTCTGCAGGAAATGTAATCTATACTATTGGAAAATCTCAACTATTATTACTTCAGGGTTCTGGTAAGAGAATCAAAATACAGTTAATAAATTATACTGAAAGTTTTTTTGTTTTGGGTTTTTTTTAAGGTTGTATTTATTTATGAAAGAGAGAGCAAGCATGAGCAGCAGGAGGCAAAGGAAGAGCCGGGAGTCTGATGCAGGACTCCATCACGGGACCCTGGGATCACGGCCTGAGCCAAAGGCAAGATGCTTAACCAACAGAGCCACCCAGATGCCCCAGACTGAAAGATTTTTTGATATATTTAACATTAAGCACTTGACTATGAGAAAACCGCAGACCAATACCACCTCACAAAAGATCCTGGTCTATATAAGAACATAAAAGGGATTCGAGTTGTCAAGACACGTACAGCAGTATCCACAAGTTTATATGGGAGGTTACATAAGTTTTTAAGCTCAACATGTCAAAGATAATATCTACTTCAATTCAGATCTGAATAAGAAAAAAAAAGTTATTTGAGAAAAAATTTATCCAAATGTCCATGCTTTTTAGAAAGGAAAAATCTTCAGTTGATGATGCTCCAATACTCAGTTAAGTAAACTTCTCCAGAAACTCAGTAAAAATATTTCCAGCAACACTCTTTAATTTGTGGCTTTATCAACCTGAATTCTGCTCAGAAAATTTCCCTGAGGGAAGATCCACATTTTGGTATTTCATATCTCTCAAATGTATCTGAACATGGTTAGGTCCTGAGAGGTCTTGAAGCCCATCTCTCTCTATATATATACGTTCCCCTATGTATATCTATTCAATAAATGGACAATTTGTAAGATTTTAAGGTATAATCTAGGAAATGATAATTTATTAACCCTATTCTAATGGATTATTTTTAAATTTAACTTGAATAATTAAATACTAATTAATATCACATCACACCTACCGGAATAGCTAAAATCAAAAACACAAGAAACAAGTAGTACTGGTGAGGATGTAGAGATGTAGAGAAGATGTAGAGTACTGCGAGGATGCAGTACCAGTGGGAATGCAAGGTGGTGCGGCCACTCTGGAAAACAATTTGGAGGTTTCTCAAAACATTAAAAATAGTACTATCCTACAATCCAGCAATCGTACTACTATTTACCAACAAAATACAAAAACACTAATCAAAGGGATATATGAACGTCTATGTTTATTGCAGCATTATTTACAATAGCCAAACTATGGAAGCAGCCCACATTTCAACTGACAGGCGAATGGATAAAGAAAATATGAGATACACACACACACACAAACACACACATGCACATACACACAAATGGAATATTACTCAGCCATAAGAAAGGATGAGATCTTGACATCTGAAACAACATGGATGAACCTAGGGGGTATTATGCTAAATGAAAGAAGGGACAATCACAAAATGGGTTAAATGTGCAACTCATTTTCATTCCACATTATTTTCTGTCATCATCTTTCCTGAACTCCTTCATATTCCTTCTGTTGTAGAAGTAAATACCTCATTTTAAAACAGGTACCAGATAACAAGGAATCCACAGCAGCTATTAAGAACAGAAAATCTACTTGCAGTTGTATATAGCCATTTGGCCTTACTCCCTTGAGCGCAAACATGGATGCACATAGATGCAGCCATTGCCAGAGTAAATGAGTGTAGCAGATAACCTATTATAATAATACATTAGATCATAAAATAATCTGCTCTAGGAGTCCTTGTATGTAACTTCACTATTAATAGCATTACACTGTATGACAGAGCTGAAGAAATTTCTACTGTAAGAATATGAAAAAATAAAAACATTAACTATTCATAAATTGCAAAACTGAGAAGTAATTTTTTTTTTTCTAGCAAGTTTACTCCTGAGTCACACAACTAACCAGTAAAATCTGTGATGGTTAAATTATTAAAACCAAGAAAAATTAAATGGAATCCAACAGGAAACAAGCTAAAAACAAAGATTTATATATATATTTAAGAAGTTTTCCAATTCCTTCTTTATTAGCCTAAATTGGATTTGGTCTACCAAATCACTTCCAAATGGCAGGAGCAAATTAAGTTTTTTGGGGAGGAAAAAAAATGAAAAAGATTTGTTTGGGTTATTCTGAATAAAAGGTATGCTATTTAAAAACTGTCACAACTACCTACTAACTGAGATCTGTGTTCTTGGAAGAGCCCCATAGATTTGGGGGCACCAAAATCTCCAAAGAAATTTATTACATAGGCTTTATGTAGAAAACATTGAGTACTCTTGGAGATAAAATTATAATCTCACATTGCTCCACCAATCCAGGATGGAATGAGATGCCTCTACTATTGTTCCATAAAACCCCACAATATCAAGAAAAAAAGCCACACTGAAATCAATTATTTTTATTAAAAGTACAAAAATAATGTAAGGTAACAAACCAAGCAAAAAGAAATAAATTCAGTACAAATTAGACCCTCTTGGGGCAGAAGAGTAGGACTACTTGAGGATAAAACCTAGCCAAATGATAAATCAAAATAAGGAACGCATGAAAGGAGAAACTATGATAAAATCCACCTAAGAGGTGAATCAGAATAAAGAACTCAGGAAATAAAGAAGCTAGGGTAAAGGACCAAATGTTGAATACAGTACTTAATGTATTAAATGCAAATACACTAAGAATAAACAACTCCAACAATTAGTGTTACACTTGGATCACCCTGATTGGCCCAGGAGGCCCCAATCTGTACTTGCTGTCCCTACATGCTCATCATTAGCACACCTTTTCTCTCTCAAAAAAATCCCAGTCTGGGGGTGCCTGGGTGGCTCAGTGGGTTAAAGCCTCTGCCTTCAGCTCAGGTCATGATCCCAGAGTCCTGGGATCGAGCCCCGCATCGGGATCCCTGCTTGGCGGGGAGCCTGCTTCCCCCTCTCCCTCTCTGCCTGCCTCTCTGCCTACTTGTGATCTCTGTCAAATAAAAAAAAAAAAAAATCCCAGTCTGGATAAGTCATACGGTCATTCAAGATTTATAACACATTATGGTTCATAATTAGACAAAGTTATTAAATATTTAGAAATGAGGAAAGAAATCTGAGAGGGATATAAGAATACAAATTTCCACATCTACAGCATATAGTTAGTCAATATAGGCTTTAATTATAACATGATGTTATTTAAAATAATTAATGTTATGTATGTTGAAGAAAGAAAATATAATTATGTCTGCAACTTATTTTAAAATCCATTTTAAAAAAGATGGAATGATGGATGATAAGATGAACACATGATAAAGAAATCAAAGTAAAATGTTAATTGTAGAATGTGGGTGATGCGTATTTGAGTATTCAGTGTAAAATTCTTTCAACTTTTCTGTATGTTTGAAAATTGCACAAAAAAATGTTGAAACGTACCTAACATTAATAACAGCTGTTTTTGGATGCCGTAATTTTTTTTTTAAAGATTTTATTTATTTATTTGACAGACAGAGATCACAAGTAGGCAGAGAGGAAGGCAGAGAGAGAGGAGGAAGCAGGCTCCCCGTGGAGCAGAGAGCCCGATGCGGGGCTCGATCCCAGGACCCCAGGATCACGACCCAAGCTGAAGGCAGAGGCTTCAACCCACTGAGCCACTCAGGCGCCCCTGGATGCCATAATTTTTTAGTGAATTGTTTTTTGCTCTCATCTCTGAACATTTCTATTTTCGTTTTGTTATAATGTATCAATCTACAAACATATCATTTTATAACTATGATGCTAGTTTTAAGAAGCGTGGCTTATTATCTGCTATCTATCAGTTTCTACCACTAAATTATTAAAACTCAGAACTTACAGCCCAGAACTGTGTCTTATTCATCACTGTATCTCCAGTGACCAGTCCTGTGCCTGATTCTCAAATAAATACTTGCATAGTTAATGAAGTCATGAAGTAAATGCAGAAATAGGATTATTTGACTGAGGACATAGGATATATGATGGAGGCCAACATGGTCCTCGGTCCAGACACCCTGCCCCATCCACTTATAGAAGGAAAATGAAATCTTTTTAAAACATTTGCGATTACAATAGAGATAGCAGCCCAGGGCAAAGTTCATCATTAAAACTTGGAAGTAGTGTTTACACAGGTCCTATGTTTAGTGCTAATAGTCATTGGCAAAAGTATTATAAAACCATTTTGCTTCATTTAACATATAAATATGTTATCTTGAAAATGCCACTGAAAAAGTTAAGGGACATCACATGGATATACATTCGTATAACCATTCAAGATCATACTACTAATACATATAAAATTTTAATGCATATATCCTTTAGTACAACAATACTATTTCTAGGAATTTATCCTAAGGAAATAGACAAGGCACACATGTTTATACAAAAGGCTGTTCAGTGCAAAACTGTTCATAATTACAAGTATTTGGAAATAATTTCTGTGCCTATAAAAAGGAGACTGGTTAGATGATAATATAGTATAAAATAGAACACTGTTGTAGTCATTAAGAAGATGAGACAGACTTACCAAAAGGATATTCACAACTTACCTTTAAGTAATCCAACAGGATTACTAAACCAGAACACTGTGTAAAGTACTGTTTCATATTTTAAAAATACATGTTTATTTCTATTCACTCAACTTATTTTTTCACATATGCGAAATATCTGAAAAGATATATAGCAAAATGATAATGGCTTATTTCTACTGGAGATTACAAAGGCATATTTATTTTGTACTTTAATTGTCTAAGTTGTTTGAAATTTTTATCTGTATTACTTTATACAGAACAATAGTTCTTGCCAGTTGGAAAGAAACAGTGAAAAGATATCCCAAATAGAGAAGCTAAAAGATAAGAAATTCTGATCCCTCTGGGAAGAAATATTTAACAGGGCCAGGTGTTATATCACTACTGCTTGCCCCTTTGTGTTCCTATCTTAATCTTCCCATCTATGGATTGATCCCACTCTCCTAGAAGCTAATCACTTCACTTCAGTCTAATCCTTACTCTTGGTCGGTCTGGTATTTGAGAAATGAGGACGTTTCATTATACAGTAGTCCCCCTTTATCCACAGGGGACCCCAAGTTGATGCTAAAAACTGCAGATAGTACCAATCTCTATACACTATGTTTTTTCCCACACATGCATACCTTGATAGTTTAATTTATAAATTAGGCACAGTAGGAGATTAACAGTAACCAATATAAATAAAATTATAAAATACTGTAACAGAAGTTATATGAATATGGTCTTTCTCAAAACACTGTATTCACCCTTCTTTTTCTTGTGTTGGTGTGAGATGACTGAATACCTACACCATGAGATGCAGTGAGGTGAATGACAGAGGCGTTGTGACAAAGCGTTGTCTTTCTCTACTGACCTCCTGAGACTTCTATTGACTTGACCATATATCAGCAGAAGGATCATCTGCTTCCAGACGATGAGTGACTGAAAGGATGAAGAGCAAAACCACGGAGAAGAGGGGACGACTATACTCTAATTTGCACAGTTACTACCGCATTCATCTTTACTGACCAACGACTTATTTTATGACCTGGAGCATGAATTCAGAAATTCTTCCTCAGGGGCACCTGGGTGGCTCAGTCATTAAACGTCTGCCTTCAGTTCAGGTCATGATTCCAGGGTCCTGGGATCAAGCCCCACATCGGGGTCCCTGCTCAATGAGAAGCCGGCTTCTCCCTCTCCCACTGTCTCTCTGTCAAATAAATAAACAAAATCTTTACGACCCCCCCAAAAAACAGAAAAGAAAAAGAAATTCTTCTTCAATAACCAGGATTTTATGTATCTCTTTACCAAGAAACTGAAGAAAGCAATCCCAGACACTTCACATCTAACCCAGTAACCCATCAGAGAGAAGAGATACAAGAAACCAATAGAAAGCCAAAAAATAAAATCATCTGCCTGGGTCTAGTAAGATTAAGGTTTGGGCTTTTCTGGTAATAAACATGCCAGAAATGGACAAATTTAGGGCTAGTAAGTGCTTTCACAGTAACACAGTCCTAACCACATTATTAATAGAGTTCCTATTCTGCTACCATAAACATCAACCACTATTCAAAGGCTGACTTTTACCATCTGAACAGAAAAACCAAAGGGCAAACCAAATCTTGCATTAATCACAAAATATCAACTGCATCATTATGTGCTCAAATAAGCCATATATAACTGGAGCAAAGGACTGAAGTTAATTCCCTTTTCAACTAACCTATCTCTGCACCACTTTTTTTATTACAATGTTTCTTTATAATAACTATAATATTTTTATCATAATCATCATTTTAAGAATTTTGAGAACTGTTTCAATGAAGAAAAGTACAAAGATTAGCAAAATGAACACCTATGTATCCACTCTCTATAAATGGCAATTATCAATGAATAACGTTTGACAGGTTAAGATAAAGAATTAAAACACTCCAGGTGTATCTGAACTTTTATTTCATGTTACTCTCTCTCCCATCCACGTAAAAGTATTACATTTTCAAATCTATCTTTATATTTATACACACACACAAACAGGTACACAAAATCACAAACAATACGAAATGCAGTTTTATATGGGTTTTTAAAATTTGCATAATGTTCTCTTCTAGTATCATACTGAATTTTAAAGTTAAAATTTTGTTTTAGTAACTTATGCATGTTAACATATATATGAGTATAATTCATTTGCATCCCATCATATAAATATATCATTCTAACGTTTTCTAATTTTTTTTGACAAGTCATTTTGGTTTTTCCTATTTATTCTTTAAATTCTTATAAGTGATGCTACAATCATGAGCACTGTCCAATGAATGGTTTAGCAACTCTCTCTACAGGACTTCTTAAACTGGGTCTCCTTAGCTTCCAGGATTAGAATTCAGAGACAGACCATAAACTTGGAAAGGGGAAAAAAACAGGTCTTCATTTCACAAATGTCTGACTGAAATTTAACATTTCAGTGATGTGGAAACAACAAAACAGTAGAATTAACAATATTAACAATACCCATGACCAACAGATAACCAATAGAAATCATAGATATTTTACTATTTTATTCAATTTGTTAGATAACTTAGATAGTTTATAAACTGTATCACCTTGTCTAATATTTTGATAATTCTATTTCAGTATGGTTATCTTTTGTATTTCTATATATTTAATTCATTTAAAAATTATTCTGTGAAGAAGTATATAGGTGCCAGACTGTCAAATCTGCCCACAACATACAAAGAAGTTAGTAACCAGGGCGCCTGGGTGGCTCAGTGGGTTAAGCCTCTGCCTTCAGCTCAGGTCATGATCTCAGGGTCCTGGGGTCGAGCCCCGCGTCAGGCTCTCTACTCAGCAGGGAGCTTGCTTCCTCCTCTCTCTCTGCCTGCCTCTCTGACTACTTGTGATCTCTCTCTCTCTCTGTCAAATAAATAAATAAAATCTTAAAAAAAAAAAAAAAAGAAGTTAGTAACCAATTGTAAGATATTAGCAAATTGCTTACCCAAACTAATTATAACAATTTACTTTCCTACCAGCAATAAATGAATCTTCATTTTCCCATATCCTTATCAACACAAGAACTTTCAGACTTTTAAATATTTTTCTATGTTGATGAGTAACAAACGGCATCTCAATCTTATACTTTTCAAATTCTTGATGACCAATGATATTACAGACATTTTAATATGTTAATTAACCATTTAAATATCACCTACAAACTGCTGGTTCAGCTCATTTACCTATTTTTCAACTGAGTTGTCTTTTCTTATGAATTCATGGTTTTTAATTGGTAATTAGTAATTAATATTAATCATTTACATGACAACTACCTTCTAGCTTATAAGTTTCCACATATAATTTATGATATCTTTTGTAATATAGAATTTTGGTTTTTAAATTTGTCAAATTCAATGTTCCTTTATAATCTGTACTTCTTTCTGTCTTATTTAAAAAGACCTTCTTTACTGATATCATAAAATATTCTCCTTATATAACAGCATTAAAGTTTTATTTAACATTTAGATTTTTATTTTTGTTCTTTTTATTTATGATATAAGGTAATCATCTAATTTCACTTTTCTACAGATCACTTTTATTGCCTTTGTACCAGTAACAACTGTTAACACACACTGAACACATACTATAATCCAGGCACTATGCTACCAGATCCTGTGTGTGGGTTTGTGCATATTTTTAACAAAATTTAGGCAATCTGCACAAGATCTGCAAACTCGATGCTGTTTATTTCAATCTACTGAATTACCTTCTCATTCCAGGATGAGAAACAGACTCTAAATATAAACTCAACAAGATTTGTAACAAGTGAGTGTAAAATGTGAAGAAATAATTGATAGAAATCACTCAGCAAACTGTTGAGAACTACCGGTGCAGAGGTTATGAATGCTGCCCTGAGTACCCAGAAAGGCGCACTGAAGCCACCAGCAGTCCTCAGGGTATCGGGACCACGTAGGGCTGCAGGTTCCCCTGTACGCCAAGGGATGGTCAGATAAAGTGCCTGGGGCTGGCAGAGAAGGGGAGGAAAGCCCCTTAAGGGCAGGAATGGCACTACAGAAGGATACCTATGCCCCTGGTGCCGCCCAGCCCTTGCCTTAGTCCTCTGCGCGGCAGGCTTCAGAGATACACTGGGAGGCCTCAGGCCTTGGGCCCCAACAGGCCTTGCACAGACAGCCCACCCTATCGCTTCTCAGAGGCCGGCACACTCACACATGGCCACAGTGGTCAAGGTCATGGGTGGTGATATACCTTCAGACAAACCGGGAAGCTATACTGCGTCTCCAGGCCTCTGTCGCAGCCCGCAGGCCCGTCAGCACTGCCACTGCTGAGCCAGGGCCACCATGAGCACCATGAGCCAGGGCCACCATGATGCTTCATGAGCATCATCATCACCATCTTTCAAAGGCCACTATAAATCTCTACTTCCTTCAAGTCTCCTCAGATTCTGCTTGAACCTAACATTAAAGCAATGTCTTCACTGATACAGAACAACGGATTTTATAAGTGGATGATAAATTTAAATAGAAAGTACCAGATTTAGATCAAAATTATTACAGAAGTAACCAAAATTTTAGCTCTGATCACTTGTGTCCCACAGAAAGGGACCTTAGCTTTGTTCCACTGTTTTAGGTTACCAGGCTGTGCCACTAGGTAAGTGTGTCACCACTATGATCTTTCTTGTTCAGGGGGCTAGCATCGTGTCTCAGATCCCTTCAATCTACAAACCTCTTGCCTAAAGCACTTAGACCTCCTTACATCCCTATTATGAGTGCCACCTTGTCACAGAACACTTTGGAGAAACATCTGTGTGAGAGGTTTTTGTGAGGTTTTGTGGGGGGTAGGAGTAATGTATTTTATATACTACCAAATAGAAAGCAGACAGCCACTATAATCAATGAATAAATAATACACATGCTGCTTATTAAAACAATAGTCCCTGAAATTGGTTAAGACCTCATCCTCATAAGAATCTTTTGGTTAAATAAACCCGCCTTAGGCTTGATACCCAAGGATACTGTGAGAACAAATCCACTAAATGACCTTTTACAAAGTTAACCCATATTTTAAAGTCATTTAATGTTATAGACTTGTTTACTTTTCTTGATTTGAGTGAACCTGTATTTTTCCTACTGTAATGAGAAAAAGTTATTTCCACTAAATACATAAAGTATTTAACACAGTGCCAGCATACATAAGCTCTTATTATGTATAATTACCATTATTAAGTTACTGAGATTAGTTATTTCTGTTGTTATAAAGCAATTTCACACTGATACTCTATTTACCCAATCTACCAGGGACAAATTCCTTTATTAGCAAGATCAACAATGCTAACACACACACAAAAAATTGACAATTTATAGCAAGTAGCTAAAGTATTCACTGAGAGAGTTCAAGAAGAAAGTGATTTAAGGGGCACCTGGATAGTTCAGTCAGTTAAGTGTCTGTCTTCCACTCAGGTCCTAATCCTCAAGCTCCTGCTCAGCGGGGAGCCTGCTTCTCCTTCTCCCTCTCCCTCTGCCCTTCCCCGCTGGTGCGCACGCGTGCGTGCGCGCTCTCTCTCTCCTACATGTGTTCTATCACTCTGAAATAAATAAATGAAATTTTTTTAAAAAAGTGGTTTCAGTTTTTAACTTACATGTTAAAACAGTATCTCACACCTCATACATATCTCATGACCAGTATGGAGTCACCTCCTCAAAGGTTCATCTATATGTTTATCCCTCTCCCCCATTGCCCCACCAATTCATTTTATTCTGTAACCCATTAAGAGGAAGCAAAGATAAAACAATGTCACCTATATGCCTAACAAACTTAAGGATCATAATAATGGTAAAACTTGATCAAGAGAAAGAAATTTATACAAAAAATAAACTATAAGAATCATCATTCATCTCAAATTCTCTGAAAGTTAATGTTATCATTACGTTCTCTAAGCCTACCTAAATCTTAATCAAACCTGCTCATCCTTAAATATAAGCATTTCTGATATATTTATCTAACATAACCATTCAACATTTTTCTTAATTATTATTACTACAGTAGTATTATCTTTTTTAACTTTCATTGCAAATGTCAGGATTCCCCACACTGCCACTTAAATGTTCTTCTGTGGACTACCTATAGTTTTCTAATAGAAAATATATTTAGACAACAAATTCGAATTTTACAGCTTAAATGCTTATGAAATAATTTTTTAAAACAAAAACATCTGCAATGTACACATATCCTATTTAATTATATGAAATCTTGTCTTACCAGGCTAAAATTATACATCTTTAAGAGGAAAGTCATAACATAAAAATGGAAAATATTGATTACTTCATCAACACAAAAAGATCTCCTAAATTATCCAGCATAGATTAAATATCAAATCAATAACAACATTTTGAATGATACTTGTGTGGTGGTTAAATGAAGAATATTTTACTTGAAATTAATTGACTTTGAAAAAGTTGCTACAAAGCTATTCTAAAGTACAGAAATAAAAGAAAATGGAAATCTACTTCAGTACTTCTACTTATGATCCAGCATGCAATGGAATAAAATATAACATGTTAATTTTGACTACCTAGAAGGCAGGGGAAAACTTATTAAAATTTCACATCTATAAGTTGAAATAAACTTAAAGGTCATCTAACTCAATCTAAATTTTAGTAAAAAGGGATCGTATCATGAAACTACAATATGTTTAAACAAGAAAATAACAAAGAAAAAATCCAATGTATTAATTAATAAACATTTGGGGGTGGTATTGGGGGAGGGGATAAGGTTCTAGATTATAATGACAGGAATCATATAAAAGCTCAATTTATATTATTATGTTCTACCAATCCCTCCTTGAGCCAGATTTATTCAACCAGAAACTCTTGAAGTTTGGAAACAGCCAGATGCTCACACAAATTATTTCTCTTGAATCTAGAAAGAACAATCTTATGTGTACAGAAAGCACTTCAAAATTATAAATGATGGCCCACAGAATAAGTGTGCATGTGTATATATACATTTACATATATAAATGGTGATCAGTGGAAATTACTACATACTATTATTACTATTATCTAAAAACAATACATAGTATCAATTAAAGGGTATTCCCCTTACTACTAAATTAGAATTACAATAGCTTTAAAAATTAAGGTGATTCTTATTTCTGGCAAATGATAAAACAAAAAACTGTTACAGGGCAAGAAGCCAATTAGGCATATACTTTCAATAAATGTCCTTAATTCCAGTGACAGACATCTAGTCATCATTTTCCAAGAACACATTCATGAAGGTTTTTCTAACTAATGTTAGTCTCATTTCAATGAATATTTTGCTATTATATACCCACTATTCTAGGCTTATGAAACTAATACTTTAGATGTTAGGTTATTAGTATTTTATAGGCCTGATCATTTAAAAAAATTACAGAGTTTTATATAACTCAAACTTCAGTAAGCTGAAGAGAATAAAGAAAAAAAAGAAGAAAAGAAGCACATGAATTTACTCAATAAGTTACTAAGCATACTGATAAACTGAAATTAGCAACTAATATTTCCAGAACCCAGCACCTAATTGGCCCAAGAATAATAAAAAATTTCCTTCAAAAAAAGTAATGTCCCAGGGAACCTGGGTGGTTCAGTCAGTTAAGCACTTGCCTTCATCTCAGGTCATGATCCCAGGTCCTGGGATCGAGTGTCAGATTGGGCTCCCTGCTCAGCGGGGAGTCTGCTTCTCCCTCCACCTACCCACGCCCAACTTGTGCTCACTCTCTCTCTTTCCCAAAAATAAATTTTAAAAATCTTAAAAACAAAAACAAAAACAAAAAAACAGTTTCCCAGATTAAACTCAAATAAACTAAATGATACTTGGTTCAGGCAATCCACCCACTTGGTTCAGATCACAGGGCCATTGGGCCTTCTCAATCAATACAGACAATTCCTGGGTTGGACCAAGAGAGGATTAAATTACCACCACTCAAATCTGCAGCAAATCTCTATTACTACCATAGTTCTTCCTCACACTGTCCTATTTCTGACCTTGAGAAAGGTGCTATCTCATCTTCATATTTTACTTTTTATTCTATTTCTAATATCTTCCTACAGGGCTACCTCTGTTGATAATTCTCAGGCAACAATTCTCACTTCCACTGAACTGATCCATTTTCTCCTAGCCTTCAATAACTATTTACTTTCAAATGTTTCTATCTGACCAAGCTTTAAATTGGACTATTAACCCTATCACCAACTGCACACCCTCCATCACAATCTGTGATGGCCAGTTTACTACGCTAAATTTAAAAAAGTATCTTCCAATAGTTGAAGTCATAATTGAGCATAATTAGAAGATACATACTTTATGAAACATTTCAGGAAGGGAGAAAAGAATTATGAATAGTAAAACTATGTTTAATCCCAACCAAAAAACTATATCTACTCATTTAAAGTAATGTAAATTACCCCAAAGCCCACACCATATATCACACTTTCAAAGCCTCTTCACAAGTCAATGAAATTTGGGTTTTTATAGGGAAAATGTAACTATATTTGATATAAAAGAATATTAGCATAATAACAATGTTTAAAAATTAAGGTTACAACTCATGAACAGTGTACCCCATAATTAGCCTACAATTACTACTATTATAAAGGCATATTAACTCAAGTTCCAAATAATTTTTTTCAACTGAAAAAAGTTTTTTTTTTTTTTTCCTGTGGGCAAATAAAATCAACTAAAAAAAAAATCCATTTCAGAAAATTCATCTCATGATTACAGATAGATTTTATGTTCCTGGTAAGAACATGTGACTACAAAATGAAAAGAAATACTTAGGTTTTTAAATGCTCCCTGTAAATGCATTCTGACAAATTTTTAAGACTTTAGGTGAAAGATTAGAAAAGTGTCAAACTAAGTTTGGGGAATACCGCCTATCATCTCAAAGCTATTTTACACAAAACCTTAATTGTAAGGACCTTGGGAAATATGCTGAAAATATACCCTTGGAACCTTTATTATTCAACTAGTCGAATTTACAGTCATTTGCTAAAACCACTAACTCCCTATAGCATACCGTGAACTTATTAAGATTGTCATTTTAATTCTTACAGCAAAGATAGCTCAAGTACAAACTGTAGGTTAAAAAAAATTTGCTTTTAAGTCTACTCTTATTTCCATACACATTCTAGATAATACTTACTGAATTTTTCAGACCACTTCAGAGTAAATATAAAGCTAATATGAGTGTTGTTATATTGTGTTGCACTGGGCTTAAAAATCACTAACCGTAAAAATATCTCTTATCGGGGGCGCCTGGGTGGCTCAGTGGGTTAAAGCCTCTGCTTTCGGCTCAGGTCATGATCCCAGGGTCCTGGATCGAGCCCCGCATTGGGCTCTCTGCTCAGCAGGAAGCCTGCTTTCTGTCCTCTCTCTCTACCTACTTGTGATCTCTGTCAAATAAATAAATAAAATCTTTAAAAAAAATCTCTTATCAATTTCATAATGCCTTTCAAAAAGCAACAACAAATACAATACTTCCATCTCTGGCCAAGAGAAGCAACAGAGACTGTATTTACCCACCTACTTGAAACAAACAAAAGCAAATAAAATATATTAAACAGTTCTTAGGACAGTGGACATCAGGAAATAAAAGACAGTGATGCTGAAGAGACAGGAAACAAACAAAATGAGCCCTACGGCTATTTTGACCTACTGCCCTGAGACAGATTCAAGGCTGAGGCACAGAAAGGAAGAATACAGGTAGCTCTCAGTTAACTTCCTCAGTTAAGGAGAAGGAACTGAAAGTCAAGTCTGAAAGTCAAGTAACCAAAGTAGCTAAAATCACAGGACAGAGAAGTTGAGACTAGAGAATTACATGGAGAGAAACCCAGAGGTCTACAGATGGTCTCCTTGCATAGTCAGCTGAGTATTGACCAAAACTTGCATAAAAGGAGATTACCTGAGGCTGGGAAGAAGCTCTACCCATAATGATAATGAAAACAGTATTCAACACTCACAAAGAGACCAAGATAGTGCCTATTTCACCAGCCAGACTGTAAAACTTAATTCACAATGCACTGGGAGAGGTATAGGATTTTGCCTCAATAGTGGGGAATAGTTATTCGTAAACTGAATGCTCCTCTGTTACTGCCTAATAAATCTTATAATCAAGGCCCCAAAGGATTAAAAATGCTTACATTCCAAAGTAAAGCTCAATGACACTGACAGAAATACAAAAATATACAGCATCCAAAAACGTAAAATTTCAATTTGTGAATCCACTCCAATCTTACCAGGCATGCCAAGAAGCAGAAAAGTACATTCTATAATGAGAAATTAATCAATCAAAACTGACCCAGAGCTGACCGAGATGGTGAAATTAACAGAGTACATTTAACTAAATTCAATATATTCAAAATGTAAGGTGTGAAAGATATAAAAAAGATCCAAACTGTACTACCAGAGATGAAAATTATAATATCTGAGATGGAGAAACATAATAGGATTAATAGAAGATGAGACATACAGCAGAAAAGATGAGTGAACTTAAAGACATGCCAGTAAAAACTGTTGTGAAAATCCATGAGCTGTGGGACAACTTTAAGTGGTCCAATAAATGTGTAATTACAGAAAAAAGCAAAAATATTTGATGAAATAAATGGCTGAATTTCTCCAAATTTGATAAAATTATTTATTCACAGATCTAAGAAATGTAACAAATCCAAAATATAAGAAACATGAAGAAAATTACACCGAAGCACAGTATAATCAAATTTCTCAAAACCAGTATGAGAAAATCTTAAAAAGAGCAAGGGAAAAAGAAAGGCACACTGCATACACAGAAAAAAAGGCACGATTACAGCAGATTTCCAACTGGATATAATGCAGGAAGAGATAACACAGTAACATATTTAAAGTACAGACATGTTACATATAATCACCCTAGAATATGTGTTTAACTTATACACAGATTATACTAAGTCCCCAAATCTCTATACTCCAAATTCCAAATCAGGAAATTTTATGGTTCTAAAATGAAATTCACCATTAAAAAAAAAAAATTCAGGTTTGTTTCATTATCAAACCCATTTTTAACATGTAAATCAATAAACATACATCAATTCTGATTCTCAAGTAAATACCATTAGCACAAAAACAGCACGTTAACACTCTTACAATTCAAGAACAGCATATCACAAAAACATCAAAGTGTGACCTCAGATACCAACATAACTATTACAGCTTCAGTTTCTTGGCTTGTTCTTACCTCAGTGCATTAAAGAATTCAAAATTTAAAAAATGCTTTGATATTCTCAAATTTAAAAAGGGTTTTCTCAAATAAGGGTAACTGGATTCAGAACATAAATTTAAAATAAAAGTAAATTTAAAATAAAAAGTAGGGGAGAAAAGACATACATTTATAAAACATCTCATAACTTAGTATTATTAGTACATGCCAAACTTAGTAATATTGAATAATAAAAAGAATATTAATATTGGCTGTAATGATCAGAGACATTGAAGTAGGTTACTGCTTTCCCTAGGTCTTCAGAATTGGTAACATTTTGATTGATGGAGAAGAAAATAAGAGATAGCAGTAATTAAAAGCAAGAAGAAAAAAAGGAAAGTTGGAACTAAGCAACGATAAACAATAATGCAAAGGGCATAAAGAATAAAAGGATTAAAAGAATCTCAGATTTAGAAAGGAGAAACCCAACAAAAACTACCAGAGTAATTTCAATATAATGGTGAAAACTAAAAAAAGACCGTAAGAAATTACAAAAGTAAGGATAGCTGAGATGGGGGAACAAAAATCTGGCCGTTTGAATTGTAACTATATTACTGAACCAATCTACAGGAAGGACAGGTGGCAAATCCTAACTCAAACAGTTTTCATTTTAAACAAAATTTTAAAACAACAATGAAACTTATAAAGCAGATGATAATATATATGTAAATATTAATGACTTATTTAAATATCACTATATTATAATGCTCTGACCATGCTATTGGCATGAGAAAATGTACTTTATACCACTATAGTAGGTGATAATCATTTTTTAAAAGCACATTGGGGTACCTGGGTGGCTCAGTGGGTTAAAGCCTCTGCCTTTAGCTCAGGTCATGATCCCAGGGTCCTGGGATCAAGCCCCACATTGGGCTCTCTGCTCAGCGGCAAGCCTGCTTTCCTTCCTCTTTCTCTGCCTGCCTCTCTGCCTACTTGTGATCTCTGTCAAATAAATAAATAAAATCTTTAAAGAAAAAAAAAAAGCACATTAATACATAACAAAGAGAGACAAAATGAGGAGACAAAGGAATATATCCCAAAGGAAAGAAAAGCACAAAACTACAGCAAAGGAGCTAAAACAAAAATAAACAATAGGTCTAACAAAGTATTCAAAGTAATAGTCATAAAGATACTCACAATATTAAAAAAAAAAAAAAGGAGTGGAGAATCAGAGTGAGACCCTTCAGCAAAGTGATAGAAAATATACAAAGGAAGCAGTCAGAGATGAAGAATTCTTTAACTAAAATAAAAACACACTAGAGGGAATCAATAGCAGACTGGATGTTGAAAAAATGGATCTGCAATCTGGAAGACAAGATAATGAAAAGCAATAAAGTTGAACAGCAAAAACAACAAATAATAGAAAATGAGAATAATAGAAAAAAACAACAAAAAATAGAATGTAGAAAATAATCAGTGACATCATCACGTATAATAACATTTGCATTATAGGGATCCCAGAAGAAGAGAGAGGGAAGGGGATAGAAAAACTTATTTGAAGAAATAATAGCTGAAAACTTCCCTAATCTGGGGAGGAAACAGACACCCAGATGTGGGAATCACACAGACTCCCAAACAAAATTAACCCGAAGAGGACTACACCAGGATACATAGTAATTAAAATGGCAAAAAGCAGTGATAGAGAATTTTTAAAGCAGCAAAAGAAAAGTTACATACTATAAGGCTAGTAACTGAATTTTCAGCAGA
The DNA here is from genome assembly GCF_963455335.1 of Martes martes. Taxonomy (NCBI): domain Eukaryota; kingdom Metazoa; phylum Chordata; class Mammalia; order Carnivora; family Mustelidae; genus Martes; species Martes martes. The sequence goes on along the minus strand of NC_137889.1, from coordinate 21,620,006 downwards.
AACTTCAGGCCAGAGAGTGGCATGATATATTCAAAGTGCTGAGAAGAAAAAGCCTCCAACTAAGAATACACTACAAGGTTATCATACAAGGAATACACTACAAGGATATCATTCTATATCACTCAGAATAGAAGGAGAGATAAAGAGTTTCCCAGGCAAACAAAGTTAAAGAAGTTTATCACCATTAAGCCAGCCTTACATGGCACATTAGAGGGAATTGTTTGAGTAAAAAGAAAAGGCCATAACTAGAAGAAAATCATGAAAGAAAAAAATTTCAGAGGTAAATGCAAACATACAACAAAGGTACTAGACTAACTTATAAACTATTTTGCAAGTGCAAGCACAAAACCAGAGGCACCTGAGTGGCTCAGTCAGTTAACTGTCTGCCTTCAACTCAGGTCACCATCCCAGGGTCCTGGGATCAAGTCCCATATTGGGCTTCCTGCACAACTGAGAGTCTGCTTCTCCCTCTGCCCCTCCCTAATCTTCCCTCTCCCCTTCTCTTTCAAATTAAAAAACAAACAAACAATACAAAAGCAGCAAAATCAATTATACCTAAGAAACTCAGTCAAAGGATTCACAAAATAGGAGGATATAAAATATGGCATCATATACATAAAACAAGGAGGGATTAAAATATAGTACTTTTTAGAATGAGTTCAAATTTAAGCAACCATCACCTTTACATATAGACTGCTATATACATAAGATTTTATATATGAACCTAATAGTAAACACAAACCAAAATCCTATAATAGATACACACACAAAGCAAAAGGAATCTAAGTATAACAATAAAGAAAGCTATGAAGCCACAAGAGAAGAGAGCAAGAGAAGAAAGGAACAGAGAACTTCACAAACAAATGAAAAGTAAGTAATAAAATGGCCATAAGTACATACCTGTCACCAATTACTTCAAATGTAAATGGGCTAAATGCTCCCAAATCAAAACACATACAGTGACTGAATGAATAATAAAACAAGAATCATCTATATACTGCCTCCAAGAGACTCATTTCAGACCTAACAACATATGCAGATTGAAAGTGAGGGGATGGAAAAACATTCATCATGCAAATGGAAGCAAAAAGAAAGCTATGATAGCAATGGTTTTATCAAGCATGGGAGCACCTAAATACATAAATACAGAAACCAATGAACAGACCTAAAAGGAAAAAGTGACAGTAATACATTAAGAGTTGAAAACTTTAACACTGCATTTACATCAATGGGTACATTATCCAGATTAAAAAAAAAAAAAATTGGTAAGGGAACAGTGGCTCTGAATGACATATGAGATGAGATGGACCTATAAAATACATACAGAATGCTCCATCCAAAAGCAGCATAACACAAATTCTTTTCAACTGCACATGAAACGCTATCCAGAACAGATCACATGTTAGACCACAAAACCACTCTCAATAAATTCAAGAAGACTGAAATCACATCATGCATCTTTTCAGACATTATGAAATTAGAAATCAATTAAAAAGTCTGAAAAAATATAAATACATAGAGGTTTAATAATATGCTAATAAACAGTAAATGGGTCAACCAAGAATCCAAAGAGATCATTAAAAATACATGGACAGAAGTGAACATGAAAATAAAAACAAAATAAGCCAAAATCTTTGGGATGCAGCTAAAGCAGTTTGAAGATCAAACTTAATAGCAATACAGACTTACTTCAAGAAACAGGAAAAATCTCCAACAACCTAACTATACATCTAAACGAGCTAGAAAAGGGAGAACAAATAAAGCAAAAAGCCAGTATAAGGAAGGAAATAATAAAGATTAAAGCAGAAATATATGAAATAAAGAATAAAAAAAAGCAATAGAACAGATCAGTGAAATGAGGAGGTAGTTTTTGAATAGATAAATAAGCCTGATACATAAGCCTGATACAACTTTAGCATGATTCATTAAGAAAAAAATGGGGGAGAACTCAAAACCAGAAATGAAGGAGGGGAAATAACAACTAAAAGGACAGAAATACAAAGGATTATAAAGGGAACTCTATAAAAAAGTATATGCCAACAAACTGGAAACCTAGACGAAATGGATAAATTCCTAGAAACATTAAGATCTTCCTAAACTGCATCAAAAAAAAAAAAAAATAGAAAATTTGAACAGACATGAACTGACAATGAAACTGAATCAGTAATCAAACAACTCCCAACAAACGAAAGTCCATGGTCACATGGTTTTACAGGCAAATTTTATCAGATATGTTTTAAAAAGTTAATTCTTATTCTTCTCAAACTATTCCAAAAAGTAGAAGGAAAACATCTAAATTCATTTTACAAGACTAGCATTACCCGGACACCAAAACCAGATAAAGATACTACAAACCAGTATCTCAGATGAAGACATATATAATATCTTCAACAAAATATTAGCAAACCAAATCCAACAATACATTAAAAAAATCTTTCACCGGGGCACCTGGGTGGATCGGTGGGTTAAAGCCTCTGCCTTCGGCTTAGGTCATGATGCCAGCGTCCTTGGATCGAGCCCCGCATCAGTCTCTCTGCTCAGCAGGGAGCCTGCTTCCGCCTCTCTCTCTGCCTGCCTCTCTGCCTACTTGTGATCTCTGTCTGTCAAATAAATAAATAAAATCTTTAAAAAAAAAAAATCTTTCACCATCATCAACTGGGGTTCAATCCAGGGATGCAAAGGTGGTTCAATATCCACAGATTAATCAATGTGATACATCACCTTAACAGAGAAAGGATGGAAAACTTATGATCATGATCATTTCAGCAGATGCAAAAAAAGCATTTAACAAAATACAATATCCATTCATGATAAAAACTCTCAGCAAGGTAGATTTAAAGAGAATTATATTTCAACGTAATAAAGTTCATATAGGAAAAACCCACAGCTAATACCATATTCAGTGGTGCAAAACAGAGAGCTTTTCCCCTAAGATGAGAAATAAGACAAGGATGTCCACTCTTATCACTTTTATTCAACACTGTACTGGTGGTACCAACTGCAGTGATCAGACAAGAAAAAGAAATAAAAGTCATCTAAATTGGAAAAGAAAAACTGCCACTGTAGATGATAAGATCATGTATATAAAAACAAAACAAAACTAAACTAAAAACTCCACCAAAAAACTACTAGAACTGATAAATGAATTCAGTAAGGTGGCATATATAGAAATATGCTGCATTTCTATAAAATAATAATGAAGTAGGAGAAAGAGAAATTAAGAATCCCACTTACACTTTGATGTAAAAGATTAAATACCTAGGAATAAACTTTAACCAAGAAGTTGAAAGACAGGTACTCTGAAAACCATAAAACACTGATGAAAGAAATTGAAGACTACATAAACAAATGGAAAGATATACCATGCTCATGGACTGGAAGAATGAATATCATCAATACGTGCACACTAGCCAAAGCAATCTACAGATTCAATGCAAGTTCACAGAACTAGAATAATCCCAAAATTTATATGGAACGATAAAAGACCCCAATACCCAAAGCAATCTTGAGAAAAAAGAACAAAGCTAGAGGTATCACAATCCCAGATTTTAAGATATACTACAAAGCTGTAGTAATCAAAACTGGTACTAACCAAAAATAGACACAAAGATCAATGAAACATAAGAGAGAGCACACAAATAAATACACACTTATATGGTAAATTAATCTACGATAAAGTAGACAAAAATGTACAATGGGGAAAAGTACTTTCTCTTCAACAAACGGTGCTGGGAAAATTGGACTGCTACATGCCAAAGAATGAAATTTCTTACACTATACACAAAAATAAACATAAAATTTAGGACTGAAGACCTAAATGTGATATCTGAAACCATAAAACTAGAAGAAAACACAAGCAGTAATCTCCATGACATAAGCCACAGAAACATTTTTCTAAATAGGTTTCCTAAGGTAAGGAAAACAAAAGCAAAAATACACTACCAAAACTATACCAAAACAAAAAGTTTTGGCACAGCAAAGGAAACCATCAACAAACCAAAAAACAAAGGTAACCTACTGTATAAGAGGAAATATTTGCCAATGATATTCTGATAGTTAATATCCAAAATACATTAAAAAACCTATACGACTAACATCAATTGAACAAATATTCTGATTAAAAGTGGGCAGAAGACCTGAATAGACATATTACCAAAGAAGATATACGAACAGTCAACAGTTGAAAAGTTATTCAACATCACTAATCATTTGGGAAATGCAATTCAAAACCACAATGAGATATCACCTAACACGTGTCAGAATGGCTAGAATCAAAAAGACAGTAATAAATATTGGCAAGGATATGAAAAACAAAAGAAACCCCTGTGCACTACTGGTGGAAATACAAACTGGTGCAGCCATTATGGAAAACAGTATGGAGGTTTCTCCAAAAATTAAAAATAGAAATACAACATGATCCAGTAATTCTACTACTGGGTATTTACAACCAAACGTCCATCAGTAGATGAATAAAGATGTGGTATGTGTGTGTGTGTACTTATAAATATATGAATATTACTCAACCATAAAAAAGAATGAGATCTTGGGGCGCCTGGGTGGCTCAGTGGGTTAAAGCCTCTGCCTTCAGCTCAGGTCATGATCCCAGGGTCCTGGGATCGAGCCCCGCATCGGGCTCTCTGCTCAGCGGGGAGCCTGCTTCCTCCTCTCTCTCTGCCTGCCTCTCTGCCTACTTGTGATCTGTCTGTCGAATAAATAAATAAAATCTTTAAAAAAAAAAAAAAAGAATGAGATCTTGCCATTTGCAACAATGTGGATGGAACTAGAGGGTAGAATGCGAAGTGAAATAAGTCATACACAAAGACAAGTACTATGGGACTTCATTCATATATGGAATTTAAGGAAGAAAATGAATAAAGAGAAAAAGAGACAAATAAGCAAATAAGAAACAGAATGTTAAACACAGAGAACAAATAGGCGGTTGCCAGAGGGAAGGTGGTGGGGGGATGGTTGAAATAGAAAAAGGGGATTAAGAGGTACAAACCTCCAGTTACAAAATAAAGAAGTCACAGAGACAAAATGTAGAGCAGTGGGAATACAGTCAGTATGATTTTAAAACTGCTGATGGTGACAGATAATGACTACACTTATCATCCTGAGCACTAAATAATGTATAGGACTGTCGCATCATGTTGTATACCCGAAACTAATACCTCAAAAAAAATTTTAATACACTGAAACAGACAAAAGTAGTATTAAAAAATCCATTCTTATGCTTCACAGTTGAAAAGACTGGAACATTTTAGTAAAGCTGAGGCTCACATAAATAATAAAAAAAACTTTTCTAAATAAAAGTATAAGAAATAGTTGAGACCAAAAGCTAATACATAAATTAATTGAGAGGTAACGAAATAAAAATAGTGACGAATGTCTGAGTGGAAAACAGCAAAGTTTGAAGGCATACACCAAAGAAGTCTCTGGTGAAACTAAAATTGGTTGTAAATATTATCTACCTTTTAAAAGTTAAAACTAAATAAGAACATTATTATCTCCTTACCACACCTACCAAAATAATGGTTCATACCATTATGAAATGGTATCAAGAAAAAGCTATAAATTTCTGGTCCATCTACTTAAACTTGGTGAGTAATTCCAGAGAATTTCAGAGAAGAAAAATGACTTTCAGAAAGACTGAGAGTCAATTAATGGCACAGCTGTTTTTCAAGCTCAGCTTGGTATACAAAATTCAAGGTTCTGTGTGGCTTCTATAACTGCCATCATAAAGTAAATTCTTCATTAAACAAAGCCAAATTTTATTAAAAATATGCAGTTCCAGTTATCTCAGAATACACATGCAATCACTCATAGAGGGCAAAATTTACTACTCTATTTAATTTGTTATTACCAGGATTAAACATTAGTAATGGTGAGGGGAATTTCCCAACTTCTTTATTTGAATGGATCAATAATTCAAGATTTATCTCCTAAGATGTATCTTCACAAAGGAGAAATCTACAGAAGAAAATACAAGTATTTTGGAAGTGAGAAGGGTATGTAACTCTTTATACTCAATGTATTGCCAAAATATATACAGAAATCAGTTACATAAGGTCAAGGAGTAGAGGTCCACAAAAGAGTGAGTATGGGAATGTTTCTCATGTGAGTATCACAACAGTTGAAGAAACAAAATATTAAAACCTAACGAAAACAAACACATGAAAGATAAAGCAAAATTACACTATTAGATTTAAGAAAAATTAAAAAAGAAAAATTACTAATTAGAGTAGAAATGTAGCTGCTTCTTCTATCCCATCTAATACACATAAATACATATACAAGTGACTCCTGAAAAACATGGGTTTGAAGTACACAGATCTACTTATACATGGATTTTTTTTTGATAAATACAGTATAGTACTATAAACATACTTCTCTTATGATAACATTTTCTTTTCTTGAGTTTACTTTATTGTAAGAATAAAGTATACAATATGTACAACATACAAAATTATGTAGTAATCAACTGTTTATGTCATCAGTAAGATTTCTGGTCAACAGTAGGCTACAAGTAGTTAAGTTTAGGGGAGGTAAAAAGTTATACACAGATTTTCAACTGTACAAAGGGTGAGTGCCCCTAAAGCTGGCATTGTTCAAGGGTCAACTGTACTAAACTAGTAATTACATAATAAAATTCTCAAGATTTAGAAAAGCAAATTTATAAGAACTTGGGTATATATAATTAAATATTTTGGGATAAACTGGAAAGAAAATCTAGGATGACTAATCTTAAAATTGAAATATCCATAAATGTCATCCATCTATTTTATTATGTTATAATATGTGGCTGCCTAAATCTAAATCAGAGACTTTAAAAAGAGAATTAATAGAGTTGAGTCTAATTCAAAACTTAAATACTTATTAGGAACTGGAGATACATTAATGATGAAGCGAAATTTATCCCACCAAAACGAGCAAGTTTACCTTAAAGAGAACTTATGTTTATCAATTCTTTGCTATACTACCCTTACTTGAGACCGTGAGATCTTATATTCATTTGCTCCTACATGGAAGTATTTTCTCCCCACCCCCACACAACCTTTCCAAGAGTCAGAATGTCATGTCTTATTTCTATCATGAACTCCTAGTGGGACAAAGACTTACTTACAATGCCCAAGGCTGTTTACTTATTTCTAAGGTGATGATGATGATGGTTAGTAACCTACCAAGAAGCAAATACTCAAGTCTGTATTTTTTTTCATCTTTTTTCCAGCAATAAAGGTGTTTCTAAAACTTTCTTACTGTCCCTTTCCAATTTTATTCAGTTTTGAAACTTTCAATTTAAACTTACACATATTGTCCAAGTCATCTAAGGGTGCAAAGCTTGGAGCTATACATAAAATTTTAATATGATCTGGACAACTGGGTGGCTCAGATGGTTAAGCATCTGCCTTCAGCTCAGGTCATGATCTGCAGGTCCTAGGATCAAACCCCACCTTAGGCTCCTAGCTCAGCGGGGAGCCTGCTTCTCCTCCTCCCTCTGCCTCTCCCCCTGCCTGTGCTATCTTTTTCTCTCTCTCATAAAAAAATAAAATCTTAAAAAAATTTTTTTAATATGCTCTAACAAATATGGGATGTAATCACATGAGCTTAGTGATCCGGCACAATACTTACGAATCCCAGTATGGCAGCAGGCTTATTTCTATCTCACAGTAAATTTAATGTTAATTTAAATTTTAATTTTTAACTACCTACTAATGACCTTATGTTAGATTAACTCTGCCCCATCCTACACTTCTCCTTTCCAAACTTCATCCTTATGTTTTGTTACCTTCAAAAACAAAACTGCCAGTTATTTTATCAGCAAAAATGGGTTTATTTGGAAATGGCAGAGAACTGCAATTAAAGACAAGCAAACTAAGGCAAAACTATAATCAAGTCCAAAAAAGGAGAGGACTAAAGAGAGGAGGAAGTTGGGGGAGGCTGTTTTGAAACAAAGTCCATTGGAGAAAGCAAGGGTTCAGGGTGACACTAGTTTCTTACTCGCTGAGTTACAGAGGTAGCTAATTTTGTAAAGATGATGCAATATACCTCTTTCCCTGTAGAGGCCTGTAACTGATTCTTTCCTGTTGAGGATTCTTCCCTTGGGGAAGGTAACTGACAGGACTGTTGGGAGTCTGTATTTAACAATTCTTCCTATAATTGACATTTGAATGGTAGGGCTCCCCTTCTACACTCCCCATTACGGCCTAGCAACTCTGTTTGAGGTTTGTCCTTTTTAATTTTCACAGTTTATAATTGACCCATTTGCCAACATCAACACAGATTATAATCTCATCTTCTATTTTCTAAGTCATATGGATCACCTAAGGATCTTGTTACCTTGAAGATTCTCAAAATGTCTGGAAAGTGAGTCAGAACTGCTACAGTTAAATTCCCAGGTGAAGCTGATGCTGGCCATTTATGAAGCACATTTTGAATAGTAATAGTCAAAATACTAGCAACCTCAGAACAATTACCTGGGGGAAAAAGTTTTGTTTCTAAGGCAAAAACTTAGAAACTATGTCCATTGGAAAACGATAAAGTCAACTAATTATAATAAAGAAACTCAAACACTTAATGAATCTAGAATACTTTGTAAATAGTGATATAAATAGAGCATTTACACATAATTATGCTACAAGTATTATCAACTTACAGCATCTGTGATAATGCAGTTCAATTGAGAGACTAAGTTATCTAGGCATAAATTCTATTTTAAACACCATGAGCAAAATTGCTCTACAATTGTACTTACTCTATGCAAGAGCTTAAAACCCTACTTTGAGAAGTCTTCCTTTTAGTGTGTTTCTGGGTAGCAGGGTGAAATAAGATAGACCTTTAATTTGGTTATTCAAAAACCATGGGGGCGGGGTGCCTGGATGGCGCAGCAGGTTAAACAGTTAATCAGCTGACTCTTGGTTTCCGCTCAGGTCAAGACCGCAGGGTCATGAGATGGAGGCCTGCCTCAGGCCCAGGGCTGAGTGTGGAGCCTGCCTGAGAGTCTCTCTCCTCCTCCCTCTGTCCCACCCTTAGCCTCCACAGCTTGCACATGTGCTCTTCTCTTTCTAAAAAGAAAAGAAAATAAAAAACAAACAAAAAAAAAAACCATGGAAGTATCATTTAAGTACCAATGACAAAGACAGAAAGAGTAACAAAACTGAATGTTGTAAGGGGCGCCTGGGTGGCTCAGTGGGTTAAAGCCTCTGCCTTCTGCTCAGGTCATGATCTCAGGGTCCTGGGATCGAGCCCCACATCGGGCTCTCTGCTTCGTGGGGAACCTGCTTCCTTCTCTCTCTGCCAGCCTCTCTGCCTACTTGTGATCTCTGTCAAATAAATAAACACAATCTTAAAAAAAAAAAAAAAACTAAACGTTATAACAGCACATTAAATGGAAAAAAGTACATTTCTGGCCAGCTTATACAGGTATATCCAGAAAAAAAAATTTTTTTTTAAATAAACTCAAGATCAGGATAAATGTAGAAAGGGCAGTGTAAGGAATAAAGTCCATAAACATATCTTCAATCTGTGCCATATTTATCATAAACCAGTACATGAGTGGTAAAATCTGAATATACAGTCCATTGATCATGAAGTTTCTGTTAAGTAATTGTTTCAGCACAAGATGAAAAACAGCTGCTACGATATCAACAAGGACTAAGAAAGTCAGGACAATTTGGTATTTAAAAAAAAAAAAACAGTATTTTTCGAAGTGTAATTCCCGCAACCAGCAGTAGTTCCCAAACTTTATCACACTTCAGAATTACTCAGAGGGCTCACTTTTTTAAATTAAGAGTTTTAAAGCCAGTAGGTCAGTATGGCCCAAGAATTTTCATTCTAACAAGCTCCTGCTCACAAGACCACACTGAGAAGCACAATATTCAACTGTTGTTGGTATCCATCAAACGTCTGTTGACTCTGCTCCACAGCTAACCTCTCCATGTCAGCACTGGCCTCACAGCAATAGATGTGTTTGGCCCTGAACAGCCCTGAACAATGTATAATATTTGCTACACAGATGACTTGCCTCCTACACTTCATGGAGAAAAGTGAAGCCATGTTATTTGTTACATAAACCCTTCAACTTCTCACCCCTAAATTATTTACATCTACACTAATTACTCTAGACCTCCTGATCCAAAGGTATGATTCCCACAAGAGACACAAATCATTCTAAGACCTTGATTAATCATTTAGCCTTCTACTAATCCACCTTCAACCTTCATCATGTATTACTGGCTTCTACTGATGTTCTTCCTGTGGACAAGTTCTAGCCTCTCCCATAAAAAGCAAAACACTTGTCATCTGAGCTCATATTTACTTTGAGTTAACTGTGTTCTTCCCCACCTCCTGCTCTTTAAAAAGTAATCTGTCCAACTGCTTCTACCTTGAATGCACTCCTTAACCCACAACACTCAATACTCTGTACTTAACCACTCACTTAAACTCTTCTTGACAAACTAAAAATGACTTGGCAAATCTGCTGGATACTTTTCTGGCTTTCCTTTATTTGAACATAGTATTTGGCACATTAATCACTCCCTCCCTAAGATGTTTTTCCTAGTCTCTACACACCAACCTCTCTCCTAGTTTCCTCATTCCACCCTCACTAATTTTTCACAGGATTCTTCACTGTATTTTCCCCCAAAATTAATTTTTTTCTGGCCAACTGGTCTCCTCATTCTATATGAATTCCCTGGGTGATCTCATCTACATTCACGGCTTTATCAACATACGCATTTATAACACCAATTGTGGATTCCAAGTCTATACCTATCTCCTGAACCTTATATGAAACCGCCAATGACTTAATATACCATGTGTCTAAAGATGAATTCATGTGCACCCTCATATAATTCCCACATTTGTATTCCTAATGCCAGTGAATATATAGTTGTCTAAGCCAGAAACATAGAATCCATTCTACAGTCTCCATTCTCCTCCATTTCTATACCCTAGCAGCCGTTCCACCTCCTAAAACATTTGACTCTATCCCCTTCTCTCCTTTCCTTTGATCATAACAAGCAAGCTAAGGCAAAACTATAAGCAAGCCCAACAAAGGAGAGGAATAAAGGGAAGAGGCTTCATTATCTCTCCCATATTAGTACTTGAATAGCCTTGACTGGTCTTTATTCTAAGAGTGTTATATTTAAAAAATGCCTCCAACCCCAAATCTCTTCTATACTATTGTGAGTTATCTTTCTAAACACAGATATGTAGTGTCTCACAAGTCTGTGTATTATCTTGCAATGTCTTCACATCTCCTACAATGTAAATTTCAAACACTCGATATATTAACGTTTCACACCCTTCAAGTCTTGGCTTTCGTTTTTGCCTGTCCATCTTCACCTCACTAATCCCAACAGAACCTTGCACATGCAAAAGGCCTCACGATTCGAAATCCCGTGAACGCATACTTTCAGATTGTTGTACGTTTAGGGAATGCTGTTCTCACCAGCTGAGATTCTCCATTCTCCTCCTTCACCACTACCACCCACCTATCCACCCACTTCAGATCCAAACAAAAGCCTCCACTAAGATGTCAAACTCCTCATTAGTCAAAACTAAATTCAAATGCCTAATTCGGAAGCCTTTCCAATTCTTACCATGCAGCGACACAAACTTATTCTCATCAGTCATAAAGTGAATCTGCTTAGCACTTACATATTATCATTAGTATTTATATAGGTGTCTCTCACTAAACAGTCTGAATAGGATATGCTTTCCTTGCCTTTAGATTTCCCCCTAAACCTGTAAATTCCTTCAATTATGCTAGTATACATTCAATGAATGAGCAATAAATTAACCAAAACACACAGAAGTATTATAAGACAATTTTATAAGTGGAATCTTCTTCCACTTTTACAATACAAAAACAAATACATTATCCTCCTTGATCAGTTTGCCTTTAATTAAACTTCCTGATTAACAATAACTACTCACTAACATATCAAAACTTTTGTCCCCTACTCAAATTAATGATAATGCGTACGAGCTTCACAAATGCGAATATGTTAAAGAAAATTAAATGTTTAACATCAACTAAGCATCCAAATATTTTTAATTCCCACAGAAATATTAAACAGTTGGCCAATGTGTTTGATCACACTATCCATAAGTAGCTGTTTTTAAGAGCATTTTCCTGCAAACTACTGCCCCATTAACAGAAAGGGCAATCTACTTATACCACCTGTCATGAAATTTGATTAAGCACATCTGCCTACTAAGGTCATATTCCCCTTTCTTCTTCCCATTCCTGATTTTTCCTTCCTAAAAATGTATTCTAATCATTAAGGAGAAGTCTCTTCTCAAATAAGAGCGGGCTTTTGGCTTAGAATATAGAAATGGCTCGTGCTTCTTATAATGTATCTTTTTAAGAGTTGTCCAACAACCAAAAAAAATTCTTTTAAAAAAATAATTCATCACCATTTCCCTTCACAAAAGGATATAACTGGCATTGGAGTAGATGTAATTTTATTAAACCTCCCACACAATATGGCATGTACAATATCCTGACAGTTGATCACCGTAGGTCAATACTTTTAATAAAAATTAGCTTGCTAACTCAACAGGCAGATATCATCTCAAAATGGTGTTAATATTTCAAAATTTCTTCTTATAATAAGTGCATATATTTACTCACGTAATAACCATCCACTAAACCTAATTTTGCCCTCTGGAGCTATAAAAAGGAAGTCTTAACCATAGAAGATATATTGTCAAATATTTAAAGGGAACAATAATGAGACTTTATCTTTCATTTTCTAAGTTAAACTTGCCAAATTATTCCCAATATTCCCAAGTAATGTGGTTTTCACTCTTTACCATCTCTGTCAATCTTCTCTGCACTGGCTAGAGTTTTCAAATCTAAAGGGTGTTTTACTTTGTATTAAAAAGTGACTATGTTGAAACAAAAACCAACATAACTTAGAAAAGAATCCCTGAAGTACCAAATCCCATAATTGCTGTGATTAAATATTAAATGTTTAATGGGCTACAATTAGAAAAATCAGAGCACTAAGTTTATTTTGTAAAGTGCTTAAAAACAGTATCACATAGTAGTCTACTTAAGTGTGACAATTAACGGATCCATTGTTCATTATCTTTGTAGTGGTAAAGAATTTTATCTGAAGTATGTATGTATAATCAATGTAAGAACAGCCTAATTACTACTGGATGTTTTTTAAATTCCAGTATAGTTAACATACAATGTTATGTTAGTTTCAGGTATATGATTCAACAATTCTATACATTACTCACTGCCTATTTTACTATTGGATTTTGAAAAACATTTTCACTTTTTTAAATGTCAAATTGCTAAACAATGAAGTTTAAAAATTTGCTAAAAACAACAGGGCACTATGCCTAATCTTCATTTATAGCCCAAATTAGGATCACAATCAAGATCAGAATCAAGAGATGCTATAGAGAAATTCTAAACCATCTTCAAAAAACAAAAAATTTCCTCTTCCAACTTCCAGGATCAGGAGGAATGTAAGGCAAGTAGCAGCAAAAGAGAAACTGCATCAGCAATAGCTCCTCCTCCTATCAGGAATGTCCACTGCTGTTAACCTATTCAACTGGCATTACTCAATGCTTCCCAACTGCCAAGTCAGAAAACACATTTTAGAGATGTAAGGAAACACATTATAGGTTGTATCTTAATACAGCAATGTAGTCAGATTTTGTCTCATTCACAACTGTTTCCAACTGGTGTTTATCATAATCTTTTGGGAGGGGGATAATATTTAAAATTATTTTATTATAATAACACTTAACATGAGATCTACCCACTTAAAATTTCAATTATATAGTAATTTTTGTTGACTACAGGTACAATGTTGTACAGCAGATCCTTAGAATCTATTCATGTTACTTACCTGAAATATTTTGCCCATTGCTTAGTATTCCCCAACTTTCCCCTCCCCCCAGCACCTGGCAACTACTATTTTACTCTTTGATTCTATGAATTTGACTATTTTAGATGCCTCATCATCATAAGTGGAATATTTGTCTTTTGGTGACTGGCATCTAACTTAGTATAATGTCCTCAAAGTTGATCCATGTCACACATTCCCTCTTCTTCAAGGCTGAATGTATATACCACATTTTCTTTATCCAATCATTTGTCAAGAGGTATTTAAGTTTTTTCTACACGTTAGCTGTTGTGAAAAGTGCTGTAATGAATATGGGGGTGCATATATTTTTCCAAGATTCTGATTTCAATTCCTTTGATAAAAACCCAAAAATGGGATTGCCAGATCATATGGTAGTCATATTATTAATTTTGGGAGGAAACTCCATACAGTTCCCAAAGTAGCTACACCATTTTGTATTCTCATTAACATTGTGCATTTCTATACACTAACAATAAACTATATTTAAAAAGAAAATTGGGAAAACAGTCCCATTTATAATACACCAAAAGAGCAAAATAGTTGGGAATAAACCTAATGAAGGAGGTGAAAGACATGTATACTAAAAACTACAAAATACTAATGAAAGATATTGAAGACACACCAAAAAATGGAAAGACATCTCATTTTCATGTACTGAAAGATTTAACTTTGTTAAAAATGTCCAAACTATCCAAAGTGATCTACAGATTCAATGTAATCTCTATCAAAATTTTTTTTTTTCCTCTATCAAAATTTATTGCACTTTAACAGAAACAGAAAAAATAATTCTACAACTTATACAGAAACACGGAAGACTACAAGTAACAAAATCAATCCAGAGAAAGAATAATCCTGATCACCTTTCAAATATTATTACATTTAATTTCAAAAACAGAGAAAAACCTTAGCTTCAACATGTCAACTACGTATGCCTTAAACTCAAAAAATAATACGCATTTGTTGTTTTTTAGATTCCACATGAATTAAATTATATAGTATTTGTCCTTTTCAGTCTGACTTACTTCATTTAGCATACAGAGAACTGATGGTTGCCAAGGGGAAGGGGATAAGGAGATGAGCAAAATGGGTTAAGCAGAGTGGAAGACACAGGTTTCCAGTTATGGAATGAATAAGTCATGGGAATAAAAGGCACAGCATAACGAACACAATCAGTGATACTGTAATAGCATTACATGGTGTCAGATGATAGCTACACTTGTGATGAACATTACATAATATATAAATTTGTGGAATCACTAAGCTGTACACCTGAAACTAACGTAATATTGTGTAAATTATGCTAAAACAAAAAAAATTAAAAATAATATTCAAAAAAGGAGCAAACTTAAGAGTACGGATTATGGGTGTTTCCCATTTTAAAAGAATTTTAATACTGTTATGTCACTTATTAGTAAACAGTTAAAACGATTTTAATATGTACTACCAATTTTATTTCGGCCATTTTAGTGGGGGCAGCACAGCTACCACATATACATGTTCTTAACACAAGAAATGACTTCCCAGATCTTGGAGAAAACTCACCTCGGAAGTAAAGATATACATGGAATAGTGAGAGAAGAAGGCACATCCATCTAGACTCACATCAACCCTGCTCTTCAGTGGAGAGAAAAATTTCACAGTTCTATGACCCACACCCTAACCGGTTTGGTTTCAGTCTATGCCACCCTATCACAAAATTGAATTTTGATACTATGTTAATAGCTTAGAAGCCACTAGAATTATAGAATGAGTAGAACCTAAGTGTAAAAAACAAACAAAAAAACAAGGTCAGATTCATCGCAAATGGATTTATGGCATTAAGTCACTTAGCCTCCCAAGTGTTAATTTCATCATTAGTCAGATCCATTAAGTATCTGTTACATGTTTTCTAGAGTCAGGATTTCTAGAACAGCTGTGACAGGAGCTTGCAGACCTTCCTCAGCCAAACAGAATGAAACTGGTGAAAATTATCAAAAGCAATTATTAAATCATAAAATTAGAGACTCTGACTCTGGAAACTGACCTAAGGGCATGTAAAGAATTGAGAAGCATTTATTTGTGATAGCCTACTGAATCCTAGTTAGAACAGCAGGAGTGTGTGGCCTTTGAGCCAGAAATTGCTCCCATTCCCCATCCCAGCTACCTGTTACAGATGCTCTATTCTGGGCAGATGAGTCTGAGAAAGAAGAGAAGGAGGCTTCCTTTCCTTATCAACCACTGTTCATAAGGCATACGGTGAAGATAATGTACTATGAAGGGTAAACTGAGACCAGGACAGTAATCTCCCTCTAACTCATACTCAGAGAGTGAAAGTATTCCTCAGGGAGAAACAGGCCTTATCTCTCCCATCCCAAATTCCAAGACAATAAAACAGCCACTCCGTCAGGAAGAGGAGTCATGAGAACTGGTAGTTTCACAGCACTGCCTGAAGTATTATATAAAACAACAGAGATTATATCGGCAAGCAATTAGAGAAAAAATAAGATACGAATACCAGCAAGAAAAGCCATACAGTAGTCCTAAGTTTAATAGGAATTCAGGGAAAGATACAGTCAAAAGGGCCCTCATCCTTAATGTTCTGGAAAGCTGCATGTATACACTATACTGTAACTCGGAAACAACTAGAAAAAGTAGTTGCCAGCTGCTAATCCCTGGTTAAACGCTGGACAAAACATAAAAACTCCCTGAATTTTGAAAACATTCTTCAAACCACACACAGATCCATTGGCAAGAATGCAAGACTTAGTGGGTCTGGGCTCTTAATCACAACCTCTAGCCAATCACTGGCAATTCCTAAGAACGCAGGCTTAAAAACAGAAACAAGGAGGTAAAAAAAATTAGCTTTAAGATATCCAGTTTTCAGCAAAAAAAAAAATCATGCATAGAAACAACAACAACAAAAGACATGCAAAGAAACACTAAAGTGTAAATCTTGCACAGGAAAGTCCTTAACAAGGACTTCAAGGTGGCTATTATAAATATGTTCAAACAACTATAAAAACCACATTGGAAAAAGTGAAGGATGACAATAATTCATCAAATAAAGACTAAAAATATAGAGACAAACTACAAAGCATGACCAAATTAAAAAAAAAAAGAGTATGAAACATGCTTTCTACCTCAAAAAAATCTAAGTAGGATTAAACTGTGCTGACATCACTAACATCAAAAATATTACTTTGATTATTAACTCTAAGATCCACTGTGTAAAAAGGCAAATGAACATTTAAAAAATGTCTATACCAAAATATACTACGTATATTGTTCTTAAAAAATAACATCAGAGTACTTGTATTAGATATGCTTTAGCCGTCCTACATTATTCTTATTACCACAGGATAATTATTATGAGCATCCCCTTTTATTCTCGAATGTGTTCCAACTGATGTCAATTATATGGTCACTGATAAACCTACGCATATCTTTCAAGTTATTTATGATATTTTTAAACTTTTGTTCTCTAATCTTTCATTATTTAATTGCCATTTAAAATGTTAATATGAATTACTTAATATGTTGTTGTGTATCACCAAAGTAGTCAAATGCCTGTTCTTATAGCATGAATGTATCCCTTAACCCACTTTGGTACACAAGTAACAATAAAGAAAAGCGGTGGAACAACAAAAAAATAAAAACTTATATATACTAGTACAAGTTTCATTCTTCAAGAGAAACAACATATTTAACTCTATTTTTCCATCTGATAGAAAAACCAGATTCCTAATTGTCTAGCAAAAGGAAGCTAGTCCATCAACTAATGAACTTATAGTCTCTCACAGTTAAGAAAGCAGTTCTGCACACATCATTTAAAAACTGATTTGTTGCTTTAATAGAAAATATTTAGTTAGAAAAATGAAAATGAAAACTTTTGCGCTACATAGGTTCGAAGAATGAACCAAAGTATAATAATACCTTTTAAATTTCAACTGGAAAAATAAAAACTACTATCAGTCTCAAAATCTGAAATTGCCAATTTTATTCAGTTGTTACTATACCCACTAGAAAATACATAACTTAATACATTAATCACAAATTTCCAAATGACTTTATAACAGTTTCCTAGCTTTAAGATTTGCTTTTAATCTTGGGTGTAAAAGTATCTTTAAGAAGGCTAAAACCTCTATCATTTCCACCAAAAAGAAAATTACATATTTGTAAAAGAAGTATATCACCAAGGAATTTCTGAAATAATCCTCTTACTTAGTAAAACAAGTTATGTACATACCTACATTAGATTTATTTAATATTTTAATTAGTTGCCATGAAAAGATTCCATTGCAGCTGAAAACCAAGTTCAAATAATCATTGCAAAATAAAATCAAATTATTCCAGTTCAGTAGCTTTTTTATACTACACTGACTACTTCACAAGGAAGCTGTAGTCCAACAAACTGAGGTTTTTGGAGGGGTGGGGGTGGGGTATGGGGTAAGCCTGGTAGTGGGTATTATGGAGGTATTGCATGGAGCACTGGGTGTGGTGCATAAACAATGAATTTTGAAACACTGAAAGAAAAAGTAAAATTTGGGGAAAAAAGCACAAAGCCAAGTGTTAAGGATAAAACACACAAATAAGCTTTACCGAAAAAATTGAACTTTATACAATTCCTGTTATCTCCTAACATAGAGTATGTTTATATATAAAATATGTGTATGTATATATGCAAACATTATTCAATTGACTATGTCCCAAGAAATATACATTTTAAATGATAATGTAGTATATTTTTAAAAATTGTTAATTGCCTTTAATGAGTAAGTTTATACTAAACATAAAACTTTTCTAACAATAAATTCAAGAAAAAATGTAAATAAAAACTAAATATTATATGTAAGGACCTATTTTATATTTTTATATATTTATATTTTAGCAAGAGGCTTTCATTGAGGTTAAACAAAACCTTGTTGTTTAATCCTTAAACTGTCCCTGCACCCCTTCCCCCAGGGGATTCACTTAAAAACAAGTCCTGGAAACCAGCTCCTGGTAACAAAGCCCAGATACAAGGGTGGGTCAGGCCAGGTGGAGACATCTGATCAGTGGGGGGGTGCATACCGTCTCCTTGCTTACCAAGGAGTTTGGGCCCTGCCCTCTGGGAGCCTTTTGGGCGCCAATCCTAATCAAGGTGTAATACGCTGGTTCAAATGTCTGCTAGGGTAAATTGTAATTCAATTGGTCACCCAGCATCACTGTGGAGTTTCCTGTGTGTGTTACAATCTCATTGGTCACCTGTGCGTGGCCAGGCCCGACCGCATGGCCTTTGCCCTTAAAAGCTAGTCTGTGAAACAGAGAAGGGTCACCCTCTCTGTAAGAGGTGCGTCCCCGAACGCTCAGTTAGATTCTTGATGCTTGGCACAAAATAAAGTTTTGCTTGACCTTCGCTTTATATCAGTCTCGCTCCTTTAATCACGGACCCATTATTGGGGCATAACATTATATAAAAATAAACAACAAAAAAAACAACCTCAAAAGTTAAACTATCTTTTCTCCTTCAAGGTAACTTTTAAACAATACAAGGCATACCTTAAGAGATATTGCAGGTTCAGTTCCAGACCACAATAAAGCTAATCGCTATAAAAGAAAATCAAGTCAATTTTTTGGGATTCCCAGTTCATACAAAAGTTTTGTTTATAGTACGCTGTAGTCTATTGAGTCTGTATATATCACTAGCATGATATATATAAAAAACAGCATTACTTTAAAATTTATCCAATTTAAAAATACTTTATTACTAAAAATCTAATCACCACCTGAGCTTTCAGTGAGTTATAATCACTGATGACAGATCACCCTAACAAATAATAATGAAAAAGTTTGACATACTGCAAGAATTAGTGAAATGTAATGGAGACAAGTGAGCAAATGCTGCTAAGAAAAAAAATGGTGCCTGGATGTAGGGTTGCCATAAACCTCCAATTTGTTAAAAAAAAAAAAAAAAAAAAAAAAAAGTGCAGTTATCTGAAGCACAATAAAAGGAAGCACAAACTAGGTGTGTCTCTAAAAACCCTGGGATAGCGCCACAGCAGGAGGCACTCCTTAAGGCTGGAAGTATCAAGTTAGACATACTTAATAGGTCCTAACTGGCTGATCCCTCTAAATGTTTTCCAAGTGAATCACCGCTAGATGAAAATCCATTTGCACACAAAGCATAACATCTAGCTTAAAATGTCTGAGTGATCTATTTCTCTAAAATGGACACAATGGGCTGAATATTTGTGTTCCCTCCCCAAAATGCATGGGTTAAAATCCTAACTCCCAATGTGATGGCATTAGGAGGTAGGACCTCTGCGGAGGTAATTAGGTAACGTGGGTGGAGCCCTTATGAATTGGATTAATGCCCTATGAAAGGGACTCCAGAGAGCTCTACTGCCCTCTTTCCACCACGTGAGGATACACTGTCAGCCATCTGCAACCCAGTAGGGGCTCTCATAAAAACCCAACTATACTGGCACCCTCTTGGAACCTCCAGACTCCGGGACAGTGAAAAGTAAATTTCAATTGTTTATAAGCTACCCAGTCTATGGTATTCTGTTACAGCTGCCCCAAAGAAGGCAGTGTATAAACCCTCCCAAATTCTGAAAAGGAATGTGACAATGCTAGCCTACCTAGCTCTATGGAAACACCTGTGAGTGAAAACCCTGAAGCGGACTTTGTGAAGCAGTTACCACAATTATCAATAAATAAATTACTCTCATGGGGTTGAGAGGCAGCTGAATGCTTTATTAAATCACATCTATCACCAAGGCCCATCATAATCTAACTGGTAAAGGTAGAAAAGAACCTCTGGTTTTAAGAAAGAGTCTGAGCAAGAGAGACAATCTGATGACGTCTAAGTACGTGGAGGAAGAAATAAGAGCAGGACGACAACAGACATAGAAGTAGGTGAGTGCTGGAAAAATAACGCCTTCTGAGATTTTTATGACCTATGCAATTTTCCCATCCTCATCATATTTATATTTACAGTCATAATTGCATGCTATTGGTAGCAACAAAGAGGAACGCAGCAGGTTACATCTTTATAGATCTTAATGGTAGTGTTGAAGTGTATGGGACAGCAGGAGAGGGAGGCACAGAAGGAGAGAACTACCCAATGAGTGCATAAAAAAGCAAAGGAGGGACTCTGTGGTAGACTAACAATTTGAATGTCAGTGAGGCTCCTTTAAGAGAACAATGCTGAATTTCCTTAAGTGCAACTAACCTAGATAAAGGCTTAAAAAAAAAAAAAAGAAAAGAAAAGAAAAAAACTGGGAAAACTCCCAGGAACAAAGTATCACCCAAAAACAGCTATGGAAATAGCTAAAATCACCTAAGAAAAGGATTGGCCAATTCATTCTCTACCTTGCACAGTGAAGATAACGGTGTTTTCTCCATCTATTTGGAATTGCCAGGGAAGCTGCAGATGACATGTGCTTAGCAGACAAATCTCCAATATCTCCATGTCCTAGCACAGCTTTTCTTTCAGAGTATCTTTTCAGTAATGTTTCCAAATCAAAAAGTCTCAGAAGCTAGGGACAGGGTTTCCTTCTGGGTCAGAGAACAGATTTGTTTCCCAACCGGAATAATAAAAATATACCTTCTGCAGGCCGAAGACTGCAAAGAAGTTAGGACTCCTTTAAAACACAGGTTTCGGGCACCTAGGTGGCTCAGTTGCTAAGCATCTGCCTTCGGCTCCGGTCACGGTCTCAGAGTCCTGGGATCAAGTCCTCCCTCAGGTTTCCTGCTCAGTGGGAAGCCTGCTTCACCCGCTCCCACTCCGCCTGTTTGTGTTCCCTCTCTCTGCGTCTCTCTCTGTCAAATAAATAAATAAAGTCTTTAGAAATTAAAAAAAAAAAAAAAAAGAAAAGAAAACACGGGTTTCCTAAACTCAGGGCTCCTCAGCTGTGACACAGCCTGAGGGGACAGCATCCCCCAAGGACCCACCTCTCTATTAGGCCCATGGGTGGAGATAGAGGAGCCCTTTAGAACGTGTAGGTCATGATGCCTTCTGTGTCTGGAGTAATAACTATGAATAAAGATTCTACTGGAAGGCATGATAGCTCTGATTCTCTTGTTTCACATAGAGAATAATGCTAGGCACCCTTAGGGTAACTTGTTGGTAGGCCAAGAATAACATGGTATACCATCCTGAAGCAATAGTTATATTCAACAACTGAGAGTACAAAAAAATGCACAATTAAATTTTAAAAACTAAAAAAAAAAACCTAATAGATAATGCAATAGAAAGCAAAGTTGCAGAATGTTTAAGATAAAATCTAATACCACAGACATTATGAACAATTAGGCAGCATCTTGCTATACCTCCAGATCCCCCAAGGTATGCATTAACTCTTCTGCCCTTAACACGAGAAGCGCAGATAAACTAGTAGTTAGTTAAAACGAACAACAGAAGTCAACTGTGCATTTGAATACTGGTACAATTATTAGCTGCATGATTTGGAGAAAATTAGTTCAACTATGTGAACCTCATCTATAAAATAAAATTACATTAATTTGTGCTTAAATGAGATAACATACATAAAAACACTCAAAGCATGGCATATAGCAGGTATTTAATAGATGCTAGTTATTGTCATTTATTATAAACTACAGTGAAACATACCAATGAAAGGTAAATTTTACTGCCTGTTTTAATTAAATCCAAACAATTGTGTTTTTTAAATAATTTCCAAATTCTTCTTCCAGCACAAAACTATGCGGTTATTACTCAAGAGAATTTTGAGTTTTCCTTAGATTAACAAAGGAGGGGGGAAAAACCACAAGCCTGTATTTGAGTTTATATACTTTCATACGGAATATAATTCTGATGTGTTTCAAAACAACAAATACAATCTTTTAACCAATTTCCATCATGCATCATCAGAAAGATCAGTTAACGTTCAAAAGAAGTGTTTCAGCACTCAATGTATGTGTGTCTGTACATAAAATATTTAAACACTCCAAAACAAAAACATGTGCAAGTGTTTTATGAAATAAATGAAATAAATTGCAGTGAAGATAATATAATGTGCAATATCGGTTTCACTACACAGAAAAAGTTGCGAAAAACTTATAGGATTATAGACAAGTTATAAATTTATAATAACGTGGGTAGATTTTTGGATCTCTGGGCTCTTTGAGAAAACTTATCCATCAACATTTTGTATATACAAACCATAATTCATTATTAATAAATATATGGATGCAAAAAAGCCTCTATTTTAATGAAAATGAGTTGCTTAACTGATGAAAAAAACAGAAAAAGTATGAGTAATTTTAAAAGCAGTGTTTAAAAATTAGAGAAATATAGTATGTTAGGAGTTTTTCAATTTCTGATTCAATTTCATTGCCCATAATTGGTCTATTCAAATTTTATATATCTTCCTGATTCAGCTTTAATAAGTCATATGTTTATAGTATTTATCCATTTCTTCTAGGTTATCCGATTTTTGGCATATAATTTATCATAACATTTTCTCATAAACCTTTGTATTTCTGTGGTATCAGTTGTTATTTCTCCTCCATTTTTTTATTGATTTATTTGAGTTCCCCTCTTTTTTTATTGAAGAGTTTAGTTAAAGGAATATCAATTTGGTTGATCTTTTCAAAGAAACAGCTCCTGGTTTCACTGATATTGTCTACTGCTTTTTTACACTCGATTTCATTTATTTCACTCTAATTCTTTATTATTTCCTTTCTTCTATTGCCTGTAGGCTTTGTTTGTTCTTCTTTTCCTAACCTCTTTAGATTGTAAGGTGAGGATGTTGGAGATTCATTGTTTCTTGAGGTAGGCTGATACTGCTATAACATTCCCTCTTAGACCAGCTTTTGCTGCATCCCAAAGATTTTGGACTGCTATGATTTTGATTTCATTTTCATTTGCCTCCATGTATTTTTTTATTTCCTCTTTGATTTCTTGCTTGACCTATTCACTGTCTAGTATCGTGTTATTAAAACTATATGTATAGGTGTTCTTTCTACATTTTTTCTCGTGCTTGATTCCTAGTTTCATACCATTGTGGTCAAAAGAATTGCATGATGTGATTTTTTCAATTTATTTCAAGTTACAACCTATTCTGGAGAATATGCCATATGCACTTGAAAAGAATTTGTATTCTGTTTTCAGGATAGTATGTTCTAAATATATCTGTTAAGTCCATCTACTCTAATAAGTCATTCAAAGTCACTGTTTCCTTGTTGATTTTCTCTCTGGATGTTCTATCCATTCATTGATGAAAGTTGAGTGTTAAAGTGTAAAGTACAATGTGAAATTGAATCAACAGTCAAAAAACTCCCAACAAACAAAAGTCCAGGACCAGAGGACTTCACAGATAAATTTCACCAAACATTTAAAGAGTTAATACCTATTCCTCTCAAACTATTCCCAAAACAGAAGAAAAAGACCAAGAAGAGGAAGAAGAGGAGCTTTCAAATTCACTCTACAACTCCAGACAGAATTACCCTGGTACCGAAACTAGACAAGGATACTACAAATAAAGGAGACCGCAGACCAATATTTTTAATGAAGACGGATGCAAATATTCTCAACAAAATGTTAGCAACCAAATCCAACAACACATCAATCATTCACCATGATCAAGTGCATTTCATTCCACGGATGCAAGAGTGCTTCAATATTCCCAAGTCAATCAATGCGACAGATTACATTAACATGAAAAAGGATGAAAAAAACATGGTCATCTCAAGTGAAGCAGAAAAAGCATTTAACAAAGTACAACATCCATTCATGATTTTTAAAAAAACAAAAACAAAAAACCTCTCAACAAAGCTGGTTTAGAGGGAACTACATCTCAATACAAAAAGGCCACATATGAAAAACCCATTATACTCATACTCAGCTCATACTCATACTCTTACCCAGACTTGCACTCTAGCTAAGGGCAAAACCCCTAATACTTACACGGATAGTATAAATTTTGAGGTGACCCGTGACTCTCTAAGAACAAGTTTTTCTTATCTCTAACAGAAACAAGAGTAAAAAATGTTGTAATGTCCAAATTATTAGATACCATACTCTTCCAGATACTTTGGCTGTTATAAGGTCCCTGGAAATTCCAAACTTGACTTCCTAAAGCAAAAGGGAACAACCTTGGTGATTTTTCTGCCAAGAAAGGGCCAAACTTCGGGCATGGTCCAAAGGAATGTTCTCACAAATGATAATCTAGAAAAACTGACTAGAGATACCTAACAAGTGTTCCCAGAAAAGGAAAAACAATATTGGAAACCTAACAACTGTTGGTTCAATCAAAAAAGAGTACTCTAGTTAGGGCCATATGATAACCCAGTCCTGCCAGAGTCTGAAATTCCCAAGGCTGACTACTGTACATGCATTGAATCATTGATCTACTGATAAAAAGGTAAATTTTTTTTTAAAGATTTTATTTATTTATTTGACAGACAGAGATCCCAAGTAGGCAGAGAAGCAGGCAGAGAGAGAGGAAGGGAAGCAGGCTCCCTGCCGAGCAGAGAGCCCAATGCGGGGCTCGATCCCAGGACTCTGGGATCATGACCTGAGCCGAAGGCAGAGGCTTTAACCCACTGAGCCACCCAGGCGCCCCTAAAAAGGTAAATTTTATGAACCTATTCTGAAAGGGTAATAACAATATGGCCACAAAAGTACCCACTTTTGCTCGTACCCACCAGACCAAAATATAATTCAGGAAAATCTGTCCATACTGCTTGCACAATGGACCATTCAAATTTGGCAAGTAGAATTCATATAGTTACCCCCATCTCATCAATATAAATATGGCTGGGTAACCATTTGTATGTTTTCCCATTGGGCTTCTGACTGTTCTATGACCAAAATTCTATTAGAAAAGATAATCTCTACCTAGGGAACCCTCCTCGAACATTACAGTGACTAAATAACTCACCTCACCACTCAATTACTTTAACAGGTCTGTTTGGCCATTTCTACAACACGTTCATTGTGCTTACCACCTTCAGTCCTCAGGGCTTCGTTGAGACTCAATTATTAAAATTTTTAGAGAACCCTTCAAACACCTTGGACAAAAGCAATGCCGTTAGTCCTCCTAAATCTCAGATCCACTCTTTTTGGACACTATAAACTCTCACCCTTTAAGATAATCACACAAGCCAAATGTACCTGGCTTCTGCCTCTTCTGATCCACAACTGGTAAAATGCAATATACTTCAATACTGCAAAGGTCTACTTGCTCCTATTAAGAATAAACATAATCTAGTAGAACAATCTTTCTGTAGCACCCTCCTGGGACACAAAGACCTTAAGCATGACTCCTTACAACCCAGAGATTTTATTATTGGAAAGACATCTCCAAAAAAACTTTCTTCAACCTCACTGGAAAGGCCCCTATTAGATACTGGTAACTAGCCTTTATGACACCGAACTAAGGGACAGACTCAGACCCACATATCACACCTAAAGAAAGCAATAAACTCTGACTGGAACCAAAAAAAAAAAAAAGGCAGCAGCTCTTTCTGCCCACCAGTCCTGTCCCCATGCTTTAATAAAACCACCTTTTTTGCACCAGTAAATAAATTAATTAATTAACTTTGACTGGACCTACATACCAACTGAAGACCTAAAAATAAAGATTTCCAAAAACTGAAACAGATGACAGCTAAAGGGGTCACATTTTGCAACATTCTAAGACTGGACCTGCACATCTTTTTCTCACTATTGATTCTTTCCTTGTTTTTTACTTTCTACCTCTTTTTCTTAGAAAGACAATGCTCTTATCCACACTTCCCAATCTACTGTGAAAGCGGGAAACCTTTCTGACTGCCGGATCTGACACCAGAAACTGATCTGTTTATAATGTTGGGAGACCTCCTTGGTCTTACCTGTAACCAACTGCTCCTTACTCCCAAATGCTACTGTTGTTACACCCCTGAGCCTACAGACGTCACCTATCAGGTTAGGTTATTACAGCCAGGTGTCCCCAACATTTTCTCAATCATAACTATATTTGCCCAGCCAAATACTTCCATCTTTGCCAACAGTATAATATTTGCTTCCCCAGGTTCTTTTCTTTATCTAAATGTGATCTGTCTCCTTCCATTCAAACAGGCTAAATTCTTCTTTAAAAAGCATTCAGAAAAAATCCTTTAGAATGAGAAGATCTCTCACAGAATGCCATCCCAACTCCTCTGATCCCTCCCTTGGAAGGGTCAATGGAGAAATTCTGCCTAATGAGTCTATCAAAAACCAGATGTCAGCTGGAATAATCTGTGCTCCACCTGGTTTCATTTTTGCCTGTGGTGGATGGCATTTCCCTTGGGCATATGAATGTTTAGATAGTTGGCAAAATGAAGGTCAATGTTTATTGGGATATTTAGTTGTCCCGTTAACCACCCTAACAAATAAGAAATTCCTCACTGGTCCACCCTATTAGATCTTCATGGCCACCTTGAATGGGAACATCCAGGGAATACACATGATCCCAGGTTTGCCTCAGTGAGGTGAACCCTTCTTCCGTGGATCAGAGTGAATACTAATGAACTCAGGATCAGCAATTTCTCCCTAACATTAAGAGAGCTAGCTGATTCCACAGCAAAGGCAGTAGGAGCCCCACAACAATCACTTGATTCATGGGCTTAAATAGTTTTGGACAATCACATAGTCACCGATTACCTACTTGCTGAGCAAGGAAGTATTTATGCCACAGCAGCCACCACCTGCTGCACATTAATCAATTCCTCTGGAAGAGTAGAAACCCAACACATAAGCTCAGAAACAAGTGCACTGGCTACAACAAATTTCATCTAATGATCCATGGTCCCTTTGATCTCTTTAGCTGGTTCCCATTGGGTCTGGGCTGCTGATTTAGAATTATTATACAAATTAGAATCATTATTCAGTCATCTTATTTTGAAAATTACTTTTTAGCTTTGTACCCGCTGCCTGCCAAAACTCTGAAGTGATGTACCAAATATAGTAGTGCTAGTTCAACACTGCAAGATCCTCCTCACCCATACTTAAGACCTGAAAAGACAGAGATTTCGGATGAGAAATGTCTGAGAATTCTCTCTCCTATTCTTCTTTGTTATTCAAATGTGGCCTTAATGGTTTCCAATTTATGCATCTTCCCTCCAACAGGGAACACAACAAACAAGCAGGAAAGGTTTTTCCCGGCACCAAGGGACAACAACCAGTAAATGTAGAAAACCTGACCCTCGATCAACAATGCTTTTGAGGAAAGATCTTGACAGAAATGAGTAAATGTAAATGTCATTCAAAATGGGGTTCAAAAGTCTTGAAGGGGGAGCTCTCATGCATGTTACCACTGATCACAACTTACTTTACATACCGTGACAGGAATATGTTTACTTTATTAACCAGGCAGGAAGGAGTATTTCCCCTTGCCCAGCAATAGCCCAGCCAATAAGAACCAATGGCAACTCAGACAATAAAAAGTTGCCACAACCCTGACATCTCACTCTCTTCCAACAGACTTGCATGCCAACTTCCTTCTTTATTTAAAAAAAAAAAAAAAAAAAGAAAGTAAGTTCTCTGCACTTGCCTATGGTTTGCCATAATTTTGATATCCCAAATTGCAATTCCACTGCTATTCCTGAATAAACTCATTTTGCCAGCAAGCTAACTGGCTATTTTTAAGTTTAACAATATTTTGCATGAAAATAGGTTACCTATACATTTTTTAGCAGGTACCAAGAAAAACTATATAAATGAAGGTAAAGTAATGCAACAAATGAATGATTGAAAGAATTAAGCTGCCTATCTATCCCGTAGTCCTTGTGCCAAATACAGAAGCATCTAGGATAAAAAAATTTCTTTCAACAATTTAATTGTAAGAGTGCTAGTAAACTTCTGTTTTACATATTCTTAATCATATAATGAGAAAAAATTAAGGTATTAAACTTTTATAATAATTTCTCAAAACTGTCTCACTCAACCTAGTAATCATCAATGGTTTAGAAAAAACTATGGAGTCTAAAGCAGGTCTACTTGGAAATATTTATAAAGAAATAGTTACCTCTTCTGGAATGACTAAAGAAAGAAGTCTACCAAAGAACTTTACCAGAAAGCCATAAGGTTAAAGCCTGGAATGGAATATGAAAAATAAATAAAGCACAAGATAATCTCCATTTACTGAAAAACTGAAAGTAAAAATATGTGACAAAGTTTTACCCAAATTTGCCAGCTTGAACTTATTTATACATTTTTAAATCTGTATTTCCGTAATGAAAGCTGAAACAAATTATAAATGGCTTTCACATATTTATTAAAATGTCTTTATTTAAAAATGAAAAAAAAGCACTTCGAAAAGGGCAAAAAGGGATTGTAGTATAAGTACAGAGAACAAGGAAGGATGGCAATACATCTGGTTTCAGGGCTCACAAGATCCACTAACTTGTCGTCACTACTCCCTCTAGCCACATAGCTCAAAGAGGACAACATTTTTTATATGTTTTGTTTATTTCTATATTGATGGTAACTAGAACAAAGACAAGCACAAAGTCAATACTCAAGTGTTTAGTGAATCAGTGAAAAATCTCTTCAGTCTTTGTGTATCTGTTTAGTTTCCACACATCAGAGTTTTTCATGCCAGAAATGATAGACAACCTAAAATCACATCCTTCCAGTTTCACGCACCAATTAACGAGGTAATTGTGCTACTAGTTCCAAATAGAAATCGGTGAATGACTCTAGGTCACCTGCCCAACCCTGTGCTGAATATGACAAGGGCAATCAGTAGTACGACTAGCCTAGCCTGGTAATATATTCACCTACGTGGTCATAAAGAAGGGTGTAAAGAGGGCACCTGGGTGGCTCAGTGGGTTAAAGCCTCTGCCTTCAGCTCAGGTCACGATCCCAGGGTCCTGGGATCGAGTCCCACATAGGGCTCTGCTCATCTGGGAGCCTGTTTCCTTCTCTCTCTCTCTCTCTCTGCCTACTTGTGATCTCTCTCTGTCAAATAAATAAATAAAATCTTATAAAAAAAAAAAAAAGAAGGGTGTAAAGATGAAAACAAAGGACAGAAGAAAGGGGAGGCCTACAGAGGACAAAAATAATAGGTACCACATGCTCTTTAAGTTGTCCTCTCTTACTGGCAACCTAATACAAGCCACTGGACTCAGCAATTTCATAGCAGTCTTCAGTCCTGCATATGCTACAAGAGATGTTCCTTATCTAAGTATTCAACATGTGCACACACAAATACAAAGATCCACAGAAAGGCAATTTACGTTTATTTATGTTACATTCAATAATGAACCAACCACTTCTAAAAGTAGTCCCTGGGCAAACATCCATCCTCATTTCCCCCCAGCATATATCCCAACACACCATGTCACACTACTTTTTGATCACAATCTTTTGTGATTTTTTGGTCACTTTTGACTATAATCTTAGTAACAGCAAAGAATTTCATCAAGTTGATTTTTAAAAATTAGTGCATAAGAACTACTCAAATGATATGCAAAATCATTGACAAATGATGACATGTCAGAATTATAATAACTAACATATAAAAGGAAAACCAACAAGGATGATGACATTAAGTACATCAAAAAGAATATGAGGGGCGCCTGGGTGGGTCAGTGGGTTAAAGCCTCTGCCTTTGGCTCAGGTCATGATCTCGGAGTCCTGGGATCGAGCCCTGCATCGGGCTCTCTGCTGTGGCGGGGAGCCTGCTTCCCTCTCTCTCTCTGCCTACTTGTGATCTCTCTCTCTCTCTCTGTCAAATAAATAAATAAAATGTTAAAAAAAAAAAAAGAATATGAATATCAAATAACAGAGATGCTCCTGAGAAAAATGATAAACCTGAAAATATTTTTGTGAAAGTGACCTCCAAAATCATACTCCAAAAGTCAAACATTAACTGAAAATGTCCTATCATGCTATCATATAATTTTACTGAGAAAAATCACACCAAAAAATATCAGCATTTATACACCCATTGTTATTCTAACAAATTATCACTACTTGGAATTAAAAACTAAATTTTAAACACATGATCAGCTGAATGAATTTTCATAATTTTGATTGACTTTATATGAATAATTTGTTTTTCACTTCTATGAAATACTGTTCTTCACTTCAGATTCATAAACTGGCCTCTTTCTCAGTACTATTTAATTTCAGTTAAGGGGACCTTGTATACTTAAGAAATGCTTCCTACTGGGGCACCTGGGTGGCTCAGCAGGTTAAGCCTCAGCCTTTGGCTCAGGTCATGGTCTCGGGGTCCTGGGATTAAGCCCCACATCAGGCTCTCTGCTCAGCAGGGAGCCTGCTTCCCCTTCTCTCCCTCTGCCTGCCTCTCTGCCTACTTGTGATTTCTGTCAAATTAAAAAAAAAGAAAAAAAAAAAAAGAAATGCTTCCTATTATTTTGAGTATTAAAATACTTAAGCAAGCACCTATTCTGGGAAAAATACTAGACTAAGTTCTATGGGAGATCCAAAGATAAATCTAAAGGATATTATGCTAGTATTTGAGAAAAGAATTTTAAAATATGCTATGATAACCCCTAGAGAGTAATCAATAGTGGCTAAGTACAGAAACAGTAAGTTAGGGGGCACCTGCATGGCTCAATCGGTTAAGCACCTGACTTCAGCCCAGGTCATGATCCCAGGGTCCTGGGAGGGAGCCCCACATCCCCACTGGGTTTCCCACTGAGTGAGAAGCCTTCTTCTCCCTCTCCCTCTGCTACTCCCCTTGCTTGTACTGTCAAATAAATAAATAAAATCTTAAGACAAAACAAAACAAAAACATTAAATTAGGGTATTTTTTAATTGAAAAAAAAGTATTAACTTCAGTGCTCTTTTGAAAATAAAGCTTTCCTTACCACCCTTAAATATGTTCCAATTCTTTCATTAAAAGGATTGACAAGATGTGAAATTTGAAAGCCACCCTTCATCTAGCTCAATTATAATTCTTTTTTTAACTGACAGAAGTTATCATGACCTAAAAAGACAGAGTAGCTTCTCTGGAAAACAGTCTGGAGGTTTCTCAAGAAGTTAAAAATAGAGCTACCCTATGACCCAGCAATTGTACTCCTGGGTATTTACCCCAAAGACACAAATGTAGTGATCTGAAGGGACACCTACACACCAGTGTTTATAGTAGCAATGTCCACAATAGCCAAACTGTGGAAAGAGCCGAGATGTCCATCAACAGAGAATACTCAGAGTGAGTATCCCTGTCTTCATGGGACAAAAATCTGTGAACTTAATTTCTTGCATCTTAAAATGGTAACATACCGCCTATTCAAAATCATCCTAAGAAGAATAAATGAGATGATACTATGGTTTTAAAGCTGTGTTCCTCAAAATACCACTTGAGATTTGCTTCTGAGAAACAACATTTTGTATATGACAAATGAAAATATGCTGGAAATCAAACTGCTGCATACCACATAAGACAGGGAGGTACTGGTAAAGAAGAGCTACTGAATTATCTGCTCTAGCCTAGACACTGAAAAAAAGAAAACTGTATGAGGGCACCATTATAGACAGGCAAGCAGTACCATCAGCTGATAATGTAGTCCAAAGAAGAAACTGAGAATGCAAACCAATGAGTTAGTTCAGCAGATGAGACTGATTTTTTAATAAATGATGGGCATGTATGTTGAGGCTGTTCTCCTTGTACAATACATTCATAAATGCAAATATAAGGAAAATGTACTACTCTAAATCAGCTGTATTTAAAATACACAGAAAGAGTTGAGATTTTTGTATTCAGTTTTCAACAAACATCTCTATTAGGAAGAGTAAATGAAGCTATAGTATTGTAGCACCAAATAGAGCCCAAATTTTCATGACTTCTATCCACATTAGAGTCCAGAGAAGAACTCAAGACAATAGGGAGACTCTCTTTCAGTCAGACTGAGGGTCATAGGCTCCTCTGCCATCAGCAACACATGGCTTTCCAGCCACTCTTTACATTGCCAAAAGTCATACAGAAGAGCTTTGCATCAAGGTTCCATTAGGAAAACAGAAACCATTCCATGTGTTCCAAATATGAAGGTATTTAACACAGGGAATTAGAAGCAGCTTAGAGTACTACTGGAAGTACAGGGAAAATGAAGGTTTAAGGAAAGCAGCTACCACAGATCTCGGTGTGCAGCACCAATGCAGGGGATTGTCAAGAGCTCACCTGGAATTCTTAGATTTCTTAAAGGCTTCCGCCAAGTATCTTGGTCTGCATCAGCCAAGTGGGTAGTTGTGACAGACTAAACAATGCACCCCCTGCCATGTTCATGTCCTAATTCCCAGAAACTTGGAACATGTTACCTTACATGGTAACAGGACTGTGCAGGTGTTACTAAATAAAGTTTCTTGAAATGGGGAGTTTATCCCCATTTGGCCAAATCCCCACTATTGCATAAGGTCACATCATTAGGTTTTATAAGGGGGAGACAAGAGGATCATCAATGGATGCAAGGATGCAAGGAATCTGGAGTGATGTAAGTAAGGATTCATGAACATTTCAAGCAGAAGGTGAAAAAGACAAGGAAATGGATTCTCTCCTCAGAGCTCACCAAAGGAGTCAGCCCCGCAGACACTTTGACTTTAGCCCAGTGAGACTGATTTTGAACTTCTGATCTCCAGAACTATAAGATAATACATTTGTGTTATTTAAGCCACTAAGTTGATGATTATTTGTTACAGCAACAACAGGAAACTAATACAGTGGTCATTATGGACTTCTCTGAGTAATGCTTTAAACCTTTTATCTGCCTGTGAATCTGCCTTAACTATTTCTGAAGAATGGTGGGCTCTTTCCTTTTCTACCTTCCTAATCTCAGTGGCTCACTAACCCTTCACAGGGAAGCTGGTGGTGCAATGCAGGTGAGTCCTCTGAACACTGGACAACCAGCGCAAGCCTGGGAGACATCTTCAGGAGTCAGGTCAAGCTGACGCGCATCATTTCCATGCCCATTTCACTGCCCAGAGCTTTGTCTCACAGCCCTGAAATAACTGGAGAGGAGCCTGGGAAATGTAGTTCAGCTTGTGTCTATAAAGAAGGAAAAAATAATGTGATAAACAGCTCTGGCACACCATCAAAGAATTTAGGAAAAAATATAATAAAATCTGGTAAGAATGTGAAAGCTACAGCAGGAAAGTAACATAAGAAACAGCTCTCTAAAAGCTGTTGACAAATATGTCCAGGTAGGCATTGTATATGCACAAACAAAAGTAGCTAATAAAAAGATGTATACATCTTTCAAAACAGTATAGGATAATACCATAAAAATTGTCAATTTTATGTAGGTTATTATCTTTAAATTCTACACTATTCAGATTTAGTAATAAAAATGTAGACAATGAATAATTTATTTTATTGTAATACCAGTCTGTTGGCAGCTGAATGAAGGTAAGGTGAATATTTCAAATGAGACAAGTAATCATTTTTTTTTAATTTTCTATTGACATATAATGTATTATTAGCCCCAGGGGTACAGGTCTGTGAATCGCCAGATTTACACACTTCACAGCACTCACACCATAGCACATACCCTCCCCAACGTCCATAACCCAACCACCAAGTAATCATTTTTTAAATTTTTTATTTTAGCTGATAGAAAAATGTTAACGCAAAAACAATATGGCCGTCCCAACTTAAGTATCTTTCTAATATTCTCTATAATATTATTCAGTTTGAAAATGCAGGGTCTACTGCTATGAGGCTTACAAAGATAAAATATTTAGTATAAAAATGAAAAAAAGCTCAGCTTAATGTTCAAAATAAATGATTTTTCTCTTTAGAAACTGCAAGTAAACATCTGATAGAAGAAGAGTGGTTTGCCCTATAATTTCTATAAAGCTCTTATATAAGAAAATGTATTTTTAAAATATATTTCACCTAACAAGTTTTAGACGGACTGAAAATTTTTTAATTTTAATTGTTAGTCTTCCCTGTGAAGAAGAAAATGTCTATTATCCTTCCAAACTTCTTTAACCATTTAGTAGTATTCTGAGACTGCAAGATAGGTGAGCTGTTTAAAGTAATTCTGATTTCCAACTATTTATTTTTATAAATAAATACTTTCTCAGTACTGTGCAATTTCCAAACGATGAGCTTGAAAATCACTCTGAGGATGGTTTCACTCCAAGAAGAACAGAGGCTTGTTCTTCTTTTTCCCCAACTTAGAGCTATAGACCCAACTTCCCTTGGACCACAAGCTCCAGTATCAAACATGCAAACAATATCCTTGCAGAGACTATTTAATCAACTCCCACTATTGCAGAAGGTCAAATCTCTGCAGGAAACACAGATCCAAAACAAAAAAAGAAACACAGACCCAAACATACATGCATATACAAATACATTCATCTTCTCATGGTTCTACTTCTCTGACTAAATCCTGACTGATACACAATATTAACAATTTAATTTTATAGCCATTGTTAAATGTCTTATATTAAATATTATCCTATACACTATCATACTCGTTTTGTTGACTTTTGAAGCCACCATTTAGAAGTATATAAAAATCTAAAAGTGCAAGTTTGCCTGCTTTAGTAGACAGAAATCTAAAATAAACCCTAATAACCCACACCTTTATGTAACTTCCTCCCTTGACTATAGATAACACCTGTGAATATGACACAACAGCACTCCCATAATTATGTTACCTTAGATGGCAAAGATATACAGATGTAAAGCCCCTTAACAAGCTAACTTGAAGTTACTCAAAAGGGAGATGGGTGGGCCTGAGCTAATCAGGTGAGCATTTTAGAAGAAAGCAGAGCATCAAAAAGGTGTTCCTACTGGCCTAGAAGAAAGCAAACAGTCATGTCTTGAACTGTCTATGGAGGGCCCAAATGACTAGGACATGAGGGTGCCTCACAGAGCTGAAAGGACATAGCTAGCAAGAAAAGGAACTTGGTCCTACAACTGTCAGGAACTGAATTCTGCCAACAACTGAATGAGTCAGGGAAGAGGGCCTAGAGATTCAGATGGGAATGCAGCCCAGTCACACCTTAATTTCAGTCTTGTGACACCCTGAACAGAAAACCTACCTATACCATGCCCAGATTTTCAAACTACAGAAACTATGAGATTCAAAAAAAGAGAGTATTATTTTAAGTCACTAAATTTGCACTAATTTGTTATATACTGATTGAAAACTAATATACTCACAAACCATCTTTGTGTTTATATCGTATTTCTTAACACTCATAGTAGATTATTCATCTTAAGAGGAGACAAGAATAATGGAAAGATAAATTGCAACACAGTTCTATTACTATCTAAGAGATAAGATTATTCTAAAGCAGGACATTTTATACCCAATCTACAAATGATAACATCGCAAAAGAAAATCATGAGACAAGTGGGAAATCATTGCAGTACTTCACCCGGTAATTCTGTAATGACACACCTGGTTATAAGAAAATGCTGGGAAGAGTTTTTAATCTTCAAAATTTCTGAAACCACAGTCTCTGCCTACTTGTTATTGCTGCTATTTTTCTATTTCTTTCTTAGGTACAAAAGCTTACTTAAAATTTGATCCTGAAGTCTACTTTTTAATGGTTTTGACCCTTTATATTCAGAAATCATGCATTATTGATATATTTTTTTATCAGAGAACTATGAATTATTATGAATTCAGACTGGCTTACAGCTCCTACAAAGATCCACAGCTGAAACAGTCTGTAAGGAATTTAGCTGAAGTTGTTCTTGTTAAAGAAAAGGCTGCCATTTGTAGATCAAATGTTGCCAAATTTCTATAAGATCGCTTAATCAGAAGCAATATTCCACACATCTATGAAATACTGCAAACATGAAAAAGTTTATCTTATTCATAAAAATGTCCGAACTTTAGGAAATTGGTCTGAGACCTTGGAAGTGAGATACAAGAGAAATGAAGGTTACCATTAACTGCCTAACACAATTTCTCATTTTAAGACTACAATCCTGTCACCTAATCAAAGGAAAAGATATTATGTAAAATTGTCACAATCACAACTAATTCCTTCCATCTTCTGTATCTGTGATGAATGTGTCCTTAATGTCTTTGCTAGAACCCCTAGAGCTACTAATATGGAAACTTCATTGTTCTTAACTTTCACAGAGGATGCAAGGATAGAGTTAGCAACCTCTTAGTTCCATACCTTCACATAAAAACTCCCACTCCTTTATAAATCCTATCTTCAAAATTTAACATTCTCTACTTGCTTTAGTCACTGTCACCTAATTAATTCCAGGTCACTGCCCTTCCTCCTCCCATTCTTCTCAGTAGTAAAAAAAGTCCACGCAAACACCTTACACTCTAGCTTTCAGCTCCTATTCTCATCATTTCTAATAATTAACCTCAAGTCCGCTTCAGCCACAGACCAGCAAGTTCTCATCTGGTACTACTTCAACTCTGAAATAAGTTCATACAAGCTAGTAATGACAAGAACGTGCTCTTCCAGTTCTCTCACTCTTGTGGCCCCCACAACATACCTATCTTTCCACTCCCATGGGGACCTTTCTTCTTTCCCCTATCAGCACCTAACAGTCTTTATTTTCCACATTATTCCCTGTACATCAGATCTTCAACTTTCCTTTCCATTCTCTCTGGCTCACCCAGCTGGAAGCCTCCGACCCTGAATCAATCCAACTACCTAGATTTCTTGTCCCTATAGCCCTCTTTCTGAGCTCAGCTAGAGGAAAACAAGAAAAATCAAGTAAGAATTGTATCAAACACATAATTTCCAAACTTAAATGGTGCATCCTATGATTTAATAATGTTTCTTTGTTTTCTAAATATAGTTACCTCTTCTAGCTATTTACAATGGCATCTCTGTCCTAAACTTACCGGTCCTACCAGATTATTCCTACTTCCCATTTCATAGAGAAAATATATTTGTATCTGAACCCCTTCTTTTATCCATTCCTACCAAAATGTAAGATGTCAATACTCCATGTAACAATCCAAATAGCTTATATTACAATACTCTAAGAGCTCCAGATCTCAGTATTTAAAAAAAAAAAAAAAAAGACTGTATTTCCCCATCTCATCATGGGTTGGCAGAGAGATTCTGCTCATGCTAGTTAAGAGGGATCCAGGCTGTCACAGCACCGACTGCATCAAACATTCCCCATTACCATGCCAGAGGCAAAGAGAATGGCAAGCTTGTAGTGACACTTCAAGCTTCTGCCTAGAACTGACGCAAAACACATCAGCTCACATTTTCACTGTCCAAAGTAAGTCATGTGGTCATGTCTGAGTTCCCATCATATTCATGGAAGAAAACCAAACCCGAACAGCCCTAAGAACGATCACATCTCTGTGCCAAACTAATTCCACCTGATATTCTCAGATTCCTATTCCTTCCTCCTACCTTCTCAGCCACCTAACACTATATAAGTTATTTTCTCTTTCCACTCCAGCCTCTTCTCCAGCCATCACCCACTTAACTCCACTCATTCACAGCACAACTGCTCGATAGAGTGTTGACTATTTCCACCTCCTCACTTCCCACTCATTCATTAACCTACTACATTCTCATTTCCCCCCAACACTGCAGTTAAACTGCTCTCACTAAATCCAAAAGACTCTACAGTTTTTATTTAATGTCTCAGTAATCACCATTTGTCATTGTTGATCTCTCTTTTTGAGGGAGAGACATGTAAAATCTGCTGGATTTCTAACTCTCTAGCAGCGCAGTTGTGGTCTCTTTTGCAAGCTTGCCTTCCGTAGGGCTCAAAATATTGGTTAACACTGAGGGTTTGCATTAGTTTTTCTACTTTCCCTGTATATGTTCTGGCTGGGTGATTTTTCAGCTAACAACACAAATTTAATTCCTATTTATGCTCATGATTTCCAAATCCATTTTATCTTCAGCCCAGATCAGAGGTCCATATTCGTACATTCTGGACTGCCTCTCAAACATCTCCATTTAGACTTCACATAGGCATCTCATACATTCTCAAAACTGAACTATTATCTTCCTTCCAATTCCCATTACAGTATATAGAACGCCCCTTTAACCAAAACATGGAGTCATCATTCTCATCTCCTTTCCCCTCATCCTATACTCCATAAAGGGATCAATTCAACAAGTAAATATAACAATCATAAATACTTAAGGAGCCAACATGGGAAGACTTAAATATATGAAGCAAACACTAACAGATCTGAAGAGAGAAATATACAACAATAGCAGGGAATTTCAATATCCCACTTTGAACAATGGATAGATAATCCATACAGAAAAAAATCAACAAGGAAGGACTGGACTTGAGCTATACTTTACATCCAATGACCCTAACAGATATATATGGAATATTCTATGCAGAAAAACACATATTTTTCACAAGTATGCATGGAACATTCTCCAAGATAGATCATATGATAGGCCACAAAAAAAAGCCACCTTAACAAATTTAAGATTGAAATCATACCAAATATTTTTTCTGAACACATGTCGTGAAGCTAAAATTAAATAATAGGAGCTGAAAATTTTGCACGTGCGAAAATTAAACCACCACCAATGAGCCAAAGAAAAAATCAAAATGGAAAATCAAAAAAATGTCTTGAAACCAAAGAAAATAGAAAGACAACATACCAAAACCTAGGGATGTTGCAAAAGTTTTAAAAGGGAAGTTTATAGTGATAAACCCATATTAATAAAACATAAAGATCTCAAATAAACAACCTAACATTACACCTCAAGAGGGAAAGCAAAAAACAAAAAACGAGGGGGGAAAAAGAAACAAAACAAGGTCAGAGTTAACAAAAGGAAGGAAATAAAGATCAGAACTGTATAAATGACAGAGATCACTAAAACAACAAGATTAATGAAACTAAGAGCTAGTTTTCTGAAAAAATAAGTAAGATAGACAAAACCTTACCTAGACTAATGGAAAAGTTCAAATAAATGAAATCAGAAGTGAAAGAGTAGGCATTATAACTGATAAAAGAAATACACAGGGTCATACAGACTACTACTGAACACGTACATGCCAACAAACTGGATAACCTAGAGAAAAAAGTATAAATTCCTAGAAACACACAAGTTACCAAACCCTTCCAAACTCATTTTAGAAGACCAGAATTACCTGATACCAAAGCAGATAAGGACACTAAAAGAAAACTAGGTGCACTCATGTCACCAAGATGGTGACAGATCATTCCGACTTCACTTCTCCTCACAAGAAGAACTAACAACTATTCATGGACAGGATCCCACTGAGGGAAACCTAGTGCTCAGGAGTGAAGCTAGGTACCTCTGTGCACCACAAGACCAAACAGGCTGCATTTGAAGGGTAAAAGGAACATCTACATGCTATCCACACTGCCTCTCCCCCAGCACACACCACGCTGAAAGGTCTCTCCTGAGCCTACAGTTCCTCCAATGGGAAGAGAGAGCCCAGGGGTGACATCCAGACTGCCAACATTGTGGGTCTCTTTGTGGGAGCACCCACTGTGGTTTAATACCACAGAGATCACAGGAGAATCTGTGAGACTTAACCACTGGGAGTCTGATTGAGATGGA
This sequence comes from Martes martes, assembly GCF_963455335.1. NCBI lineage: Eukaryota > Metazoa > Chordata > Mammalia > Carnivora > Mustelidae > Martes > Martes martes. The sequence goes on along the minus strand of NC_137889.1, from coordinate 21,579,683 downwards.
GAATGGAGTACAGACTTCCAATGACCAGCAATAGGGTGTCAGTGGACAAAGTTCCCACCTACAGAGCCCAACCAGCAGTTTTATTCATCTGCAAACCAAGTTTGGTGGCACAGTTTGAGGAATTGGCAAAGTAGAGTTTCTGTCTAATTCAGTCCCCAAATGAGGAACTCTGCCATTTCTAGAGCCTGGGCATTTGCAGAAGAGTTTAGTCATACCCAACCATGGTGAATCATGACTTTCTTCGCCAGAGAACTTGTTTAAGAAAATCTGAGAGTTGCTTCAAGTGGGCCCTCCCACCCCTGTTCAGGCAGGAGTCAGAGACATAGCCCCACCTGCTGCAGAGCATGGGACCCCCCCCCCCAAATCCCATCTGACAGGAAGGGCTGGTAAGAACACCTGAAAGCAATATAACCCAGAAACTCTTGAGTGGAGAGGCAGAGGAGAGCTAATCTCCCAGAGCAAAGCCAGTGGCTGTGTTCTGCCCGGGAACCTAGGGCACAGGTAGGCTCGAGTCAAGACCAGAAAAGAAGAGCATTAGTGGCCTTGGAGCTTTTCCGCTGCACCCAAGCCAGCAATCGAACTCATAGCCCTACTTATTCCTGAATACATCCTTCATCCTGCCAAACAAGGCAACTTACCAGGCACACAGAAAGCTATATAGCCAGCCCATCCAACAAGCCTGTTTACAGAGAGCACAACTCTTGGCTTTCCCTATCTGTAGAACAAAACTGGTGGTCTCACCTGACCAGGATATTCAGTGCACACTGTTGCCTGATTTGGGTACTCAAAATAACAAGCCATGCAGGCCTGGAGTCTGGTCCTGCTGTCCCAACAGGACAGAGAAGCTAATCCATAGCCTCACCTGTTGCTTAGTACCCATGCCTGAATGCAATAAGCCTGACCAGAGAATCCAGGAAACCACAAAACCCATCCTACAGCCTCACTTGGGCAGAGAACCAAGCCAGTAGTCCTATCTAGCTGTTCTCAGCCAGTAGCACACCCATCCACCCCTGACTCCAGAAATCAACAGATGCTTCACCCAAAAATTATACCCAAACAGGAGGCCCCCCTGCCCAAGGCCATTACCAGTAGACAGGTCCAAAAACTCAAACTAAGCTGACTGGTGAAGAACTATCTTAGTCAAAGCAAACCTGCAAAGTCTGGAAAATGACACCACTTACTCACATATGCAGACACCAATACAAGGAAAAAAAGGATCACAAAAAATCAAGTAAATATGACAGTACCAAAGAAAACAATAAAGCTCTAGTAACTGATCCCAAAGAAACAGGTCTGTAACAGTCAAATAATTCAAAATAAACCTCTTTAAAAAGTTTAGTGAACTAGCTCAGGTCATGATCCCAGAGTCCCGGGATCAAGCTCCACAATGGGCTCCCTGCTTAGTGGGGAGTATGCTTCTCCCTCTGCCCCTAACCCCACTCAGGGTCACTTTTTCTCTTTCTTTCTTTTTCTCTCTCCCTTTCTCCCTTTCTCTCTCTCTCCTCTTCCTCTGACAAAAAGAAAAGTTGAGTGAACTACAAGAACAGACAAATAACTAAACAAATTAGGGAAACAATGTACAAACAAAACAAGTAGTTTGACAAACAGAGTACACAATTTTAAAAAATCCTAGAGCTCAAAAACACAAAACTAAACAATTTAATAGAGAGCTTCAAAAGCAGACTTGACCACACAGAAAAACAAATAAGAAGGAAGATAGGATAATTGAAATTATCCACTCAAAGGAGCAAAAAGAATTTTGAAAGTGAAGAAAGACTGCAGGAATTATGAGACACAATGGGAAGAATAATATGCATTATGAAAACTCCATAAGGATAAGAGGGAAAAAGACACAAAGTGCATTTACAGCAATAGTGGGTGTGGGGGAGCACCTGGGTGGCTCAGTTAAGCATCTGACTTCAGATCAAGTCATGACCTCAGTGTTCTGGGACGGAGCCCCATAACAGACTCCATGCTCAGTGCGGAGTCTGCTTGTCCCTCTCCCTCCAATTCTGCCTCTCTCCCAGCTCATGCTCTGTCAATCAAATAAATAAATAAAATCTTTAAAAAATAAAGTAACAGTGGCTGAAAATTTCCCAAGCGTGGGAAGAGAAGTAGACATCTAGATATAAGAGTCTGAAAGGATCCCAAATAGGTTTAGATCCAAATACAGCTAAACCTAGACATGTTTTAATTAAATGGTCAAAAGTCAAAGACAATTTTAAAAGCAGTAAAAGAGATTATATACATGAGAACCCCCATATGACTACGGGTGGATTTCTAACACACATTTTTCAAACCAGAAGAGAATGGGATGACAAATTCAAAGTTTTAAAGGAATAAAAAAAAACTAACTCACCCCAAAACATATTACCTTGCAAAGCTATCCTTCTAAAATGAAGAGAGAAAGACTTTCCCAAAAACCAAAAGCTTAAGAAATTCATTACCACTAGAAGTGTCTTACAAGAAATGTTAAAGGAATACTTTGAGCAGAAATTAAAAGATGCTAATCAACATCATAAAAATATGAGATGGCATGGTAATGGTAAACACATAGTCAAAGTTGGATTCTATAATAGGGTAATGGTGGTACATAATTCAAACTCCAGTTTGAATTTTTTTTTTTAAAGAGTAAAAACAACCATAATTAAGATAATCTGTTATCAGTTACACAGTATAAAAAAGTCTGTAAATTGTAAAATCAGTAACCTAAATGTGAGAGGGAGAAGTGAAAGTGTAAAGCTTAAGAATTTTATTGAAATTGAGTTGTTTCTAGTTTAATAGTGTACCAAAATTTTAAGATATTCTATGTAAGTGTCAAAGTAACCACAAGGGAAAAATCTATAGTAATTACACAAAAGAACATGATAAATAACTCAGAGCATACCAACACCACAAAACAATAAACACAGAAAAAGTCACCACGGTAATAAACAAGGAAGAATGGATCTACAAAACCAGAAAACTATTAACAAATGGCAATAATAAGCCCTTACTTATCAATAATTACTTTAAATGAAAGCAAGCTAAATTTTCCACTCAAAAGACAGAGGATAGCTAATAGATAAAAAACAAGGTACAATAATATGTTGCCTATAAGAGACTCATTTAAAGACACACAGAGACTAAGAGTAAAGGAATGAAAAAAAGATATATAAGCAAATGGGGGGGAAAAAAAGCAGGGTAAGCTACACTTGTTTTAGAAAGTGGACTTTAACAACGGTATACAATGATAAAGAAGATCGCGATATGATGCTAAAGTGTTCAATAAACCAAAAACATGTAACACTTATAAATATTTATATGCCCAATATGCCCAGTAAGAGAGCACCTACTTAAAGAAAAAACTGACAGGGATAAAAGAAAAAAATAAACACAAATACAATAATAATTGGGGACTTTAATATCCCATAGTCAACAATAGATACATCATCCACCCAGAGAGTCAATAAGAAAACAGTGGATTTGGAAAACACTGTAGACCAAATGAAGCTAACTAACAACCATATACAGAACATTCTATCTGATAACAGCAGGCTACACATTCTTCTCAAGGACACATGGAACATTTACTAGGATATATCATATATTAGGCCATTAAAAAAAAAGTCTTAGCAAATTCAAGAAGACTGAAATCATATTAATTATCTTCTCTGGCCATGATGGTATGAAACTGGAAATCAATAACAAGAGGAAAGCTGAAAATTTCACAATTATATGGAAATTAAACAACATTCTACTGAACAACCAATGTTTCAAAAAAGAAATCAAAGGTAAAATAACAAAGTATCTTCAAACAAATGTAAATGAAACACAACCTACCTAAATCTACGGGATGCAGCAAAAGCAGTTCTAAAAGGGAAATTCATAGCAATAACCACTATATTAAGAAGCAAGAAAGATACCAAATAAACAAGGTAATTCTACACCTTACAGTACCAGAAAAAGAACAACAAACAGTATGAAGTTAGCAGGAAGAATGAATAGTAAAAATGAGAGCAGAAATAAATGAAATCAAGAACAGGAAAATAATAGAAAATATTAACCAAACTAAGAGTTGGTTCTTTGAAAAAGTAAAATTGACAAAACTTTAGGTATAATAACCAATGAAAAAAAGAGGACCCTAATCAAGAAAATTATAAATAAAAAAGGAAATACTATAATGTATACCACATACATACAAAAAATCATAAGAGGCTTAATTATTAACAACAACTACATGCCACTAAACTGGACAACCTAGAAGAAATGGAAAAATTCTTAGAAACACACAAACCACAAAGACTGGATCAGGAAAAAATAGTCTCAATAAACCAATTACTAGTAAGGAGATTTAATCAAAAATCTCCAACAAAGAAAAGCCCAGGACCAGATGGTTTCACTCATGAATTTTACCCAACTTTTAAAGAAGAATCAATGCATGCTTCTCAAAGTCTTCCAAAAAATCAAAGACAGAATGCTCTGAACTCCATTTTACAAGACCAGCAGTACCCTAATACTAAAACCAGAAAAGAACTGTACCAAAAAAAGTGACAGACCAACATCCCTAATAAATGTCCATGCAAAAATTCTCTATAAAATGCCAGCAAATTGAATTCACCAGCACATTCAAAGGATCACTCATCATGGTCAAGAGAAATTTATATCTTGGATGCAAGTATGTTTTAACATACATAAATAAATCACCTTGATTCATCACATTAATAGAATGAAAGAAAAATACCATGATTATGTCAAGACATAGAAAAGGCATCTGAAAAAATTCAACATCCATTCATTAAAAAAAAAAAACCTCTTAAATTAGATATAGAAAAAATACACTTCAACAAAATAAAAGGCCTTAAATAATAAGCCCAAAGCTATTATCATATTGAATGATGAAACGTTAAAAGCCTTCCCTCTAAGATCAGGAACAAAAAAAAATTGCCTACTCTCATCACTGTGATTCAACACGATCTTGAAAGTTCCTTGCCAAAAAATTCAAGCAAGAAAAAGAAATAAAAGGCATCAAAATTTGAAAGGAAGAAGTAAAACTATCTCCATTTGCAGGTGACATAATTTTATACATAGAAAGTTCCAAAGAGGCTACCAAAAAACTGTTAGATCTAATCAATGAATTCAGTAAAGTTGCAGGATACAAAATTAACATGCAAATCAGAGCATTTCTACATATTAAGAATGAATTATCTAAAAAATAAAGAAAATAATCCCACAGTAACTTCAATAAAATACTAGGAATAAACTTAACCAAGGAGTTGAAAGATCTGTACTCTGAAAACTACAAGACTGATTTTATTTGGGGCACCTGGTGGCTCAGTTGGTTAAGCATCTGCCTTCTGCTCAAATCATGATCCTGTGGTCCTGGGATTGAGCCCCACATGAGGCTCCTTGCTCAGCAAGGAGTCTCCTTCTCCCTCTTCCTCTGCCCCTCCCCCTCACTTGTGCGCACTCTCTCTCTCTCTCTCTCTCTCACTCCTCTCTCAAATAAATAAAACTAAAAAAAAAAAAAAAAAAAAAAAAAAGACTGATTTCACTTAAGTAATCTCTACACCCAACACAGGGCTCAAACTCACAACCGCGAGATCAAGAGTTATGCGCTACACCAACTGAGCCAGCCAGATGCCCCCATGAAAACTACAAGACTGAAAGACACTGAGGAAGAAAAATAAATGGAAAGGTATCCCATATTCATGGATTGGAAAAATATTGTTAAATGTTCATACTACCAAAAGCTACGCACAAATTCAATGCAATTCCTATCAAGAGTCCAATGGCATTTTCATAGAAGTAGACAAAACTATCTTAAAATGTATATGAAACCACAGAAGACCCCAAATAGCCAAAGCAACCCTGAGAAAGGACAAAAAAGGAGACAGAACATCTCCTAATTCCCAGCTATACTATAATATTAAATATTGAATCAGTATGGTACTGACATAAAAAAAGAAAAATAGATCATTTTAACAGAATCAAGAGCTCATAAATAAACCCAACCATATGCAGTCAACTAATATTTGACAAGAGAGCCAAGAATACTCAGTGTAGAAAACACAATCACTTCAATAAATGGTGCTGGGAAAATTGGATATTCACATATAAAACAATGAAACTAGACTCCCATCTTTTTTTTTTTTTTTTTTTTTTTGACAGAGATCACAACTAGGCAGAGAGGCAGGCAGAGAGAGAGAGGAGGGAAGCAGGCTCCCCACTGAGCAGAGAGCCCGATGCGGGGCTCGATCCCAGGACCCTGAGATCATGACCTGAGCTGAAGGCAGAGGCTTTAACCCACTGAGCCACCCAGGCGCCCCTAGACTCCCATCTTATACCACACAAAAATTGAATTGAAATGGATTAACACTTAAACATAGGACCTGAAACCATGAAATCCCTAGAAGAAAACAGGAACAAAAGTCCTTGACATGGGTCTTAGCAATGATTGGCTATGACATGTAAGGTACAAGCAACAAAGCAAAAAATAAGTGGGCCTACATCAAACTAAAAAGCTTCTATAGCAAAAGAAACCACCAACAAAGTAAAAAGATGACCTACAGAATGAGAAAAAACATTTGTGCCATATATCTGATAAGGGGTTAATCTCCAAATTATATAAAGAACTCACACAACTCAAAAGCCAAAACAAAACAAAACAATATCTAATTTTAAAAATGGGCAAAAAACCTGAGTAGACATTTCTTTCCCCAAGAAGGTACACAAAAGGCCAAGAGCTACATGAAAAGCTAGCCAACATCATGAGTCATTAGAGAAACACAAATCAAAACCACAATGAGATATCACCTCATGCCTGTTAGAATGGACATCATCAAAAAACAAACAAAAAAAAAAACCACAAGTAATGCCTGTTAGAAAGCCTACCATCAAAAAGACATGAGGCAACAAATACTGGTGAGTATATTTAGAAAAAGGAACCTGAGTATGTTGCTGGTGGGACTGTAATCTGGCATAGCCACTGTGGAAAACAGAATGGAGGATCCTTAAAAACATAAAAATAGAACTATCATATGACCCAGAAATTCCACTTCTGGGAACGCATCCAGAGAACACAAAAACACTAACTCAAAAAGATATTTGCACCCCCATGTTCATAACAGCATTATTTACAATACTAAAACATGGAAACAACCTAAATGTCCATCAGGAAATGACCAGATGAAGACGCTGTGGCATATATATACAATGGAATATTACTCAGCCATAAAAAAATGAGGAACTACCACCATTTGCAAAAACATGAGGGCATATGCTAAGTGAAATAAGTCAGAGAAAGAGAAATATTATATGACTTCACTTGTATGTGTAATCTAAATTTTAATAATAATAGAAAAAGAGATCACACTTAATGACTCGTGATTACCAGAAGCAGAGTGGGGGTGGGATAATTGGAAGAATATGGTCAAAAGGCACAAATTCCCATATGTAAGTATTAGAAGTGTAATATACAACATGAGGACTATAGTTAACAGCGCTATATGATGTACAGGAAAACTGTTAACGGAGTAAATCCTAAGAATTCTCTTCAAAAGGAGATTTTTTCTTTCCTTTTTAATGTATCTATATGAGAAGATGGATGTTAGCTAAAACTACTCTGGCAATCATTTCATAATATGTGCAAATCAAACAATAATAGTATATACCTTAAACTTATATAATGATGTATGCCAATTATTTCTTCATGCAACTAGAAAAAATAAAAAGACAAGTGATAACACTGGTGATGATGTGGAGAAAAGGGAACCCTCACACACTAGTGGTAGGATTGTAAACTGGTATAGTTAGTATGGAAAACAGAATGGGTAGGGGGGAGGAAAACAGAATGGGTAGGGGGGAAGAAAACAGAATAGAGGAGCCTCAAAAAATTAAAAATAGAACTACCATGTGATTCAACAATTCCACTTCTGGAATACTTCCAATCAAAATGAAAACACTAACTCAAAAAGATATCCACACCCCCATGTTCATAACACCATTATTTACAAGACCCAAGACATGAAACAATCTTAAGTGTCCACTGACAGATGAATATGAAGAAACTATGATGTGTCTGTGTGTGTGTGCGCGCGCGTGTGTGTATGATGTATATGCATTATATACACACACACATAATACATATACATCATACACACACACACACACACACAATGGAAATACTCCATTCAGCCATAGTAAAACTAAGAAATCCTGCCATTTGCAACAATGTGGATTGACACTGAGGGCACTACGGTACGTGAAATAAGTCAGACAGTGAAAGACAAACTGTATTACACGCATAATCAAAGAAAAAAAATTCAAAGAAACAGAGTAAAGTGATAGTCACAGGAGGTGGTGGGCAGGGGAATGGGAAGATACTGGTCAAAGGGAACCAACTTCCAGTTAATAGGTAAGTTCTGGTAATCTAATGCTCAAGTATTTTGATTATATTTACCAGTGGTGTAGTATTTACTTGAAAGTTGTTATGAGAGTAAATCTTAAATGTCTCAGCACAAAAAGGGAATGGTAACTATGTGATGTTATGCGGGTGTTAGCTAAGGCCATGGTGATGATCATTTTCCAATATATAAGTGTATCAAGTCAGCATGTTATACACCTTAAATATTCAAAATATTATGTCAATTATATGTCAATAAAGCTGGGGATGGGGAAGGTAAGGAAGTAGTAGCCAACAATGTCAAATGCTATATAAAAGTCAAGTAGTAAAAGTACCCATTATGGCTGGCAATGAAGCAAGCAACGATATTTTCAAGAGCCCTAACTTGTCAAATAGGAGAACAAAATATTTATAAAAAGTTATGCATATCAAATGGATTAGTTTTTAATTTGTCTCTTGTAATGTCAAATCAATGTGTGCTATTCATGTAAAAAAATAAAAAAACAAAAACAAGAATACACCCTACAAATTCATTCACCACTATCACCACTGAAGCTAACACGAAGCATTTACTATGTTCCATGCACTTTGCTGCTAAATCCTTTACGGGATTATCTCATGTCAGGCTCACAGCTCTACAGTAGGGACTAACATACTATCTTCATTTTACAGATAAGGAAAAGAGGCTTAGAGAGATTAAGTAACTTGACCAAAATAACTTCACTAAGCATTTACCAACTGCAAGGTACTATGCTTGAATATGCAGGTTTAGAAATGAAGGGGGAAAAAGCCCTTCTCTTCAAAGGGCTTGTAGAACCACAGGAATGACAGACGACAGACAATAATTCACATAAAAGTTATAAAGAAATAAGCACCAAGATCCATTTGTGTGAGCACAGACGAGGAGTCCATCATCCAAAACGGGGTGGGGGGGTGGCAAGTGACTTAAGCTGCACTGAAGGGAAGCATGTAAGAACAGACAGAAAGCAAAAAGTCAAGTCAGACACAGGCTCACTCAGGAAAAGTACTAACAGCACAAAAGAACCTCGGATTATACCCGGTGGCACAGTACTCCTCAAAAACAGCATTGGTCAGAGAAACTGCAGAATATCTTTAGTTGGGGTAAGGGAATGAGTGTCAAAAAAGTCACAAGTAAGTAAAGGTATGAGACCAAGTGAAATGTGCCCAGATTTCTGGCTTTGGCAAACAGATTTGTGAACATGTTTTACTTAGCATTAGGGATTATAGGAGGCACTGGTTTGGGGTTCTGTGCTGTTTTAGAGTTCTGACTCTTGTGACTAAGGTTTACCATAGCCTAACTTCCTTTATTTAAACAGGTTCATCAAGAAACAGATGGTTTAATTTTATAAATTAGGTTCTCAAAGGAATCACGTCTAAGCAGTATTGGCAGGTTTTACATCTGCCACACTTTTAATCATTTTAGGTTTTAAAAAACGAATATCCATGAAGGAGAAATTATAAAGTTATAACATCAGCTATGAAAAGACAGAGGAAAACAGTATAATGAAAGTAGTGAAGGGGCTGAGGGGAGGGAGAAGAATCTGACAGCATAACTGAGCATGGGAATATGGAAATACAAACTCTGGTGTCAGGAAACCTAACATCCAGTCCCAACTTTATTATTTAGCCTGAAACCTGACCCTCCTGCTCTAACATTCCATAATGCAGTTTTTTGTTGTTTTTTGTTTTTAATCTATGGTTACAACTCTATGATTTGGAATATGCTCCAACATCAAAGCATGTGACTCATGTACCTGTCAAGAGGAACCTAAATTAGAGTACCATTATGGTAGTATACACCTTGATTCAGCCACTCTTTCTCCCCATAAAGTCTCTAAGAGAAAAAAGTACAGGAAACAATAGTAGGACACAGCCCACCACTTCACTTTCCTGAGCATAAGAAAAATCCTTTAGGGGCACCTGGGTGGCTCAGTGGGTTAAAGCCTCCGCCTTCAGCTCAGGTCATGATCTCAGGGTCCTGGGATCAAGACTGCATTGGGCTCTCTGCTCAGCAGGGAGCCTGCCTCCCCCTCTCTCTCTGCCTGCCTCTCTGCCTACTTGTGATTTCTGTCTGTCAAATAAATAAATAAAATCTTTAAAAAAAAAAAAAAAAGAAAGAAAAAGAAAAATCCTTTATTCACTTTGAAAACTCCAATGCTAAAAAACAAACAAAAACGAAAAAGGAACAATCATTGCACAATACCCTTATCCTTAGAGGGGGGAGGGTCCCAACTCTTCTTTTGCTTAATCTTAAACTCAAATGTAAACCAAAATAACAATATTCAAATATGATCATTTTCAAAATAAAATGTCTTCCTCTATTTTTTTTTTTTTTAAAGATTTTATTTATTTATTTGACAGAGCTCACAAGTAGGCAGAGAGGCAGGCAGAGAGAGAGGAGAAAGCAGGCTCTCCACGGAGCGGAGAGCCCGATGCGGGGCTCGATCCCAGGACGCTGGGATCATGACCTGAGCCGAAGGCAGAGGCTTTAACCCACTGAGCCACCCAGGCGCCCCGTCTTCCTCTATTTTATTTGGTAGTCTTTAAAATGAAACTAGGTACCACTCTATTATACACACAAAAGCAAAAGAAGTTAAGTATTTTTTAAAAGGATTCACACAGAAAACACCATACAGCAAATATATCTGAAACACAACTTATTCTTTCTCTCTTTCTTGGGCTAAGAGCTTTCAAGGCATATAATCAATTTATTTCCAATTTCTTTCCTACAATTTTTTGGACACATCATACTTAGAGAACTTCAATTCATACAATAAAAACAAAGTTATATTAATAAAAGGAAGACATGGAAAAATGCACTTTCAAAAACACCAAAACATACACAGACTTCTAATAATGATCATTAATATTCAAAAATAAAGGAGAGCTATACATATGTAAATAATCCTTCAATATTTAATATCTAATTCACAAAGAAGGTCATATAGCTAGGTCATTGTTAAGCTACTAAACACAGTACAAAAAAAAAAGAAGACAGTAAATTTCTAAGTTGGGTAAATAACAATCACGGGTAAAACTCTTAATCCCAGATTAATCCCAGTTAATCCCAGATAATTTTCCTCATCAGAATGCTTTCAGATACAAAAAAAATCTGTAAATTCAATTCAGAATGTCTTAAAGAATATGAAGCTTATTAGTACCTAACAAGGAGTCCAGAGTTATAGCAATTACAAATACCCATATTTTTTCCATTTTTCTACTCTGCCATCATGAACTTACTTGTTTTGCCCTCAGGCTTGTAGTTTAATGTTTACAAGATGGGTTCAATAACTCAAACATCACATTCTCATATTCATATTAACAAAGATAAGAAAAGAGAATTTCCCTTCCGTGTGTCCCTTACAAAAGAAGAGGAAACTTGTCACAAGTCCCCATATAATTGTATATATGCTCACTCCTACCTAAACCAGTAATTTCTAAGGTACTGGATAATGATAATCTTTGACTTAAATGTTTTGGGCTTGGGATAGTCCCAGTTTCTCTAAATCAAAACAAGTTACTGTTGTTAGCTAAATAAAGGTAAGGCAAACAAAGTTATCTGCCAAACCAGCAAGCAAAGATACTATAAAGACCATTTCTAACCTAAGTGAAATGCCTAGCACTCCATCTCCTATCTGTTCTATTACTTTTTTCATTCCCTAATGTAATTTAGACTGATTTCCAACTTCTTAGTTTGTTAAACTCAGTGAGTATCTAAAGTATCTCAATTTAATATTTAATATGAATAGTAAACAGATTCCACAATTTATAATGAATTCTGTATCCCAAGTTTTACCACAATATTTATATAAACTAAGTTTCCAATGGTTTTGTTTTCCAAGCACAGAACCTATACTCAACCTATACTCAAGTGCTCCTTTTCATTAAAGGTAGTTAAGTTCTCATGGTAACATGCAATGGAAAGAAATTTCTATTTCACCTCCGAATGTCAAACTCAATAGGTATCTTTATATGATCAACCAAAACCTTGGTAACAATAAACATATCAGTAAAGACTTCCTTTTACTTCTTTTCAGCTCATAAATGGCTTCAGAGTTCTACTCTTCTTTGTTAAGACTTTTAGCATAGATTTTGAAGGACTCCATAAGCTCACTGTTGATCTTTTTTCTTCTGGCATTAAACAGAAAACAAGGCGGGAAGGCAGACTGATACCAATTACTATGAAAAAATACATTACCTATTATTTTGAATAACTTTTTTGAAATTTTAATATTCGAACTAAATATTTATGTGTTTTTCATAGCTATTAAGGGAGAAACCCTATTTTGGCAAGATGTTCTCCTTAAATCTATGTACAATTCCTCGAGAGAGTACAGAGCCAGCCTTTCTGTATACGATGTGCAAAATACAGGGTGAGAGTGACAAAGACATATTACACTGCCAATTACTTAAAAAATGAGATTTGAGGATGTTAAAATTTATTCCCCATAACACAACACTGTTAACAGCAATGCAAAAACAGGTGGACAGAGAGAAGGCTTATGAGTTCCCCTTTAGGGGTGCCTGGGTGGCTTAGTCAGTTAAGTGTCTGCCTTGGGCTCAGGTCATGATCCCAGGGTCCTGGCATTGAGCCCTGCATCACATCATAGGCTCCCTGCTCAGTGGGGAGCCTGCTTCTCCCTCTCCCTCTCCCTCTGCCTTCGGTTCCCCTTGCTTGTACTCTCTGCCAAATAAAATCTTTTAAAAAATTAATAAAAAAAGGAGTTCCCCTTCAGATATGCTCACTTTGAGAAGATGCAGAAATTTTGCCCAATAGGTAAAATAAAAAGTAGATACTTACATAAATACTATTTGGTCCCCTCATTGCATGCTGAGCGCACACACACATGCACACACATACGCACGTGCACACACACTCTCAATGTTATGTTAACATATACATTTGTTCATGATCTACCTGTTCTCTAGCCCGGGAACAAAAGCCATTCCTACACTTGGCCAAAGGTAAATATTCTATCTTGGTGGAATTAACGTGATGCTCCGGGAGGGAGTCTTATGGAAAGAAGCAATCATAAGATAAATAAACCATGGAGACCACCAAAGTAACCAATGTCAGTAACTGGCATATGGGTCATATTCATCCAAACTCACTAAATACGGAGAAAATACAAAAGTAAATGTGTTAAAAGATTAACAACTGATAAATCTGTGGCTCAGGTTACACATTTCTCCCCTTTCCCTTTCTATCTTCCATGTAGAACAGATCACATATATGGGACTGAATATGCTGGTGGTGTATGTATAGAGAGGAAAATATCCCCAAATTCTCTTTTGACAAAGTTACCATCTCTTTATCTCTTACTTAAGGAAACAAGTCATAGATTTCTACATAACATGCAAGCAAAGTACTAACTGGCTTTGTTCTGAACACCTTTTCAAGGATGTATATAGCACACAAGCCTCGGAAGACAGTCTCTTATCTAAAACAAAGAGCAGGTTTTTTTACTTTCCACTTTAATAAAGATAATGTCACCCCCGGGTCAAAGGTCAAACAAGCCTATTATAAAAAACTTTGATAAAGAATGTACTAAAGCATTTAGTGGCAAAAAACAAACAAACAAACAAACAACTTTGAGCTCCTTAAACTCAAGATCCTTCTGCTGCCACAAAACTTCCTATACCTGTAGGGGTCATTTAGCCTGCGTCATCAGCACAAATGCTGATACTCCGGCAAATCTGAGGCTGTGAGTGATAACCTGTCTACCTGTGACCCAGGAATCCCATGCCTTCTGCCATCATCTGTGAAACTGCAGCAGGCTAAGCCTTCCCAGTATTTGACAAGTGGTTTTGGCCATTCTGAGTAAGACCTGTCACTTCCAACTACTCAGCAAGGAGTTAATACATACAAAATTTAGCCTAGATGAAACTACCTGCATTGGCATAATCTGTGGTCTATGTGTATACATATCTATGCAAAATTACTATGCATTTCTTTTTTTTTTTAACTACGCATTTCTTAAAGCTGCACTCATATATTTACAAACTTACTTCTTTTTCAACTTAAATTCTTCGCTTAAAGATAAAATCCATTGCTCACTTCCATCCTCTCCCTTTTCTTCACTGCCTAAGACAGTAAAGTCTCTATTTTACGGCTATGCCACTAAAAAAAATAACTGGATATATTCATCTCCAATGTACTTGTACATTGTACAAGTTTACATTTACATCTAAGTACAATGTAAAATGTACTTAGAAATATTAATCACATACAGAAGTTCTGTCAGAAGCAATTGAGATATTTCATTTAGGCAATCATATTACTTCGCAAAAATATTTATGAGCTGCTCAATTTTTCATAATGCATATTCACTGTTACCTACATGTCATAGCAAATTAGCTAATGTAAAGGATAAATTATTTGCATAGCAACTTTTGATAATGTTAAAGTCAATAAATCCACTGAAAATAATTACAGAATTTGAGCTCCTTTTATATTATCAGGTATTATTATAGATTAAAACAATTCTAAATGAAGTTGATTAACTGGTTAAGTGTTTACAATGTAAAAAAATAGAGACGCCATTAAAATAAAAAGAAAATGATGCACTACATATGCAAATGATATACTGCCAAGAAACTACAGACTCCCACAAATTCTTATCACTTCACATGAGGATTCAAAAATTAGTTTAATGACTATATTCAATGTAATTAAGGAAAGTGATTATAAAAATCTCCAATCTTCTTTGCCTATTCACTCATCTATTGCTCTTCACTATATTCTTAGAGAAATAACAAAGTTATTTTTTAATGAAATGTCTTCATTAAGAAACAGATACAAAAACATATATGTGGACTTACAAACACAGACACACTTACAAATACCACCAATTCTTCCATGTTGCAAAATCTTCTGGGAAGTTGTCAAATATCGTAAGAGTTTGAAACTCTGTGTTTCATAATAAAACAGGGAATTTATTCTAGTAACTATGTATATAGTTATATAGTGATAAAATCATTTCTTTAGCAAAAAAATTTGAAAAATATTTTATATTTTAGGATTTTGTCATCATGTCTAACCATTTAAATGAAGACCACATAATAATAGCTACCAGTATTGATCATCTGCTACGTTAAAGGCACTACACTGAGTAGTTTATATACAGTCGTATTCAAATACCAGTGACAACCCTAAGATGTAGGTATATCTGTTTTAAAACAAAGAAGTTAAAATTCAGGGAAGTTAAGTGGTTTGCCTGATGTTATACAATCAGATAGTGATTGAGTTGTAACTAGACCATTTGCCTGACTCGAAAACCTATAGTGGTAGCTATTATTCATAACTACTACTTCCCTAAAAACAACTATGTCCATTCTCGGTTCCAGGTTCAACTTTAAACAAACTGAGGGTTTTGGAGTGGGGGGGAGGGGTGAGCCTGGTGGTGGGTATTATGGAGAGCATGTATTGCATGGAGCACTGGATGTGGTGCATAAACAATGAACTTTGGAACACTGAAAAAATTTTAATTTAATTTAAAAATAATTTAAAAATTTAAAAATGAATGTCAATTTTGCCTCCCCAGTATAAAGGGATACGCTACTCATGCCAAGTCAACTCTTCTAGCACTTAAGTTTGTAATATTTATTGTAATAAATTAAGTTCCAACTGCTACACTTGGTGGTTCAATGGTGTCAAATTTTGTACTGGGCATCAGGTTCTAAATTCAGCAGGGAATGAAGTGACATGTTCAAAGCAATCCTGGAATGCCCCTAGAAAAGTACCACAATAATGACCAGCCACTTTCCAATATTTCTAATAAAGAGTTTCTTCTAGCATTGAAAGACACCACAACCTTCCAAGCTATTAAGGACTAAGATTGAAATCAGGGGCTCTGAACTTCACAAATAAATTTGTATAACTTAGTGAGTTTTTTCTCATATACTACATTCCAGATATGTGTACTCATGAAGTATTAAAACTTCATTGTTACTTCGTTCTTCTTTTCCCTAAATATGTGTATTCTGCAAAACCACCACATACTAGTATGAGACTCTCCTGTTTAAGATAAATAAAAACAATTCCGGAAGACAGCCTTTCCTAATCCTTAACAATTTTCTCCCTAATTTTTCATTTAAAACCTGTTTTATAAAAAATATATTAATGAAACAGATGTTAATTTATTGTAATTATACTAAATTAACAAGCGTTTTCACCTGTTAAAGTAGCGTACAAGGATACCAAGATGCTTTGAAGATGTATCCTTTTCAGATTTTCTGACTTTTCTTCCAACTGAAAGTTACCATGATCAGAGTTATCTCCCCCCCCCTTTTTTAAAGATTTATTTATTTTTAGAGAGAGACTGCAAAAGTAAGATGGAAGGTTGGGGAAGGGGTAGAGGGAGACGCGGAGAGAAATCTCAAGCAGTCACCTTGCAGAGCACTGCACAGGCAGGGATCATCTCAAGACCCTGATCATGACCTAAACCTAAACCAAGAGGGGGATGCTCAAAGGACTAAGCCACCCAAGGGCCCCCACAGTGATCTTTCTAAGAAGTAAAACATCAAAATTCCCATGGAATTCCTCATCATTTTCGACTGCCCTCTGCTGTAGTAATCCTCAAAAAAAAAAAAAAAAAAAAACCTTTTAAATCTCCCTTCCTCAAGAAAAACCACCACACCTAAAGCTCTTGGGATGTGGTATATAAATACCAAATGCTAAAAAAATATGTCTTTAAATTATTTTGTAAGTACAGTTTTAATTTCAAGAGTTCTTCTCCAAACCTCTCACCTGAACTCCATGAAGAATTTTGTAAGGCCTACTTTCATGTTAAAAGTAAAAAGCTAAAGGGAAGAAGTTAGTATTGAGTTCAGAGTTGTTTCAGGCAAAGAGTAAAGACAATCATTTTACACATGAAGCTGTTTTTTTCACTCTCTACCCACCTATCAAGAAACTCCTGGAAACATTTTAAACCCGAATTAGATTTTGAGTCACGTGTGTGCAATACTTCACCAGGAAAACCTTGAATAAGCGAATACTCTTACTAAAACAATGTACTTTTAGAAACACTGCTCGCATTTCCAAGTAATTTTTTTTTCTGAGCCTGCTCAATAGAGTATCCAAGGCAAAGATGGATACCTGAAATTCACAAATTACTATTTTAAATATAGTGACTTCAACCCTCTTACCAAAGTTATTCGAGGACAAAGATTGAAATCAGGTGATCTTCACAAATTTATCGAACTTAAAATTATGTGAGTTTGTTCTCACCATTACATTAGTTCAACATAAGGAAAAATAAACCTACAGCTTTAATAGTACGTAATTATGAATACAAACTTAAAATACATTTCCAAAATGCTCTGCTACCCCTTGAAACGAATAACGAAGGCAGCTGGCTACTGAACGTAAAGACCAAACATTGCTCTCTCTTAGGTTTGCAAATACTCCTAAAGGGTATTTTCACACCCAACACACCCCCTTTAGTGACTCAAGGGCAGGAAGTTCGGCCTCCGAGGGTCAAAAGCAACGCGAGTCTGAAAGGTGTGCGATGCTCAGGCGCAGGGTCAAAGGGGATGCTTTAGTGTTTTTGAGAAAACACCAGGCTAACCCCACTGGCGCGACTGCGTGGCCCACAGGCCTCGCAACCGCTGGGCTCTCGCCCGCAGGCCGCCCTCGCCCACGCCCCGCCGCCCGGCTGCCTAGCAACGCGGCGAGGCTGCCTGGCAACGCCGCCGCCCTGGCCCGCCCGGCCCGCCCCAGCGAGCCCCAGCGAGCCCCAGCCAGCCCAGGCCCACCCGGAAGGCCACAGGACTCACTATACCTCTTTTTTCTTCTGTCCTCCCCCGAGCTGGATGCAGAGAAGTAGCAGGAGGAGAAGAAAGGGAAAGCTCCCGGTGGGCAGGTATCGCAGCCGCCGCCCCGCCTGCCTCCGGCGTGAAGGAGCGCCCCTGGCACCCATCGCCGCAGGGCAGTGTCTCCTCCACGCTCGGTAACCGTGCGCGCCCAGCTCCTACCGCCGTCCTACCCCTGCCAGGCCAACCGCCGGGAGCCCCTGCCTGTGCCCTCGCGGGTGCCTGCGGCTTCGCCAGGGAAGCGGACGCCGCCGAGGACGCGGAGGAGGAAACTGACAGAGCATCCGGTTCACCGGGAGAAGGGACCTGGAAAGGCCCGGGATGGGGCAGGAAGTGGGCGTGGCGAGGGAGCAGGGGCCTCGTGCGCGCGGCTCGGCGCCCCCCGCCAGAGTTCTCCCCGAGACCCACGCCGCCCGCGGCCACGGTTCTCCAGCTGGCTGGCTGAACGCTGTCCTGTGACCGAATCCAGTGCGAGGGTCCAGGAGTATGCGAGGGGCCTCTTCAGTCCAGCAGAAGTAAACTCCTGTTTACCTGGAGGCACGGACAGACCTAATTGCCTTCTAGGATGATGGAGGAGGGATTTAAGGAATTTATAAGCACTTGGCCCCCCTGGCCAAGAGGCAGTCTCCCTTTCTTTTGGGACGTTTATTAGAGACACATCTGTGACTCCTATACTGAGCCCTCTCAAGACTCTAACATAATCCACATAATATAATCCTGCGGATGCATACTAGCCGCAGGCAACTTCACAGCTGTTCCTTGCAGTCCCAATTGAGGGGCCTGAGGAGCCAAACTTCACACCATTCCATTCATTCATGCAGTATCCATGGAGTGCGAAAGTGCAGACCGCTGTACTAGACACTCGGGAATGCAAAAATGAAAAGGACTTAACCCTGCTCTCTGAAATATTTTAAGAACGATAGAGCAGACTGTCTACTGGGTATGTGGTATGGGTCAAGTACTGTCCTTACAGGATTTCTTTTCCTTCGGTGCAGGTTCTTGGTCAGGCAGCTTGGAAGAATGAAGACGTAGACCAGAGAAGAATGGAGGGCAGCAAAGCAAAGTTTATTGAGTGACAGTCCAAAGCTCCCGAAAAGGGAAGGGGATCCAAGAGGGTTGCCAACTTGGCGTTTAGATCTGAGGGTTTTCATGGGCTTGTTGGAGGGCTATTTCAATCTGATTAATCCTCCATCATCCAATCAGGTTTTGCCATCTACCCATCACGTGGGAAAGGGTAGAGGGCTCCTTCCTGGGTGAGGTAAAATCCTTTTAAGGGTGGTTTCCTCTTGGGAGAAGGGGGGCTGAGGGATTGTCCCAGCCTGCCTTTCTTCCAACTATCCTCCATTACTGTTCTAGTGTAGCTTTTATTCTACCTCAAGATTTCTTCTCTTAACTTTTATCATGAACATGTCCGATAGTCTAATGAAACCTACTGGCCCAGTCTTAAAACAGTATTTCTAACTGCAAAAATTAAATTCATAAGATTACAAAGGAATCATTTATAATTAAATACCATTATCAAAATTAAAACAATTCACCTCCCTTCACCTGGTGGTCAACAAACGTTTCTATCTGGGGAAAGCTGGAAAGCAAGGGTACATGTTGGAACCAATGTATAAATGTTCAGACTTCACAGTGTGATTATGAGTGACCAAGAGGCACAGAATTGTAGGATACATGGCCAACTAAGTAGCCTGAGGGCTGTGAATAAATTTTGCAATCTCATGAAATCCAGCAGACCTAACAGCAATTCTAGTAAGTATGGTAATATGATGATAAACAGTATTTCAGAATATCTACCAGTGTCCTGCGATACGAAATTATTTTTAGTTTCTACAGGAAACAAAGCCATATACACTGCTAATACTACCATGCTTTGCCTTCCGCTTTATAATTGAAGAAAACAAGATTTTCATTAGAGGTTAACAGAAATATGGTTAATTTTTTTTTCAATTAAAGTTTCACAGATGCCCCCAAATTTCATGAATTCCAGATTAAGAACTCCTGCTCCACAATAATCTTATCAGATAACTCCTATTATAACAATTTTCACCTGAAGAAACTAAGGCCAGGAGCACTCACTCAAAGTCATACAACTAGAAAAATGTGTTACCAGGAATTTGAACTTTGGCAGTCAAGCTCGATAGCTACTGTTATATGCTACGCTTTGCCGGCTTTTTTAAAGGAATTTACCAAGAAAATATCTCTATCTCCCACGCTTTTGATTTCCCACTATTATGTGAGCATTTTTGCTCATAGTAATTTCTTGCAAAAGAATAGCCCATTGCTTTTTCCTTGAGACTTGTGAAAGTGGCCTCCACTTTTATTTATCTGTAAATGTAAGGTTTCTATCAAGATACACTCACCATAATCAAAATCTACCATCTGCCACTTCATCTCCCAAATTTATCTTAATTTCTTTTATTGTAATTAGTGGTACCACTGTAACCAAACCAACGTGAGTTCACTCCTTGCTGAGTCACAGATAGAAACTGTATCAGTTGAGTTGTTGCACCAAAGGAACTTTATTTGCAGTAAATAAGGAGATCATAGGAAATAACTTCCAAAGCCATGACTCTGAGCTGGGGTGAATAGGTTCCTTTTATTTAGGTTTCGGAGGAATATTTTAAAAGGGGATCTTTGTCATTGTATATAGAGGTGGGCATAAGGTCACACATGTCCCTTAAGGAAACACGCCTATACATGCATTGTATGTTATGTAAATGAAGTTTGTGCTCCCTTTTGGGAAGTTTAGTATTAGAAGTTTAGTATTAGAATGAGGCAAGGGGGGACGCCTGGGTGGCTCAGTTGGTTAAGCCGCTGCCTTCGGCTCAGGTCATGATCCCAGGGTCCTGGGATCGAGTCCCACATCGGGCTCCTTGCTCAGCAGGGAGACTGCTTCTCTCGCTGCCTCTGCCTGCCTCTCTGCCTACTTGTGTGTACTTTCTCTCTGACAAATAAATAAATAAAATCTTTAAAAAAAAAAAAAAAGAATGAGGCAAGGGTAATTACTGGTCATTCTAAAGGTCACTCCATGATCTGTCTGTGCAGGTTCATGACAGGGAGTTACTTTCAAACTGGTCTGAGTGGTCTGGGCAGGCTGGAGGTCCTGAGTTAAGAGATAAGGCAGAAGGAAGAGCTTAAGGAAAAATGTAGAACAGAGGGAGGTGAGTTCAGGCAGTGAAGGTCAGGTCTTGGGATCCAGTTGGTGACACCACCATCCTCCCAAATTACCAATTTTCGGAGCCTCCAAGCTGCCATTGTATTCAGTTTCCAACTTACTCTGCCTCCACAGTGTCTTAAGAATTTGTTTTGTTCTTTTCATTTTGTAACTCTAGCATTCATTAGAAAGACTTCGGACGTCATTATTCAATGATGTCCAAGCAATCTCCCCTTGCTCCTAATCTTACCATCCTCCTTTACCAGCCTAAACCAAGACTTTTTAATCCTGTCTTCTTGCTTTCTATTGGGAAATTAGCCAGAGTGATCCTTTTAATACATAAATCAGTGCAAAGTATTTTCTCTGTCCTCAACATAAGAAGTAGTTCTTTCCATGCCCTCAGGACCCTACATTACTTGGTGCCTGGTCACCTTTCCAACCTTATTCCCTACTTCTGTTTTCACTCTCTGCTCCAGATGGCTCTTTACTTTCCCTTAAGTATGTTAAGCACACTCCATCTCTGTCCTTCACACTGTCGTTCCTTCACCCTTCTCACAGAAGTAGATGTTTGCGTGACAAACTTTATCACTTCGTTCACGTGGAAGCTCAGAGCTCCTACAATGTCATCTTGAGATAGGGAAACTGAGGGGAACCCATTAAAAAATAAAACAAAACAAAAAACTGGCTTTTAGCTCCTTTTCCTCCTCCTAGTCTTTGCTAGGACCTGCACCGCTCCCAACACACGCGCGCGTGCACACAAACACACACACGCCTTAATGTACGTCCTCCTTGTAAAGAACAAGGAGTTAATGATTTCTTTGGAGTCTTCCAGCACAATAGATAACACCTCAGGAATGACTGGGTAGGAATGACCAGGCAAGGCCATCATGTGTATATTCTAGACCACTGGCACTAGACATCTCAACACCAAGACCTCCTGGCTCCAGGGAATCAGTGACTTATGATGGACATCTAGACCCTGTCCTTGTTTAGACTACTACTAGATGACTGAGAGAACATGTGCACCAGACCACAATCATCAGTAAAAACCCTAGACCCAAACAAAGGAGAGACTCTCTCCTTTGCTTTCCAAGTCTCCTGGACACTGTCTGTACCTGCACTCTCTACATGTCTTCACTAAACTCTGCTACACTTCCCCCTGGCTCACATTTGATCCCTATCCTGCTGTGCTTAGCAAGGACCCGCTTGGCTGGTCCTGCTGGACCCTCTTTGTCCTTGGGACCCAGGCTTCCTGTATCAATCTTGTCTCTCAGACAACCCTTTCTAAAAACTAAACCCCTTAACCTTTACACACACACACACACACACACACACACACCCCTAAATTTTTTATAGCACTCATCATTACCTGAAATTATGCTTTTGATTCATTTATTTAGGATTAGGATGTAGGCTCGGTTAGACAGGGTTTTCTTTCATCTACACTGTCTGGAATAATCCCTGTTTTATCATTTTTATACTATCTATCGCTAACTGATATTATGCATTTCATGTATTCATTATCTGTATTTCCCCCCAATTGAATGTAAATTCCATGAAGGCAGAGACTTTGTCTTCTTTGAGTCCACACTACACAGAATAGTGCATTTGTTGAATGAATGAATGAATGAATCCTGCCATTCTCTGTTTATTCCCTAAAGTACAACACTAAGCATGTCACTGTCTTTAGTCCACAGGCTTTCAGTAGCTTATCCTATGTTCCAAAGGAGGTCCAAACTCTGAATAGTGGCTTGGAGCCAAGTTAAGGTCTTGACCCTTGATTTAACATAGCAGCCTTCAAACGACTTTACACCAAGGACTACATAGACAAATGGTTTTAAAAGAATTCATTTCCCAAATCTCAACAATCCTGTGTTCTTGCCTAAAACTGACGGACTTTGAAGAAGTGCCTGAGGTGCAGGTTAACTCCTACTGTTTCTTCTTGCCCAACTTTGCTAGGAAAATTGCCTTTTATCTTAGCTAAAGAAGGAGATTTCTCCCTCTATCCCCATTTTTTGCTTTCAACAGTATTGAAAGAAGGCATGCTCCAGTTGTCAGCTATAGATTATTTAAAAATTGTTTCGGGAATAGAACACTATGTAATTTTTGGCCCAGTGCTCAAAAGGAGTTCATATAATTGACTGATACCGTGGTAACAGACCCCCTATTCCTGTCGCCTCATTGTGTTAATAGTTCTTTAATACTTACCATAAGCAAAAATTTAAAATAAAAATAAAATGATGCTGGGGCACCTGGGTGGCTCAGTGGGTTAAGCCTCTGCCTTCAGCTCAGGTCATGATCCTAGGGTCCTGGGATCGAGCTCCGCATCTGGCTCTATGCTCAGCAGGGAGCCTGCTTCCCCCCGCCTCTCTGCCTGCCTCTGCCTACTTGCGATTTCTCACTCTGTCAAATAAGTAAAAAAAATCTTAAAAAAAAAGAATAAAATGATACTGAATATTAGCTAATTCTAGCAATAATATTTATCCACAAATACGTAAATGAATTTTTAAAACCTTCATTATTTCTATAAATAATGTTTTCTCAATACATTTTTGCATTTTTTCATGTTTACTACTATTTTCTCAAATTCATAATATCTGTTATTTTGATCAATTGGCTGCATCTAATAACTAATAGTAACTCAGTGCAAATGATAAATTTTCGTATAGCCTCGTGGTCAGAAGTTTGTTTAAATCAAATTTCAATTCATACAGCTCTTTTTTGCAGAGAAGGCTCTGAAGCATAAAAAAACTATCTCAGGATAAAATTCTAACTGCTTACACTGCCAGTGGGAGGTTAAATTTGTTCAACCACATTATAAAAGTGGCAATATCTACTGAAGTTAAATAGCACCTACCTGCTATGACCCAGCAGTTTCAAATAGACATATATTCACCAAATGGCGTATACAAATGTCTGTAGCCGCTTTATTCATAACAGCCCAATGTTTGAAAGAGACCAAACATCTGTTAACAGTTAAAAAGATAATTAACTCGCGATGCAGTCATACTATATATCAACAAAAATGAACTAATGACATCTATACATAATATGAATGCATTTTACAATATAAGGATCCAGACATAAAACTAATGTAATGTGCAAATAAGCAAAGACCAACCAGATGAGAATAGGCAGAAGCTGTTTTTTCAGAGCTTGTTGTAACAAGGGACTAAGCCCCTCCCACTTCAGTTTTGGCAGACTTAAAGGCAAGCAGAAGAGTAGGAAAGTTTAATAGAAAAAAGGGAGGGCCTCAGGTAATCACCCACCCCCTTGCAGATGATTGGCTTGAAGGAAGCTGTAGATGGGCTAAATAGAAGGAGGGCATCTCTGTGATTAGTGAGGGCTGCATATTTGGCTTTTTAGAGTTGGTTCTAAGTTGAAAACCGGGACAAAAAGTAGGTTGATGTCAGTTTTTAATCAAGTGCTGGTTATTTGGGGCCAATTGTTAAAGAAGTCACTGTTTGGACTCCTGGATTGACTAGAGACAGCAATCTGACCTCCTGCAGGTCCAGGCTGGCTTTCTGGGGGGTGGGGGGTATTATAGATAAAGGGTTGGTTTCCTGCCCATGCTGCAGGTTACAAGTCAGAGTTCTATTTCTATATCTGATCATCTGATCTGACCAGTAAGTTGGTTAGTGTACTAAATATCTCAGGTGAAAAGTCAGGATAGTGGCAGAGGGCCCAAGAGGGCTCTGGACTACTAGAAAAAGTCTATGATCTACTTCTTGTTCTGATCGATGGGTATCATGTAAGTGTATATTCTTTCTGTAAATTCATTGAGCCATAATTTTGTGATTTATGTATATAGGCTACATTTTAATACAAAATGTACTTTTTAATAAAAAGTTCCATTTAAAAAAGTACAATTTTGGGGACACCTGGCTGGCTCAGTCAGAAGAGTAGGTGACTCTTAATCTTGGAGTTGTGAGTTTGAGGCCCATGTTGGGTACAGAGATTACTTAAAAAAATAAAATCTTAATAAATAAGAATGATTTTTTTAAAAGTAAAATTTTCAAATCCCTTGGAGGCAGCATAATGGAAATACAAGTTCAGGAGGATAAAAAGATAATATAAAATATCCATTTATTAAAAAGAAGAGTTCCTTCTTGTTTGTGAGTTTGTTTTTTAATGGATAATGATTGCTATAATTTCCATTCTTTGGAAATATTTATAAGAATCCTGTGACAGTTTTATTTACTATTATTAATGTCAATATTTATAACTTGATGGCAATTGTAATCTTCACAAGTATTTAAGCTTATAATGAAAACTTTTATATGTTTATTTTAAAATGCACAGAGGGATATCTAGTCTTCTAAATTCTTTTTTTTTAAGATTTTATTTATTTATTTGACAGACAAGAGATTGCAAGTAGGCAGAGAGGCAGGCAGAGAGAGAGGAGTGGAAGCAGGCTCCCTGCTGAGCAGAGAGCCCAATGCGGGGCTCGATCCCAGGACCCTGAGACCATGACCTGGGCCAAAGGCAGAGGCTTTAACCCACTGAGCTACCCACCCTATTCTTCTAAATTCTTACAGAGGGATGTTATCAAAGCATTTTGAAGACCACATTCTTCACATTCCTGTCCCTATCACTGTTGCATCTTTCTGGAATGACCTTATCTACAAAGGTACTTCAAGATCTTGCTCATTCTTCAGTGCACAACTTAAATATCATCTCTGTTGTGATTTCCAACTCCTATCCAGCAGTAACCAATATTTTCTCTTTGCTTCCATATATATTTGTTTGCAGGTTGCTTATTAAAAGTCACATAAGTCATCAGTATCTAAAGACAAATTTTTGGGGCGCCTGGGTGGCTCAGTGGGTTAAAGCCTCTGCCTTCAGCTCAGGTCATGATCTCAGGGTCCTGGGATCGAGCCCCGCATCGGACTCTCTGCTCAGCGGGGAGCTTGCTTCCTCCTCTCTCTCTCTGCCCACTTGTGATCTCTGTCTGTCAAATAAATAAAAATCTTAAAAAAAAAAAAAAGACAAATTTTTACAGGTAATTGTGTCAAAACACTGCAATAAATAGTAATGATTACTAAGAACTTAACTTTTCTTTAAAATATAAGTAATCTTTCCAAAAGTTATTTGAGAGGATACAAAAAGCATCTTTTTGTGACAAAAATGAAGTGCTAATCTAGTCATAAAATAACATGGTGATTTTATGGAAAGAGATTAAAATTATAATTTTAGGCCTTCTGTATATCATTCTTGAAACAATATTGTAGTAAAGGATTTATTAACACACTTTACCATACATGTTTTAGGCATTTACAGATAAAAATGAATAAATCTGTAAATTAAGGCTTTTGACTGTACTTTTAAAATATAACCTATTAATATATTAAATAAAATAAGGTACATATCATAATATACCATATTGATAAACTATAATAACTTAATGGACAGAAAATTACATGCATTATTTCATATAAATATGTATGTATCTTTGTAGTCAGAGTGCCTGGAATACTCAGACATTTATATTAATTACCATATTTAACCAAAGTAACCACCTTTTCTCCAGACACAAGAGAAAAACAGAAGACAGAAAACAAGAACTATTTAGCCATCTTCTCTTCATGAGTGCTAGTGTCTTATTTTATATCTACTTACAAGGGTAAATATATACATAATTCAGATGCATTTGTGTATTTTGCCCATCTATAAGTATTCTACAAAATGGTAAATTTTGTTTAGTGATTATGATATTGTGATTTATAATAAGAAATGTATATCTGGTCTTCATCCCCATTTCTGGCACAGTACACCTCTTTTTTTTTTTTTTTACTTTTAGCAGCAAGAGTGGGATTATTCAGAGAGTGGTTAAGACAAGAACTTTTTTGTCTTTTGAAGAGATAATGCTCTTGTGTAATTTTACATTGTGTTTGAAAAAATAGTTAAGGATACATATTATATATTTAAAGCTAACTGTTGTAAGAAGAGTTGTATACTCTATTACTTCTAAAAAACAGAAGCATAAGGAAGAGATAGAAAGTACCTTATCTGTCCACCCAGGTGCATAAAACAAAAGGGAGTAAGGAATTAAAAACAAAAGATAAAAAATAAAACCAGTAAATAGAAAAGACAAGATAAATCCCACAGTATATATAATCACAATAAAAATAAACTAGTTCTATCCACCTATTTATTTTTTATGCTTCATATTTTAGATCTTTAGCACAACTTTATTTTTAATTTAAATTCAATTAACATATAGTGTATTATTGGTTTTGGAGGTAGAGCAATGATTCATCAGTCTCGTATAATACCCAGTGCTCATTACATCACATGCCCTCTTCAGTGTCCATCATCAGTTACCCTATCCCCCATCCCCCTCCCTCCAGCAACCCTCAATTTGTTTCCTATGATTAAGAGTCCCTTAAGTTTGTCTCCCTCTCTGATTTCATCTTGTTTTATTTTTCCCTCTCTTCCCCTAAGAGCCCAGATGTCTATTGACAAATGAATGGATAAAGAAGATGTGGTATATATACACAATGGAATATTACTCAGCCATCAAAAAATTGAAATCTTGACATTTGCAACGATGTGGATGGAACTAGAGGGTATTATACTAAGTGAAATAACTCAATCAGAGAAAGCATAATCTCACTCATATGTAAAATTTAACAACTAAAACAGAGGATCATAGCAGATGGCACAGAACTCCTTAAAACCCTTGACATATCCTGTGATGTGAGTGATAAAGATGTCTTTTATTATGTCAGTAATGTGACTTTTGGACTCTACCTAAGGGTGGGGGCTGGTTACCAGGGGAACTAACCAAGAGATTAGCGGTTTGTAACTTTCAGTCCCACCCCTCCTCTCCCGGGAAGGGAGAGGGGCTAGATGCTGAATCAATCATGCCTATGTTATAAGACCTTCATAAAAACCCAAAAGGACTGGGTTCAGAGAGCTTCTGGGTTGGTGAACACATGGAGATTCTGGGAAAATGGCATAATTGGAAAGGTCATGGAAGTTCCATGTTCCTTTTCTTATACAATACCTTATGCATCTTTTCCATCCAGCTGTTCTTGAGTTATATATATTTTTTCATAATAAACCGGTAATCTAGTAAGGAAAATGTCTCTCTGACTTTTGTGAGCCACTCGAGCAAATTAATCAAACCTAAGGAGGGGATCGTTGAAACCTCCAATCTAGGGCCAGCTGTTCAGAAGCCCAGGTGATGTTAACCTGGCCATGTGACTGGGGTTGGTGGGGTGGTGGGGAAACAGAAGCAGTCCTGTAGGACTGAGCCCTTAATCCGTGGGATCTGATACTATCTACTGATAGATTATAATGTCCTAAATTATAGGACGTCTACCTAGTGTCGAAAATTGTATGGTGTTGTGGAAAAATCCCTGCCACTGGTATGTGGTGCAGAATCCTTTTAATGATCAGTGTTTTTGTTTTGCTTTGTTTTTTTCCATTTCTTAAAAATTATCCAGACACCCAAAGATTCTTTATTAGTTAGCTTAATCATATACCTAAGC
This sequence comes from Martes martes, assembly GCF_963455335.1. Lineage (NCBI taxonomy): Eukaryota > Metazoa > Chordata > Mammalia > Carnivora > Mustelidae > Martes > Martes martes. The sequence continues at coordinate 21,550,810 of NC_137889.1, read as the reverse complement.
AGTGCTATCAATAGAACTCTGTGATTATGGAAAATTTCTATATCTGTGCTGTCCAATAGGGTAACCACTGGCCATATGTAGCTATTGGACACTTGAACCATGGTTAAGGCAACTGAGGAACTGAATATTTAATTTATATAAGTTTAATTAATTTAAATAACTGTAGTAGCTATTATAGTACTTGCTACTATCCTGAATAGTCTTAAGTTCTTAAAATTAGTTAAAAACCAGGAATATAATCTTAGTTAATATGTTAAGTCTTCGTGGTTGGAAACACTCTAAGAATTTTATAAATTAAACTTGTATAACCTTTTTAAAGATTTATTTATTTATTTTAGAGAAAGAGAGAGTATGTGTGCAAGCAGGGGGAGGGGCAGAAGGAGAAGGAGAGGGAGAGAGAGAATCTCAGGGAGTTTCCCTGCTTGGCCCAGAGCCTCAATGCAGAGCTCAATCTCACCACCCTGAGATCAGGACCTGAGCTGAAACCAAGTCAGACACTTAACCGACTGAGCCACCCAGGTGCCCCTCTAAAATCAAATTTTTAAAAAGACATCTATTATTATCATTTTATTATTTAAATAAACATATGTTTTTATATTTCTCAATTGTATATTTTTATATTTCTCAATTTTTTGAAAAGTCATGAAAATAGCAATAATTTACTTAACTCATGAAATCAGTTTAGTGAATTTAAACCATGTGACATTTAACCCTGGTCTTGTATAAATATAAATGTTGTGCTGATGTTCTTTTTTTGGTAAACTAAATTTTATACTCCTTAAATAATGCCAAAAATTCTCTCATATGGGAAGTAAGATCTTTTTTTAAAACCTCATAATTATAGTAATGGAGGCCATTAAGTTAATGCACTCTTCAGCCACCACAATTTTTAAAATAAATGTAACAATGATGTCTTTATTACTTAAAAAAAAACAAAACAAAACAATTTTTAGTTTGTCTCCGCTAAATATTCCCAGAGTGCACACATACCAACAGAGTGATTTTTGTAATCTCTTACTCTAAAGCTTCCCAGCATCAGAAAAAGGGAGGGAGAGGCAGAAATAGAAAAATTAAAAGTGCAAAGAAGCCAACTTCAGACAAATATTAAATTGTCACTGTCTACAAGAGAGATGACAAAGTTTAGATGCAGCAAAACCTGTTTTGACATATATACACAGACAAGAGAAAGTCCTTGGCAATTTTATCAAGCCATACAATTAAAAAGCCAGAGATTTTGGAACCCTGAAGTATAGAAATGAACCGGAAGAGGAGTCTTCAACATGAAAGAAAATGATCTCTCTCTGTACACAAGACAATCTTCTCATGCGTGTTTCTTCTCCTTTTGTTCTAAGGGAGCTCCTGAAAGATCATCTTGCTAAAATCAAACATTGCCCATAGTAGTCACTGCAATTCCATTTTACCTCTGCAAAGTACTACCAGTCAGAAAATAAATATACATTATATTTAGAAAACGGGCCTGAGAGAGTTGCAACTTCAGACTGAGAAGAGCGCGCGAGAGCTCTAGTGGTCAGTATGGTTGGTGCAGGAGGAACTTGGCACTGATCAGGGGCCAGACAAAACTGACATTGGGCACATGAAAGTAAACAAATCACTTCTCACAAAACTGGGGAGGACCCTTACAAGGTTTTAAAACGCTGGCGTAAAGCAACACGTACCCAAAGAACATCAGTCTGAGGACACCTTCCAAACTCCCCCTTCCTCAGCAATGGCCCAAGGATGGACAAGGATGGTCTATGTCCAGACCTTCCTCATAGACTGTTCTTTGTATAGACAAAACCAGCAGACCATAGAAGTAGATACCACAAGGCAGAAAAGAAATTCACCAAGAATATAACATGAATCTGATCATTTAACCAAAAAGCCCCAAAAGAACTTATTCCTGAGAAAACAAAACAAACCCAGTGCAGAAGAATCACAACGAATATTCATCAGAGCTCAGTTCAGAGTAGAACTTACCTCCCATCTGTGGCCAGAGTGACATTTTGACTTAAACAGAGATTTCTAGACCTCCAACATGTACATTACTACCGAGTCTAAAGTCTCCATCCAACTGCAAGGAGCTCAGCTAACCCTTGGTAGAATCTCTGTTTCTGTTACTATCCTCCATCTAAACAACACAACTGAAGTCAAAGTGCGTTGGGTTTATTGGCTCATTGCAAGTGCTCAAGCCTATTCCAGGAGGAGTTTCAGGGAATCTAAGTAAGAAATTATTAGAAGGGAAGCGTTACAGCACTTAGATTTGTTTTTAATCTTTTGGGGAGGATTCATGGAAGTGTGGTTCGATTCTGGATTCAGAGCTGTCAGAGCAGGAGAAATTCCATGGTAGGTTATCTTAATTTTTGTCTAGAAGGTAAAAGGAACTAAGTAAAACTAAATATAAAATGGATCAAAAAAGGAACACTTATATTAGCTGAGAGAGGTGGGTGTTTGGTCATTTTTGTGGTTTATACAGCACTCTTGTTCCTGACAAGATTATAGAAGGGACTCATTTTTGTCTTGCTCTGTCATGGTCACAAAGTGGCCTTGTCTGATGTTGGTCTTCTGCGGAATTTTTTATATTCAGCAGAAGAATACCAAGGCCTCTTAGAACCAGATCAGCTCAGAAGCTGTTTTGTTCTTTCTACATCTTGGGCAAAATTATTTTAATTTCCTAATCTAAAAAACCATGGGACTCTTGTGAGGATTAAATTAACTAATAGATATAAGGAAATTATTACAAAGTTCAGAATGTATGAATTCTTAATATTTGTTAGTGCAATCATCATTTACCACCACATTGAACATATGTTCACTTCCCTCCCATTAAATAGTAAGTGCTTGGAGCTTTATTTATCTCTGTATTTCCTACCCCAGTGTGTGCTCCCTCCATCAGCACTACACAAAGAAGGGTGTTGGGAACCCGGGCTTTGGGGCTGGACTTTCTACCTCTTAACTATGGGTCCGGAGGCAGATTACATCACCGCTCTGCTCCTCAGTTTCTTTATCATAGAATGAAAAGAATTATAGCACCTTGAAGATGAAAGAAGGGAAGACACACAAAATGTCTAGAAGAGCACTTGATGCATTGTAAATGCTATAGATTAACTCCCATTGTGAGTATAGGTACTCAGTCAATACTTTACTGACTCCAGACATGAATTCTTCTCCTCTAACAGACACTAGGGTAAATACAGGAGTAAGGACAAGAAAGAAATGAGGGGCAGAGTCCTTTTCTAAGAAACAAACATAGATACTTAGCATGTTTCCATGGAGGGATGGGTCCATTAGTGACATATCAATGTCCCCCAAGATGCTGCATGGCAAACAGACTACCTGGGAGCAAGGATGTGACTCACTCACATCCTAGTACTGTATATGATGTAATACGGGAGCATAAAAACTTTTTAAACCCATAACTATTATATGGATAGACATATGGAATAGACAGAGGAAAGTGTAAAGGGAAAAACCCTAGAGCTCCAAGAAACACAGTTGAAAAACCAATAGTTGGAAATATTAGGCACTAATGCTTAATCCTAACTGCCTTTTCTCATTTTTAAAAATATATTCATTTATTAGTACATCTAAATAATTTTAGTATTTTTCAAACAATTGACTGTTTAAAATAAGTTTTCTATAATGAGTATGTTTCCTAGAAATATTCCAGAATAAAAGTGATTTTGCATATTATGATAAATTACACTCAATTATTTTAGAACTATATCTTAATAAATAACTGAACTCTTGTATTATGTCTGTGTAAAAAAACAGAGATTAGATTATTTTTGTAAATACTGCTAAACTTTGGGGCACCTGGGTGGCTCAGTCATTGGGCGTCTGCCTTCGCCTCGGGTCATGATCCCAGGGTCCAGGGATCGAGCACCGCATCGGGCTTCCTGCTCCGCGTGGAGCCTGCTTCTAGCTCTCCCACTCCCCCAGTTTGTGTTCCCGCTCTCTCTGTCAAATAAATTAATAAATCTTTAAAAAAATTTTTGCTAAACTTCAGCCTAATACCACTTCCCATGGAATTAATTAAAACATTTTCTTTTATTCATAGAACTTAGTAGCATTTCTAAAAATTCATCACATATGATATTTTCTGCCTAGAATTTCTATCAAAATCAATATAAATTCATATTTAAAATGCAGAATTAAGGAATAGTTAGTAAAAGATTTACCAAATGAATTAATGTACTAAAGAACATGTATCTGCACAATTTCATTTAGGACCTATGTTTGGGATGTTTTCAGAAACAACCCTCAGCATATGATTTCATTATGTTGAACATATGATTAACTCATACAGCCTTTCCACTTATTTTTTCAGCATGTTCCATGTATTTGAAAAGGCCAGTGGAACATATGTTAGCACCAAGAAATACCATTTCAAAGGACTGGTTAGTAACTTGGGGCCTACCGTGGGGAGCAAGGGAGAAGGCATTATTTTTTTAGATGCTTATATATCAGATGTTCTGTAATCAAAGTCCCAAGTCTGGCTCTTTTTAGGCAGGGTACTTTCAGAATTTTCTAGACTCACTAAGAAAATTAAACTTATCTTAACGAAATGGTGTAGAAGCAAGGTAGGGATATGAACAAATCATGGAAACTATTTAATTCAAGCGATCTGTAGCAAGTTTTTAGAAAGAGAAAAGAATCCAAGAGAGTCCCAGGAATGTGTAGAAAGTATCTCTGAGATTCTAAAATAATTAAAGAAATGTTCTACAGAGCAAGAAAAATATCAGAAAGGAAATTATGAAGCCAGGTGAGCTTAAGAGATAGTTTTACTATCCTTATTATGCCAAATGTTGTTTAAGCTTGGAGATATATGAGTTTGTTGAAGAATACTTAACAGTGTTATCTTTATTTGGGTTCTCATGGTTTTAAAATGTTGTAATTTGGGACACCTGGGTGACTCAGTTGGTTAAGTGTCTGCTTTCTGCTCAGGGCATGAACCCAGGGTCCTGGGATCTGGTTCCGTATTGGCCTCCTTGGTTGGCAGGGAGCCTGCTTCTCTCTCTCCCTGATGCTCACCCAGCTTATGCTCACTCTCTTCTCTCTCTGACAAATAAATAAATCAAATCTTTTAAAAAATGCTGTAATTTGTTAGATGCAATGACCAGGTTATGTTTTACTCCCTTTCAATTTTCTGTTCTTTTGAATATATAAAAAGTTGAATTGAACTTTTAACATTAATGAGTAAAATATGGACTAAATCTCCAAGTGGAGAACTTTCTTCCTAATTTATCTCCTAAAATCACCAAATCAGGCAACTTTTATGCTTATTCATATGCTAATGATTGTATTTCACTGGATAAATGTTCATTTTAATCTTTTCATTTTTAAGGAAAGAAATGATGCATCGTTTTCTTTAAAAAAAATCACAAATGCAGTGTGCCTTGGTGTCCCTGTTGGTTAATTGGCTGCCTTTGGCTCAGGTTATGATCTCAGGGTCATGAGATAAAGCACTGTGTCAGGCTCTATGTCAGGCTCCCCATTCAGTGTGGAGTCTGCTTGAGATCCTCTCTCCCTCTCCCTCTGCCCCTCCCTCTGCTCAGCATGTGCTCTCTCTAAATGAATGAATGAATGAATGAACAAATAAATAAATAAAATTCTTTTAAAAAATCACAAATGCTGAGCTAAGTATGGCTTTTTATCCTAGTAATATTAAAGTTTTAAGCTGGAATTATCAGTAATTAAGTTATATTGGCAGAATTATGATAAATTCTATTGGTTTCCTGCATTTTAATCCAGGGATTAGTTTAGTTATTAAGAAATATGTCAAAGGATATTTCTCTGGGCTAAAACCAGGAAGCTCTAAAATTAGTACCCCAATTTATTAGTTAATGATGTTTCATCAACATTGATTTCATTGCTAAAAAATCATTTACTAATTAAAATTGTATATCAATGAATATAGGGTAGGAAGAAGGGAATGTATATGGAACATTTAAAGAATGAGAGAAGAAGTTTTCCAAATCAGGGATTTATTTTGTCCAATGATATTGAAACTGTTGCTCAGTAGCAATGCTTAGTAATTGTGTATAGTACCTCTCTGACTGAGAATAAAGCAAGCTTCAGGAGTTCATGCTTCATACAGAAAAGGGTTAATAATGTGTGAATCAGCAATTTTTTAAAAGATTTATTTATTTATTTATTTGAGAGAGAGAAAGAGGGTAGGAGCATGGGGGTGAGGGATGAGGAGGTGGGGGGAGGGGCAGAGAGAAGGAGAGAGTAAGTCTTAAGGAGGCTCCCTGCTCAGCACAAACCCTCCCAACCCAAGGCTCGATCTCAGGACCCTGAGATCATGACCTGAGCTGAAACCAGGAGTCCCACACCCAACCAACTCTGCCATCCAGGCACCCCATGAATCAACAATATTAAATCAATAGGGACTGTATTTTCTTTATCATTAAGTGAAACAGACCAATAGTGTATATCAATTTGCAAATTACAGTAAACTTTTAGTGACCTGGCATGATTGAAAATGGAGAGCTCTGGGGTGGGGTAATGGGTGAAATACGTGATGGGGATTAAGGAGGGTACTTGTCATGATGAGCACCAGGGGATGTATGGAGTTGTTGAATCACTGTATTGTACACCCAAAACTAATATTACACTATATGTTAGCTACACTGGAATTCAAAACTTAATTAGAAAGTTTATCAGTTATTTAAATTTTAACTTCTATATTCTTTGCTTATGAATTCTCACAATTAAAAATTCTAATATAAAAAAATTCTAATATGACAAAAAAGAAACTTCATAGTTGAACTATACCAAATGTTGATCAGTAGTTATGAACTAGAAGCCTCTCAAACGTTAAATGGCAATTTATTATCTTAATCCTTATTTTTTTTTAAAGATTTTATTTATTTATTTGACAGAGAGAGAGAGAGAGGGAACACAAACAGGGGGAGTAGGAGTGGGAGAAGCAGGCTCCCCGCCGAGCAGGGAGCCCGATGCGGGACTCGATCCTATGACCCCGAGATCATGACCTGAGCAGAAGGCAGACGCTTAACACCTGAGCCACCCAGGTGCCCCCTTAATCCTTATTTTATCTTTCTTTCTTATTCGTGCTGAGTGCTTTATTTCCCTTGATCCTACCTCATTCTTCCCCCATCACTCAGGCGTCAAGCCCTGAAACTCTAGCACTGGTCCTTGTCATTTTATACATGGACTCTATGATAACGTTTCTACTAGTTTCCCTCTTTATGGAATCTAATCTGCTAGCAAGACAAATTTCCCCCAGGCAGAGTTAAATTTATGTCACCCTCCTGCTTAAAAGCCTTCACTGGCTCCTTAAAGCCAATATGATTAAATTTGAACTCCCTAGTCCTGTGTTCCAGCCTTTGTCTTCCTTACCTTTCTTTTCTAAGTACTTTGCTACGACTTGCTTTCGCATTAGGGCCAAACTGATCCAATTTCTGTACCCGCAAACCACTCTGTGATTGGCATTTGTGTCTTTGTTCTTATTGGCTTGCTGACTCTTCGGCTCCTTTCCTTTTACAGTGTTCAAATCCTCTGGTATCATTTAAGACTCAGTACAAGTTTGTGTTTCTCCAAGAAGTCCTCACAAAATCTTCTAGTCCGCCCTTGAACTCTGAGTTCTTTGTCCAAAAAATGGAACATTTATTGATATGTTGTAGCAGTTCTCAAACTCTTTGAAGTCAGGACCCTTCATACTCTTGAAAATTATTGAGGATCCTAAGAACTTTTGTTTATGTGGGCTATATACACATATATATCAGTGTTTGTCATATTATAAAGTAAAATTGAGAAAACAATTTAAACGACTTATTTAAAAATAATAGTAAGCCCATTGTTTGTTAATATGAAAAACATTTTTTATTTTTTAAAGCATTAGTGAAAAGAGTGATACTGTTTTACATTTTTGCCAATCTTCTTCATGTCTGGCTCAATAGAAGACAGCCATATACTCACAGTTTCTACATTTAATCCATTGTGATATCACGCATCATATAAATTCTGGAAAACTCCATGTACACTCCTGAGAGAATGATAGTGAAAAGACTTCTACCATAGATTAAACCATAGGTTTGGGTATCAAAAAATGAGTCCTTCATTAGGTTTATTGATATCCCTATCTACTTGTAAACAAATGAAAAGAAACAGGGAAGTCACATACAGTCACAATTATTCAAGCACAAATTACTCTCCTTGTGGCTTTAAAGGAAGGAATCAGAGGTTAGGTAGGTTGAAATGTTAGAAACTACTTCTCATACTTCCAGCCCCAGTTGGGTGTGGGTTACCTGTGGGACCTGCTAGTCACTCAAACATGCACAACTTGAAAGTGCAAGGGAATTAAAAGTCAGGATTAGCCTTGACCAATGGGGAAGGGGACCAATGAGAAAAAGGTGTCAAAAAGGGACATCAATTCTGAGACATGCTTCGTGAAGTGCCTCAGAAGGTCCCAGGGGATGATGGGCCAGTCTCCAATATTTGGGGCCAATTAGATAATACATCCTTGTAAAGGATTTCTTTCTTCCCTATTACGTTCCCACTGCCCCTTATGCCTCTGTGATCAGGTCCTAAATAAACTAACTGCACCTAGCCCTTGTTGCACACTCTCCTTTGGCAATCACTTTCATCATTTTTATTGTAAGCAGTGGTTTACTTTTCTTTTTTTCCCCTCTCTCAACAAGTCTTATGTGGCTGGGAATTTTGACTTACTTATTTCTGTATCTCCTAAGCCTAGCACATAGAAAAATCTTACTGTATTTTTGATGGATAAATGGTAGCATTTTTGAGAAATTTCTTGTGGGGAGAGGCAATAACAGGTTGCAGGCTGGAATTGGATAGGTAAAGAGAAATATGAATGAATGAGAAAAATCATGGAGGGAGAAACTCATGAATCTCCTCTATCATTTGTTTATTTCTATATACAATAAAAAACTTTTTTTGCTCTCATATAATGCAGAGGTTTCCTACAATATAGAGTAGGGGATGTTTCATGGCATCCTATTTGACTCTTTTGATTTTGTAGAAATGCAGGTTGGTGTTTAAATAACAAGTATCTAAGGAAGGACAACATTTTTTTATAACTGTGACAGGCACTGGACCAAGTGGTTTGCATAAATTATCTCCTTTATCAATGAGAAGATGAAGGCTTTCAGAAGTTTAATATCTTATTCAAGGTCATAATATCATTAAATGGTACAGCTGGAAGCAAAATCCAATTGAGCATTAATCTCAGTCTTCATAGTGTTAAAGATAGTTAAACATGTCTATCTACTTACAAAATCAAGAATCCTTATTAGCAAAGACCATGTCTTATTTTTTTTCTCTCTCCCTCAGTGTTTCCATAATATCTTGCAAAAAAAAGGGAGTACTGGTTGAATTTAAATTCATCTAAAATGTGATCAAAGAAGATAGCATGCAACTCCAGAAAAATGAGGTGATGAAAGGAAAAGCAGGACGAAGAGGTAAATTGGAAAGATACAATTTTGGAGTTTATCTGACTCCAATTAGGTATACTGTGGGGAAGGGGGCTGCAGAAGCAACATCCAGGACGTGGCACTTTTTAAAAGCCACCAGTGAGCAGAGTCTCCCAATTGCTTCATCCATATGTACCTCCAGTTTCTCCATCTAGACAGATTAAAGGTTAAAGAGGCCATAACCACATGCCAAGACTCTTGCTTCCTACTGAACAGACTACTCAGTCCAAGAATTCGAGAATTTTTATGTATAAAAATATTTTAAAATAGAACAATTATCCAATTCCTTTTGGTGGCAGATACAGACCTTTTGACAACACTATGACCACTGATTTTACTACAGCTTCAAGGTTCTATAATTTATGAGTAGTAAATTAGTTGAAAGCCTACCTAGCTGTAACAGAGGGAGGAGCTATGAGAAATGCTGATTATATAAAATATACTTCTGGAATTATTACCAAAAGATATTAATGTTTTTACCATCTTTAATAAGTTTCAATTAGAATTTAAGCTCCAAAAAAGTTTGAAAACTATCCTAAAATTAGCCAAATAAGAGAATAAAATGCAATCATTATTCTCGCAATCATGACTCCTCCATCATGCTTCAACAATTTAATTAAAAGATGGGTGATAAATCTTATGTCAGCAGATGTGTATATGAGAGTGAGCAGGGAGCCAAATCAATGAGCCTAAAATACAGGACTGCACAGCCCTCTTGTAATAATGTTTTTGTTGTATAAGCAAATGTTATTTTGTGACTTATTTGCATACAAAGATTTCATTTATTGATTCGATTTTAAGATAGTCTTGTAGTGTCATGGGCATAGTTCAATAAACATTTTCAAATAGAGAGAGCAATTTAATTTAGATTGATTCTATTCTGTAAAATGAAATTATTTCTTCATGTTTAGATACAAATTTGAGCATAAAACTTATGTTTAGTTTTATGAAAAGATGAGGGATTATTAGCACTGCTAACTTTAGATCTTTACTTAAGCATGTACTAGAAGTATCCCTGAATAAACCTTTAAAGACATATACTGCTCTAACCCTAGGTTATTTTCTCAAAGTTCAAATTTATGACTATGACTAGTAACCATTCCTCCAAATAAATAGCTTATTTAATGCCTATTTACAATTCTATGGAAAAAATTATAGAAACCGAGACTATCTTTTGATAAGAAGTGACTTCATACCCTAATCTAATTCAATTAGTTAAAAGAAAACTCTTCTATGTAATATGTATGTGTGTGTATATATTTATATATGTATATATACCGGCACGCATAATATTCTCTATATATTTTATATCTATTATAGCTATAGATTACTATATTCTTTTATACATATTGACATATAATAATATATATGTGTATAAATAGCCTTCATTACAGAGAACAAATAAAAATTTGAATTTTTTCCTGTCTCTTTTTTCTATTTTGCATTTAGTTTTCCACTTTTTTCTTAATATCACACACTATATGGATAAAAGCAAACATCTATAATGTGAGATAACTGTAAATATAAAAACATATATTATTGTGTAAAATACTTTCTTTTAAATGATAAGGGGTAAAAATTATGAAAATAATAAACAAATCATAAAACTATAAAAGGAAATTGTAAGAGATAGCACAAGCATGATGCTAATTTCAAGAAGCCGGATACAAAAGGCCACACTGTATGTGATTCCATGTATATGAAATCTACAGAATAGGTAAATATATCAAAACTGAAAGTAGATTAGTAGTTAGCAGAGGCTGGGGCAAAGGGAGAGTGGAGAATGACAACAATGCATACTGGTTTTCTTTTGGGAGTTATGGAAATGTTTTGGAATTAGATAATGGTGATGGTAAGAAAACTTTATAAACATAGTAAAAAGCATTAAATTATATACTTTAAAAGGGCAAATGTTATTGTATGTTAGTCATAAATTAAAAATAAAAATGAAATTTAAGACCGTATTGTTTATTTTTTTAATTTCAAGATGACACACATCTACCATATATATATATATACAAACAATATTTGCAGAAATCTGCCAATTATGTCGTGGTGGGGGACCAATCAAACAAGCACAAAAATCTGGAAATACATAATTGGAGGTGAAATATTTATTTATTTTATTTTTTTTTTTTAATTTTTTTTTTTTTAAGATTTTATTTATTTTATTTGACAGAGAGAGAGAGATCACAAGCAGGCAGAGAGGCAGGCAGAGAGAGTGAGAGAGGGAAGCAGGCTCCCTGCCAAGCAGAGAGCCCGATGTGGGACTCGATCCCAGGACCCTGAGATCATGACCTGAGCCGAAGGCAGCGGCTTAAACCACTGAGCCACCCAGGCGCCCCTGGAGGTGAAATATTTATAATACAGGTGAAGCTGAACAATTGTCTCATGTGATGTTTAGTAATTATATAGGGTGCAGTATAAACTGAAGTACAAAGAAATTCTCCCTTTGAGGAATACATTATTGAATTTGATCATTTTTCCAGAAAGTGTCATCATCTGATAGTATTGTGCAAACCTTAAATGTGCCTCATATTAAATATTAGGAAGCTTTCACAATTGTTTAAAGTAAAATTGCTATTCACCTTAGCCCTAACAGGTGTGTGTGTGTGTGTGTGTCTGTCTGTCTGTCTGTCTCAGACTTTGCAAGTGTGTCTGCGTTTGTGTGATTGGCAATAGAGTTAATACAGAGGAAGGAATGGGGTGAAGGTCAGTTTGGGGAGGTACGACGAATTCTGTAGTGGTGAGTAAGCAACTTGAGTTCTTGTTTTAGCTTTGGTAATAACTGTTTATGAACTTCAACAAATCAATTTACTTCTTTTACTCAGTTTCTTCATCTATAAAAAAAAGGTTTGGAATAAGATAAATTGTGGCCAATATTTGTGATCTCAAGTGACAACTCTGAGCTACAAATAGAGCCCTCTACAGTTTTTGTTCAGAAGGAAGTTCAGGTTCCCAAGGAAAGTACAGATATTGATTAATGACTTCAATTGTGAGTATAAAGGAAGAAATGAATCTAGGTATTGGTACCATGAACTAGATGTCTTTTTCTTTTTACATATTTTATTTATTTATTTTACAGAGAGAGAGAGAGAGAGAGAGAGTGCACAAGCACAAGCAGGGGGAGCAGCAGGCAGAGGGAGAGAGAGAAGCAGGCTCCCCGCCGAGCAAGAAGCCTGACATGGGGCTCAATATGTCGGGCTCAATCCCAGGACCCCAGGTACATGACCCAACCCAAAGGCAGACGCTCAACCAACTGAGCCACCCAGGCGCCCCTAGATGTCTCTAAAAACCTTCATTTTCCTAAAATTCTATCACATTTTATTGATTTTTTCCCAATTAACATCAATTCAATTAATTGTATAAAAAGTATAAAATTAATCAGCTTATTCCTTAAAATTAAACTTAAATAACACAAACACTTTAACATTATCTACTACCATGAAAACCATAGGCTCACTTGGAAATATATTCTTCATGATGGATAACCCCCATTTTTATATTTTGTGTCTATTACTCATCATTTTTATTCAGCAAACATTGAGGGAATAGTGAGTAACTTATTACATTTCATAGAATTAACTCTCTAAATATAGCCTGTCTAAATCAGAAGCATTTTTGCCCTCTGGTTAATGGTAGTGTGAATGTGAGAGAGAACACTTCAAGTAATGAATGGCAGAACAGAGTTTCACGGAAGAGCCAAATGCTTTCAGCTCCAATTTATAAACCTACCCACTTTAATTAAGAAAAGTAATCTTCATGGTAATGGAAACCCAAACTATTCTGGGGAAAAAAATCACCTGCCATAGTGTCAAGAAGCTATGTATGTATCAAAAGACACACAGTCCAAGTGTAATGTATTGGAAATGACTGATACCCTAGGGTAATCAAAGTGAAAAGCAGTCTGCAACAACAAAAGTAGTAAACAAAATGAAACTGTCAGTAATTAAGGTCAGGTGAGAACATTAGAAACATTTTAATAACTTGCTTTAAAAAGTTGAAATAGATCATGAATTCTGTATATTGGTTGGCAATGCATTCCTCTGTAATTGTTTTAATGTCCACTATATGCTGAATATATCAAGGACATAATAATGTAGGAAATATATGTCAATTCTAAGATCAGTGAAGCATTTCTGAGATGGTAGATGAGGGTGAGTAAAATTCAGTTAACTCAACCATGAAAGTCATTAACAATGAGTAACTGTAAAAATCTATGCTAGCTTGACCTCTTTACACATTTCTCCAAAGTCCCCTAAAACTCTTCAGGATCATTTTAAAAAAACTGAAAATTATGGGAAAGTACTAAGGATATACGAAAAATTTTTGAATAATAAATTTTTGTACAAAATATACTGTATAGGGGTGCAAGGTGGTTCAGTGGGTTAACCGTCTGCTTGCAGCTCAAGTCATGATTCTGGGGTCCTTGGATCAAGCCCAGCATTAGGTTCCCTCAGTGGGAAGTCTGTTTCTCCCTCTGACCTTCCACCTTGGTAGTACTTTCTCTCTCACCTCATTCTCTGTCAAATAAAAATATAAAATCTTAAAAGACGTACTGTATAAATTTTTGTATATGAAAACAATTAACAAAAACTCCATTGTCATTTTCTTTAGGTTAATGTTTGCACATCTCCAAATTTGATTTCAAATGATACATGTAATAAAGAACTGAGGAAAATGTAACATTGGCTAGATTGAGGAGGATACGGAATGACCTTTCATACTAGAACTGAAGGAGTAGAATTTGAGTAAAATGCACAACTAGATTATCAGTCCATCTTTCGTCAATTAGTTCATCACTCAGAGGTCTTATCGTCATTCCTCAGCAGATCAAGTTAGAAAGGAAAAATGAATGTTTGACTTTGGCAGTATTTATATCTCACTAAAGATTGACACCTGACAGAACTGAATTTTGTAGTAAATCTTTTAAAAAATACTAAAGTAGGAGTTGACAACCTCATCCTAAAATTCATATGGAAATGAAAGTGACCCTAAATAGCCAAAACAATCTTGAACAGGAACAGTCAGTGGACTTTTCGATTCTAAAACTTTGCACAAACCCGCAATAATCAAGACAGTGTGATGTTGGCCAATAGATTAACATATAGATTATTAATCGGGAAAAAAAAGGGTTCCAGAAATAAGTACAACATCAGCAGTCCATTGATTTTCCAGCCAAAATTAAGTAAAAGCATTATCATTTATGGGACGTCATTTATATGCCAAGCATTGAGCTAGGATAGTTACATTATTTTCTTCCTTTCTTAACCACCATCATGTAAGGCAACTGCTATTACACCCATTATGTAGATAAGGAAACTGAGGTGGAGAGAGGTTAAGCCAACTCACTTGTAAGTGGCTAAATCATAATCCTGAATGCAGGTTCCCCTGATTTTGAAGCCTGCTTCTAGTGGAATCTTGAATACCATCTTATGTGACTGCTTTGACATATCATCATAAATAAGATAAAGTAGATATTGAAGAATATTATAAACACCAAGTAAACATAACTATAAAAATAGTTCAATAAATCAGTATAGTAGGGAATTCCATGGCAAAAATCAAAATAAAGCACAGTGATTGTGTACCTTGAAGGTGCAGGAGGCATGTAGCTCTGCCCCATGAAGAGGGTGGAGTTCTGCCTTCAGAGCTCATAATGTGAATCAGCACCCAGATTTCACAATCTTCTACTTTGTCTTTTATAGTTAAAATATTTGAAAGTATTACAGCATCCAAAGGACGATGTTTTATTTTGCACGCTGCGCACTTTGTAACAATGCGCAATTTTTTAGTATCCCTGTTACATTAATTTTCTTGGTCAACTTACTCGTGGCACATAGCTATTAAAAAAAATCACCACTACAAATATAAGTGTTATTGTTAAAGAAAACAGCTAGTTTGTCAGCTTACAGCTATTAACTCTTTCATCATTTACAACACACATGAACAGAATAGGATCTAAATATCTACAAAATTACAAGAGAACAGCACTCCCTTAAGTAATGTCGCAGAGAGTGAAACATCTAAATGACACCACACTAAACCCAGTTGGATTTTACAGTGGAAATTATAAACACCAACAAAAAGCAACTTTCCCTGTTAATGAATATTTGAGAAGTGGTGTTATATAGAAGGGAGTTCCACATCGCTAGGGTAAAAGCCATGATATATCCCAATATGCTGTACGAGAAGCACAGTTATACATGAAAGAGAGGAGGAAGGAAGATAACAGCAGAAGAGAAACAGGAGGAGAAAGAACAAAGAATGGACAGAAAAATAAACCAAGGCACCAAGGAGAGATTATGTAGATGACACAAGAGGGAAAATTGGGGAAAATTAAGGACAAGATTGAAAAAAGTAAGAACCAGGGAGGCCTGGCTGGCTCAGTCAGTAGAGCATGTGACTCTTGATCTTGTAAGTTCGAGCCCCAATTTGAGTTAAGTCCCAAAGAAAGATAGAGAGAAAGGAAGGAAGGAAGGAAGGAAGGAAGGAAAAAGGAAGTGTGGGAGGGAGGGAAAGAAGGCAAGAAAGGGTGAGCCTGCTCAGTCGTCATAAGTAAGATACAAGCTCAGTCAGAATTTTATACCTAGATGTGATTCCTTCTCTTTGTCCCCAGAGCCAACCTGCTGCCTTCAAGTGAAGGAAAATCTGGTATAGACCCAGGAACATAATGCACTCTACCACAAACTACTGTAACATTCATTTTAACTTGCCTACTTTCTAAAAGTATTTAAAGCGCCTTGAAAATTAAAGTGTCAAGAAAGTATTACCAAATTCTCAATAAAATTATTGACCCACAAATTCATAAAGCGTTTTCTTAAAACTTTGGTTTTGGTTTTGTTTTGTTTTGCTTTTCTGGTTTTTCAAATTTATTTTTTTAAGGTAAATTAAGAACTTTAATAATAATGTAACAGTATTGGCCCATCCTTTTAACAGCTGTATATCACTAATGCAAGATACTAATAGTGGGAAACTACATAAACGGAGGGGTGAATGGTATATAGGAACTCTCTGTACTTCCAGCTCCTTTTCCGGTGAAATTAAACCTGCTCTAGGGGCGCCTGGAGGGCTCAATCTGTTAAGTTAATTTTTTTTCAATCTGTTAATTTAATTTAATTTTTTTCAGTGTTCCGAAATTCATTGTTTATGCACCACACCCAGTGCTCCATGTAATACGTGCCCTCCATAATACCCACCATCAGGCTCAACCCACCCCCCATCTCCCAAAAACCCTGTTTGTTATTTAAACTTTTTTCTTGTTTTTCTGTTGTTTTTTCTGTTCTTTCTTAATGCCCATCACCCAGTTATCCCATCCCCCTACTCCCAGCAACCCTCAGTCTGTTTCCCATGGTTAAGAGTCTCCTGTAGTTTGTCTTCCTCTCTGATTTCGTCTTGTTTTATTTTTCCCTCTCTTCCCCTACAATCCTCTGGAAAACTTTGAATATAATATTGTTTTAGATTAGCTATTGCCTTCACATCTTTAAATGATAGTCTATAATTCTCAGTTTAAAATTAAAAAATTTAATGGTACCTTTTGATTTTCCCTGTGAAAGATAAACAGTAGAAACTTTATCTCCAACCACCAACTCCCATTCTCTCCATTAATGGCCATTTTTAAAGTGATTTTTTTTTCTGAGATTTTTTTAACCTACTACTAATAACTTATTGTTTATTAATTGTGTAGTTTTCCTTTTATGAATTATAATGGTTATAATACATTTCTAGCTACCAACTCACTTATACCAAATCTTAGGTTTCCTTAGCTCTAATTTTCATGATCAATTTTTATACATTGTGACACACTCAATTGTTAGTATTTTATTTTCATTTAATATGTGGGTGGCTATATTAATTTTCCAACTAAGTTTTTAATAAGGTCCATGAGTATAATAATTCCTAATTTCTTGAATATTTGGGATTATTGTGATACCCTCTCTGGGCAAAATTATTCTTGAGTCATATATTAGGATTCTCCTGAGAAGCAGAACTAAATATACATATATATACACATACATACTATGTATAGAGATTTATGTGTGTGTGTTAGTGTGTGTGTGTTTGTGGAGACGGAGAGAGAGGGAGAAAGACATTTATTATAAGAACTTGGCTCCTGAAATTGTGGGGGCTTGGTGAGTTCAAAAGCTGAGAGTAGGCTTGCAGCTGGACACTTAGGAAATAGGAAAGGAAGTTGGCTGGCAGAATTCCCTCTTATTTTAGGGTTAGTTGGTCTTTGGTCTATCAAGGTCTTCAACTGATTGGACAAGGCCCACACACATTATGGAGCATAATCTGCTTTATCTGTAGTCTATCAATTTGAATGTTAATCTCGTCCAAAAAACACCTTCATGGAAACATCCAGAATAATGTTTGACCAAATGTCTGAGGATCATGGTCTGGCCAAACTGGGACATAAAATTAACCACCATATATTTTTTTTCTTCTACTCTGTTGACACTGATTTTCTTCTCTTCCTCCTCTTTCTCCTAATCCTTCTCCTTCAGGTCCTTTTCCTCCCCTTTTTCTTCATTCTTTTCTTCATTCTTCCTGGGTGAGCTACTAATTGTTTTTTTCTGAATTCTTGCAAGATTTCTTTTAAACTTAATATGGAAACTTGATCAGGGGCTGCTGAATCTTCGTTTCTCCCCCCTTATTGTTAAAATACCATGAAGACTTCTGTTCTTACTAAGATTCAGCTATATTTTTTTAAATTTAACATCCATGGTTTGTTGCAAGTCTTTGGTTAATTAACTTCCAGTTTTGAAGAAGTTGGTTCTGACATTTTTTGCCAATTTTCTTGTTAGTTTTATGGAGAGGAGCATTTTTGGAAATTTTTACTTCACCACTTTTGTTGACATCACTATTTTTTTCTTTTCATATTTTTTTGATATTTCATACATCTTCAGTTTTAGGTATTTCCCTCACACTACACTTGAGAGAGGATTTCACTTTATGATGCTGTTCCTTTCCCAGAAACAGACTGTTATTAATGAACACTTTTTAGCCTCTTGTGAAGGAATAGGAAGAGGTGTTGTTATTCTGGTTAAACCTCTGACTTAGGTAGGCCTCATGTATCTAACTCTTAGTGAGCCTTTTGTGTGATCCAGTCCTGATCTGATTTGTAGATTGAGTCTGGGATGTACCCCGATCCTCTCCCAGGAATAGAGAATTTTTAATTACTTTCTCCCATCTGCAAGGGCTGCCTGACCGCGCTCTTAGAAAGACAGGCTTTGTTCACCTTCTTCCAGCAGTATAAGGCTTTGGAGCTCCAGAAAGGGCATCATACTTATCACGCTTTTTCTCTAAGAGCTGGTGTTGCTCTCCCTGGTACTACTGCCTGAGTGAGCCTTTCTCAGACTCTAATCTTGAAACTGTTTTTTTGTTTGTTTGCTTTTGGGAGCACTTGGTGAAATCTGTAAGATTAGCCCGTGAATCAAAGCACATACCCCTTCCCTGCAATTCTCAGGACCTCTATATTCTCTCATTAGTTCACACTTGACTTTTAGCAATTCATTAGAAGTTTTAGCCAAAGTTTTACTGATGAAAAGCAGCCTCTGTCCCAGGTGAGTAAGTTCTTGCTATCTGTCTGTCCTTTGATAGCTTGTCTTCGCTTACAATTCAAGTTGTATGGCTGTCCTGTAACTCAGTTCTGTGATGGGTTCACGAAAACTTGTGAATTTGCATGTCATGTAGATTTAATTGCTCTTGTGGCAGTAAAGATAGGAGCAATGTTCTTTCTAGTTTTCTATGTCCTAAATGACAGCCAAAAGCCTCACTCACTTTTGAATGGATAAGTTGTATTGAGACCCATGAAGAATAACCTCAGACGTTTTTCTCTACTGCTCACAAGCATACTTTTTGGTTATGTGGTCTGGGAAAGATCTTCTAATCTATGTACATTTTAGTTTCTTTGTCCACAAAGTGACATATTAAAATTATCTTCTTCGAAGTGGTGTTGTGAGGAACAAATTAAATAATAAAAATGAAGAACTCAGGATAGTATCTGGACAAAATGAGCATTCAATTTAGCTATTTATTACTATCACTTTTCCTGTTGTTTCTCATTTAAGAGAGCTGGGTGAAGAAAATAAATATGACAATGCGGTTTCTTCTTTCCCGTAATCTATCCACCGCTCTTCCGGTTGAAATGGGCCTCTAGTAGGGCATTTATTGCTTCTCTCAAGGTCTACCCATATTTCTGAACCTCTTCTTTTTAAGCAAGAATTCTTTATAAAGCCCCTGGGTTGCTGTCTTCTGCAAGGTCAGTAGAAATGTACAGTATATGTTTGTCAAGAATTATGAAGGGTCTAAGATTTTACTGTACTTGCAAGCTAACAAATTAACCATTCGCAGTTTCACTGATGTTGGCAAAAGACACAACACTCCTGGGTCAGAGACAAGCACTTTATTCCTCATGGCACAGTGGGCAGAATGAACTCAATGGTCACATAAGTTGTTGTCCTGAAATCCCACAAGGGTAACAATACACAGTCTGCCTGAGGTAGATACTGTGCACATAGCTGAGGAAACCAGAGTTTAAGAAGCCACCAATCTAATAATGGGCTGCTAGCAAACCTGCCTATCCTTTGCCCCAGAACAGAAATTACCTTTATTGTTCTAGTCAAGAAACAAATCTCTCCTTGAGTCTAATGAGAGACACCATCTCTGTCTTCCAAAGCTGTTTGATATACATTTTTGAAAAGAGTCTGGAGCAAATCTGTCAATTTTTGCACAGAAAAGAAAGAGAAACAGGTGATTCATGAAGAATTGCCTTCCAAAACTTTTGACCGTGTTGTTCAATTTGCTTCACATTTTAGGATTTTAATTATCTGTTACCCTTCCCCCCCCCATCTTTTGTACTTTTTGTATGTTTGTTTTGGTACCTTATATGAGTAAAAGTTACATACATGTCACTTTAGTCCCTGGAGGATGAGCTCTTCCTAATAATGATGAATCAGATTCAAGATCCAGGAGTTCCTGATGACTATTAACTCTGTCTTATGTTTCAGAATGGTGATCTAAGTCTCATTACAAAAGAGCTGTTGAGTAGTGAGACGTCAGCAACTTTTCTCATCTCTGAAGAGTTATACAGACAGGTATGCATCCCTTTAGAGACCAAAGACTAACTATGTAGATGATCATATCATCTACCAAGGGAAAATATTCCCTTTTTTTTTTTTGAGAGAGACAGTGAGGAAGAGAGAGCACAAGCTAGAGGAGGAGAAGAGGGAGGGGGGAAGTAAGCTCCCAGCTGAACAGAGAGCCTGATGATGTGGCTTGATCCCAGGACCCTGGGATCATGACCTGGGCCGAAGGTAGACACTTAACCGACTGAACCACCCAGGCATCCTGGGAAAACATATTCTAAAGAAAGCCTCATCATTCCCTGCTCTGTGTGACTACTTTGCTCTGTTGTGATTTGTACTTCAAGCCTCATAAATCCAGAATTTATAGCAGGAGTGTGATGTTACCTTTTCCTAAATCAATAACCCACCTACCATGCAGCAAACACTAATGTAAGATATGCAAGCATTCTTTGGTAAGCAGTATGGAGCCATTAAAGATTTCAGGCACGCTTCAAATGCTACATTAGAAAGATTAAACCATAAGCAGATATTGAAATAAATTGGAATATGAGAGATGCTAGATGGAGAAAAAATTTTGAAAACATTGAAATTTGGAACATGATATAAAAATTAATAATCTTATGTTTTCTTATATTGTTTACCTCATATAGAAAAAATTATTTTCATTTTATTTCAACAAACTAATAACACTTATTTAAAGAATTAAATAGTGCCAAAAACACTTTGTTAAAATAATGCAATTGAGTGCACCTACTCTTACATGATTTTTGCCTCTCTCAGCTACTTCTTTTTGGGGTTTTAAAAATAGTCTTCTTAAAGTATAATTGATAGAAATAAAATGAGTATAGTTAAAATATAGAGTCTGACAGTTTTTATATATGTACACACTCATGAAACCATCACCACAATCAAGATACTAAACATGTCCATCACTCTCAGGAGATTATTCATTCCCCTTTATAATCTCTTCTTCCTCTTCTATTCCTTTCCTCTTATCACAATATCTCTTTGTGGCTTTAATTTGAATTTAACCAATGATTAATAATGTTGAATATCTTTTTTTGCAGTTACTTGCAATACATTGCCATCTTTGATAAGGATCTGTTAAAATCTTTGCCCATTTTTCACCGGGCTTTTGTTTTTTCATAAAATTTTGAGAGTTATTTACATATTTTGGAAACAGGGCCTTTGTCATATCCCAGGATGTGGTTTATGTTTTCATTCTCTTAAGAGTGTATTTTAAAGCTAAAAAGTTCTTATGAAATCTAATTTACTCATTTTTTATGGATCAGGATTTTGATGTCCTATCTAAAAAGTGTTGCGTACATAAGGCCCAAAAGATTTTCTCCATTATTCTCTTCTAGAAGTTTTATATTTTTTCATTTAGTACTATGATCTATTTTGAGCCAATTTTATATATAGTATGAGGTATGAAGATTATTTTTTGTGTGAGGGCCAATGTTTCCATCACCATTGTTGAATAGAATTTTCTTTTGTAATTAAATTGCCTTTTGCACCTTTGCCAAAAATCAATTGACCATACATTTGTGGGTCTATTTCTGGAATCCTTTCCTGTTCCATTGATTTTTTTCTCTATATTTTACAAATATCTCTGAATTATTATAGCTTTATAAGTCTTTAAATCACATAGTAAAAAAATCTTCCACCATCGTTCCTCTTTTCAAAGTTATTTTGGATCTTCTCAGTTCTTTGCATTTCCTTGTGAACTGTAGACTCAGCTTGTCAATTTCTACATAATGACTTCTGGAATTTTGATGGTGATTGCATTAAATCTATAAAAATGTTTAGGAACATTTGACATCATAGCACTATTGAGTCTTCTATTTTAAGAACAGTATGTATCACCATTCATTTAGTTTTTAATTTTTCTCAGTAATGTGTATTTTTTTGGAGTACAAATCTTGCACATCTTTTGTCATATTTAACTATGAGTTTTCATATTTAGATGCTATTACAATTGGTGATACTGTCTTTTAAATTTATATAAACATTTTAAATTAGCATTTTCTAACTCATTACTAATGTGTAGAAATATAATTCATGTATATTGACCTCCATTTCTTCAATCATGCTTAAGTCACTTATTAGTTTTAACAGCTATATTGATATTTCATCATATTTTCTACATAGATGATCATATCATCCACCAATAATGAGAAATGGTATTTTGGTTTTTTGTTTTGTTTCTTTTTGTCTTTTTTTTCCTTTAATTTTATTTTTTCAGTGCTCCAAGATTCATTGTTTATACATCACACCCAGTGCTCCATGCAATACATGCCCTCCTTAATACCTGCCACCAGGGTCACCCATCCTCCCAGCCCCCTCCCTTCCAAAACCCTCAGTTTGTTTCTCAGAGTCCACAGTCTCTCATGCTTCACCTTCCCTCTGATTTCCCACAATTCACTTTTCCTTTCCTTCTCCTAATGTCGCCCATGTTATTCCTTATGCTCCACAAGTAAATGAAACCATATGATAATTAACTTTCTGTGCTTGACTTATTTCACTCAGCATAATCTCCCCCAGTCCCATCCATGTTGATACAAAAGTTGGGTATTCATCCTTTCTGATGGAGCCATAATATTCCCTTGTATATATGAACCATATCTTCTTAATCCATTCGTCTGTTGTAGGGCATCTTGGCTCTTTCCACAGTTTGGTGATTGTGGCTATTGCTGCTATGAACATTGAGGTACATATGGCCCTTCTTTTCACTACATCGGTATCTTTGGGGTAAAAACCAAGTAGTGCAATTGCAGGGTCATAGTGTAGCTCCATTTTTAATTTCTTAAGGAATCGCCACACTGTTTTCCATAGCGGCTGGACCAACTTGCATTCCTACCAACAGTGCTGTTGGTATTTCGATAGGGATGCATTGAATCTGTAGACTGCTTTGGGTAGTATGGACATTAGACAATATTAATTTTTCTAATCCATGAGTATGGAATGACTTTCCATTTGTCTGAATCATGTTCATATTCTTTCATCAATATTTTATAGTTTTTGGAATAGAGATCTTTCATCTCCTTCATGAAATTTATTCTTCCATATTTTATTCTTTTTGTTGCAATTGTAAGTGGGATTATTTCTTTAATTTCTCTTTCTGCTATTTCATTACAAGTATATAGAAAAGCTACCAACTTCTGGGTATTAATTTTGTATCCTTCAATTTTACTGAATTCATTTATTACTTCTAATAGTTTTTTTGATGGAGTCTTTAGGGCAATGTGCATTATCATGTCATCCGCAAATAGTAAGTTTCACTTCTTCTTTACTAATTTGGATGCCTCTTATTTTCTTTTCTTGTCTGATTGCTGTGGCTAGGACTTCCTGTACTATGTTAGTAAAAGTAGTGAGAGTGGACATCCTGGTCTTTTTCCTGATCTTTGGGGGGAAAGCTTTCAGTTTTTAACCACTGAGTATAATGTTAGCTTGTGTTTGTCACGTATGGTCTTTCTTATGTTGAGTAACTTTCACTCTGAACCCATTGACAGTTTTTCTCATGAAAAGATATTAAATTTTGTCAAATTAAGATGATCACATGATTTTTATTCTTTGTTTTGTTGATGTGGTGAATCACTTTGATTAATTTGTGAATATTTAATTATCCTTCATCCTGGAATAAATCCCACTTGATGATGGTAAATGATCTTTTCAATATATTGCTGAATGTGTTGTGCTAATATTCTATTGAGGATGCTTGCATCTATAGTCATCAGGGATATTGGCCTGCATTATTCTTTATTCTTTTCCTTTTCCTTTTTTTTTTTTTTTTTTTTGTCTTTCTCTATTTTGGTATCTGGGTAATTCCAGTGTCATAGAATATCTTTGGAAGTTCTTCCTATTCAATTCTTTGGACTGGATTGAGAACAAGTATTAACTCTTTAAATGTTTGGTAGAGTTTATCTGTGAATCCATTTGGTTATGGACTTGTATTTTTTTGGTAGCTTTTGTGATTACTGATTCAATTTTGTTACTGGCCTTTTTATATTCTATTTCTTGAATGATTCAGTTTGGAAGATTGTATGTCTCTAGGAATTTATCTTTTTTTTTTTTTTACATTGTCCAGTATGTTGGCATATATTTTTTCATAGTATTCTCATAATCCTTTGTATTTCTGTGGTGTCAGTTGTTATTTCTCTTTCATTTCTGATTTTACTAATTTATTTATTTGGGTCCTTTCTTTTTTTCCTGATGAGTTAGGTTGTGGGCTTTTCAATTCTGTTTATCTTTTCAACTAACCAGCTTTTGGTTTATTGATTTTTTTTTTCTATTGCTTTTCAGTATCTCTGTTATTTATTTCTGCTCTGACGTTTATTTTGTTTCTTCTACTCACCTTGGGCTTTGTTTGTTCTTCTTTTCCCAGTTCCTTTACAAGGTTAGATTGTTTGAACTTTCTTTTATTTCCTGAGGTATGCTTATATAACTATGTATTTCCCTCTTAGAACTGCTTTTGGAGAGTTCCAAAGATTTCCAACTATTGTGTTTTCATTTTCATTTGTTTCTGTGTATGTTTTGATTTCATCTTTGATTTGGTTGTTTAGCATCATGTTGTTTAGCCTTCAACTCTTTGTATTTTTGTCCAGTCTCTTTCTTGCAAATGATTTATAGTTTCATACTGTTATGGTCAGAAAAGACCCATCTATGATGTCACTCTTTTAAAATATATTGAAACTTAGGGGCACCTGGGTGGCTCAGTGGGTTAAAGCCTCTGCCTTCGGCTCAGGTCATGATCTCAGGGTCCTGGGATCGAGCCCCGCGTCGGGCACTCTGCTCAGCGGGGAGCCTGCTTCCCTTCCCCTCTCTCTGCCTGCCTCTCTGCCTACTTGTGATCTCTCTCTGTCAAATAAATAAATAAAATCTTTAAAATATATTGAAACTTATTTTCTGGCTTAACAGTTGATCCATTTTGGAGAGTAGTCCAAAAACTAAAACTAAAGGAATTTGAAAACACCAAACCAGCCCTACAGGAAATATTGAAAGGGGTCCTCTAAGCAAAGAGAGACCCTAAAAGTAGTAGACCAGAAAGGAACAGAGACAGTATACAGTAACAGTCACCTTACAGGCAATACAACGGCACTAAATTCATATCTCTCAATAGCTATCCTGAATGTAAATGGGCTAAATGCCCCAATCAAAAGACACAGGGTATCAGAATGGATAAAAAACAAAACCCATCAATATGCTGCCTACAAGAAACTCATTTTAGACCCAAAGACACCTCCAGATTTAAAGTGAGGGGGAGGAAAACAATTTACCATGCTAATGGACATCAAAAGAAAGCTGGGGTGGCAATCCTTATATCAGATCAATTAGATTTTAAGCCAAAGACTATAATAAGAGATGAGGAAGGACACTATATCATACTCAAAGGGTCTGTCCAACAAGAAGATCTAACAATTTTCAATATCTATGCCCCTAACATGGGAGCAGCCAACTATATAAACCAATTAATAACAAAATCAAAGAAACACATTGACAGTAATACAATAATAGCAGGGGACATTAACACCCTCTTCATTGAAATGGACATATCATCCAAGAAAAAGATCAACAAGGAAATAAAGGCCTTAAATGCCACACTGGACCAGATGGATATCACAGATATCTTCAGAACATTCTATCCCAAAGCAATGGAAAACACATTCTTCTCTAGTGCACTTGGAACATTCTCCAGAATAGATCACAGCCTGGGTCACAAATCAGGTCTCAACAGGTACCAAAAGATTGGGATCATTCCCTGTATATTTTCAGAACACAATGCTCTGAAGCTAGAACTCAATCACAAGAAGAAATTGGGAAAGAACCCAAATACATGGAGGCTAAAGAGCATCTTGCTAAAGAATGAATGGGTCAACCAGGAAATTAAAGAATTGAAAAAATTCATGGAAACAAATGATAATGAAAACAAAACGGTTCAAAATCTGTGGGACACAGCAAAGGCAGTCCTGAGAGGAAAATATATAGCGATACAAGCCTTTCTCAAGAAACAAGAAAGGCCTCAAATACACAATCTAACCCTACACCTAAAGGAGCTGGAGAAGGAACAACAAAGAAAGCCTAAACCCAGCAGGAGAAGAGAAATAATTTTTTTTTTTTAAAGATTTCATTTACTTATTTGACAGAGATCGCAAGTAGGCAGCGAGGCAGGCAGAGAAAGAGAGGAAAGGAAGCAGGCTTCCTGCTGAGCAGAGAACCCGATGCGGGACTCGATCCCAGGATGCTGGGATCATGGCCTGAGCCGAAGGCAGTGGCTTTAACCCACTGAGCCACCCAGGTGCCCAGGAGAAGAGAAATAATAAAGATCAGAGCAGATATCAATGAAATAGAAACCAAAACAACAATAGAACAAATCAATGAAACTATGAGCTGGTTCTTTGAAAGAATTAATAAGATTGATAAACCCCTGGCCAGACTTATCAAAAAGAAAAGAGAGAGGACCCAAATCAATAAAATCACGAATGAAAGAGGAGAGATCAAAACCAACACCAAAGAAATACAAACAATTATAAAAACATTATGAGCATCTAGAGACATATAAACTACCACAACCGAACCAGCAAGAAGTAGAAAACCTGAAGAGACCCATAACCAGTAAGGAGACTGAAGCAGTCATCAAAAATCTCCCAAAAACAAGAGCCCAGGGCCAGACAGCTTCTCAGGGGAATTCTACCAAACATTTAAAGAAGAAATAATTCCTATTCTCCTGCAACTGTTCCAAAAAATAGAAATGGAAGGGAAACTTCCAAACTCACTTTATGAGGCCAGCATGACCTTGATCCCAAAACCAAAGATTTCATCAAAAAAGAGAATTATAGACCAATATCCTTGATGAACACAGATGCAAAAATTCTCACCAAAATACTAGCCAATAGGATCCAACAGTACATTAAAAGGATTATTCACCATGACCAAGTGGGATTTATCCCAGGACTGCAAGGTTGGCTCAAAATCCGCAAATCCATCAATGCGATACCATACATTAATAAAAGAAAGAAGAAGAACCATATGATATTCTCAATAGATGCTGAAATAGCATTTGACAAAATACAGCATCCTTTCTTGATCAAAACTCTTCAAAGTGTAGGAATAGAGGGCACATACCTCAATATCATCAAAGCCATCTATGAAAAACCCACAGCAAATATCATTCTCAATGGAGAAAAACAAAGCTTTTCTGCTAAGGTCAGGAATACAGCAGGGATGTCCATTATCACCACTGCTATTCACCATAGTACTAGAAGTCCTAGCCTCAACAATCAGACAACAAAAAGAAATTAAAGGTATCCAA
Organism: Martes martes; assembly: GCF_963455335.1. Lineage (NCBI taxonomy): Eukaryota > Metazoa > Chordata > Mammalia > Carnivora > Mustelidae > Martes > Martes martes. Next base: position 21,522,959 of record NC_137889.1, on the reverse strand, counting down.
ATCAGCAAAGAAGAAGTCAAACTATCACTGTCTGCAGATGGTCTGATACTTTATGTGGAAAACCCAAAAGACTCCACTCCAAATCTGCTAGAACTTGTGCAGGACATCAGTGAAGTGTCAGGATATAAAATCAATGCACAGAAGTCAGTTGCATTTCTATACACCAACAACAAGACAGAAGAAAGAGAAATTAAGGAGTCAATCCAATTTACAATGGCACTCAAAACCATAGGAAATCTAGGAATAAACCTAACCAAAGAGGCAAAGAATCTGTACTCAGAAAACTATAAAATACTCATGAAAGAAATTGAGGAAGACATAAAGAAATGGAAAAATGTTCCATGCTCATGGATTGGAAGAACAAATATTATAAAAATGTCTATGCTAACTAAAGCAATCTACACGTTTAATGCAATCCCTATCAAAATCCCATCTTTTTTTTTTTTTCAATGAAATGGAACAAATAATCCTAAAATTTATATGGAACCAGAAAAGACCTTGACTAGTCAGAGGAATGTTGAAAAAGAAAGCCAAAGTTGGTGGCATCACAATTCCAGACTTCAAGCTCCATTACAAAGTTGTCATTATCAAGACAGTATGGTACTGGCACAAAAACAGACACATAGATCAGTGGAACAGAATAGAAAGCCCAGGAATAGATCCTCAACTCTATGGTCAACTAATCTTTGACAAAGCAGGAAAGAATGTCCAATGGAAAAAAGACAGTCTCTTCAACAAATGGTGTTGGGAAAATTGGACAGCCACATGCAGAAAAATGAAACTGGACCATTTCCTTATATCATACACGAAAATAGACTCAAAATGGATGAAGGACCTCAATGTGAGAAAGGAATCCATCAAAATCCTTGAGGAGAACACAGGCAGCAACCTCTTGCACCTCAGCTGCTGCAACTTCCTTCTAGAAACATCACCAAGGCAAGGGAAGCAAGGACAAAAATGAACTATTGGGACTTCATTAAGATCAAAAGCTTTTGCACAGCAAAGGAAACAGTCAACGAAACCAAAAGACATCTGACAGAATGGTAGAAGATATTTGCAAATGACATATCAGATTAAGTATCCAAAATCTACAAAGATCTTATCAAAGTCAACACCCAAAGAACAAATAATCCAATCAAGAAATGGGCAGAGGACATGAACAGACATTTCTGCAAAAAGACATCCAGATGGCCAACAGACACATGAAAAAGTGCTCAACATCACTTGGCACCAGGGAAATACAAATCAAAATCACCAGGAGATACCACCTCACACCAGTCAGAATGGCTAAATTAACACGTCAGGGAATGACAGATGCTGGCGAGGATGTGAAGAAAGGGAAACCCTCCTACACTCTTACACTCTTGGTGGGAATGCAAGCTGGTGCAACCACTCTGGAAAACAGCATTGAGTTTCCTCAAAAAGTTGAAAATAGAGCTATCCTACAACCCAGGAATTGTAGTACTGGGTATTTACCCTAAAGATACAAATATAGTGATCCAAAGGGGCATGTGCACCCAAATGTTCCTAGCAGTGAGGTCCACAATAGCCAAATTATGGAAAGAACCTCAATGTCCATCAACAGATGAATGGAAAAAGAAGATGTGGTATATATATACAATGGAATACTATGCAGCCATCAAAAGAAATGAAATTTTCCCATTTGTGATGATGTGGATGGAATTAGAGGGTATTATGCTTAGCGAAATAAGTCAATCAGAGAAAGATAATTATCATATGATCTCCCTGATATGAGGAAGTTGAGAGGCAACGTGGAGGGTTTGGGGGGTAGGAAAGGAATAAATGAAACAAGATGGGATTGGGAGGGAGACAAACCATAAGAGACTCTTAATCTCACAAAACAAACTGAGGGTTGCCAGGGGGAGGGGTGTAGGGAGAGGGTGGTTGGGTTATGAACATTGGGGAAGGTATGTACTATGGTGAGTGCTGTGAAGTGTAAACATGGTGATTCACAGACCTGTACCCCTGGGGCCAATAATATATTTTATGTAATAAAAATTTTAAAAAAAGAAAAAAAAAGTGTATTTTGTCTGATATAAGTATTGCTACCCTGGCTCTTTTTTTTTTTTTTTTCCACTTTCATTTGCATGATAAACATTTTTCCAACCCTTTATTTATTTATTTATTTTCCCCCCATCCCTTTATTTTCAGTCTGTGTGTGTCTTTAGGTCTGAGGTGAGTCTCTTGCTGGCAGCATATATATGGGTCTTGTTTCTTTTTATTCATTTGACATTCTATGTCTTCTGATTGGAGCATTTAGGCCACTTATATTTAAAGTAATTTTTGATATGTATGTCTTATACCATTCAGTTAATTGTTTTCTGGTTGTTTTTATAGTTCTTCTCTGTTCCTTTCTTCTCTTGCTATTTTTGTGATGATGAGTTTTTGTAGTGTTATATTTGGTTTTCTTTATTTTTTGTGTATCTATTACATGTTCTGTATTTATGATTATTATGAGATTCATATAAAACATCCTAATGATATAAAAGTCAATATTAAGTTAATGGCCTTTTAAGTTCAAACACATTAAAAAAAAGGTTTTAAAAACTCCTTCCATGTTTTATGTATATGCTGTCATATTTTACATATTTTCATTCAAAATTTTTTATGTCTGGTTATGGCCATTTCTTTTCCATTTTAAAAGTCTCTTTAACATTTCTTATAAGGCTGATTTAGTGGTGATAGACTCCTTTAATTTTGTCTGCAAAACTCTTAATTTCTCTCTCAATTCTGAATGATAATTTTGCTGGGCAGTGCTCTTGGTTGTAGGTTTTTCTTTTCAACACTTTGAATATATCATTCTACTTCTTTCTGGCCTGCAGAGTTTCCCTTGTATGTACTCTTTCACTTTCCTGTTGCTTTTACATTTTTCTCTTCATTTTTAACCTTTGACATTTTAATTATTGTGTGTCATGGTGTGGAACTTCTTGGGTTCATATTGTATGGAACTCTGCACTTCTTGAATGTGGATGTCTATTCCTTCCCTAGGTTAGGGAACTTTTCAGGTATTATTTCTTCAAATAAGTTTTCTGCTTCTTTCTCTCTTTTCTTCTTCTTCTGGGACCCCTGTAATGGAAATGGTTGTTCATTTGATATTGCTCAAGAGATTCCTTACCCTAACCTCATTTTTAAAAATTCCTTTCACTCTTCCACTTGAGTTCTTTCCATTGTCTTGTGACTTTCTGTGCTTGTTTTTATGGATTAGGTAGGACAATACTTCTCCTAAACTTGAAGGAATGATCTTGTGTATGGTCATTTCCTATGTAGACTGTGTGTCCTTGGTGACTTTTTGGTGGCTGGCTGAAGCTGTGCCTGGTGTGGGCTGAGGGTCCCAAGGCTCACCACACTGTGGGCACCCTGGCAGGACATCTAAAGCTGAAGTGGTACAAGCTAGGTTGTCCCAGCACCAGAGGGCACCTTGGCAGGATAGCTGTAGCTGAAGTGTTATAAACTGGACTGTTCCATGACTGCATAGAAGGTGCTCTGAGGTGCAGCTGGCACCAAGGTGGGATTGAGGCTGGGGGTTCCTGGCAGGACAGCCAAAGTTAAAGTCAGTGTAGGCTGGTGTAGTACCCGGGTTCTCTGCGGAGGTGCACTGGTAGGATGGCTGAAGCTAAAGTGGGTCCAAGCTGGGGTGTTGTGGGGTGCTTAGCATGGGGGGTGCCCTGGCTGGGTGAATGAGGCTGAAGCTGGCATGGGTGGGCATGTTATAGGGTGTTCTGTGCAGGGGTCAGCCCTGGTAGGTGGCTGGATCTGAAGCAGACATCTGCTGAAGGTTCTAGAGCACCAAGTACCAGGGTGCCCTACCAAGCTGTGTGAAGCTGAAGTGGTACAGACCTGGAGTTTTCCTGGGTGCTTTGTGCAGTTGTCACCTTGACATGAACACAGGCTGGAGTTGCAATGAGTGCTAACCAGGGATGTCCTGCTGTGCACCATCCTAGATGGCTGGGGCTGGTATTGGCTAGGGGCTCTTCTGTGTAGGGCTTGCTGAGGTGACAGGCTAGTAGAACACCAGGACCATACACTGGTCTGTGCTTTCAAGGTGGAGGCAGACCATAATTCATGTTGGTTTCCAGTCCCTCTGCCCTAGAGAGAGTTTCAGCAGCTCCTCCACTGTTTGGCAGAATTCTAGGGCTGAATCTTTTATTAACTTAAACCATGGCTTTTTTCTGTGCCCAAGGATAGACAAAACTGCTCCCAGTCCCTCAGTACCATCTTTCCTCACTGGAGTTCACAGCATTGGGGGTGGGGGTTTCCTTAGTTACTGTGTCTCCTTCTCTCGTGATGTTCTCTTTTGCTGTTCCATCATTTTTTGTGTAGAAGCTATTTAGTCAGCCCTCAGTTCTTCTTCAAGAGCCCTATAATCATGTGTAAACTGGCATGTTCTTTGGAAGGGGTGAGTTTAAGGTCTTCCTATGTCACCATTTGGATGAGAAACTCCAGTGGTTTTCTTTTTCAGTGAATAAGGTGATTTGCATTGATTGGTTTTTCAAATGTTAAGCCAATTTTGCATTCCAGGAATGAATCCCTTCTCAGTTTCATAAGGATGTATTATCTCTTACATACTTTATCAAATTAAATTTGCTAAAATTTTATTTCGAATATTTGCATCCATAGTGATAAGGGAAATTGGTCTCTGGTTTCATTCTTTTACAGTATCTTTGGTTTTGTGATCAGGGTAATGCTGATTTCATGGGAAAAGTTGGAAAGTATTCACTCCTCTCCAATTTCCTGGAAGAGTTAGTATAAATTTGGTATCATCACTTCCTCAAATCTTTGATGAAATTCACCAGTAGAACCATCTGTGTTTGAAATTTTCTCCGTAGGAAGGTTTTTAACTACAAATTCATCTTAAAAAATAGATCTAGAATTATCTACCTCAAAATTTTTTTTGTTGAAGTATAATTGATGTACAATATCCTATTTGCTTCAGGTGAATATCACAGTGATTCAATATTTTTATACATTATAAAATGATGCCCACAATAAGTCTAGTTAATATCCCTCTTCTTTTTTTTTCCATCTATCTTCTTTGTGAGTGTTAGTAAATTATCTTTCAAGTAAATTGTCATTTTTTTAATGAGTTGCTGAGATTATTGGTATGCATTTGTACATATTATCCTCCATTATCACTATAATGGCTATAATTCCTGTGATGATGTCACTTCTTTCATTTCTAGTGTTGTTAACTTGTACCCTTTCCTTTTCTGATTTGTCTTTTTAAAAGTTTATTAATTTTATTGATCTTCACAAAGAACCAGCTTTTGATTTCTTTTTTTTCTATTTTTTTTTTCTGTTTTCTATTGCTTTGGTTTCCACTTTGATCTGAGTACATACTTCTTTCTGCTTCATTTGGTTAACTTTTTATATTTTTTGAAGTTTGAAGCTGAAGACTTTGGTTCAAGGTCTTTTTTCTTTTTCTATCATACATGTTTCATGCCAAAAATTTCTCCCTATGTACTCCTTTAGGAGCACCCCCCAATTTTGATATGTGTATTTTCACTTTGATTCAGCTCAAAATACTTTCTAATTTCCCTTGTAATTTCTTTTTTGACTTCTATGTTATTTAGCTTCTAAATATGTGGGGATTTTCCAGATATATTTCTGTTACTGATTTATAATTCAATTCTATTTTGACAGAAAACACATTCGGTATGACTGCAATCCTTTGAAATCTATTGATAGTTCAGAATATGATCTGTTTGGTAAATGTCCCATGTGTACTTAAAAAAGTATGTGTATTCTACTTTAAACTTATTTTGTTTATAAACTAAATGAGTTTAGTTGTTTCCCAAGTAAAGCAAGATAGAATGTAAGTTATAATATTATAGTAAATTTTAGCCACGGATAAATTTACCCTCCAAGCTTCTCAAAGATGCTCATCTTCATTGAAACTTTATTCAAAAGAAGTTTATGCCTCCTTTTTTGGTAACTTTCAAGCATTGAGCTTCCTTTTGTCTTAATGTTTAATTTATATCTGACTGCTGAATTAAGCTACAAATCAGATATTTAAGAAGATAGAAGACGAATTAAATCTTGTTCATTTAAAGCACACAAATAATAGAGAGATAAATTTTATTGCTATTTGCTGTGTTTGAACTGTCAAAACTTTCTGGAATCTCCTATTCAGAATTGCATGATGAGAAATAACTTATTAAAATAAAAAATATATACATGTGCATATTTTGATTAACTGATACATCAAAATATAGTCCCTTCATGTATTCATACTCATTTTACTTTTAATTTATTAGTCAGTTAAGTTATGGGGATGAAATGTGAGCTTCAAAATCATCTGCATTTTAAAGATGAGGTGAGGTCCATAGATATTAAAAACTACAAAGCCAAAGTTAAGTCTATAATTTGTTCTGATAATACTTAATCTGATGTTTTTACAGTATTGCATCATGATTGCAAATTTCACAGACCATTAGATTAAAAAAAAGGAAACTGACATAAGATATTATTGACAAGTTAGAACATTAAAAAAGAAAAAAACTCCGACCCTATTCTCCAATACCCATTCTTTTCTCTCTAGTTGAAAAATAAGGTTGGTTTTTATCAAGGCAAAGGAATTTCTTCTTACTAGGTCCCTAATGTTCCTCAGCTGTTCTTTTAGCTCCTTCTCCGCTTCTTAAGACAGTTTATCCACACCATTCAAATCTTCCCCTAACAATCCCTCTCATTCTGAGCTGATGCTCTTATTTTAAATTAGAATTTCACCAGTCAAGACTTCTGTAACCTGGGGCAATTACATCATTTCTTAAATTTTTAAATTCCTTTTTGGTAAAATGGAGACAGTAACAGTACCAACTCTGTTGGGAGAAATAAATTAAGGTAATGCACTTAAAGCTCTTAGCACAGTGAGTGGCATACTACCGTCAATCAACTGGCTTTTGTTGTCTTCATTAGTATCTATTTTTCCTTATTTCACTTTGAAAGGAAACCTAAGATTAAACTACCTCAAGTTTTTTCTTTGGACCTATACATTTATCTATAATCTCACTTAATTCCATTTAGCCATCTTGGTCTACTTTCTAAGGAAATGGACTCTATCTCTAGTTTTAGCTAATCTGATCTCCTTCTGTTAGATCCTATGCTCATCCTCCCTACAGATCTTGTCAATCATCCATCCCTCTTGCTGTTCACAGGGTCCTTCATTTTAGTTAATAAAATGTCTTCAAGTCTGTCCCATTAAGAAGGAATTTTTTATTACCCACAGTATGCCCAGAGCAAGTTTTGACTCATCTTTTATTACTCTGGTTCAAGGTTTACCTCTCTATTAACATTTGTTCACCTCTACTCCTTTCTGTCTGGCTTTACCTATTGGTTTGGCAAATTCTCCCTTTTGTTTCCTTTGTATATTTCTTACATAACTATAATTCTTCTCTTTTCTTTCTCTCTTTTTTTCCCTCAGTAGACTGTTAACTACAAGAGTGTGAAGACTTATTCTTTGAATCTCCAGCAAATATCAAGTTCTCAGTACTTAGTGCTCAAGAAATAATTTAGAATATAGGAGGTTATAGAAATTGTCCTGATTTACATCTTTTTCTACTGTCTTGTCTTTATCCTTAGAGAGTCCTTGAGTTTTGTAAGACTTTTATTTAAATTTTTTTTAAAAATTGATAAAACTCAGAAAAGGCACAGACTCCTAATTTTCTTTAAGCATAAAAAGTAGCAGGAATTTAAGAGATACAAAGAAAATGGATGTTTTCCAATTTTTTTTTTTTTTTTTGCCAGATCACCATCTGTCTGATTTTCACAAAATTCCATGTTCAACTGTACAGATCTATATGAAGAAAATGTGGTAAGGTATGAAATATATATATAAAGGGATCAGAATTTTTTTTTTTTGCCAGATTACCATCTGTCTGATTTTCACAAAATTCCATGTTCAACTGTACAGATCTATATGAAGAAAATTTGGTAAGGTATGAAATATATATATAAAGGGATCAGAATTTTTTTTTTTTTTGCCAGATTACCATCTGTCTGATTTTCACAAAATTCCATGTTCAACTGTACAGATCTATATGGAGAAAATTTTGGTAAGGTATGAAATATATATATCATATGATATATATTAAGGGATCAGACTTATATTTATTTATTATGTATATATATATAATTTATGTGTGTGTGTATATGTGTATATATATATATGTAAAATACATGAAAAAACAACAAACACCCTTATTCTCAATTATAAAGGACCCTGAGGCTAAGGTATTAATATATACAATAAGAGAATCATGTTTTAAAACAATAAATTAAAGTTCACCTTAACTTTCTTTCTGTCAAGTTAATGAATGTAGATCCTGAGTTCTTCTAGAGTTTGGATAATAACCTATGTGTTCCAGTGTGAGATGGAAGTTATTAATTTCCACTCAAGGTATTTTTACAATTATTAATGCAGAATTTCTCATCTAGAAGCCATGGCAAGCACTAGTACACCAGGTGGTTGTGGACAAGGATCAAGAGTTCGTAAAATAGATTTTTCAAAATTGGTTTTAGCCTTTTCACTGTGTTCTATTGCTTGTGCAGCCAGACTGAGAAAGAATATATTCCCTAGGATTTTAAAGAGATCTGTATTCGGGTACAGGAAAGGAAGGTTCTCACTCAACCAGGGAAGCTCATCAAAACTTTCCATGTTTTTACTATCAATCCTTACTGCCTCTGAGGATCTTAAAACAAACAAATAAACAAACAGAACCACCAGACTTATAACTTCACAAATATAATGTTTCTAATTTGCCTCATCACTGGGTTCATCCGTTAAAATGATGGTTTTTCTGACCTCCTCACCCCCACCCCCAGATCTACTAAATCAGACTGTCCATGAGAAAAGCCTGAGTATTTCGACTTTTAGTTGATGACTCTTAGAACACACAAGTTTGGGAAATACTGTGGTAAATTACGGAAGCCAGAGAATGGGAGACACGACTAGTGTGGTAATGGAACACCCAACTGGGAAATGTCCCATTGTTCACTGCTGAAGATTTTATCAACAGGAATAATAATGCTAAGATTATGCACCAGCAATTAGCACTCAAATTGACTGATAAAGAAATAGACATGGTACATTAAGTACAAACCTAAAAATATGTCAGAAAACAACTAGACTTGGCATAAGGCCATAAGAACAGATTAAAATCCTGACCATCAAAACAGTATTCTGTTTCTTTCTTTTCTTTGTTTTTCTTTTCTTTCTTTTTTTCCTTCCTTCCTTCCTTCCTTCCTTTCTCTATTTCTCTGTTTCTCTCTTTTTCTTTTTAGAATTGACAGTGCAGCGTAACTTTCTGACATAGTTGCTTTGTTTGGCAGAAGTATTCCTAAAATATCTTATCACAAAAAAGTAGCTGTGGCAAAGGATCTGAGCCATATAAGAAAATAGTCATGATGTAAAGCCAGTTCTCACGTTGCTAAGAGGAATGATTTATTCCAACAGATGAATATTTTGTAGGCTTGGTGGATGGAAGGCAACGTGTTATATTTTCATAATGTGGGAGACAATATTTCCAGACTCTTGCCACTTGGCAGCTTAATGTTTAATGGATATTGAAATAGTATTATTTAGAAAGTCTCTAACTCTTCTGAAATGGAAAAACATTTGAATTACAAAAAAGAAAGAAAAATATTTCCAAAATGGAGCTCAAATATTGCGTTAATAGAAAAATTCCTTTGGGGAACTGGGGACACAGACCTAAAGAGCAAGAGCATTGTGGCAATAAAAGGAATGTGTTTTCTTTTGAGTAATTTAATAAACTGATTTTAATAATAACGGTGATAACTAATACTAATAAGAACTTATCCTTGCTGAGTGCTTACGCCTACTTTGTGCTGGGCATTGTGCTAAGTAGTTTATACGGACTAATTTATTTAATTCTTACAAAACTTCTACAAGGAAGGAATTCTAATCTTTATTCTATAATTCAGGAAACAGAGGCTTGCAAAATCAGAAAGCTGGCAAGTGGCAGAGTCAGCATTTGAATCCAGGCAGTCTGGCTCTGTGGCCTATGCTATTAACTGTTCCTCTATAGTATTAAAGACTTGTCTTTGCTGGATGCACTGTGTACCTGACCGGATTCTTGTCCAAGGTGAGCAGTGGACAGGGAGAAATAAACTGTGTGTTCTTTTCCATAGAGGGTCTTTTTCTATCCATACCTCTGGGTCCTACATCCCAGGATATATAAAAGTTCAGTATATATCCCTAAAAAGAGATTGCTACAAAATCAATCAATAAGTACTACATGATAATTATCTGTCAAAACCAGGTTAATATGAGTTCCAAAACTGATGTGCTATAAAATGATATATTATTTCCTATTGCTGCTATAACAAGTTAATACCATTTTGGTGGCTTGAAATAATGGAAACATATTATTTGATAGTTCTGGAGGTCTAAAATCAAGTGTGAGTGGGGCTGGTTCCTTCCAGAGGTTCTAGGTGAGAATATGTACTTTTCTAGCTTCTAGAGGCTGCCTGCATACTTCGGCTCTTGATCCTTCCCTCCATTTTCTGAGCCAGCAACATAGCATATTCCTTTCTCTCTGACCACTGATTCCATCATCATATCCACTCTTCTTGCTCTAGACCTCCTGTCTCCCTCTTATAAGGACCCTTATCCTTATATTGAGTTCTTCCAGATCACTCAGAATCATCTTGCCATCTCGAGATCCTTAACTTAGTCACATCTGCAGAGTCCCTTTGCTATGTAAGGTAATACGTTCCCTCCATGTTCTGGAGCTTAGGGTGTAGACACACCTCTGGGGGCCGTTACTCGGCCTACCAAAATTGGGTTAGTATATCCAAAGATTTGTGTATACATTTTATACATTTTATTTACCCAACTGAAGAAAGAGACTAATTTTTATTAGTGGAGAAACTGAGACCAAGAAAAATAAGAAAGTATTGAAGAAAAACAGCTTAGACCCTTCAAAGTTTTTTTTTTTTTTTAAATCTCAAATTGGAAAATGGAAACTGTGTGAAATAGCATGTTTGCACAAGTGCCAAATAAAAATGAAAATAAGAGGCCAGCTTGTGCCTGGAGAGTCAATTGGGCAAAAAATACATTCTAGTTCCTTTTTCTGCCCTAAATGCTTTTACTCGTGGAAATTTTACAGTGATAATATCATGCACTTGACAATTCTTCTTAGGTCTTTCACAAAATCACTCAAAACTGGTAAATTGTATGCAGCCAGTCACATTTGGGAAAGAAAGAATATGAGGTCTTAGATTTAATACTCACTTTCAGGGCCTTGCACAGTAAATTTAAAAGACCCGTGTCAAGGCATATAATTGTGGAGCATTTGAGGAAAAAATAAAAAAAAAATAAAACTAAGCAAGTGAAGAAATAAGGAATTTATAGATTCCAGCAAAAACATATACAAAGGAAGACACAATCATAGTTTATTATTTGGCTTAGAGGTGAACATTGTGAAATCACTCTGCTGGATGGATGTTGTTAACATATAAGAAATAGTAGTATAGGGGCATCTGGGTGGTTCAATTGGTTAAGCGTCTGCCTTCGACTCAGGTCATGATCTCAAGGTTGTGGGATCTAGCCCTGTGTTCAGCTACCTGCTTGGCAGAGTCATTGCTTCTCCCTCTCCCTCTGCCCCTTTTCTGGCTCATGCTCTCTCTCTCTCTCAAATAAAAAAATAAAATCTTAAAAAAAAAAAAAGAAATTGTAGTGTAAAGAGATTAAATCCTTAGTAAAACAGGAAATCAATAGATGGTAACTAAAATTGAAAAATCGGGAAATAACATCACGAGCGTATTGTTTAGAAATATGGAGGTGGATATCAGAGGGACTAGATTAAGTTATCAGTGGTTACTTCTAGGGATCAAGACAGGAAGAAGGTAGAGATAGGTAAAATAAGAGACCGTTATTTGTAAATTATATTTTCAAACATAATTTGATTTTTAACTTTGTACTAGTATGACTTTGATAGAATTTTTAAAAACTTTTTAAAAGAGCACTAGAAACAAACAAGTAAAGCAATCAGCATCCTCTTAGGTATATAGTAAGCATTCAATAAGTATTATCATTCTTACTATTATCCTTTGCCACAGGGGGAAGACAGGAGTAGGATAAAAGTGAGTTATAGACTCTCATCACTTTTGGATGCCTAGGGAAGCCTTCCTTCAGGTTAGGACCTCTCCTATAAATCAATCTGGCTTCTTCCTTCCTGCTCCAAAATACTGTGACCAACTTGAAAGATGAAAAAAACCAACTTACCAACATTCCAAATTCAATATACATTTACTAAGTAGCTACTGTTTTCAAGGCACTAGTGATTCAATAATGTAAGGCCTACAGGGCATGATAAACACGTGTCAAGTTTTGTTAATTGCCGAAGTGAAGTATAAGCAAAGCACCATGTGTACATTAAATATAGAATAATTGGTCTAGACTTTTGGGTTCATAGAAAGATTCATGGAGGAGGTGGCATGTATTTTATTTAAGCCTTAAGAATATGTTCATAGATTTAACTAAGAAATGGAAAGAAGGAAGTCCAGAATCAGTCTTGAACTTGGCTGGACCAAGGAAGTGTTTTATGGCATCTTAGCTATACTGATAGACTTAAATTTTAAAAGTTGAAGTTTTGTTGTTGCTTTAGAAAAAAAAATATTAACCAAGCCAAGGCTAGTGACCAGCTGAAAGAAAGAGAACTGGGATTCCTCCATCTTGGCTATTGCTGAAGGCTTAATATGCATGACTAGAGAGTAAATCATGGAACTTTTCAGGTACTAGAATTTTGTTAAAATATTTATCTACTGGGGTGCCTGGGTAGCTCAGTCGTTAAGTCTCTGCCTTCAGCTCAGGTCATGTCCCTGGGTCCTGGGATGGAGGTCTGCATGATCCCAGGATCCTGGGATCAAGCCCTGCATCGGTCTCCCTGCTCGGCAGGAAGCCTGCTTCTCTCTCTCCTGTTCTCCCTGCTTGTGTTCCCTCTCTCTCTCTATCAAATAAATAAACAAAATCTTTAAAAAAATAATTAATCTACTGATGTTTCATGTCCTGTTTTTCTTTGTAGATTAATAACTTCAAAATCTATTTAATGTTATTTCGTGGAGCTTCCTTTTTTTAGTCTATCAGGTTCAACTGAAGCCTACACTATTTTCAATATTTTTGGAATCTGAGCAAATTTTTAAAAATCTGTTTCCTTTATGAACTTTCTCAGACCAATGAGAATGTTGATTTTTCCCTTCTTTGTGGTAACAGTGACTGATTCATGAAAATCAACCTCTGATTGGCAGTTAAATCTTTGATTGACTAAAAAATACCAATGTATTTGATTTAAAAAACAGTTTGAAAAGGTGAATACCATAAGAGGAAAAAGAGTCTTTGGGATCTTTGGTGAAAAATTAACTTGAAAACAAATTAAATTATAGGACAGTGGCTCTTGCAGAAATTAAGTATGGGATAAGGAAAAGCTTGACTTCCCCTGATCTGTTCACTTCCATCAAGGGAGATTCTTTTGAGTTTGGAGTAAAATCAACAGCCCAGGCCTCTTTATATCTAAAAGGTTGCTCTCAGACAACCAATTTTTCTGTCACCAATCACCAGAGTCTCTCTACCATGATCAGCCTGTAGTCCAACAGAAGAAATCTCATTAACCCCATTATCATTATACATGTGGCTTCAATAAACACCAACAATCTGCCTCACCCTCCACACCAGCATCCTAATTTCCAATTAACTGGTTGCACTCCTTATTTTGTCCTCATGACCAAAGCCTCTCCATCTACAGAAACACTTCTGTTCTTCCCACTGGAATTTATGCTTTGTCATAATTTCTCTAAATGTTCCTTTTTATCCTCTTGCTCTAAAAGAAACTTGGCTTTCTCCTAAGAATCTTGCTTCCCCTACAGCTCTCTAAAGAGATCCTGTGGTTGCTTTGTACTGGGTCAACTCAGCTAAAGTGAAACTATGATTCTCAAAACTCTCTTCCTTGTAAGGCTCTAGGCAAAAGTTGGCAGCAAGAGAAATTTGCATGGGATTTGAAAGACCAAAGTGAAGCGGTAGCCATTATGTTCTGAAGGTCAGTGAAATATGCCAGGGCCATAGTTTCACTGCTCTCTTGGCTCATCTTATTTTCATGGGGTAGCATGAAAACCTTTCTAATCATCTTTTTTAGTTTCTCCAAGTTCTGTGCCAGGTACATGTGTAGCTCCATGGGGAGAGTCTTCATCTTCTACAGGTCACCCAAGCCTTGTCAATCTTGGAAGCCATGAGAAAATATCAAGGGAATTGAGGAGATATGCAAGAGGGTGATTATAATGATGGCCGGGATAATTTAAAGAGAGCAAGGAGGAGGAAGAGGACATTCTGGAGATAGAAAAAGTAAATTGTGATAGTATTAATAAATTATTTGCTCTGATAAAATTGAAGGGCTATTGGAGTGAGGATATAAAAGTGCATTGGCTGGAGAGTTGTATGGTGGTAATTGGAGAGTGGGATGCATGGAATTAAGGTTTTAAGGTGTGAGGATTCTATTGTTGGTAACAACCAGGCAAGGGTTAACAGTGGAAATGAGTGGCTAAGATGGATTAGGAAAAAAAAAGTCATTGAAGGAAAAGCATTCAAAATAAGGGTATTAGAACTGTTATCTATATGGATATTGAATTTACCAAGAGTTAATATTGGACTGTAAGTTATGATAAGTGATAGAATGCAAATGCAAAAGAATACATGTGATTTCATTTATATGAACTACAAAGAACAGACAAAGCTCATCTAATATGAGAGAAACCTGAAGCTATTGCCCTATGTATGTGTGGCAGGCTGGGGGACAGATGCTGTCTGGGAATGGGCATAGGTGAATTTCCTGGAATGATATAAAAGCTCTATATCTGATTTGGTGATGGTAACATGGAGGTATAATCTGACAAAACTAATTTAAGTGCACACTTTCATCTTTGCATTTTATTGTATAGAATATACCTCAATAAGGAAAATATATAAAAACCCCCAAATGTTTAAAGAATTTTAGATATGAAAGAAAGAGAGAGGAGAAAGGGAGAAAAAGAGGCTGGCTTGGCCTTGGAGGGAGTGACTGAAACAGGAATGAAAGCATCAAGATGAAAGCAATAAGGAAAGTAATGGGTGATATAATATGAGAAAATCAAATTTGAAATTTGAATATGAGATGGGGGACAGAGGTTAGGGAGGAATAGGGAATCTAATTGTAACCAATAATGACAACGAAAACACCTAGCTGACTTCCAGACCCAGTTTTAGAAGGTCTGTTGGAGTATATAAAAAGCTACCAGCAACAGTTGAGGTTCAGTTAAGTAAGCAGAAACACTTAGTGATGAGTAACAAAGGAATTTATAATATGGATCCATTTTTACACATTTGCAGGAACTGGTGAAGGAGTTTATGGAAGGGTCTATCTCTGCATCTGGGGATGGCTAAGAGTCACTGTAGGTCAACAGTGCCCATAACTGGGAGAAAAAGCTTGACGGGGAGAAAACAAGTAAAACAGTGTAGTTGATGGGAAGCAGCAGGAAGATAGAAAAATCTAAACCACCATCCACTTAATCCACTACTCAAGACTGGGAAAAGACAAAACCATGCTGAATGACTTACTTTCAAATTCATGGTTAGGGGCCTTAGGTAGATTCTGTGGCAACCATATAGTTTTCTGGTCTCCTATAATACTATTTTATACTTATTCATCTCTACTCAAATCTGTAACACTTCTGATTTTCAATTTCAACTTTTGCTTTTAGTTCCTACTTCACTGAAAAAATTGATCAAAAGTGATAGAAAGAAAGCTCCCACGAACTTACTGCATCTATTCATTTATTCTATCTGTGGTCTTATGCTCTCTTCTCCCTTAAGCTACAATCTGAAGGTTGAAACCGACATTTTAAAATAAATCTCATTCCATTTCTCTACTCAAAGGCACTAGTTCAGTAATTTTGTATCCTTTTCCCCAAATTACCAAATTTTTCTTCTCTAATAGGTCATTCTCATCAGCATACAAATACTTTTGTCTTTTTCATCTTAAAAACCAAAAATAGAAAACATATTGAATGTGTTTCTCTTCCAGCTATTATCCCACTTATCCACCCTTCTTTGCAGTGAAGCTTTTCAAAAAGAATTGTCTATATGTAATTATTGTCTCTAAATCCTCTGCTTCCATTCTCTCAAAGACTTAATTCCAATTGGGCTTTAATTCCCATCGCTCCTATGAACTGCTCTTATTAAGGTCTCATCCAAAAAGAGACCATTCCTTTTGGGTCTATAGCATTTCTGTAAGTTTTGTGAGAAGAGACACTGACTACCTTTGTTCTAGAATATGTTTTAAGGATGTCTGTGTAGCAACCAATCTTGAAAGATAGAACTAGTGTGTCTCCATGAGGATAAGAGTCAAGTAGGATTACTGCTCATTATAAAAGAACGGGATGCCCTAAACTTAGGGATTTTTTGCGCTAATGCAACCCTCTGTCTGTCTACTCATTACTGGGTTCTCTATATCATCCTGTGAGAAGTGGAGCTTGAGGACAAATGTTGACACTGTATTCCATGGTTCATTTATCCATCAAGTCTCTGTTCAAGCTTACACTAAGATATGGTTTCAATGAATACCCCTTTCATTCGAAACTATCATGGTGGGGAACCTGGGTAGTAGAGTCAGTTAAGCATCTGACTCTTGCTTTCTGTTCAGGTCGTGATCTCAGGATCCTGAGATTGAGCCCCATATCGGACTCCATGCTCAGTGTGAAGCCTGCTTAAGACTCTCTCTCCCTTTCCTTTTACCCCTCCCCACTGCTCTCTTAAATAAAAAAATATATCTTTTTTTTTAAAGCTATCATCATCACACTCTTTATGCTCATTTTCCTCCCAGCACTTATCACATGTTCCACATTATATCATTTACTTATTTAGTATGTTTATTGCTCATTGTCTGCCTCCCATATCTTCTTGGAGACAGAGATCTTTTTCTGTTTTGTTCACCAACATATTCCTAGTGTCTAAAACAGGATCTGTCTCATAGTAGCTATTCAATAACTATTAAGTTAAAAGAATAAGTAAATTTACCTTTTAATCTTTCCTAGATTTCTACCACTGGCTTTTTTTTTTTTTTTTTTTTTTTTAAGTAGGCTCAACACCCAGTGTGGAGCCCAACAGAGCATGGACTCACAGCCCTGAGATGAAGACCTGAGCTGAGATCAAGAGATGCATGCTTAACCATCTGAGCCATCCCGGTGCCACTCTATTAGTAGCTTCTTTTAATTTTGCTGTGAATATTCTCTCTGCACTTCAGTCAAGGTTTTGAAAATTCATTAAAATACAGTGGATAACTGAACATAATTTTTTAAAAAAGACATCTGCGTGGAAGTTTCTTCCATGAAAAAAAAAAATTCATTCAAAACAAAGTAAATTTTAAGGTTTAATGTAAGATATAAACATTGAAAAGGACTTGCCAAATTTTCTAGCATTTTTATTTTTCTCTGGTTAAATCTTACATATTTGATAACATTTGAATTTGTCCCGTGGTCATGATCTAAAACAATAGAAATTTCTGCTTCCAACAGAAATTGAACACATCAATCTCTGTTCCACAGGTGTTGATCCCAAAGGCATCTTTAATAAACATCCTGCCTGCTAAACTCCATTTAGGAATTTGCTTCGCAGGCAACCTAAACTGACCCAAGATACTTGATACTAGGAATGTTTTGAGAAAACAGGTGTTAAGATTGGGTTTGGAGGTGCATCACTCACTTTTTTCTGGCAATGAGGACCTCATAACCAGTAGAAGATAGAACAGAAATAGCCCCCAGCTATCTAGCCCCTCTGTCTAATTGTTAAAACTTTTATCAGTAGTGATTTGATATGGCATGCCAATGAAGGGACTGAATTAGCTATTCTGATGTATTGTGAGTCTAATAAATATGGAGGAAACTGTAAGTTAAAGGTTAATGAGATGCTAATATGGCTCATGCTTCTGTATTGAAATGCCCAACTCTTTTTTGCTTGGAGATAATCTAGAGGCATTTTTCATTTAAGACATATTCTTTTCTCAGGATCAAGAATAGCCCAGTTGGGAATGATAAAGAAGGACTCCAAAAGGAGTCTTAAGACTTTGCCAGTCGTATGCCAACAAAAGCCAAGAAAATATGTGTTGTATTTAAATTTGAGGGCTTTTGACCAAAAGGGCAAATGTGAAATGTTGGATAAGTGAAAATTTTTTAATTTGATATCATTCTCCCACCATACTAGATTGAACACCTTGGTAATGACACGAGGAGATGGTATAAATTTACTTTTAGGATGTCTCCTAGAAGCATCAAATAATCAATAGCCTATGTTAACTTAAGTTGAAATGCCAGATATCACTTTGGCAGAAGGGAACGACTGTTTAAAACCTGGGGGAAGTGGGCATGTTATGTAAGGCAAAGAGATATACCAGGTGATTATGTGCCATGGAAAGACCCAGAGGGTAGACCATTTATTAAGGCTATAAAGAATGTACTATTGAAAAAAAAATGTACTATTGAAAGGGTGACCAGAATCACTAAAATTAGTGTCACTGGTTTTCCTCTGTAGGACAAGGCTGACAATAAGAGAGGGTACTAGAGAATTAGGATCACTGATAGCAATAGGGATGATAGGATTCTGGAAAAATAGAGGCCATTTGATAGCATTAACTATTAGAAATTAGATAGAAACAATTTTCATATTTCATGGTAGAGTAGGAGAAGCAAGGGCTCTACAAATTTAATAGAACATGATGACCTCAGAGATAAAATGAGTAGGAAACAATGATACACTCATTTTGTAACATCAAAGGAAACTAAAGATAGGTGATTATAAGTGTGAGGGCAATTTCTCCAATATAAGGCTATAATTTCTTTCCCAATTTCTAGGACTGAGCTACTTTTTGGATCTGGAGCCCACTCTGTAAAGATGAGGCCACTTCCCCTGGAATAATGACCCTGAAAGATGATGGCAGATATACCTGGTAAAGGTTTCCATCTTTCCCCAAAGGGACCAATTGCCATTTTCTTGGATGGAATTATATGTTAGGGAAAGAGAAATGTACAGACATTTCAAGAGCTACAAGGCACAAAATTTGAGTTGTTGTTAATACCTTGAGACTGAAAACATGATCATAGGCCCCTGCCAGAGATAAGGCGTATATAAGACAGGTAAAAAATGAAGTCATGATAAGCATCCAAGCATAGTGGGTCCACTTGTTCTGTGAACCTACCCAAAGACCATTTCTATGGTTTTTGATTATATATTCAGAATATAAATAATTAGTATTTGGCAAAACACCACCCCTGGGTTCTTACGGGGGTTAAATCTATCACAGCTGGGATGGCCCAATGGAAGTCTTTGAAACTGACCTCCTTTCTTCTCCAGTCTAGCCAAGAAAGACATCAAAACAAATATTTTGCTCCAAAGGGACTGTAATAATCAGTGCCACTTTAAAACATCTAAAGCATTTAGGACTGGTGGTTTCTATCATACCTCCATTTAGTTATCAGTTTGGTATCCTTGCAACAATCAGAAGGATCCCAGAAAATGACTAATTTTCCACCAGATTCAATTAAAAGAAATCCTCAATTGCTTCTGTTATGCTATATATGTTCTATTTTTGCTAGAAGAGATTAATATGCCCTCAGGTACATGATATGTAGCCACTGACTTAACAAATGAGTTATTTTCCATTCCTAGTGAAGAAAGAGGGTCAGAAACAGTTTAAATTTACACAGAAAGGCCAACAATATATATTTACAGTTTTGCTGCAGGAATATATTATTTTTATTATCCTTTACCATAATATTGCCCCAAGAGATCTGTTCTGTCTGGACATTCTACATGACATCACTCTGATCCAAGGCTTCATGCTGATCAGCCAGCAAAAGCTGGCTATAGTGCTGGAAATCTTGGTAAAAATGTGAGAGATAACCTTTAAAGATTTAGAAGCCTACTTCATCAGTAAAATTTTTAGGGGTCCAGTGGTTAGCACCATGCTTCAATAGTTCATCAAAGGCAAAGGACATAGGACATATTACTGTCAAATTTGAGAGCCTCTCAGAGCAGGAAAAGGGCTCTGCAGGTCTGGTCTGTGCTACAAACTTCCCTGCAGGTTGGGTCATATAACCCTGCAAACCCTATGGAACTAGTCATTGTAGTGGTAGGAAAAGATGCTGTCTAAATGAGAAACTCACAGTTTAGATTGCTAAGTTTCTACACAAAATCATGGCATCTTTAGCAGACAACTGTAAATCTTTGAAAAACTACTTCCAGGCCTGCTACAGGGTACTGGTAAAGACAAAATGTCTGACCATGAAGTACTGCAGTGAGTTAAAAAATGGCTCCTTTAGAGATACCCACATTCAAATTCCTGAAACCAATAAATGTTCTTATATGGCAAACTCTTAGCAGATGTAATTAAATTAAGAATTTTGAAGTGGGGAGATTATTCTGGACTATCTGAGTGGGTCCTAAATACAATGATATGTATACTTGTACTAGGGAGGCAGAAGATTTGACATAAACAGAGGAGGAGGAGGCAATGTAACCATGAAGGCAAAGATTGGAGTGATGAAGCCACAAAGCAAGGCATGATGGTCACTGCCAGGAACCGAAAGGTAAAGAATAGATTCTTTTGTAGAGCCTCTTTAAAAAGCACGTATTGCAGGGTGCCTGGGTGGCTCAGTGGGTTAAGCCTCTGCCTTCAGCTCAGGTCATGATCTCATGGTCCTGGGATCGAGCCTCGCATCGGGCTCTCTGCTCAGCGGGGAGCCTGCTTCCCCCCCCCATCTCTGTTTGCCTCTCTGCCTACTTGTGATCTCTGTCAAATAAATAAAATCTTTAAAAATAAATAAATTAACAAAAAAATAAAAAGCACGTATTGCATGCAGCACTGGGTGTGGTGCATAAACAATGAATGCTGGAACACTGAAAAGAAATAAAGTAAAATAAAATGGAAAACTAGAAAAAAAAAGTATGATCTTGCTGACACCTTGATTTTGGCCCAAGGTTACTGATTTCAGACTTCTTTTCTCCAAAAGTATGAGAGAATACATATGTTTTCTTTAAGCCTCACATTTGTGAGAATTTGTGATAGTAGGCATAGGAAGTGAATGCAAGTACTGAGTGACCTGGTAGCCATAACTACTCATTATGAGTTGGTTTCTGTCAGAACTAAAAAGTCATCAGGTTGGGCAGGCCCAACAGCAATCCACTGTTTTGTGGAAGTGGCACACTTGGGTTGAAGTATGAGCAGGACTAGAGGGCATAGGAGCAGGTACCCAAGACTCTCATGTCACTTGTCACTGTTGAACTAGTACCTCTCCTTTAGCTTATACCTATAGACATCTGGAGGGTTTATGAACTAAGGCTGAGTTTGCTTCACAAATGGGTTAGCTCAATAGATTCAAGTTGAAAATGGAGGGCAACCACAGCACAGCCCTACTGATGGGTGGACACTAGAAGATATATCAGGATTAATGTAGTTGTTTATTTACTCTGGTGTGGAGAGAAGTGGCGCATACATAAAACATATTAACACTCATGGACAACAGTGATTTGCTTGGCCGGTCAGGTACATGATATACAGCCTAGTCTCCTTTGTCAGAGTCCAAGAATGAGAAAGAGTAGAAGATTGGAAAAGTATATTTGGGCTAAAAGTATAAGGTTGGACATAAGGGAATGGTAACAAAGTGTGAATATTTCTATCACATGCTAATTCACCCTCAGTGAGCATCCACCAGAGAAGAGACAACAACTTGACAAGAGTGGCCAACACTTCCTGATTAGATTACAGGTAATGGCTGATCTCAGGCTGACTTGTAACTACTCAGAAGGAAACTTCTAGCTCCAGTATCCCCCATGGGGATAGCTAAAGCTCTCATCTGTCCAGCATCAGAGCTAAATTTCTCTCTCTGTTCATTCTTGCTTCTTCACCCTTCCACAGATAACCCTTAATAAACATCTTGTGTGCTAAACTCCATCTCAGAGTCTGCTTATCAGAAAAGCTAATCCACAACAGATATCTTTAAATATATATTGATAAAAATGATAAAAGATTGATAAACATGATAAATATGATTTAAAAAAATAAAGAAAATAGGTAAAGGGAACTCAGCAACATGATCAAGCAAAAATAATATTCCATTATAGGGATTCCAGGGGAAGAACAAACAAAGGGGACAGAAAGTTTATTTTAAGAAATAATTGCTGAAGACTTCCCTGATCTGGGGAAGGGAACAGACATTCAGTCAAGAGGTACAGAGAACTCCCAACGAAATCAACCAAGGAGGTCTACACCAAGATACATAATAATTAAAATAGCAAAAACTAGTGAAAAACAGAATTTTAAAAGCAGCAAGAGAAAACAGTTACATGCAAAGGAAACTCCATAAAGCTATCAACTGATTTTCAGCAGAAACTTTGTAGGCCAGAAAAAAGTGTCACGGTATATTCAAAATGATGAAAGGGAAAAAAATGCCACAAAGAACACTCTTTCCAGCAAGGATATCATTCAGAATAGAAGGAAAGATAAAGTTTCTCAGAGAAACAAAAGTTAAAGGAATTCATCACCAGAAAACTAGTCTTGCAAGAAATGTTAAAGAGGATTCTTTGAATGGAAAGGAAAGGCTATAATCAGGAATAAGAAAATTGTGAAAGGAAAAAATTTCACAGGTACATATAAACATAATAAAAGTAGATTAATCACATAAAACCAGGATGGAAGTTTAAGCACAAAAACAGTAAAATAAATATATCCATAAAAATCAGTCAAGGGATTCACAAAATGAAGTAAAGTATGACACTGTGAATCTGAAATGTGGTATGGGAGGAGTATATATTTTGGTCATTTTAGAATGGGTTCAAACTTAAGTGACTATCAGCTTAATACAGGTTGCTATATGCATTTCACCACAAATCAAAAACTGGTAATAGATCTGCAAAAAAATAAAGAGAAAGGAATACAAACATATCACTAAAGAAAGTCATCAAATCACAAGAGAAGAGAGCTAGAGAAAAAAAAAAAAAACAACAACAGAGAACTACAAAACAACCATAAAACAAGTAACAAAATAGCAATAAGCATATACCTACCAATAATTATTTTGACTATAAGTAGACTAAATGCTCCAATCAAAAGATATAGGGTGATTGAATGGATAAAAAAGCAAGACTCATCTATGCGCTGCATAAAAGAGACTCACTTCATACCTAAAAATAGATGCAGGTTGAAAGTGAAGGAATAGAAAAACACTAATCATGCAAATGGAAGCAAAGGAAAAGCTGAGATAGCAATGTTTATGTTGGACAAAATAGACATTAAAATAAAGAGTGTAACAAAGAAGAGTACTACATAATGATAAAGATAACACTCCAACGAGAAGATATAACAATTATAAATATTTGTGCACTCAATGTGGGAGCACCCAAATATATAAAGCAACTATTAACAGACATAAAGGAAGAAATCAATAGTAATACAATAGTAAGGGACTTTGACAACTCATTCACATCAATAATAGATCATCCAGATAGGAAATCAACAAGGAAACAGTGGCTTGGAATGACACATTGTACCAGATGTATCTAATAGATACAGAACTCACTATCCTAAAACAACAGAATAGTTTCTTTTCAAGTACACATGGTACATTCTTCAGAATAGATCATGTTAGGCCACAAAACAAGTCTCAACAAATTTAAAAGACTGAAATCTTATGAATTTTTTTTTAACCACAAGAGTATGAAGCAAGCAATCAATCACAAGAAATCTGGGAAAAACACAAATATATGGAGGTTAAATAACATGCTGCTAAATAATGAATGAGTTAATGAATAAATCAAAGAAGAAATTAAATAAATAGATGGAGATAAAAGAGAATGAAAATAAGGGTCCAAAAATCTTTGAGATGCAGTGAAATCTGTTCTAAGAGGGAATTTTATCCTATGTCAAGAAGCAAGAAAAATCTCAAATAAGGAACTAACTTTTACACCTAAAGGAGGTAGAAAAAAAGTACAAACAAAGCCCAAAGCCAGTAGAAGAAAAAAAAATAATAAAGACTAGAGCAGAAATAAATGAAATAGAGACTAAAAACAATAGAACAGATCAATGAAACCAGGAGCTGGTTCTTTGAAAAGATCAACAAAATTGTTAAACCTTTACTCAGACTCATTTAAAAAAAAAAAGATGACTCAAATAAACAAAATAAAAATTGAAAGAAGAGAAATAACAACCAACACCATAGATATACAAAAGATTATATGCCAACAAATTGAACGATCTAAAAAAAAAAAGGTAAATTCCTAGAAACATAACCTTCAAAAACCAAATCAAGAAGAAACAGAGAATTTGAACAGACCAATTACTGGCAATAAAATTGAATCGGTAATTTAAAAACTTGCAACAAACAAAAGTCCAAAACCAGATACCTTCACAGGTAAGTTCTACCAAACATTTAAAGAAAAGTCAAGGGGCACCTGGGTGGCTCAGTGGGTTAAAGCCTCTGCCTTCGGCTCCAGTCATGATCCCAGGGTCCTGGGATCGAGCCCCACATCGGGCTCTCTGCTCAGCGGGGAGCCTGCTTCCTCCTCTATCTCTCCCTGCCTGCCTCTCTGCCTACTTGTGATCTCTGTCTGTCAAATAAATAAATAAAATCTTAAAAAAAAAAAAGAAAGAAAACACTCCATTAAAAAAAAAATATATATATATATATATAAAAAAAGAAAAGTCAATACATTTTCTTCTCAAAATGTCCCCAAATAGGGGCACATGGGTATCTCAGCTGGTTAAGCATCTGACTCTTCATTTTGGCTCAGTTCATGATCTTAGGGTCTGGGATTGAGCCCCATGTCAGGCTGTGTGCTCAGTGTGTAGTCTATCTGAGATACTCTTTCTTCCTCTCTCTCTTTGCTTCCCCTCAATAAATAAATAAATAAAATCTTTGAAAAAATTGTTACAAAAATAAGAGGAGAAGATTTCAAATTTATTTTATGAGGCCAGCATTACTCTGATACCAAAACCAGATACAGACACTTCAAAAAAAAAAAAAAAACCACACAAAACAAAAATAATAAAGCCAAACAACTACAGGCCAATATATCTGATGAACATAGATGCAAAAATCCTCAACAAAATATTAGCAAGTTGAATCCAACAATACATTAAAAACATAACTCACCACGATGAAGTGTGATTTATTCTAGGGATGCAAGGATAGTTCAATATTCACAAATCAATTAATGTGATACATCACAATAACAAAAGGATAGAAACCATATGATCATTTCAATGGATGCAGAAAAAACATCAGAAAAAGTACAACATTCACTCATGATAAAAAGTTTTAACAAAGTAGGTTTAGAAGGAACATATCTCAACATAATAAAAGCCATATATGAAAAACCTACAGTTAACATCATACTCAATGGTGAAAAAGTGAAAGTTTTTCCTCTAAGATCAGGAATAAGACAAAGATGTCCACTCTCATTTTTATTAAATATAGTACTGAAAGTCCTGGCCACAGCTGCAGATAAGAAAAAAGAAACACAATTCAAATTAAAAAGAAAAAAGTAAAACTGTCACTATTTGCAGATGACAGCATCTTATATATGGAAAACCCTAAAGGTTCCACCAAAAATCTACGAGAACTAATAAATTCAGTCAAGTTGCAGGATACAAAATTAATGTATAGAAATCTGTTGCATTTCAACACACTAATAATGAAGTAGCAGAAAGATAAATTAAGAAAACAATCTTATTTACAATTGAACCAAAAATAATAAAATACTGAAGGTAAACTAGCTAAGGAGGTAAAAGACCTCTACTCCAAAAACTATAAAATACTGATGAAAGAAACTGAACAAGACACAAACAAATGAAAAGCTATTCCATTCTCATGGACTGGAGAAACGAATGTTGTTAAAATGCCCATGCTAGCCAAAGCAATCTACAGACTTAATGCAATTCCATTAAAATACCAACAGCATTTTTTACAGAACTAAAAAAAAAAGTCTTGAAATTCAATGGAACTAGAAATGACCCTAAATAGTCAAAGCAATCTTGAGAAAGAACACAAACCCAGATTTCAAGATATACCACAAATTTGTAGTAATCAAGACAGGATGGTACTGGCACAAAAACATACATGTAGGTGAAGGGAACAGAATGGAGAGTGAAGAAATAAACTCATACTTTTACGATTTATTAATCTACAAAAAGGAGACAAGAACATGCAATGTTAAAAGACAGTCTCTTCAACAAATGGTGTTGGGAAAACTGAACAGCTACTTGCAGAAGAATTAAACTGGGTTACTTTTTTATACCATACACAAAAATAAACTTAAAGTGGTTTTAAGACCTCTATGTGGGACCCAAAACCACAAAATTCCAAGAAGAAAACCTAGGCACTAATTTCTTCAACATCAGCTATTGCAACATTTTTCTAGATCTGTCTCATTTCGCAAGGGAAAGAAAAGCAAAATTAAACTATTGGAAGTATACCAAAATAAAAGCTTTTACACAGCCAGGAAAATCATTGGCAAAACAAAAAGCCAACCTACAGAATTGGAGAAGATATTTCTAACTGGTTTATCTGATAGGGGTTAATATCCAAAATATCTAAAGAACTTATACAACTCAATACAAAAAAAATCCAATTTAAAAATGGGAAGACATACAAATAGCTAATAGACACATGAAAAGATGCTCAACGTCACTCATCATCAGGGAAATACAAATCAAAACTACAATGAGATATCACCTCATACCTGTCAGAATGGCTAACACAGGAAACAACAGATGTTGGCAAGGATGTATAAAAAGGGGAACTCTCATATACTGTTGATAGGAATGCAAACTGGTGCAGCCACTCTGGAAAACAGTATGGAGGTTCCTCAAAAAGTTAAAAATAGAACTACCCTATGACACAGCAATTGCACTACCACGTATTTTCCCAAAGGATACAAAAATACTGATTCAAAGGGGCACATCATCCCAATGTTTATAGCAGCATTATCAACAACAGCCAAATTATGGAAAGAGCCCAAATGTCCATCAAGTGATGAATGGATAAAGAAGAAGTGGTATACATACAATGGAATATTACTCAGCCATCAAAAAGAATGAAATCTTCTATTTTCAATGACATGGATGAAGCTAGAGTGTACTATGTTATGTGAACTAAATCAGTCAGAGAAAGAAAAACACCATATGATTTCACTCATGTGAATTTTAAGAAACAAAAAAAGCAAACAAATTTAAAAAGAGACAAATGAGAAAACAGACTCTTACTTACAGAAAACAAACCGAAGTTGCCAGAGGGGAGGTGGGTGGTGGGTGAAATAGGTGAAGGCAATTAATCACTCTTGTGATGAGCACTGAATAATATATAGAATTGTGAAATCATTATATTTACACTTGAAATGAATATAACAATGTTAATTCTACTTGAATTAAAACAAGTTTATAATTTAGTTGCAGAAACAAGATTGAAGAAAATGATAAAAGCTATATAAGTTCAGTGACTGTTTAAATAAATTAGTGTTTTCTTCATCATATATATGAAGACAGTATGACATATATGTTCATGACACATTATTTATTCTGCCTATGTCGAGAATATGAGTTTAAGAATTGCTTGTAATAATTCTTTGGTCCACTATGTGTCCATAGGTTAGAGACTTGACTAGAGGTATCACATAGTTACATAGGTATCTTTCATCTACAGTATATAATGTGATTATCTGTTAAATAAAACATTGCTCCATGTCACTAGATAGATAAATAATAGCCTCCATATAACATCCAGATACTATGAAGGAATTCAGTATCAAAATTTATTGTGTATGGCACAAAATTCAATTCTGTATGGCACACTGACAGACCACTTGAAACAACACAGCCTAGTAGAGATTGAGGACAATAGTAGCAGCAGAGAGCGGAACAGCTGATGGAGCCCTAGGCTCGGGTTATTTTGAACAAAAATTTCAAACACATTACTAAAGAAGAAGACAGTGCAAAGAATACCAGGTTGTCTAAATAGCAGCTAGACTTGTAAATCAAAGGGCAAATTTATGTGCAGATCACTGAAGAAATTATAGCACAATTGTTGGCCTTTTCAGTGCAAATCATTAGTATAGTCCATCAGCCATAAAAAATGGTGACGTTTAGACATTCTCATATCTTGATTTCCAAACCCAATAAAAAGTAAATGTTATAACTGGTTAATTGATTGCTATGAAAGGAAATGATATATTTTATATTATAGATATAAAATTGATTTCAGGTTGATCTATTGCACTCATTTTTTTTTAACTTGATAGTTAGTGTCTTCTTTTCCTAACTGGATAGTTCAATGCCTGAAGTTAAGACTCACATTTTATATTTAGAGTAAACTTCATTATACATTCTTAGTGCTGTTCCAGTACCAAATGTTCAATAAATATTTAGGGATTCATTTTTTAAAGTTGATGCCTCAACCTGAGATTCATACAATGAAATGCAGAATCTGTAGTTAGACCGAGGTAGAATTTTTAGCTCTCTAATGCATTGTGTGACTTTGGGTAAGTTACTTAACCATTCTAATTCTTACTGTTCTAAGAATACCTTCCTTGCAGAACATTTATAAGGATTGAAGATTATATTTACCAAGCCCTTTTCACTGTGCATGGAACACAATAGAAGTTCCAAAAATGGTGGCCACTGTCATCAGTTTTTTTTTTTTTTTTTTTTAAGAAAAAAATTATTTTAGAGAGAGAGAGAGAGAGCACGTGTGAGTAGGGGAAGGAGCAGAGTGAAAGGAAGAGAGAGAATCCTCAAGCAGACTCCCCACTGACTGTGGAGCCCCTTGGGGACTCCATCCCATGATCCTGAGATCATGACCTGAGCCAAAACCAAGAATCAGACACTTAGACTGAGCCACCCAGGCACCCCAGCTTTGTCTTTTTTATAACGTATTATAGGACTCAGTGAAGAGAAGAAAGGAATATCACTAGAGAGTCAACTCCTTTTTAAAAAATTTTTGCATATTTTGCATATATGCAAGGACAAAACATCATATAGATATCATTATTAATTCATATCTTTAAATGTTTACATAATTTGTGTCTGAAGTAATCTGTGAAATCATCACATCAAATATCCTACTCAGTACATTCTCTATAGTATCCTTAGGACCACCCAGTTCCCATTTGAACACTTCCAGAAGCAGGGCCCCTACCACTATCAGTGTTCAGTTTGGGGGTAGCTTTTAACATCAGAATATTTCATCTTTAATGTAAAAACAAATTAGGAAGATGATGATTTTGCTCTCACCTGCCCTAATCCTGCCTTCTGGAACTGTATAAAGAAGCTTCTAGTGCATACAAGTTCTTTAAATAATAAGATGGAACTAATATTGGATAATAATATTACAGCAGCTAATATTAACCAGCATATTAATATTGCCATAAGGGTGGTCAGTCAGGAGAGACTTCAAAGTGTGGGCATTTCTTAAGTTGGTGCTAACTCCAACTGCCCTTCATCTCATCACTCTACCCAAATAGGACTGAGACACCTCTCCTCTGTGCCTCCAATGCCCCCACATATATCTTCAGCCTAATGAATTCCAAGATGGCGGCAGGGAGACATTCATGTGGTAAGTACTCAATGTGTTTTACAGATAAATTGAGTAATATACAACCAGATAGATTAGGGGTACAGACATTTCTTTCTAACTCGTTAGATGGCATTAACTACACTAAAGAATATTAAAGCTGTTAATATACAAAGTAACTAAATAACTTAGAGCAGCTAATATTTGTAAACTACTTAGAATAGAGCCTAGGGCATTGCGCCTGTTCTTTAGCTAATGTCCCTGGGTTGAAAAGCATTAAAGAAAGAATGTGCAATGGTCTCTGATTTCTCCAGCCTCTGTCTTGTGAATCAGCTGGCTCTAGAGAGTATAACACAGAGAGGTTTGGGAGAACTTCCTAAAGATAATCAGCCATATTTGGCATAGTGTGTATAATAGGGTATTCTGTGGTTATGGAATAGGTCTATATTTGCCTCTCTTCACTAGAAATCCAGTCTTACCTTAGATAAGCTTACTTGGAACAAAGATGAAACAAATCAGATAAAGGATGTACTGTTTTATCAGAGTAAGAAACCAACACACTCATCCTTACTTGTGTTATCCTGGTCCTGCTAGACCCCTGTCCATTCCTCATTTTTCCTCCAGCAAGCTGCATTTCCCAGGCTTCAGTATCAGCAGGTCTGTAGTTGGGTAGAGCTAATTGGAGGCACTGCTGGAAATTGCAGGGTGATAAGGGGGGAGCAGTGGAGAGGGATGCAGTGCAGTGAAGCAGGAAAGGAAAAAAAAAAAACTAGGGTGTTTTCCCCTCTACCTCCTCCTTAGGCAGCAATCTTGTCGGGATCATGCCTTCTTTTTTTTTTAAATTTAATTTTATTTTTTCCGTGTTCCAAGATTCATTGCTTATGCACCACACCCAGTGCTCCATGCAATACATGCCCTTCTTAATCCCTTCTTTGTGGCACTAGCTCCTAATGGACAGCCCTGCCATGATTTAGCTTCATTTGGATATAAATGGCTCCTGCACTTTTCTCTTCATCTCTCCTACTTAAGGGTGAGTGGCTTCATGCATGTCTTAATATCTGAGACTACTCACCATTACTTCTTTGGCTTTCTAGCCCTTCCATCATCCATGTAAAAAAGAAATCTCTGCAATAAATTCCTGCTATCGTAAATTCTTGTTGAGGGATCATTCCTTCTGACTAAAGCCTATGATACAATCATCCTAGTAAAACAACACAAAAGAAAGACAAGTCTTTTCTCTCAACTGTGCCAGCACCAACAGAACCAAAAAATGTTATAATATGATTGTCTGGTCATATCAGAATTAATCTTTTCTACCACATATATCTGATTTGTTTAGGAATAGGCTAGATTCTGATACACTATATTTTGAATACTGAGGCATCTTTAGAAAGAATAATTGAGATTTCTTGTTTTCAAAGCCAGTGTAAACAAAATGAAAGACTCCATTTTTACTCTTAGAGTATAAGGAACCATGAAGGCCTTAATAGAGCATTAGTGATGTGTAGGTACATATGTATTATTTAGATTAAGCTACATGTGGCAGAAATAAATTATCTCTGCAAATATCAGTGGCTTATATCAATGAAGATATATTTTTTGCTCATCATAGATATCCACTGAAGGTAAGTTGCTGATTGGCTCTAGGTCATCTTTCCTCTGTGATCCAAACTGATACAGTAGCCTTTATCCACAACACTTCCTAAGGAAGAGAGATCCTGTGAGCCACAAAGTAGCTTTCAAAAGTTCTCCTTATATTTCATTGACCATATTAAGGACCAAAAGGCAGGAGTGTATAATGATAATCTCCCCATCAAGAAGGGTACTAGAGTGAGGGGAAATAGTTTCTTTTGCATAAAATAATTAGTCATGCTGTGGAGTGAATTGTGTCTCCTCCCCCACCCTCCCCCACCCCATATACATATACATATACATATACATATACATATACATATACATATACACATATATATACATATATGTATATATACATATATACACATACATATACATATACATATACATATACATATACACAACCTGCAAATTCATACATTGAGGTCCAACTCTAGACCTTATAACGTGACGGTATTTGGAGACAGGGCCTTTAAAAGTTAACAAAGATTAAATGAGATCAAGTGGGTGGGCCCAATCCAATCCGATAGCTGTCTTCATGAGAAGAGGAGATTAGAACACACTCATGGATATCAGGGGCATAAGCCCTCAGAGAAACAACCACTGAAGAGGAGCAAGAGGATGGCCATCTGTAATTCCTGGAGAGGTCCAAGAATGAACCAAACCAGCTACCATCTTGATCGTGAACTTCTGTCTTGTGAGAGAATGAATTTGTGTTGTTTAAGCCACTCAATCTGTTAGGACAGCCCTTGAATACTAGATAGCAGCTTTTCATGACAATTACCATGAAAATTTTACTGGTTTGTATAACATTATGGAGAAAAGGTAAGAAAGAGGAAATCAAGAAAAAAAAAAGGCAGGAAAGCAAGAAGATAATTAAGCCAGTATCATCTTATTTATGCGCTAGAATTCTAGACAATTTGTATGAAAATACCATGTGTATATATACAAATATATTTCTCACAGTATTTATTTCTTCTAAATTGCCCAAAGTGGAAAGTGGGGTCAATTTTCCAAGTTAGTTCATTGGTTGCAAGTCATTATTTGCAGAATTACACTATCTCTACAATGAAAATTTGATGTTAGGTATAGGCAAAGTTTCATGAGTATCTATCCTAGAAAACTTAAAAATAAACAAAGGTAGTGGGGAAAGGGTAAATATAGCGCTATGGACAATTAGATAGAGGCACACTTACCTTCTGGTCAATGGAATTGGAAAATTCCAATTTTTGAGCACACTATATAATAATTTCCTTGGTAAATAACATTTTAAAAATGTAAGTGAGCCATGTCTTAAGCCTTAATATCTGAGGATTTATAAGCTTTGGTGATACAGCTACTGTGTTCCTTAGGGGGGAAAATCACTTTAACTAATAAATAAAAAGATTATAGTGTGTTAAGTCAAAATCCCCTGTAAACCTCTTACTATACCAAAAAAAAAAGTGAACTAGAACATAAAAGAATATAATATATTCCAAAATAAGATACACATTTTGGGTGTTTAACTGTATTTCCTAGGAATTACTGTATATTTTTTATATTATACACCGCTCAGTGTTCATATTGAATTAGATATTACTAACTGGGATTTTTCCTCTTTAAATAGATTTTTTTCTTACATAAGAGCATAGAACCTATTTGAAAAATCACACAATTACTTAGTCATTCTTTGGGTACAGGCTGCACTTTGGTGTGTTAAAAAAATTCACTTTATTCAGAATGAAATTTCTAAGTAGGAGCAAACAAGTATTGTAGGAATAATTTTAAAGATATCTTTGAAAGCTTGATGTACAGAAAGCCAAAAAATATCTCATTATGTTGTTAAAGTTCCAGAAGTTCTATTCTTTTGAGCTCTAAATGTTCATCAAACTGAGTTATCCTTGTTAGAACAATCTAATTAGAAAGGAATATATTCTAGAATCACTTAAATCTATCAGGGGAGGAGAATTAATGCAACTATATCATCCAGACTTTCAGAGTGCATACGTCCTATTAATGCTAATTACATTTATAAAATGCAAATTACTTACTTCCCTTTGCGCTGTGTATTTATGTTAATGTGCCCAATTTAAACTAAGGCAAAAACACACTTAAGCCAATAATCTTCATATAAAACTAAAATGATTAGCTTATTTTAAAAAGTAGCTATTGTAATGGTATTTATCCCCAAATACTCCAAAGCTCGAATCTTCCAGATTGTCTATTTATATATATATTTTCTTCCAGCGCAACGAAAGTGAAAATATCTGTACAGGGTTAAACAGTTTCTGATCTCAAGGTTTATCTAGGGGAATTTAAAAACTGCTTTTGGGATTTGGCTAAGAGGCTGAGAGATAAACAGAAAACTGACAGATGGGAAGAATAATATTGATACTAATTAATTGAATCCAAAGATGATATTACCTAAAAATTATCTCAAATGTGGCCTTAACTGTGTAAGCACCATACAAAAGACCTAGGGAAACAGTGTAGAGTAGTATCTCTACCTTGGGGAAGACTGATTTGGATTCTGGTCTTATCTTTGCCCTTTACCATTTCTATAACTTTAAACAAGTTTCTTAGCATCTCTAGCCTCAATTATAAAATGGATCTAGGAAACATACAAATGTCTTAGAGTTGTTGTGAAGAGTAAATAGGATAACTTAAGCCTTCAGGGGTTAGCACAATGCCTGACGATGTAACGACTGCTCAGTAAAATTAGCTATTATTAAAACGTAGCAGGAAATCAAGCATAAAGGGACCCCTCTAAATGCAGTTGTTGGATTGTAGCAGTTGATAATGATCAAAACATTTAAGTAGGTAATAGCAAAATAAAGAAGTGAGCCTCATGTATCAACAAGTAGTTACAGAAAAGAGAGATGGCTTGAAGAAAGAGTTAAACACTCTGCTAATGCTGGTTGTGGAGAGGTTGGGCAGGGATGCTCAAGGTTGGAGTGGGATGAAACTGGGATGTGTGTATGTGAGTATGAAGGAAGAATATAGAGATTATGAAATAAATCCCAAGTTCTAAACTGTCAACATTTCCTAGTAACGCCACTTAATTTTTTCTCTTATTTCTTCGGACACTCAACTTAAAATTTTTCTACTATGACAAAACAAATGCACACATTTACTTGTTATATCACCCCATCCTCTGCAAGCTGTGAGATTATGCATTACATTCAATTTTCCCAGAAATGAAGTTAACTTCCAGAATGCATGCAGCATTTCTATACCTGTTCCATTTGTTACTCTTGTGAAATTCAATTATTGTGTCAATTAAATTAAGTCTCTTTGCCGAGTAAAACCAGAGTTTTTCACTTGCTCTCTGAACCCGTAGCTCCAAACCAGTGCTTTGATTGACTGCCAACAGGACTCTAACTTGAAGAGCAAATTCAGATAAAGCCAGCTTTTTTTTCTGTAATGTTTTTGTGTGAAAGTGACATTTATTCTACCAGCAAGGACAAAGTAAGGGCTGGAATATTTCTTTTCAGATAAACTGAGCAGAAATTAGTTTCATCACAGTGTTGTAACACAGGGTTGTACCCCTAATAACCATCATCAGATGTTTTGATCAAGTAGTTACAAGTTACACATAAATGCCACATCTTCCAAATATAATATTAATAATTCACCATGTTGGAAAAGGATGTTAACTCAGAGGTCAGACCTTATATGAGGGACAGTAAGAAGGAGAAACATAGGCCCAACTTGAGACTTTTTCCATCCTCCTTTATAAAGGCAGCAGATTCTGCAAAGTCCTTGGGTTTGGCCTTGTCCCCAGATCATCAATCATGAGCTTGAATCCTACTTCCATCATTTGCTGGTTAGGTAACATGAGGTAGGGTAGCTTACCTCACTGAAACTCTGCTTACGTGTCTGCAAGATGACAAAAATGTATCCACTCACCGTGTCAAGATGTGGAGATGATTTTACAAAGTGTTCTATTTGTGATACCTGTAAACAAAAGCCACTACTTAGTGGTAGTTTTCTTTTTTTTTTTCTCCCATTCCCCTTATGAGGGGCTCTTTCATGACTTGTTGAAGTCAGTATTGTAGTTCACTACAATTTTCATCAAGATCACCTCCCTCAACAACTTACCTGTACAGCAGCCCACTTCTGAACGACTAGTTTAAAATTGTTTCTTTCATTTTCCATCTTTAAAGTGATATGTTGCACATTTCATTAGTGTTCATATGACTGGTCACTCATTTTCTCCAAAAGAAAAATAAATAAAAAATAAGAGAAATGAAACATAAAATCCTACTCCAGAAAAATAGACTTCATAACTGTTTAAGAATATTTACATACTGGGGCGCCTGGGTGGCTCAGTGGGTTAAAGCCTCTGCCTTCGGCTCAGGTCATGATCCCAGCGTCCTGGGATCGAGCCCCACATCGGGCTCTCTGCTCAGCGGGGAGCCTCCTTCCTCCTCTCTGTCTGTCTGCCTCTCTGCCTACTTGTGATCTCTGTCTGTCGAATAAATAAATAGAACCTTTAAAAAAAAAAAAAAAAGAATATTTATATACTAAGAATATTTTAAAAGGTATTTAAATACTGACTTACTCAAAGATAAGAATATTTATAATTATGTATTAGGTTATTAGCATTTTGAAAAAAAGAATGATATATGTAAATACATGTATATATAATGTAAGTACACTGAAATCTGTAAAATGTCAAATTCCTAAGGAAATTGTTTTATAAAGTCATTGAAGAACTTAGATTTTAAGAGAACATGGACCATAAAAGGGGACTCTCCATTTTGTATAGGTTTGAATAGGCAAGTACTACACTTATCATTTCATTCAGCTGATATTAATGACAGTTTCCTCTGTCCCTCCTTTTCCACTCCAAAAGAATGACAGAGAATTGGACACAACTCCCTAAGCAAGAATTAGGCATCCATAATTTTAAGAGTATCATTTGGATAATTAAGTTAAAACTATTCTGGTGCAGCTGGGGGAGGAAAGGCTTTTTGTACTGGACATCAACTTAAGGGGAGTTTTAACATGGAAACATTTTTTAAAAGGATCTTACTGACCTGCTTAGGAGCAAGTATGATTTCCTCTGTGTGTGTGTATAGATACAGGTAGTGTATTTTAACTTCTAACTTGCTTTGACTATGTCTATAAATATTGTCTCCTTTCTGATAACATACTTGGTCTGCCAAAACAAATATTTTCACTCTTAAATCTGGCTATTTATGGTCATATTTTGGTTTTAACCTATGTTTAAACAATTTGAGTAACTGATATACATTTGTAATGGATATTTGGCCCTTTATAAGTGCATTTCATATGTTTGAGAGATTCCCCAACTTGTGAGCCTTGTTTCTGGCACAACCCAGAGCTCTCGTCTGTCTACAGAAACTGAACAGGGCAGATGCTCACTTTCTTAGTCTGGAGAGGAATATATGACCTATGTTGTCTTTTTCAGGGGCACTTGCCTCCGATTTTGAATCTAGAGGTTTTGGTGAAAATATATAGAGCTAACAGAGAATTTGTTCTCGGGCAGATTGTGGCAAAAGTGGCAGCAATATCCAATACAGAGGAATAGACATTCTGTGGTTTCATCACTTCCAGCTTTCTAGCATTGTTATCCAGAACCAGCAGGAGAAAAGATATAAACTCAGGATTTATTGGTGGCATTTTCAGTGTCTGGTGTGGTTTTCATGTCATGACTTTAGCTATTGTTCTGATAAGTGACTAATTCCTTCTGGACCTTGCCCATTTTCTTTTCTTTTCCTTTCTTTTTTAAAATAATTTTATTGATTTATTTGAGAGAGAGCATGAGCATGAGCAGGGGGAGGGGCAGGGGCAGAGGGAGGAGAAGCAGATTCCCAGCTGAGCAGGGAGCCAGATGCAGCCTTGAATCCCAGGATCCTGGGGATCAAGACCTGAGCTGAAGGCAGACACTTAACCCACCGAGCCATCCAGACATCCCTGGGCCTGGCCCATTTTCCAAACTGCTTTTTTTCCCTCCCTCTTTCCCTCCCTCTCACTTTCCTCCTTTTCTTCCCTTTCTTCCCTTTCTTTTCCTTCCTTCCTTCCTTCCTTCCTTCCTTCCCTCCTTCCTTCTTTGTATTGAGAGACAATTCTCCTTGGATTTTCCACAACTTCTGCATAACCTGGGACTTCTAAACAAAGGACAGCAAACATGCCTTACGAGTTAGAGATTATGTCTCCCTAAAGGTAGAGAACCCTAGAGATATTCCAGGATGTAAGATTTCCTTCCACTCTAGGGCCTTCTGCTTACTTTTCAGGCTAGAGAGTTCTCTCTCTCTCTCTCTCAATTTCTCTCTCTTTGTCTCTATCTATCTCCATCTCTACCTCTTTCTCTCTTGGGAGGGGAATATGTGCAGAGGTACCAGTAGGCTGTATAAGACTACAGTTTCCTTAAATTTGAGCTTCCTCTCTTGTTATGCAACCCTGCCATATGCACAGGTGGCATCTGGCCTTCGTGATGTTGCCCGTGGGAACTGGGCATAGGGAATTGACTCAAAGAAGAACTCCTGGTTGCAGAATTGTGCAGTGGGCAGGGACAGCAAAAACTCCATCAAAAACCTTACATTTTTATTTCTGGCAAAAGAGCCAGGAAAAATGTCATGGCAGGCGAAGACTGAATGTAATGCCCATTTTTTCCCCTCTTACTTTGCTCATGGTCAGCCTGAAGGCAGCCCCCACAACAGAACAATACAGTGACAGTGAGGGCAGCTAGAACGGAGAGAAACTCCATCTTT
Source organism: Martes martes (assembly GCF_963455335.1). Lineage (NCBI taxonomy): Eukaryota > Metazoa > Chordata > Mammalia > Carnivora > Mustelidae > Martes > Martes martes. The sequence goes on along the minus strand of NC_137889.1, from coordinate 21,484,992 downwards.
CTGGCCAGAGAAATCAGGAAGAAATGTCCCTGTGGTCTGAAGAGTGTGTATGTGTGTGTGTTGGGGGGAGGGCTCTCTGGTATTTTTTCCTTATCTTTTCTATTGCTGTTTTGTCCTTAGGGTGGCCATAGTCATACCAAACTAACTATATGTTGGCAGCTTAAGCAGCTAAAATTCTGAGTGAGATCTCATCTTGCTGGCCAGAGATCTGGGGGAAAAGTCTACTGAGATCCAGGGAGGTGGGCACAATCATGGAGCTGGAGAAGATATGAATCTCAGAATGCACATATATGGGACAAGTCCAAAGAAACACAGCAAAAGCACTGAGACATAACATAAAATAAAATTTCAGACTAGCACCTTAGGGGTACACAAGTAGGAGGACCCAAAACTGTTCTAAGGGCATTGAAAACTGAACTGACAGTAGAAACCTTACCCCAGAAGACAAGAAAACACTGTGGTATGAACCTGACTGATTTGATTATCTGCTAATAGAAATATCAGGATTCTGTGGAGGATTTTAGTAGAACCTAGAATCTCACAACATAGTGTTTAAAAGGCACAGGACACAGTCCAAAATTATTCTTCATAGAACCAGGAACATATGACCAATTCTGAAGGGAAAAGACAATCACTATGTTCTAACCCTGAGATGGTCCAGATGTTGACTTATCAGACTATGATTTTAGAATCTAAGTTCCAATGAGATAAAAGTAAAGACACATGAATAAAAAGATAGACGTTTTCAGCAAATAAATAGAAACGATGACAAGAATCAAATAGACAATTTAGAACAACAACAACAAAAACCAATCTCTGAATGGGATAAATAGGAAAATGGAGTGATCAGAAAGGAAAGTGTTAATGGAAGATAAATCAGTAGATTCCATCCAGTCTAAAGAATGGAGAGAAAAATACGAAAAAATGATCTAAGCAATATAAGAATGTCTTCAATTAGTCTCACTGGAATCACAAAGGAAAGATGAGGTAACATTATTGAGAAAACATGGCTAAAAATCCCCAAATTTGGTAAAACACATAAAATTATCATTTCAAGAAGCTCCATGAATACCAACAGGACAAACTCGAAGAAACTTAAGCTTAGACACGTCATAATCAAACTGCTAAAGACTGAAGAAAGAAAAAAAATTTGAAACCATCAGTAGAAAAATGACACATTACTTATTGGGCAACAATGACTTGTACGGCTTTAAATTTGACATTAGAAATAGTGGAAGCCAGGAGACAGTAAAAACAAGTTACACTTGATGAATTTAATAGTTTTATCCCCAGTAATGAATGGAACAGGTAGACAGAATATCACTAAGAATATAGAGAACCCAAACAACACTACCAACCAACTTCACTGTTTGACATTTATAGGATTCTCCATCTAATATAATTACTAAATTTTACTTCATCAGGATTAAAAATTTTTATAGGAGAGAGTCAATGTCAAGAAAATAAAAGATAGGGCATAGACTGAGAGAAGATATTTGTAAATCACATATTTGGGAAAATAACTGTATTCAAAATGTATAAAGAACTCTCAAACCTCAATTAACAAGAAACCTAGCAACCAAATTAAAAATAAGGGTAAAAGAGTCAGATAGATACTCTACCAGAGAAGATACGCAGATGACAAACAAGTACATGCAAAGATGTTTAATATCGTTAGTCACTAGGGAAATGCAAATTAAAACCATAATGAAATATAACTCCACACCTATTGGAATAGTAAAACCAGCCAAACAAACAACAAACACCTGACAAGACCAAGTTTTGGCAAGGATGCGGGACAACTGGAACTGTATTACATTGCTGGTAGAATGTAGAATGGCACTATTTGGAAAACAATTTCTGTGTAGAAGATCTTTATAAAGCTAAATACATTCTTACCATATGACCTAACAGTCCCTCTCTCAGGGATGTATCCAAGAAAAATTAAAACATCCGTTCAAACAAGAACTTGTGTTTGAATATTTATAGCAGCTTTCTTCATAATTGCCAAAAGTGGAAAAACAAGTGCACTCAGTTGGGAATGGATAAATAAATGGTGGCACATCCATACAGTGGAACATTATTCAGCATGAAAAGGAACTATTGATGAATTTCAACTGCATATGTTAAGTAAAAGTCATCAGATGTAAAAGGTTATCTAGTCTATGATTCTATTTATATGTCATTCTGGATAAAGACAACTATAGAGATGGAGAACATAGGGTTGTCAAGGGTTGGGAATTGAGGAGATTGACTTTAAAGGTATAGCAAGTAGGGAATATTTTGGGGGGGAGTTCATCTGTATATTCTTTGGGGGGATGATCACAAACTGCTATGCATTGTCAAGACTCATGCGACTATGTACCAAAATGATGTTTACTCAACGTACATCAAAAATAAAGACATGATTTTTTAAAGACATGCAAGTTTTTAAAAATAATGCTGACAGCCAAGAGATTGACTAAGCTATCCTAGGCCATCACAACTACCTCCCAGGGCTTTCCCCTTGCGTGCCACTTAGGTAAGACCCCTGTGGAGCTCACCAAAATCCTGCTCTTTTTGATTTTGATTGACCAATCTGGACTTAGCCTGTGAACCCCAAAGCATTCCACCCACAGACCTAATAAAGTCATGTGCCCCAAGTCCTGCCTCTCTCTCTGACTGCATTCTGACTTACTGTCCCCATGTGGCTCCTCGAGATGTGCCACGTACTTCCTCCAGGACCTGGGAGTAATAAACATTTCTATTACAGTTTCTCTTGTGGTCTTTTGTTGAAGAGCCAGGCTCATGGTTCAGGACCCAGGCTCTACTTAACAACTGTTAATTTAACAAGGGGCACCTGGTTGGCTCAGTTTGTTAAGCAACTGCCTTCTGCTCAGGCCATGATCCTGGAGTCCCAGGATTGAGTCCCGCATTGGTCTCCCTGCTCAGCAGGGAGTCCACTTCTCCCTCTGACCCTCCCCCTCTCATGCTCTCTCTCTCTCTCTCTCACTCCCTCTCAAATAAATAAATAAAAATCTTAAAAAAACAAACAAACTGTTAATTCAACAAAATCATAATACTGGCTGATCTACTTTTCCAAAGTTGTGAGTTGGTTGATTTTAGAAAGTCATTCTACAGAAATGTACCTTGAGTCAACACACACTTATTCTGTCCTTAGTTTGAAGAATTTTGTAATATTTACTGAAGACAAGAGGATAGGCAGTATACGTGTAAATTATGAAGCAAATCAATATACATATTTATGAATACATCACCCAAATGAAGAAAAGTTGAATATTATCAATATTCTTGCTTTTATCTGTGTCTTCCTTCCCTATCCCATCTTCCTGTTTCCTTCCAGAAGTAAACTGTGTGTTTATTTTTCTGTGTTTATCAGTCCCTCACTTATAAAAAGTGGTCTTATTGTTTATATATGTCTAAATATTATGTTATTTAGTGTTGCTTATTTTTAAGTTCTATAAAATGATTTCACAGTACATGTAGTTTTCTATGACCGACCTTTAAAATTCAATATTTTCCAACGTTCATCCATGTAGTGGCCTAAAATTGCAATTTATTCATTTTCACTAATATATTCCAATCAGTACATACACTACCACTTTATTTCTCTACTCTCCTACTGATGGACTTTTAAAAACAATGCTGCTCGGGGCACCTGGGTGGCTCAGTGGGTTAAGCCGCTGCCTTCGGCTCAGGTCGTGATCTCAGGGTCCTGGGATCGAGCCCCGCATCGGGCTCTCTGCTCAGCAGGGAGCCTGCATCCCTCTCTCTCTCCCTGCCTGCCTCTCTGCCTACTTGTGATCTGTCTGTCAAATAAATAAATAAAATCTTTAAAAAACAAAAAACAAAAAACAATGCTGCTCTAAATATCTTTGTATATTTCATCTAAGTGCACAGATGTAAAGTCTCTTTAGGGTTTATAGCTAGGATTGGAATTGCTAAGTTGTAGGGGTTTCAAATGTTCACCTTTGTAAGATAGTGCCGAATTATTTTCCAAAATGTTTGCAAAAATTTACATTGCCACTAGTGTTGTATAAAGGTTCTTGCTGGACCATATTCTCGATAAGTTTCATATTATCAAATTTTAAAATTTCAGCCATTGAAGAGGGATAAATGATATTTCACTATTTCACTAAATTTGCATTTTCTTGATTAATTAATGGGTTGAGTAACCTTTTAGAACATAAAGAGGCCTACAACTAGTTTTATGGATCCTCTTCTAACACCTGATATATTACAACTCAGCAGGGAAAAGTCTGACTAGTTTCAGAGATAACATCAATTATGATATTATACCACAAATTGAAAATACCTATTCTCTAGATTGATATAAGGAGTCAGTACAATTCTTTTCTAAATCCCAACAGAATTTTTCAATTTACAATATGATTGTAAAGGCTATATGGTAGAGCAAAGTTATGATAAGCACAACACTCTTGTAGAAGAATAGAGCCAGAGGAATTTCCATGAGAGATATCAAGACATAATATAAAGCTATACTACTTCGGAGCAATGAGACCTTGGTCATATTGATCAGTATAACAGAACAGAGCTCTTCAAAATAGGTGCATACATGTAGAGAAATTTTGTGTATTGTGGAGTGGACACTTCAAATCACTAGGATAAAAAAGCCACTCTAAAACAACAGGTACTGTATGAAAAAAAGAAAAATAAATAGAATTCCTATTTCAATCCGTATCGGATGCTACAAAAACCTCACGCAGACCTTTTAAAAAAATGGTGTGGCAGAACTTCAACAACGGTGCTCTCTCAAACAACAGCTCATTTTTTTGTCCAGTTATAGTGATATTTCAGATATACCAGCAGGGACCAGATGCCCAATACACGGCTCACACTTAAAATACCACTATTTGAAAATGTGCATATTCCTGGCAAGGGTTCTATTTTAATCCACTGAGTATCATTTATGTCATATTAGGAGCAAAGTATATGAGAGTGAGTTTTTATTGAGATAGGAGAACAAAGACTTCAAACAATCTTATTTTTTCTTAGAGGTCACTGAGAAATCAGTACATATTTAGTTTATAGCTCTGTCCTTTCCAAAAGACTTTTTAAAAATCTGCTTATTATGAGAATATAACTCTCTTCCTATGCAAGTTAAAACTATACTGGATTGGTTTTTCTCATCCTTGACTGATAGACATGTTCAGGCAAATATTTCTGAAAACAAACTATAAAGATTAGTTCTTAGTAAGACTTGGAAGTCATTTATTGATGCCAAGAGCAGAAATACGTTTCTGGGGGTGCCTGGGTGGCTCAGTGGGTTAAAGCCTCTGCCTTCAGCTCAGGTCATGATCCCAGGGTCCTGGGATCGAGCCCCGCATCAGGCTTTCTGCTCAGCAGGGAGCCTGCTTCCCTCTCTCTCTCTCTGCCTGCCTCTCTGCCTACTTGTGATCTCTGTCTGTCAAATAAATAAATAAAATCTTAAAAAAAAAAAGAAATATGTTTCTGTGTTTGAAGAATTTATAGAATGAAAACCTAATTTCTCACATTATCTTAACACTCAAATGATGCAATTTATTCAAATTCACATCCCTGGTGAGGGTCACAACTGAGATTCAAATCTACTTCTGCCTGATTGCAAAGTCAGTATTGTTTCTCCCACTTTATCATTCATATGCAGAAGGAATGAAATAGTGACCAAGTCATGAAATTTAGGTAAATAACCTGGTGAAAATGCAGTAAATTGTTTTTGATTTTGCTTTAGAAATAGACATGGGGTTCATGTATGATTTCAGATATGATTTCATATAACTATAAACTAATGTTTGTGTCTGACTGGTGACTATATTCCATCCTAAATATGTGTATGCTGCCTTTCTATATCTGTAATGCACTTAGCATTCCATTGCATAGAAGTATTTGAACAAATTTTTTTTTTAACATTATTTATTTATTTATTTGACAGAGAGAGAGATCACAAGTAGGCAGAGAGGCAGGCAGAGAGAGAGGAGGAAGCAGGTTCCCCACCGAGCAGAGAGCCCGATGCGGAGCTCGATCCCAGGACCCTGAGACCATGACCTGAGTGGAAGGCAGAGGCTTTAAACCACTGAGCCACCCAGGTGCCCCTGAACAAATTTTTATAGCATAATGAATTTGACCTTGATCTTTAGAAGTAGAAATGTCAGTAACTGATAGTACATGAAGCAAAAACACCAAAATTGATATCATTTGCAGTTTAAAACTGGAGAGTCTTAGGTAAGCTACTTTCTTGTGTAGGTCCTTATGCCATCTTGGACATCAGTGAAGTGAGTTTTATTTCAGAGGAAAAAAATTGGTTCACTTTGATATTCCACTTTGAACAGAAAGCTTGGATTTGGCAAATACTTAAGGAGATTGAAATATGAAAGAGGTTTTGACTAATTTGAACATACTTTTGTCCATAATGGAAGGAATGGCCAGCCAGAGACAAAATTTAGGCCATCAAGAATCTCTGCAAAAATGATTTATTCCTAGCAATAGCATAAATTGATGCAAGTATGCTATAGAAACTTTAGTTCAACCTCATGGATGACAAAGTTTTAGGAAACTATTTTATGTTCATTTTTGTGACCAATTATCCTTGGTCTGAAAATCTTTCACAATTTCTTAGGCTTTAAGTTACAGAAATCACTTAAGGCAGACATCTTGGAACTTCACCATACAAAGGCAAATCAAGTTTTAGGCATAAGTTAGAGAACTTTTTATTTTGCTTTTTCCATATGGTATTTGAAATAGGCTAAATACAATTTGTAAAATTCCTTCCAAATATTCCCACTAGAGATACACCAAAGAAATTTTCTCAAAGCTAAGGATTGTTTTATATATTTCACATGTATTATTATTTAAAAATGTGTTTACTACATTTTGGTAACTTGATTGAATAGGGTAGCCTATCCTGATTTTTTTCCTTATACACATAGCCAGAAGACACACAGAAATAGGAAATTAATTTAGAAATATTGGACTTTTCATACTTTCCCATGTCATGAAACAATGTTATTGAAACTTTATAGAGCCATCTGGTACCTAAAAATACAACAGACATTATAAGAATTTAGATAGATAGATAGATAGATAGATAGATAGATAGATGGTAGATATGGATCTCCTCTTTTTAGAAGGTTTACTTGGAGATGTAAAACTTCATGTATTTGGGCATCTAAAGTAAGCACTAAGAATTTTAAGAAATTTAAACTGGCTTATCTGCTTTTGGAATTTGGATAGGTATAACTTTGTAGTTTCCATGTAGAAGTTAATCAACAAAAAATCAACTATATTTTGTGTATTTGGTATCTATTTGCTATCTATTCTAACAGGTCACCCCAACGCTTAGTGGCTTAAGACAGTAATCATTTCTCCTTCACATGGTTTCTGCCAGTGAGAATTTTAGGGAGGATTTGACTGGCAATATAAGCAATAGAGGATGAAAACTTGTGGCTCTTTGCTCTAGTCAGTACCTGCTTCTGTTCACTACATATCTGAGGTTTTATTTTTCTGAATGTATTTGCATGTTTTTAAAATTTTTTATGGGTAATGCCATCCTGAAAGAGATTCATGATTTTAGTCTGTGGCTCTTGTAAGTGCTTAGAGTTCAACTCCTTAGTTTGAGTTGGAAGGATGCAAAAATGATAAGGCTTTTTAACTTTTCCTTACCCTGTTTCAGAATTCTGAAAGCATTAAGAAAATGTACTGCAGATGAGATACATTAGGACAATCATCTTACATTAAAATCTAAAGCTCTACCTAGATTTTTTAAGTATAGGTATAGCTTTGAGATGATAGAAAGAGGCAAATCTTGTCTCTGCATCCTTCCAGCCATGCTCTTTGGGCAGTCCCAGATACCAGACACCTTATTTCTTCATGGAAACCAGTGTCCATATTTCTAGTTTTGTATTTTCTTCTACATTCATATCTTCAAGAACTCAGGGGAGAACACCTCCTTTGAATCCTAACTGATTCAACTTACATCTGCTGATGTATCTGTTGATACATAAAATGAATGCATTCTACTGGGATAACATGGTGATTCTAATATGAATAGGTAATGCTAAAACGGTAGTATGAGAAGTAGACAGAATAATGGCTCTGCAACCAGCCAGATTTCTGCTTTAAGCTCTTTCTTCACATTACCAGCAAGCTGTTCAATTTCTCTGAGAATCAGTTTTCTCACCTGTGACATGGGGTTGTTGTGTGGACTGGAGACACTGCACAGGAAGTGTCAGCACAGTGTCAGGCACAGTCTTAGGGACTTACTAATTGCAGGTTATTATTTCTGTTGATGATCTCAGGAATTTGAAATAAGCCAGTGGTGAGACATTTTTGGTCTTAAAAAACACTTAACAGCCAGTGTGCTCATACAAGTCCACTTTGATTAAACAAGGGTGCTTTATTATCAATAATACCTTCAGGAAATTCAATACATTCTATGGCCAGGCATGATCTTTTTTTTATAATAACAGTTTTTGAATTTAGTATAGGGCTTGCAGATATTATTATTATCCCCATTTCAATCTGATAAAATTGAAAGTGGCAGTCAGAGTCCAGGCAGAAGATACAAGGCTCATTCAATTTGAGTAATGCAAGAAGAGTTTAATAAGTACACTATTTAATATTGTGTGGTCAGTTATGAGGAAACAACAAAGGACAGTCTTATAACTCAGAGTTAGGAACAGCAGAAGCCATTGGTCCCTTCTGTCCTGAAGGATCAAATAGTGGTGGGAAGGGGTTATCTGAATCCAGAGAGAGAGGACTGCCTGCCTAGATTTTGATCTGGTTCAGGAATGCAGCCAACCTATAGGGCTTTAGTAGGGATGAAGCCAGGAAGTAAAAATCTAATCATCTTCTCTCTCTCTTTGGTCTAATACTGTTGCTCTCATAAACTACACTCAATTGGAAGCCGGGGGTCAAGGAAGCTCACTAACACACTAATAATATTCTCACTGAGTTACAGAGTATAGTGGGGAAGGACCGATGAATCTGAAAGGGCACATGGAAGTTATCTAGAACACTGCATTTTAAGAAGGTCAGATGCTTTTGGCTAAGATTATACAAATTTGGGAATGACTAGTACTAGACCTCAGGTGCTTTGAATTATAAACCAAATCTTTCTTTTTTTTCTTTCTTTCTTTCTTTCTTTCTTTCTTTCTTTCTTTCTTGTTTTCTGGCTTTCTTTCTTTCTTTCTTCCTATACCATTATCTTCCTTGATCTCAATAAATATCTTCCTCCTATTTTGCTCCTTTTATTTTATTTTTTTAAAATATTTTATTTATTTATGTGACAGAAAGAGATCACAAGTAGGCAGAGAGGCAGGCAGGGAGAGGGAGAGAGAAGAGAAAGCAGGCTCCCTGCTGAGCCGAGAGCCCGATGCGGGGCTCGATCCCAGGACCCAGGATCATGACCTGAGCTGAAGGCAGAGGCTTTAACCCACTAAGCCATCCAGGCACCCTATTTTGATCCTTTTATATACAGTTTTATTAATTTTTGCCTTGTACTATCTCATTACTATACAAACCTATCTATTCCCAATACACCCAACTTTTCTTCCTTCCTTTCTTCTTTTTCTTCCCTTTTCTTTCTCTTTCTTTCTTACTTCTTTCTCTCTTTCTTTCTGTACCATGTTATCTCCCTTTATCTCAATGAATATCCCCCTCCTATTTTGCTCTTTTTATATACAGGTTTATTAATTTTTGCCTTGTACTATCTCATTAGTATACAAACCTATCTATTACCAATATATCCAACCAGTCTGTCAGTTCATTAGTAGTAAGAAGCTTTCTTTTTAATCAATATATGTTTGTTCCTTAGAAATAATGCAATGAACACTAGTTGAATTCAGTCATTTATTTATTCATTCACTGTTCATTCATTCAATTGTTCTTTCATTTAATAACTATATTGTGAGTACCTACTATTTACCAGGCCCAGAAATTAGTAAAAGCAAACATGTTCCTGCTCTCATGGTGTTGTAAGATAGGATTCTTTCAATGACTGTGCTAATATGTGCATAACTGCAAACTGAAATAAGTGCTCTAAAAGAAAGAAACATTTGCATATTTTGACCTTGGATTTTAAGGACAGCTTCCGTGACAAAGTGGTGCATCACCTGAAACTTGAAAGGTGAGCAGGAATTATTGAATTGAAGAAGGGGAAAGGGAGGACAATTTGATAGATGGTGGGAACACCATGCAAAGTATCTGTGGCTATAGGGAGCATGGTATGCCCAACAAAATAGAGCTTATAGGGGAGTGACACAGAGAAAGGGAAAGGGAGGATGGAAGGTGGGTGAAAGGATACTAAAAGGAAGACTGGGCAATACCCTGAGGTTCTGTGTTGGATTTTGATATTTTCCCCAAGAGCAATAGAGTAATTGAAGGATTTAAAGCAGGGAATGACACAACTAGGTTTTCATTTTGATAAAAATTAGTGACATTACAGAGTTGGAGGAAAAGTTGAAAGGGGCCAGAGGGGATTCAAAGTGACTAGTTAGGAGTTTGTTGAAGACATTGAGACAGAGTATCTTATAGAATGGAATGTCCTGGGTTATTTGTCCTTTTATTGATTGCTTTCATTACCCTCCCCATTTTAAACAATGTTACAATGAACATATCTTCATGTGCTTACTAGTTTGTGTACATCAGTGTGGACTTCTTTAGAATAGACATCTTGATTTTCTTTAGGAAATTGAATCTTCCTTACTCAAACCTGGGTGAATTGGGTCAAAATGAATTCATCTTAACTCTTGAGTGCCCATGTGAAACAGGCCTGGCTAAGAAGAGCACTGTTTCTCACTTCTGGAGATTTTGCAGCAGTATTGGAAAGAGGAAACAATTTTTGATGGGAATGTTCATAAATACCACTTTAAGCTGGAGATGTTGGCAAATGCCATTGGAAGTGGAGAGCTTGCTTGAGGATAGATCAAATAAAGAAGAAAGCAATGCCAAGTTACAGTGATGGTACAACTTTAAATGATTTGAATTCATGGATTTAGAGATGCTTAGGGCAAGAACTACATCTGTAATTACATGTACTAATAAATTCCCCATTGTTACTGAAGCCAATTTGAGTTGGATTTCTCACTTGCAACTAAAAGTAAAATAATGATTGAATTAATGAATGAATAAGTAAGTAAAACAAAATTAAAAATTCATGTGAAATCTTTTATTATATTTCCATAAAAATTAATATTTTACTAAATTTGAAAAACTTTTTTACCTCCAACCAATATTAGTTATATTCTTGGAGCATAGAACTTTGAATGGAAAATAATTATGCCCACAGAATGGAGAATCATTACAATACATAGAAGGGTATGTTGGGAATTAACAAAAAGATAGCTGTGAGGCAGGTTCTTTAACAATATTGGAATCAACTCTTGCCAGTCATTGCAGATAGTTGGATGGAAGGCCAGTTCCACCAATCAGTTCACCTGTAGGGGGAACATATGCACCGAGGGTAAACCTGCCTACCAATGCACCCATAATAATAAGGACGCATCTTTGTAGACAGCCAGACTGAAGGCTGGCCATGCTTAGCAGTGAACCAAGAGCACTTATGGCCAGCCAAAATAGGAGGGTACCACAGGACACCTTCTACATACTGCCACTAGTGTCAAGAACAGAAGATCTAAATGACCTACGTAATAACCTAATACAAATTAACATGCACAGAGAGTCAAATAAAATGAGACAGAAGAATATTATCTAAATGAAAGAACAAGGCAAAACCTCAGAAAAAGAGCTAGACTATATGGAGATAAGCAATTTACATGACAAAGAGTTCAAAGTATCATCATAAAGGTACTTATTGGACTTGAGAGAAGAGTAGATGAATTCAGAATTTCATCAAAGAGAAAATTTTAAAAACAACCAGTCAGAGAAGAATGATCTAATAACTGAAATAAAACATACACTACATGGAATCAATAGAAGATTAGAGGATGCAGAAGACTAAATCAGTGATCTAGAAGACAGGGAGTGGAAAGCACAAAAGCTGAATCGCAAGACGAAAAATGAATTTTAAAAAATGAGCATAGAAAAAAAATGAGCATAGGTTAAGGGGTTTCTAGGACAACACTGTGTATACTAACATTCACATTATAGAAAGAGAATAGAAAGAGAAAGTGATGGAAAAATTATTTGAAGATACAAGAGCTGAAAACTTCAGTAAGCTGGGGAAGGGAAAAAATATCAAGGTCTAGAAATCACAGAGAGCTCCAAATAAGATAAACTCAGAGAGCTCCACACCAAAACATAGGATAATTAAAATGACATAAATTAAATATAAAAAATTAAAAGCAGCAAGAGAAAAGCAAACAGTTATGTACAAGGGAAATCCCATTAGGCCATCAGCTAATTTTTCAACAGAAACTTTGAAGGCCAGAAGAGAGTGGCATATATTCAAAGTGTTGAAAGAAAAATCTTGCAATCAAGAATACTGTACCCAGGGGCGCCTGGGTGGCTCAGTGAGTTAAGCCTCTGCCTTCGGCTCAGGTTGTGATCCCAGGGTGCTGGGATCAAGCCTCACATCGGGCTCTCTGCTCAGTGGGGAGCCTGCTTTCCTCTCTCTCTGCCTGCTACTCTAACTACTTGTGATCTATCTGTCAAATAAATAAATAAATAAATCTAAAAAAAAAAAAAAGAATACTGTACCCAGCAAGATTCAGAATTGAAGGATAAAGGGCTACTCAGACATCAAAAGTTAAAATTCATCACCACTAATCCAGTCTTACAAGAAACCTTAAAGGGACTTCTCCAAGTGACAGGAAAAGGCCATTACAAAAAGTGAGAAAATTATAAAAGGAAGAAACTTGACTGGAAAAGAAAACACATGTAAAGGTAGTAGAGCAGTGACTCATAAAGCTGGTATGGAGGTTAAAAGACAAAAAGTGGTAAAATCAATCACATCAACAAAAATTAGTAAAAGGATACGTAAAATAAAAAATACAAAACATCATACATATGTATATATTTATATTTCATATATACATATATCATATATGTGTAATACCTAGAAGAAAAGAGTAAAAATGTAGTGTTTTGAGAATGTGTTTGAACTCAAGTAACCAACTTACTATGTTCTGTTATATACATAGGATGTTATATATATTATATATGTACCTCATTGTAACCACAAATCAAAGCCTATACAAAATAAAGAGAAAGAAATCCAAGGATAACACTAAAGCAAGTCATCAAATTATAAGGAAAGAAGGTAAGAGAAAAAGAATAGAAAAGAGATGAACCACAAAAATATCCAGAAAACAGTTAACAATAGAGTAATAACTATATACTGATCAATGCTTTTTAAATATAAAGGGACTACATACTTCAATCAAAAGGCATAGGGTGACTGAATGGATAGAAGAAAACAAAATCCAGCTATATGCTCACTTCATACCTAAAGACATAGAGAGACTGAAAGTAAAGAGAAGGAAAAATATATTCCATCCAAATAAAAGAGAAAAAAGATGGAATAACAATGATTTTATCAGACAAAATAATTTTATCAGACAAAAGAGACTTTAAATCAAGACTGTGACAAGAGAAAATATGGGCTCTACACACACAATGATAAAGGGATCAATCAAAAAAAAAAGGCATATAACAATTGCCAATATCCAACCTAGGAGCACCCAAGTATATAAAGCAAACATCAACAGACATAATTGGAGAAATTAACAATAACATAATAATAGTAGGGGACTTTAACATTCCACTTGCAGTATTGGATAGATTTTCTAGACAAAGAAATTAATAAGGAAACATCAGCTCTGAATGACATATTAAACCAGATAAGTTTAACAGATATATAAACAATATTTCATCTCAAAATAGTAGAACACATGTTCTCTTCAAGTCCACATAAAACATTTTCTGGGTTAAGCCAAATGTTAGGCCACAAAACAAATCTCAATAAATTTAAGAAGACTGAAATCATGTCAAGCATCTTTCTAACCACAATGCTATGGAACTAGAAATCATTTAAAAGTTTTTTGAAAAATAAAGATGTGGAAGTTAAGTGACATTCTACTAAGCAATCAGTCAGTGAAGAAATTGAAGAATAAATAAAAAATACATGAAAAAATGAAAAGAGGAATACAGTTGTTCAAATTCTGTGGGATGCCAGGCAACCTACAGAATGGGAGAAGATATATGCGAATGACACATTTGATAAAGGGTTAGTATTGAAAATATATAAAGAACTTATAAAACAACACCTCAAAAAGGAATAATCCAGTTAAAAATGGGCAGAAGACATGAATAGACATTTTTCCAAAGAAGACATATAGATAGCCAATAGACACACGAAAAGATACTCAACATCATGATCATTAGGGAAATACAAATCAAAACAGCAATGAGATATCACTTCACACCTGTCAGAATGGCTAAAAGCAACAACAACACAAGAAACAAGAAGTATTGATGAGGATGTGGAGAAAGGGAAACCCTCTTTCACTGTTGGTGGGAATGCAAACTGGAGCAGCCACTGTAGAAAACAGTATGGAGTTTCCTCATAAAGTTAATAATAGAACTACCCTATGACCCAGCAATTGCACTACTAGGTATTTATCCAAATACAAAAATGCTAATGCAAAGGGATACATGCACCAAAATATTTATAGCAGCATTGCCTACAATAGCCAAATTACGGAACCAATCCAAATGTCCATTGACTGATGAAGGGATGCAGAAAAACTATATATATTTTATGTGTATATATACACATATACATAAAATGGAATATTAGCCATAAAAAAGAGTGAAATCTTGCCATTTGCAAGATGTAGTTGGAGCTAGAGAGTATAATGCTAAGCAAAATAAGTCAGTCAGAGAAAGACAAATACCAGATGATTTAACTCATGTGAAATTTAAGAAACAAAACAAACAAGAAAAGAAGAGGGAGAGAGAGAGAGACAAACCAAGAAACAGACTCTTAACTATACAGAACAAACTAATGGTTACCAGAGAGGAGGGGGGTGGGGGAAGGGTTACATAGGTGATGGGGATTAATTTAAGAAGGGCACTTGTGATGGACACTGGGTGATGTATGGAAGTGTTGAATCACTATATTATACAACTGAAACTAAGATTTCACTGCATAACAACTAACCAGAATTTATTTTTTCAATTGTTTTACTTTTATAACCATTGAATTGTTTCTTTTATCAGTTTCCAGGTCTATTTGACTACACTGTTCACAGGCTGGTCACAGGGTTTTCAGATCCTGTAAACACTAAGCTGGCATTTTCAAGTTCTTCTTGGGGGACATTGAAGCTGAATGACTTATTGTAGATAGGATCAACTATGCCTCTTTAGAAGGAAGTTGTCCTTGTTTTCACAAGCTTGAGTCCATGTATGAGCTGAATTTTCCACAAAAGGGGCCGAATCTTGGCTCACATCTGTCTAAAGAAGTTATTTGTCTCGAATGATGACAACATTCCATCTCCCAGCTATTGAGTGACCGAAGAAGCTCCCCCAGCTCTACTTCATCCTGAGAACTTGGAATTAGCACCTTCTACCAGTGCCCACCCTTCACCAGGCAACCTCCCACAATAACAAAATCAATTATAAAAACCACATGATCATCTCAATAGATTCAGAAAAAGTATTCGACAAAATTCAGCATCCAGTCATAATAAAAACTCAAAACAAATGGACTTAGAGGTTCCATACCTCAACATGATAAATATAAAATATAAATGACAAAACTATAGCTAACATTATACACAATGGTGAAACACTAAAAGCTTTTCCTCTAAAATCAGGAAAAAGATAAGGATGTAAGTTCTCACCAGTTTTATGACCAGGACTCCACCTTGGTGTTCTCCACCTATGGCTTGCTGAACCCAGTTTTAATGAGTATTAATCTTTGTTATGTGAGCAAGATCCTCATCCCCCCATCCTTGATAGCTAAGTCACTAATCTGCCTTAGCAGGAAACCTATTAAACTAGTTTAAGAATCTCTCTATCCTTGATGTCTCTTCTTAGCATTTTTTCATCCACTGACCTCTAGTGACTTTGTTATGAAGCAAAGTTTTATATTAGCAATTAATTGATGCCAATAACACACACACACACACACACACACACACACTCTCTCTCTCTCTCTCTCTCTCTCTTAATCAGGCTAAAGCATATGACACATTGCATCTTTGCTTCATGAAACAGACCACCTGAAAAGTAAGAAGAGGCTTAGCGCACCTGGGTGGCTCAGTAGGTTAAGCCTCTGCCTTGGGCTCAGGTCATGATCTCAGGGCCCTGGGATTGAGCCCCACATCAGGCTGTCTGCTCAGCGGGGAGCCTGCTTCCCCCTCTCCCTCTGCTTGACTCTCTGCCTACTTGTGATCTCTCTCTCTGTCAAATAAATAAATAAAATCCTAAAAAAAAGTAAGAAAAGGCTCTATGTAATTAAAGGAAATAATTATTCATGAAACTTTTTAAAGAACATTGAGACAGGTTTTATTTAGAAGGACTCTTGCCCAGCACCTGGTTGGCTCAGTGGGTTAAGCTTCCACCTTTGGCTCAGGTCATGATCTTGGGATCCTGGGATGGAGCCCCACACTGGGCTCCCTGTTCAGTGAGGAGCCTGTATCTCTTTCTGTCTGCAGCTCCCCCTGGTTGTGCTCTTTCTCTGTGAAATAAATAAATAAAATCTTAAAAAAAAAAGAAGGAGTCTTGCAATAGATATAGGGACTCTTGCATGGGGCATTACATTAGAGAAAGAGATTGGACTCAACTGGACAACAAGGAAAAATGGAAATTTATAACAAAGGAGCAGGGTGCGTGTGTGGTCAGTGGATGAAAAATTATTAAGAGGAAACACTAGGAGTAAGAGGGTATTTTCTGGCTAAACCGACCTAACAGAATTTTTGCTGTATGCAAGCTGGGGTGATCAGATATCACATAGGCGATCATGGAGAATGAGGAACCTGATCAGATATTGTGTGCTTAGATACTGAGGGTGAGGAAATCTGGTTAAGCTGAGGCAGGAGGATTCACTCTAAAACTGAACAATGCAGAAATAAACAGGGAAACCCCAAAGCAGGTCCTACTCAAAAAGAGAGTTCAAAGGAGCCTCACCAAGGTTTGGTCAAGGACAGAATCTTTGTCAATACCACCAAATATTTCTTCTCTAATTCAGAAATCTGAAATTTGTTATATGTAGAGAGAATGTGATTGTTTCCTTACATTCTTAAAATAATATCCAGTGAGGGTCAGGACAAGATGGTGGAGAAGTAGGAGGAGGCGCTGTTTCAACCTGTCCCATAAAGTGAGCTGATTACCTACCAAAGAACTCTGATCACCCATGAAATCAGCCTGAGATTAGAATTACACACTTCTGGATCTCGGGGCAGAAGACGCCAGTGGGCAGGTAAAGCAGAGTGGGAATATCGGACTGATACTGGTAGTATTTTTCCTGTCCTTCATCTCTCTATTTGCTAGTTTCCTTCATTTTGAGAGAAACACAGAAATCCCAGAAAACTATTGGGAAAGAAGTAGGAGTGGATTGTTGGTAGAGAACTTTCTCACAACTTCATACTCAGGAGAAGGATAAACTGAGAGACTTATATTTTCCTGCACCATGTCAGTTTAGGTACCAGAAGAGTGGGCGGTAGAGGAATTAAGCAGATGAACCAGGAGAAATCTTACTAGAAACAAGAAATTTGATGTGTAGATGTTAACATCAATAGCCCTCCAACTGCAGAGGATAGAGATCAAGAACAGAGAATGAAGAAAAATAAAATAATCCCATATCTGTATAGATTTCCTTGGCTCAGGGATAAGTACGAATAGAAACTAAATGTAAGCTATTAAAATCATTGCAGAATAGGGAGAAAAAAAATCTCTCCTGGGACTCTGGAAAAGCAAAACTCTGCAAAATGATTTATTAGAGGGTGTATTTAAGAATTCCAGAGATAAACAAATATATAGAGATATGACCTCTTTGGAAAAGGGGCAGCAGGTCACACAGAGAGAACAGAGATAAAAAATGAAGAAAATGGAAGTATAGGTAATAGAATAGCACAAAAAAGAAGGGAAGTGAAGTAAAATAAGGATTTCAAATAAATAAAAACACAATATTCAAAGGGAAATTCATACTGGCAGTAGCAAATGGAAATGGTTCTGAAGAAAAATCAGATGGTAAGTTGGAGAACAACTTCAATACTGTTTCCTAAATGCAGATGAAGAAACATAAAATTAAACTAGTGAGATGACAGAGAATGTACAGGGTTCACATGCATAACAGATGTTCCCAAATTTAGTTCAAGGCAAAGTGTAAAGAAAAATCTCAAGATCATCTGTATTAGTCTGTTGGAATAGCCAGGGTTGGTTTCTGGTGAGATACCTCCTCCTGGCTTGCACATAGCTTCCTCCTCCTCCTCCTTCTTTTTAGATTTTATTTGTTTTTGGGGGGAGGGGTAGAGGGGGAAGGAGAAAGAATTTGAAGCAGACTCCACGGAGAGTGTGGACCCTGAGTGAGGGCTCGAAATCATCACCCCAGCTGAAATCAAGAGTAAGTTGCCTGACCAACTGAGTCACCCAGGCACCCCACATAGCTGCCTTCTTGTTTGCCCTTACATGGCTTCTGTTCTCTCTGCGTGGAGAGAGAATCCTTGGACTATCTTCCTATTCTTAGAAGATACTCATCCTACTGGAGTAGGGCCCCACCTTATGTCCTCATTTAACCTAATTTACCTCCATAAAGGCCTTATCTTCAAATATAGACACATGGGCATTAGGGCCTCAATACTTAACATTTGGAGGAAACAATTCAGCCCATAACAACATCCATTCAGGAAAAAAAATAGGTTTCAAAAATCTCCCAAAGCAACTTGTATCATAGTCTAAGGATGCAACCTTAAAGTTCAGAGAACAGTGGAACAAGATGTAAGTTTTGATGGGAAAACATTATAACTCAATTAACTTATATGTATGTTACTACTAAGGCTATTAGAAAAACAAAGGAAAACATTAAAAATAAATAAAAGCACATGAATTAGGAAGATATGACATTAATGGAGATTAAAGACACAAATAAAATGACTATTATGCACTTCATTATAAAACTAAAACCAAATATTAAAAAGTTTTCTAGGATGAAATTTTAAACGTAGTAAAATATTTGTTAATTGAAATGCTCAAAGACTGGAAAGTTGGTGACTAAGGAGAAACAAAAAGAAGCAATAAAAATATACCAAATGCCTTGTTTAAAATAGATTTTGAAACAAAGATTCTCTGTCATTTTTTATATTCTTGATATTAACAGACTCCAAAAATAAAGGTTAATGATTACTTACGAAAACATAAAAGTAATATATCACTTGTTTAGTTATTTTTATTTTTCTTATTTAGAAGAAGTTATATCCACCTTCCTACAGTCAATCAAGTGTATATGATGTAAAATATCAAATAAATCATTACCAATAAAAGAAGTGGTAAAGGGTACCATGCAGGAATGTACAAAAACAGAGATAGCCTCATAATGTTTATGTAAGATATTGATTAAGCAAAAAGTCATAAAAGATGCAGAGCTGGATTGTTCAACATGGTGTACATGTGGGTATATAAATTTAAAAAAATTTAAATTAATTAAAATGAAAAGTCTCCATCATAATAGCAACATTTCAAGTGGTCTATAACCATGTGTGGTTAGTGGCTACTATATTCTATAGCATAGATATAGAATATTTCCATTGTCATCATGGCAGAAAATTCTATGGTACAGTGCTGTTTAAAGAGCACATTAGTATAGACAAAAGATGAAATGTACATATCAGATTCACCTTTAGAGCCTTTTCTTATTTCACAGAGGGACCCACTTAGTGTTTTACATGTTCTACTATTTGAAGGAAATACTAGGTCAGGTGTGAAAAAAAGTGTATGCAGAAGAGTGTTCATTATACTATTATTTCCAATATTGAAATATTAGAGACAATTTTTGTACAATAACATTACAGTGTTGGCTAAATAAATATGTATCTAACACTATTAAGAAGCATTAAAATTTGTTAGACTCTTTAACTGAAGTGAAAATATATCTATGATGCACTGTTAAAAATAAAAAGAAGAGTGCTAAAAGAAGAAGCACTTCTACAAAAAATCTAGAAAAGAACTACCAAAAAAATCTAGAAAATGATTAACAAAATGGCAATAAGTACATACCTATCAATAATTACTCTAAATACAAATGATCGGGCACCTGGGTGGTTCAGTGGGTTAAGCCACTGCTTTCAGCTCAGGTCGTAATCCCGGGGTCCTGGGATCGAGTTCCGCTTGGGCTCTCTGGTTTGGCGGGGAGCCTGCTTCCCCACCTCTCTCTCTGCCTAACTCTTTGCCTACTAGTGCTCTCTGTCTGTCAATAAATAAATAAATAAATAAATGAATAAATACAAATGATCTAAATGCTTCAATCAAAATCCATAAGGTGGACTAAAGACCAAGACCCATCTATATGTTGCCTACAAAAGACTCACTTTAGAACTAAAGACATACACAGATTGAATGTAAAGGGATGGGAAAAGATACTCCATGCTAATAGAAGCTAAAAAAACCTAGGGTAGCAATATTCATATCAGACAAAATATAAAAATATATATGTAAAATGGATACTACACATAATATATTAGACTTTTAAAACAAAGACTATAACAAGAGATAAAAAGGGGTATTACATAATGAGAATGGATAAAGGGATCAATCCCAACAAGGATCAATAAGTGGTAAGTATCTATGCATGCAAAATAGAAGCACCTAAATATATAGAGCAAATAGCAGCAGACATAAAGGGAGGAACTGACAGTAATGCAATAATCTTAAGTGACTTCAACATCCCAAGTACATCAATGGATAAATCATCCAGACAGAAATCAATAAGGAAAGAGTGGCTTTGAATGACACAATTAGATCAGATAGACTTAACAGATATATAGAGAATATTCCATTCAAAAACAGCAGCGCACACATTCTTTTCGAGTGTATTTGGAACATTCTCCAGGATAGAGCACATGTTAGGTTACAAAAAGTGTCAGTAAAATTAAGATTGAAATGATATCAAGTATATTTTCTAACCACAATGGTATGATACTAGAAATTAGTTTCCACAAGAAAACTGGGAAAAAACCAAACATGTAGAGGCTAAACAACATGCTATGAAACAATGAATGGGTCAATGAAGAAGCCAAAGAGGAAATAAAAAGTAACTGGAGACAAATGTAAATGGAAACACAACAGTTCAAAATCTTTGAGATGCAGTGAAAGCAGTTCTAAGAGGGGCAGTTTATACTAATAAAGGCCTACACCAAGAAAAATGACAAATAACAATCTAACCATACAACTAAAAAAACTAGAAAAAGAAGAAAAAAAGTTCCAAAATTAGTAGAAGGAAGGAAATAATAAAGATCAGAGTATGATTAAATGAAATAAAGATAAAAAATATGGTGAAAAAGATCATTAAAACCAAGAGCTGGTTTCTTTGAAAAAAAAAAACAAAAAACAAAAAACAAAAAACAAACCAAAACGAAATTGATAAAATCTTTAGCTAGACTCATTATGATAAAAAGAGAGAAGGCTGAAATAAATAAAATCAGAACTGAAGGAGGAGAAGTAACAACCAAATCCCAGAAATTCAAAGGATTATGAGAGACTACTATGAAAAATTATATTTGAAAAATCTAGAAAGAAATGAATAAATTTCTAGAAACATACATTTGTCCAAAACTGAATCAGGAAGAAATAGAAAATGTGAACAGACCAATTACTAGTAATGAAATTGAATGAGTAATCAAAAACTACTAAACAAGCAAACCCAGATGGCTTCCTGGATTAATTCTACTAAACATACAAGAAAAGCTAATACTTATTCTTCTCAAACTATTCCAAGAATGGGGTGCCTGGGTGGCTCAGTGGGTTAAAGCCTCTGCCTTCGGCTCAGGTCATGATCCCAGGGCCCTGGGATCGAGCCCCACATCGGGCTCTCTGCTCAGCAGGGAGCCTGCTTCCTCCTCTCTCTCTCTCTGCCTGCCTCTCTGCCTACTTGTGATGTCTATCTGTCAAATAAATAAAATCTTAAAAAAAAAAACAAAACCAAACTATTCCAAGAACTAGAAGAAGGAAAACTCAGTTCTATTCTTTGAGGCCAGCACTACCCTGATGCCAAAACCACAGAGACACCAGAAAAAAAGGACAACTATAGGCCAATATCCCTGGTGAACATAGATGTGAAAATCTTAAACAAACAAATATTTGCAAACCAAATTTAAAAATACATTAAAAGAATCATCAACCACAATCAAGTGAGAGTTATTCCAGAGATGCCAGACTGGTTCAATATCTATGAATTAATCAATGTAGTATACCACAAGAATAAAATGAAGAATAAGAACCACATGATCAAATTGATAGATTCAGAAAAAAGCATTTGACAAAATTCAACACTCATTCACAATAAAAACTGTCAATACGTGTGTTTAGAAGGAACATACCTCAACATAATAGAGGTCATATATGAAATACCCACAGCTAATATCGTAATGGTCAAAAACATAGCTTTTTTCCTAAGATTAGGAACAAGACAAGGATGTCCATTCTTGACACTTTTATTCAATGTATTAATGGAAGTTTTAGCTACAGCAGTCAGATAAAAAAAATTGAAGAAAAAGAAGGGGGGAGGAGAAGAAGAAGAAGAAAAGGAATAAATAAAAGCATCCAAATTGGTAAAGAAAAAGTAAAACTGTGACTATTTATAGATGATATGATATTTTACATACAGAAAACCCTAAAGACTCTACCAAAAATCTATCAGAATTAGTAAATGAGTTCAGTAAAGTTGTAGAGTGCATAATTAATATATAGAAACCTGCTGCATTTCTATACAGTAAAAGCATAAAGAGAAATTAAGAAAACAATCCTATTTGCAAATGATATATCTAATAAGGGGTTGATATCCAAAATATATTTAGAACTTAAGTAACACAACACCAAAATAATAACCACAACAACAATCTGATTAAAAAATGGGACTTGAGCATAGAGAGTCAATTATCATATGGCTTCGCTTACTTGTGGAGCATAAGGAGTAACACGGAGGACATTGGGAGATGGAGAGGAGAGTGACTTGGGGGAAATCAGAGGGGGAGATGAACCAGGAGAGACTGCGGACTCTGAGAAACAAACTGAGGGTTTTGGAGGGGAGTGGGGTGGGGGGTTGGGTAGGTATTAGGGAGGTCTCCTATTGCTTGGAGCACTGGGTGTGGTGCATAAACAATGAATTCTGGAACACTGAAAAGAAATTTTTAAAAAATGGGACTTGAAGTTGACTCTTTCTTTTCCCACTTAAGAAATACTTCTTTTAGGGGCACCTGGGTGGTTCAGTGAGTTGGGCCTCTGCCTTTGGCTCAGGTCATGATCTCAGGGTCCTGGGATCAAGCCCTGCATTAGACTCTCTGCTCAGTGGGAAGCCTGTCCCGCCCCCCCACCACCCCGCCTGCCTCTCTGCCTACTTGTAATCTCTGCCTGTCAAATAAATAAATAAAATCTTTAAAAAAAAATACTTCTTTTAAAGCACACTATTAATACATTATTTTACATTATTATGAAGAGAGTTTCTATAACTCTCAAATTCTATCAGTCACAGATCTTAATTTATCTATACAGAAATTGATGCTCACTGAGTTTTTTAAGCAGAAAACAAGGTATTAAAAGGATATTGAGTAGTTCATAGAACCTTTAGAGGGTCGGGGAAGCAGGCTTAGGGCATCTGCAACCAGAAGAAATGCCTGGAATCACCCATTGTGAGGATACTGCTGAGTTCTAGATGGGCAGTTTGCTAGGCTGACACTATGGGCAGTGAACCAGACACCACAACTAGCACGACTGTCACTCCTGCCTGAGAACTGCAGTAGCCAGACAAGATGCACCACAAACCCCTTTCCTGGACATCACTTACTCTTGGTTGAAAATCCACTTGGTGTTGTTGGGTCATGAGACTGTGCGCCACATGCAAAGGGAGTTCAAGGGAGCAAACATTTTCAGTTTTTATACTGTGAGGTGTTTCTAGAATCACGGGGAACCCCAAAAGTGTGATGATGTCTCACAAGAGTATTTAGAATAAAATATGAAATTACTCAGCATCATCACCATTGTCTGCCTCCTTCCAACTCCTTCATGTGCCTGTGGCAATTATCAATTAATGGTAAGAGCATTTTGTTTGAATTTAACAATGAAATCATTGAGGGTTTTCCATGTGTGTAAAAAAAACCCCACTTTTTAGATGTTTTAAATATAAGATCACTTTTAATTTCTCTAAATAAACATATCAAGTAGTAATTATTAGTATCCTCATAAATTTAGCCAGAGAGAAGTTATAAAAATTGGCCAGAGTCACAGAACTGATGAGTGATGTAAGGATTTTAATCCAGGAAATCTGGTTCCAATGCTCATACTCTGAATTCTGAAGGTAACCTGCCTCCCATATATCTTAAAATAACTTCTGTGTGGTTGTGGTCAAATTCTTGACCAGATTTATTGGAATATCTTTCTATACCAGTAATGAAGAAGTGGGGAGAAAACTATCATTTTGCCATCAGTGTATCTGCTCTACGTTACTGAAATTAGGGGTGTTTTTGTTTTAGCTTGTCTTGGACATAAGACTGTGATAAGCATGCAAAGTGTTAGAATTTTTTCCCAGGAAAGAAAACATTTGTCAACAATGGAACATTTTCTTCACTGATTTTCTTCCCACTTCCTCTCCTTTCCAAGCCTGTTTAAAAATGTTTTGACCTGTTTAAATACTGCGTTTCTCAAGGTCGACAAAGAAATTTGCATGAATTTGTAAATTATGTATTAAATATCAGAAGACACATTAATGAAGGCAAAGAACAACGGATTAATTGCAAAGGGCAATTAATTCCTTTAATTAAATGTATGTGGGTATTACCCTCTCATTCCCCAGAGTAAGAGTTTTCCAATTGTAGATACCTACTTAAATTCTATAACTACCCCAAATTTTAAGAGAAGGCAAAACATATTAGTGCTACTCCTTTTCAACTGAAGTTACTACAATATACAGATGAACTGTGACTACAGTCAGCGGCTAGGATATAATGTAATATACAGATGGACTGGTGACTTGTGTATGTATACATGGGTGACCAGGTCCAACCATTTCACTTTCTTCAAAGGTTAACACATGGCTAATACATGTGATTGCTCAAAAGCTGCCCATTGGGACAATGGTTTTGAAGAACTTTACATTTGTATGGTAATGATTATTACTTATCATAATTATTTCAAATTTTAATAATGTCCCTAAACTATGAAAGCAATAGACTTTTATTCCTCAATCATTAAAAAGTAAGTTGAGTAAGTATATATATTTATTAAATGTCCATTTCAATCTCAATGATATTCACTATTTACTTTTATGGCACCATTAAAATAACAAGTAGTTCCTTTTCTGCCATCATTTCAAGAAAAGTGATTTTTCATCAGACTTTTGACTTGTCAACTTGTGCACATTTACTTGACGCAACTTCTATGAAGTATTTAACAAATCAGTTTTTTTTTTTCCAACCAGTTACAGTTTCATTAGCTATGACGGCCACATTTTCAACCCATGCATAAATGCATGGATTTACTGAATAGCAAGACATAGACAAACAGGATTTAAATATATTCATAGAACATTCTACTTGGAGCAATCACTTGGGACTTTATAAAATTACATAGAGGACTAGTTCTCAGGAATAGGGTAACTATTTATTCCCAACGTGGAGCCTCTAGGTTATGTATAGATTATATTTAGCTAAAGGAATCTATTTTGTCTTGCCAGATTTTCTGTCAGGTATTGATGTTCCAACTAGCTTCCAGCTAGCTATTTGTTTCAATTCTATTCTCCATCAGGAACACAACTTTCTCTAATTGTTCATTTTCTTCTCTTAGGGTTCCTTTTCCTCTGTAAATTCAAATATTGCTATGTAAAATCAAATATTGCTATAACTCAGATGGAGCCCATATTGCATACCCATTATGCAACCACAAATAATTTGGAGGAAATACTGACCTTGTTAACCCAATTCTTACAACTAAGTAGGCAAAGTTACAACCTAAACTTTGTCAGGACATGATCCAATCAGTAGTTTAAATAAGCATGTCTATTGGTTTGTGTATATTTTTCATACTAAATATAATTTTTGTGTGTAATTTCTATTAGCACCTGTTACTGGCTTCCTCCTCCAAGATGGATCCAAGAGTATTTGAAGATTAAAAAAAATACCAAGGGGTGCCTGGGTGGCTCAGTGGGTTAAAGCCTCTGCCTTCAGCCCGGGTCATGATCCCAGGGTCCTGGGGTCGAGCCCCTTGTCAGGCTCTCTGCTCAGCAAGGAGCCTGCTTTCTCCTCTCTCTCTGCCTGTCTCTCTGCCTACCTGTGATCTCTGTCAAATAAATAAATAAAATCTTTAAAAAAAAATACCAAGAAAATTGTGAAAAACCTTTAAGCAATAAGAGGTTGAGATAATTAGGGAAATTAATGACTCTGACCTGAGCAGTAGGTAGCCTCAATGGACTGTGATAGAAGTAATACAGGACACATTTCTTGGAGTTCTGTTCTTGCTTATCCCCATCATTGCCTTGAGAAATACACCTGTAAATGAAGATCTCAGAAAAGTAAGTGCATACTAACTGATCTCTAGCTTGTGTTTTTCCAATGTCCCAGGGCTGGCAAATCATAATCTAAGGAGTGTCTTCCCATTGAGAAATGAATAGTAAAATCCTAATCTGTAGACCTCTCTTATAGACTGAGGAACTGCTGACTAGTTTTCTAAAACCTAGGTTTCTTCATTATCAGGCCTAGACGTTAAAATGATACGATATTTGAGGAGCTTAACAGTTGAAAAGGGAACAAGAGCGTATTGTACTACAGATTTCCATTGGGAACAGGCATATTAGAAAGATGGACCAAGAATATAAAACCAATCTAATGAAATGTTCTAACGAATCATTAAGAAGAGATTAACAGTATGTCTTTGAACAAGAAAACATGAGAATAAGAATAGATGCTAGTCAAAACTTTTTTGAAAGAATGAACAATGTATAGAACTAAATATCTGAAAACATAAAATCAAATAATGAATTAACTCACTGAAAGTCTAGATTGAGTAAATCTTCTAGAATAGAAGTTAGGAAACTTCTGTAAAGGGCCAGCTAGTAGAGTTTCAGGCTTGTAGGCGATATATGATGTCTGTCATATAAATAATTTAAAAAAATATTTAAGAATGTAAAAACCAGGGCTCCTTGCTCAGTGAGGAGCCTTCTCCTGTCTGTTGCTCTCCCTGGTTGTGCTTTCTCTCTCTCTCTCTCTGACAGATAAGTAAAATATTAGAAAAAAGAATGTAAATACCAATAAATAATAAATATACAAATAAATAAGAAAACAAAATGTAAAAACCACTTCGTTTCTGGCTATATACAAATGGGCTTCAGGCCAGTCTGGCCTATAGTTTGCTACCCCTTTGACTTGAAGGAAGAAGAAAAGAAATTGAACATAAAGTATAAAAGCACATCCTAAAATATACATGGAAAGTAAAAGAATAATAACAACCAAGATACCACAGAAGAATAAGTGCTGAGAGGAAGACTTGCCCAAATAGCCATCAGAGCCTTTTATGATCTTAAGAAAGAGTGTTATATGGGTAGAAAACAGTTGTCCATTGAAGAGAATGTAGAGTCTAGAATTATAGCCATTCATCTATGGAAGTTTGATAGACAGAGGCAGGGAAAAGAGAAACTCTTCAATAAAGAAGACTGGAAAAAGAAGACTGGAAAAAAATAGTCGTCCATTTGGATAAAGAAAAAATTGGATTCCCATCTGACATATAGGACTAGGAAAAACAAAATTAAAATGAAGAAAAAGGAAGGAAAAAAAAAGTAAGAGAGAGAAGGCACTCAGCATCTTTAAAACTGTCAGAAGAAAATGTACTGTGTATCTTTTAGAACTGTAGTAGAGAACTATTTCTTTCTTTTTTTTTTAGAGAACTATTTCTTAAGTAAATTTAAAAAGTATTGTCCCAAACAAGAAAAGATACATATTTTTATTACATTAAAATTAAATACATTTATTCACTAAAAGACACTCTTTTGAAAGTGAAAATACAACTAACTGCAATTTGACAGAAGATATTCATGGTACAGAAAACCGGCAAAGGATTAATATCAACGATATAGAAAGAAGTCCATAAACTAATTAAGAAAATCACAAACATATAGAAAAATGAATTTCCCTGAAGAGAAAAACATATGGCTAGTAATCATATATGATCAGTAAAATGCAAATCAAGACCACAGTGAATTATTATTTTATAACTCTTCAAGATATGGTCAAAATTTAAAAGTTGCAAAATGCCACATTTTGGAAAGAATATGGATTTACATCTATACACCCTATGACCCAGTAATTTATACAACCAGAGAAATTTTTGCACATATACAACACAGAGGTAAAGAAATGTTCATAGCAGCATTGTTCATAATAGCAAACCCGAAAACAATTCAAAAGCCTATTATAGGAAAGTGAATGAAGACAGCATTATATTCACAAACTGGAATAATTATAACACTTGAGTTATGAATAAATCTTAATTATATAATATTAAGAAAAATTGTCCCAGATGATAATGTGCAGTTTGAAAACTTTCTAAAAAGTTAAGAAAACCAAACAAATCTTAATGTGTAATAGCATACCTTTCAAAAATACATGTAGATGCATTAACACTGTTAAAAAAAAAGCAATGGAATAGTGGGATTCAGGATGACGGTTACCTCTAGTAGGAGGAAGATAGATAACAGATGAAGTTGAAGTCATAAGGAAAAATGTAGGCTAAAGGTCAAGGCCTTCACTTTTGTTTGGGATGATGTGCTTGTAGGTGTTTATTTCATTATTGTAAATAACCAGTTAATTAAAATCAGGTCACGTATAGGCCAATGATGAATGTATCAGGTACCAATGATTAAGATATATTTATGACCCAATTTTGGCACCAGAGGCCCAATTAAAAAAAAGTAGAGTGCATATTCCTCTTCCCAACTTTTCAAATAAAAAAGCACTGATTTTCTACAGAATTCAGAATGATAAAGTAACTTGGGACAAAAAACTAACCTTCAGTAGGGAAAAATCATCAGTTTATATTTGCTAGGACAAAGGCCAGTTCCCTCTATGTAAGATTTTTTAAAACTCTTAGACTTTAGCTTTGAAGATGGCAAAGTATTACTACATAAGCTCTTCTACTTCCTTTAAAAAGTTGTTCTGTGTCTACTAGTCCCTTAAGCCCATGGACATTAAAAAGGTTTAATTAAGTTTGCGAGTAGATCTTGGAAAGTGTTAAAACTAGGCTTATTTTTGCCTTCCCTGATATAAATTTGACTGAATCTTTTCACCAAATAGACCATGTTCATTTTTAATAAATACCTATCAAGGTAGCTAACAGGTAGCTAACATAAATTATCAGATCCAGAACATCTGAGCAGATCATAAAAGAGATCTCCTCAAATATTCTGGATTTAAAATTCCTTGAGTATCTATATCCATAGCCTTTTCACTCGGTTTGTATTTTGTAGATTTGAAACAAAAGCTCTGGAAATACCATTGACATGGCAAAAGTTTCATCTATACAATATTTATCATACTTAGCTTAAGTTATCAAAAAAGCCCTAGCTGAAATACAAATTTGCATCAAATAACTGTGTTGAATTTCTAGTGCTTCAGTTCTATAGTGATAATGGAAATTGTTTCAAATATATATTTTGTTAGTCTTAATGACTAGTCAGTATTCTTGCTTAACTGGGAGTTGAAGGAACTTTTTTCTTAATAAGCAATTATTAATTAATGTAGACATTTTTATGTATGTCAAATTAAAATTTGCATAAATAGATTTGTGTATATTCACATTAATATCTTCAAATTAAAAGATTAAAATAATAAAATATTTCATTTTATTTATTTTTTTAAAAGACTTTATTTATTTATTTGAGAGAGAGAGAGACAGAGTGAGAGAACATGAGAGGGGAGGTCAGAGGGAGAAGCAGACTCCCCATGGAGCTGGGAGCCTGATGTGGGACTCGATCCCAGGACTCCGGGATCATGACCTGAGCCAAAGGCAGTCACTCAACCAACTGAGCCACCCAGGCGCCCTAAGATTTCATTTTAAAATAAGTTTACTTAGTTCAATATAAAGAAAAACTTTAAGAATATATAGTATGGTTATTTGGAAATTATAGCAAAGTCATGAAAGTGAAAAGTGACTGGATGGCTGATATTCTGACATTGCTTCAGGTGATGGAACAGCATTAAATCTTTCACCAAACAAGTGATCCCTGACTTAAAATGAGTCAACTTATGATTTTTGGACTTTACAGTGGTGCAAAAGTGATATGCATTCTATAGAAACCATACTTTGAATTTTGAGCTTTGATCTTTTCCTGGGCTAGCAATATGAGGTATTATACTTTCTTATGATGCTGGGCAGCAGCCCTGAGCCACCACTCCCAGTCAGCCACACCATCACAAGGGTAAACAACCAATACATTTACAACCATTCCATACCCGTACAACCATTCTGTTTTTCACTTTCAGTACAGTGTTCAATAAATTACACAGATATTCAACACCTTTGTGTTAAATGATTTTGTCCAACTGTAGGTTAATATGAGTACTCTGAGCATGTTTAAGGTCAACTAGGCTGATATTATGCTCAGTAGGTTAGGTATATTAAATGCATTCTCATTTTATGATATTTCAACTTATGAAACTTATCAACTTATCAGATGTAACCTCATTGTAAGTCAAGGGAAGTCTGTGATTTTCCTTCCTTCCTTCCTTCCTTCCTTCCTTCCTTCCTTCTGAACAAGTTGTATTCTAAGACTCTTGGATTCTGTGAAATATCGATGGGTCTTTAACAGATGAAAAGTGTTTAGAGGTCAGGAGGGAAGATTTTAATAACTTTTAGGTTACTAAGAGAACCTGGTACAAGCTTCATAATAACTTAATTAATGCCTTCCATATGTCTTCATCCTTTCCTTTCCATTCTTTTCTTCACACCCCCCCTCAGCTTACAGATGTTTAAGAGACTACTGTACACACAAGTCCTGCAACTGAGTAGTTACAGAATATATGGGATAAAAATGTTCATCAGGAGACTGATTTACTACAAATTACTTAGTATGAATTTTAAATAACTATACATATATTGGTAAGATAAACATATATGCTGTTATTTCAGCTAGTCTAAATTTAGAACGGTCATTCGTCTCTATGATTCACATAGTTAACTAGCCTCAGAGGATTTCTTTTAGTGGCTTAGAATAGTGTCAATATAAACATTGAGAAAATAATTGCCTTGATAAGATTGTAATAAAAAATAATATATATCATTGGCACCAAAATTGGACTAGATAAATTTACCTGATTGTGCAATTTAAGTTATTCTCCTTTTATATGCTCTTAATTAGAAAGCATCTGGCAACTGAACACCTGAGCGACAGATAGATAGTAGGATGGAATAATAGCTCTTCATATTGTTTAATGGGCTGTACTGAAACAACTTTTTCAGATCATGAAACCTTTTGATTATTGCCAAATAATTAGTGCTGCAAAGCGTCATTAAGTTAAGTTTTTTCATTCACCTGCAATAAGGAGAATAATGAAGGGAAAACTCACAGAGCTTGGCTTACTTTCTGGTGTCAGAGAAGGTTATCTCAGCTTATAGTTTCCCTAGAACTTGATGGTTATGCTGCTACAATGAAGTGATTTATACTCATTTCTGAGTGCCCCAAGAGTTTGCTTGACATCACATCTCTTCAAAACTGTACATACAAAGTTCTGTTATTTTCTTCCCGTCAAGACCTACTTATATTTTTGATAATTAGAGGACTCATGCATTTTTTAAGTAGTGTTTCTTGACTACAGTCTTATGGATGAAGAAACTGCTAGACTTGTGAAAAAGATTCCTGAAGTTCCTATAAGATGTCATTTAGTAAAGAATTTATCAAACTTCACCCAAGCCTCAAAGGGCAATCAATCCATAGTATTATAGCCAACTAGAGCATAGCATATTGGCCATATATAGTATACTGATTACCAAGGTTATTGAATTTTTAGATAAGAATTTGATTCTGTTCAACTAGAGAGTATCTCAGAACAGATATGGAGTGACTAATGTCAGCCACCTTGATAGTTCTGCTTATTGGGTTGAAGTCTCATTAAATTGATCTAAGCATGAAAAAAGCACAGATACAAGTTTCAATAATTCAGGAGGGACTATATGATACATATAAAAAAAACTATGCATCACTGGATGTAATTTGATCCATTAATTAATTAATAAAGCAAATATTTATTGAATGCTTATTATATGCCAAGCAATATCCTAAATCTAGACATAACAGCAATAAATGGAAAAAGGAAAACCTTTGTTTTCATGATGCTTCTCTCTAGTGTACTATTTGAGTCATGGAACAGAACATGTTTTAGAGTTATTCAATATTTAAGTATATTATTGCATTTTATTACTATGGTTTTTCAACTAATTGAGTTTAATTTGCCTCAGTTTGTCAATAAATTTTACTTTTTAAATTGAAGCTATGGAATCTTATATTTAATCAAAGCAAGTGTATAATAGAGTTCAAAACTTCTATTATCTGCAAAGCAAATAGGTTTATAACCCTTTTTATTTATATCCAGTTTGTTATTTCAGAGATCATACCTTCATGAGGCATATGATGGCTTCATTTTCTGTTCAAAATGTGGTCATAATTGATTTCTCCTAGAAACCTTCAAAAACTTCTAAGACAAATTTCTCTTTTACAATGGATGTAAGAAATCCTCCACTGCCAGATGCATTGTTATTTTGTGTGGGGTTATGAAAGCAGAAATGCCAAAGGTGAGATATCAAAGGGCTACACTCTTAATATGAAGATAAAAACAAGTGAAAACACCATGTAGATGGAGAAAGCAAGGAAACCGTCATGTCTTAATCTTAGCACTAGGTAATAGAAGAAAGAAGTGTATTTCCTCTGGGAATCTGAACCACAACTAGATTTACATTTTGAATTTATACCAACAATGTGGTCAAAAACTCATAAAGAAATTGTAATTTAAATTCTCAGTTTATCCCAAAAATGATTGAAAGGCACTATTGATTATAAAATGCAAACTGATTTAAGAGATACTAAATGTTAAAAATGCATCTTATATTTAATAAAATATAATCAAGTTTATGCTACATAAAACTATATATAGTATTTCCAATACTAAATTACAAAATAACTATTTTTCAGATAAGGAAGTCAAATTTATGTTAAAAATGTTATATAAAACTTTCACTTGCAAACACCTTTTATCTAGACATATTTAAAATAACATAATTTTGTAATTAAAGATCAAACACACGGCATTTTATCAATTACTTTTCTGAACTGCATACCTGTTCATTTGTTTTAATAATTTATATGTTGTATTGGTTAGTTTTCTCTTCTCCCTGCTTGCATTCTAGGTGTACTCAAAGTTGGCAAGCATTTTTTTCATTTCCTCTACAACCTATCCAGTAGCCCTTAATTCAGTGAAGAATACTCAGGGAATGCTGAGTTTATAAAACATAGTATTTACTTCTTTTATTTTCTATGAAAAATGCATAACATTATAAGTAGTCAGATAGTATTGTACTAGTGTTACTAAAGCCAATAATGAAATTACTATTATTTTGAAAGGTGTATTTTTGAAGTTGCTTTTCTCTTAAAGATAATATCTTTTCTACCAAAGTCTAACTGCAGCAGATACTTTCCTTTGGAACACTTTCAATACATCTAAAGAACTGTTACATCACAAAGAAATAGTTTATGGATGGGGGGTTCAAGATGGCACTATAGGAGGATTCTGAGTTCACCTTCTTCTATAGACACAACAAATACACAACTGCAAATGGAGTAATTTTCTCAGAAAAGGCCCCGAAAACTGAATGAACAGAGCCTCCACAATGAAAGACAAAGAACCAGCATTGAGATGGGTAGAAGTGGTAGAAACAAGGTCTTGCTGAAAGAAGAAAAATCAGGTAGAGCAATCCACAATCGTGGAGGGATTTCAAGAACATAGAACTTCTCCCTGAAGAGCAAGGGGTTGGTTTACCACAGTTTACCTCCAACCCTTAGATCACAAGAGAGATGAGCCCACAAAAATCTGGGCTTGGAAAACCAACAGGAAAACCATAGAGCTATAGGGAAAGGAGGAACCACTCTTAAAGGGTTCATGCATAGTCTCACTTGGCCTGAGACTCAATGCTAATACACTAGTTGGAGAAACATCCAGAATATAGGTGAAGGAGACCCACTTACTATTGCTGGGGTGTCTCCCAGAGAGGCAGGAAACTGTTGGGATTCTCTCTGTGGGCAGAGAAACTGTCCAGTGCCATTCCTGCAGCAGAATATACCTTGCTAGTGCCCATGCCAGTGGGTGCCATCTTGGAATTCTCACTTCAACTTACTAATGCTGGTAGGGTGCCCCATTTACATCCCTGCCCAACAGCCACAGCCATGGCAGCTACCACTGTGTGTCTCAGCCAGCTGGTCTGGAGGTAGAGGCCCACCCACCACTGCAGCTGCAGCAGACAGGGCAACCAGCAAGCTGAGCCAGGAAGAGAGCTCTTCCCACCACTATAGCTGTAGCAGTGATGTTAGTTCCCTACCATCTGGGTAGGGGGAGAACTCCACACACGACCACAGAAGCAGCACACTATCAGGCCAGGGGAGAACCCCTCCAGACTGCCACAGCCCAGCCAGCCAGATTGGGGGGAAGCCCCACCCACCTATCAGGATCCAGTCAATGACCTACCACAATAGGTGGTTGCACACATATCACAAGAAATGCCCTCTGAAAATCTGGATCTGGTGACAAAGGGGAATGATATACTTCTGGGTCCTGTGGGACATCACTTACACAAAGCCACTCCTTTAATACTGGGAGAGGGAGTTGATTTGCCTAATACATAGAAACAAACACTTAGAGTCAAATTGAGGAATATGCATTCTAAATTAAAAAATAACAAAACTTCAGAAAAAGACCTTAGTGGAACTGAGATAAGTAATCTACCTGATAAAGAGTTTAAGGTACTGGCCATAAAGATAATCGCCAAACTTTAGAGAATAAGGAATGAATACAGTGAAAATTTCAACAAAGAAAGAAAATACTAGACAATATGAATAAGAGCTAAATAATACAGTAACTGAAATGAAAAATGCACTAGAGGGAATCAGCAGATTAGGTGATACAAAATATCAGATTAGTGATCTATAAGACAAAGTCTGATTGGGGAATCACCCAATCAGACTAGCAAAAAGAAAAAAGAAGTTAAAAAACATAAGGATCATTTAAGAAACCTCTGGAACAACATTAAGCAA
Source organism: Martes martes (assembly GCF_963455335.1). Taxonomy (NCBI): domain Eukaryota; kingdom Metazoa; phylum Chordata; class Mammalia; order Carnivora; family Mustelidae; genus Martes; species Martes martes. The sequence continues at coordinate 21,449,546 of NC_137889.1, read as the reverse complement.
GCTAAATTTGCATTTAGGGCTTATAGAGGGAGAAAAGGAAGAAAAGGGGGCCAAACAACATTTGAGGGAATAATGACTGAAAACTTGCCTAACCTGGGTAAGGAAACAGATATCCAGATCTAGGAAGCAGAGTCTCAAACAAAATGAACCCAAAGAGATTGATACCAGACACAGTATAAATAAAATGGCAAAAGTTTGGGGTGCCTGGGTGGCTCGGTCAGGTAAGTGTCTGCCTTTGGCTCAGGTCATGATCCTGGGGTCCTGGGACCAAGCCCCACATTGGACTCCTACTCATCAGGGTGTCTGCTTGTCCCTCTCCCTCTGCCCTTTCCCCCACTCATGCTCTCTCTCCCAAATAAATAAATAAGCTTTTTAAAAAAATGGCAAAAGGTAAATATAAAGAGGGAATCATAATAGCAACTAGAGAAAAACAACTATTTACGTACAAGGAGACCCCCATGAGGTTGTGAACTGATTTTTCAGCGGATATTTTGTAGGATAGAAGGCATGGCATGATATATTCAAAGTACTGAAAGGCAAAACCTCACAATTCATATACTACCTAGCAAGGTTATAATTCAGAATCAAGGACAGATAAAGAGTTTCCCCAATGAGCAAAATTTAAAGGAGTTCATAAACACTAAACCATAAAAGGTTAAAAGGACATAATCAAGTAGAAAAGTCCAAACTGGAAATAAGAAAATACGTAAAAGAGCAATAATATAATAAAGGTAATGGACCAAAAACTTATAAAGCTAGTTAAAAGACAAAAGTAGTAAAATAAACTACAAGTATATATATATATATATATACACACACACACACACAGACCAGAATAGACTGATACATATACTATATATGTATATGTGTGTGTGTATATATATATATAAATACATATACACTATGTATTTATATATATATAATTTATAATTGATACACAAAAATGGCATGAAATGAATCCAAATATTACAGTACAGAAAGGCATCAAATCACAAGTGAGGAGAGCAGAAAAGAAAGAACAGGAAGAACTACAAAACAACAAGAGAAAAATGGACAAAATGTTAATAATCACAAAACCATCAATAATTACTTTAAATTTGAACAGACTAAATTCTCCAATCAAAAGACATAGGATGGCTAAATGGATACAAAATAAGAACAATCTATATGCTGCCTACAAGAGACTCACTTCAGCTATAAATGTATACACAGACTGAAAATTAAGAGATGGAAAAAGATAATCCATGCAAATGGAAAATTTTAAAAAGCCAGTATAGCAATAATTTATAACAGGTAAAATAGAAATTAAAACAAAGATGAACAGGAGACAAAGAATTGTGTTATATAATGATAAAGGTATCAATCCAACAAGAAGATATAAGAATTGTAAATATATGTGTGCTATGGTGAGTGCTGTGAAGTGTGTAAACCTGGCGATTCACAGACCTGTACCCCTGGGGCTAGTAATACATTATATGTTAATAAAAAAAAATTAAATTAAAAAAAGAATTGTAAATATCTATGCAGCCAATATAGAAACACCTAAATATATAAAGCAAGTATTAACAGACCTAAAGAGTAAAGTTGATAAAAATACAGTAGTAGGGAACTTTTAATACCCACTGGCATTAATGGATAGATCATCCAGTCAGAAAATCAATAAGAAAACATTGGCCTTTACACAACATACCAGATGGGCTTAACAGATACATACAGAACATTCCATCCCTAAACAGCAAAATACACATTCTTTTCAAGTACACATGGAACATTCGCTAGGATAGACAACAAATTAAGCCACAAAACAAGTTTCTAAAGATTTAAGATTGAAATAACATTAAGCATTTTTTCTAGTCATAGCAATATAAAACTACAAATCACCTACTAGAAAAAAAGTGAAAAAACACAAACACATGAGGACTAAAAAACATTCTACTAAACCACCAATGAGTCAATAAAGATATCAAAGAGGAAAGTGAAAAATATCTTGTGACAAATGAAAATAGAAACATAATGTTTCGAAATTATGAACATCAGTAAAAGTAGTTCTAAGAGAGAAGTTCATAGTCATAGAGGCTTACCTCAAGGAAAAAGAAAAACTCAAATAAATGATCTAAGTTTACACCACATGTAAACGAACTAGAAAAGGAAGAACAAACAAAATCCGAAGTTAGTGGGAGGAAGAAAATAACAGATCAGAGTGGAAATCAATGAACTAGGGACAAAAAAAGAAAAGATAATGAAAATAAGAGCTAGTTCTATGAAAAGATAAAATTGATAGACTTTTAGCCAGACTCATCAAGAAAAAGAGATGGCCCAAATAAATAAAATCAGAAATTAAAAAAAGCTACAACTTATACACAGAAATATAAAGGATTATAAGGGACAATTTTAACAATATGTCAACAAATTGGACAACCTAGAAGAAATGGATACATTCCTAGAAACATATGATCTTCCAAGATCCAATCATGAAGAAATAGAAAATCTGAGTGCACCAAATACTAATAATGAAATTAATTCAATAATCAAAAATTTCCCAAAAAACAAAAGTCCAGTACATAATACTGTTACAGGTGAATTCTATTAAACATTTAAGGAAGAGATAATATCTGCCTTTCTCAAATTATTCCAAAAAATTGATGAGGTTGAAACACTTCCAAACTCATTTTATGAAGTCAGCATTACTCTGATACTAAAAACAGAGGAAAACACTACAAAAAAAAAAAGTAAAAGAAAATTACAGCCAATATCACTGGTGAGCATAGATAGAAAATCCTCAACAAGGCACTAGCAAACCAAACTCAACAATACTTTAAAAGGATCAACGACACCATGATCCAGTGGGATATATTCTAGGAATGCCAAGATGGTTTAACATTCCAAATCAAATACTGCGATATACCATATTAACAAAACAAAGGATAAAAGTAACATGATAATTTTAATAGATGCACTAACACATTAGACAAAATTCAACATTAATTCATGATTAAAAACTCACAACAAAGTGGCTATTGAGGAAATATACTTCAACTCAATAAAGGCCATAAATGACAAATACAAAGCTAACATCATTGTCAATGGTGAAAAACTGAAAGTTTTTCTTCTAAGATCAGGATCAAGACATGGATGCTCAGTCTCACCTCTTCTATCCAATGTAGTATTTTAAATCCTAGCCACAGCAGTTAAGCAAGCAAACACATAGAAGTCATCAAAATTAGAAAAGAAGTAAAACTCTCACTATTTGCAGATGACATGATACTATATACAGAAAACCATCATAAAGGATGAATACCCAGCTTTTGCATCAACATGGATAGGACTGGAGGAGATTATGCTAAGTGAAGTAAGTCAAGCAGAGAAAGTCAATCATCATATGGTTTCACTTGTGGAACTTAAGGAATAACATGGAGGACATTAGGAGAAGGAAGGCAAAAATGAAGGGGGGGATTTGAAAGGGGAGACAAACAATGAGAGACTATGGACTCTGGACAACAAACTGAGGGGTTTAGAGCAGAGAAAGGTGGGGTGATGGTTTGGCCCAGTGATGAGTATTAAGGAGGGCTTATATTGCATTTAGCACTGGGTGTTATATGCAAACAATGAATCTTGGAACCCTACATCAAGAACTAATGATGTACTACATGGCGACCAACACAAGATAATAATAATAAAACAAAATAAACAGTGAAAAAAGAAAACCCTGAGGATGCCACTAAAAAACTATTAAACCTAATAAATAAGTTCAGTAAAGTTAAGGATACCAAATTAATATACATAAATATGTTGCATTTCTATACACTGAAAATGAACTATAGAAAGAGAAATTGAGAAAACAATCTCATTTACAATTGCATCTAAAAGAATAAAATACCTAAGAATAAATTTAATCAAGTTGACAGAAAACCTGTAATCTGAAAACTAAGACACTGATGAAGGAATTGAAGAAGACACAAATAAATGGAAAGAATTACTGTGTTCATAGATTGGGAAAATTAATAATGTCAAAATGTTCATACTACCTAAAGCAATCTATAATCTCAATTCAGCCCCCAAGAAAATGCCAATGGCATTTTTCACAGAACTAAAACAAATAATTTTAAAATTTGTATGGGATGACAAAAGAACCCCAAATAACCAAAGCAATCTTGAGAAAGAACAAAGCTGGAAGTATCATACTTCCAGATTTCAAGACATATTACAATTCTGTAGTAGTCATCAAAACAGTATGGTACTGGCACACATAGACATGTAGATCACTGGATGAGAAGAGAGAGCCCAAAATAAACACATGCTTATATGATCAGTTAACTTACAACAAAGGAAATAAGAATACACAATGGGAAAAAAAGACTATACAGCTACATGGGAAAGAATAAAATTGAAACACTTTTTTTTTTTTTTACAGATTTTATTTATTTATTTGAGAGAGAGACAGAGCATGAGCAGGGGAGAGGAGACAGAGGGAGAGGGAGAGACAGACCCCCTGTTCAGCAGGGAGCCTGATGCAGGGCTTGATTCCAGAACTCTGAAATCATGAGCTGAGCTGAAGGCAGACACTTAATCAACTGAGCCACTGACATGCCCTGGGTCACTTTCTCATACTATATAGAAAAGTAAGCTCAAAATGGATTAAAGACTTAAATGTCTTTACACAGTTTTTTTTTTTTTTAAAGATTTTATTCATTTATTTGACAGACAGAGATCACAAGTAGGCAGAGAGGCAGGCAAAGAGAGAGGAGGAAGCAGACTCCCGCTGAGCAGAGAGCCCCATATGGGGCTCGATCCCAGGACCCTGAGATCATGACCTGAGCCGAAGGCAGAGGCTTTAACCCACTGAGCCACCCAGGTGCCCCTTAAATGTCTTTAACTTAAATGTAAATGTAAGTTAAACTTAAATGTAACACCTGAATCCATAAAACTCAAGGGAAAAAAAAATAAGCAAGAAGCTCAGCAACATCAATATGAGCAATATTTTTAAAAAATCTGTCTCATTAGGTAAGGACAACAAAGAAAAAACTAAAAAATGAGACTATATCAAACTTAAAAGCAGAAGACATGAATAGACATTTTTCCAAAGAATACATACAGACGGCTGACAGACACATAAAATCATGCTCAACATCACTCATCAGCAGGGAAATGCAAATCAAAACCACAAAGAGACATCAACTCATACCTGCCAGAATGGCTAAAATCAACAATTAAAAAAAAAAAAAAAAGAACAGGTGTTGGCAAGGGTATGGAGAAAAGGAACCTTCTTTCACTGTTGGAATGCAAACTGGAGCAGCCACTCTGGAAAACAGTATGGAAGTTCCTCAAAAAATTAAAAATAGAACTCCCTAGGATCCTGCAATTGCACTATTAGGTATTTACTCAAATAATACAAAAATACTAATTCAAAGGGATACATGCAACATGATGTTTATAGTAGCATTACAAACAATAGTCAAATTATGGAAACAGCTCAAGTGTCCACCAACTAATAAATGTATAAAGAAGAAGAGGTATATACATATGATGGAATATTACTCAGCCATAAAAAGAAATGAAATCTTGCCATGTGCAGTGACATGGGTGGAGTTTGACAGTATTATGCTAACAGAAATAAATCAGTAGAGAAAGACAACTGTCATATGCTTTTATTCATATGTGGAATTTAAGAAGCAAAACAGGTGAGCAAAGGGAAAAAAAGAGACAGAGAGGCAAATCAGGAAACATTCTTAACTATAGAGAATAAACTAATGGTTTCTAGAATAGAGGTGGGTGGAGAGATGGGTTAAGTGGGTGAGGGGGATTAGGTAGTGCAATTGTGATGAACACTGTGTGTTGTGTGGAATATTGAATCACTCTGTTGTACACCTGAAAGTAATACTTTTTAAAATATTTTATTTATTTATTTATTTATTTATTCACTCGTGGAAGAGAGCACAAGTTGGGGGGCCATTTAGAGAGAGAAGGAGAAGGAAACTCTCCTACAGAGCAGAGAGCCCAATTCAGGGCTTAATCTCATCGTATCATGAGTTGAGCCAAAGACAGATGCTTAACTGACTGAGTCACCCAAGCACTTCATCCTGAAAGTAATATTACACTGTATGTTAACTAACTGAAATTTAAATAAAAACTTTTTTAAAAAGCCTTTTTTTTGGAGTAGGAAACCATAAACAAAATGAAAAGGGAACCTATAGAATAAGAGATAATATTTTCAAATGATATATCTGATAAGCAGTTATCATCTAAAATACATAAAGAGCTCATACAAGTCAATATCAAAAAGAACAAATAATATGATTAGAAAATGGACAGAAGACTCACATAAACATTTTTCCAAAGAAGTATATAGATGGCCTACAGACATATGAAAAGATGCTCAACATCACCAATCACGAGGGCAATGCAAATTAAAACTACAATGAGATATCATCCCATACCTGTCAGAATGGCTAGTATCAAAAGACAAGAAATTTCAAAAGTTGATGAGAATGTAAGAATAGAGAATTTGGAACTCTTGTGAACTTTTGGGGGGGATGTAAATTAGTGCAACCACTCTATAAAATGGTCTGGAGAGTCCTTAAAAAAATTAAAAATATAGGAGTTAAGATGTTGGAGTAGTAGGAAGACTCTGTCTTGTCCCTTGAACATAGTTAGATAAATACCAAATCATTCTGAACACCCAAGAAATTGATCTGAGGACTGACAGAACAAACTATACAACTAGAGGGAGAGAAGAGGCCACACCATGCAAGGTAGGAGGTGTAGAGACAGGATCAGGGAGAAAATGAATGTGAGTACTGTGGTGGGGAAGGAACCCTGATCACAGAGATATGAGGGGGGGTGGTGGTGGAGGGAGAAGAAAGCAGCACACAAGGGATTGCACAAGGAAAACACAAAGTCATTGACTGGGAAAATGAAAGGAGCTGATTGTCATGAGTTTTAACAACAAGTAGAGCTCCAAAATGGAGTTTTAGAGTTCTGCCTAGTGGTTGGTGTTGAGCCTGGCAGGCACTGCAGTGCTCTTATGGAGAAAGAGAGCAGGGATGTACGGGGAGAGATGATTCCTCCTTCTTGGAATATATCTGGGAGATGTGGCATTGCATCTCCAGGGACAAAAGAGCCATTGTGCATCATTACGCTCCACCCCCCGCCCCACCACCCTGCCTTAAGCACAGGGGCAGAGACACCTGCTAACCGCAACTTACCTAGACTCAGGTTTTTTGCTGCACTTCACTCTAAAATCCAAGCTCCTGTGCATTAGCGCAACTGCCTTTCTGGAACAAATTGGTACCAGCCCCAGATCAGGAGACACCCCCCTCCCCACCTCCCAGAGGACCAGGTACTTCCATACTATGCTGGGTCCCTAAAGTTTGGAGTTTTGAAACTCAGCCAATGTACCTGGGATAAAACACAGGTTCACTGTGCTTCTGGATGGGCAGGTGGCCTGGACACAGACAGGGTGATGTCAGGAGTCTGAGGGAATGGGTGGGACACATGAGGAGAGATTATTTATTCTTCTGTGAGGGCTTCCCGGATGGTGGTGGTCACAAACTCCCCTCTCCTGGGAGAAGGGAGAGGGCTAGTGACATTTTCCTCCCCAACCCATCAGCACAGGCTGACTTCAGTGAGCAGCATAGTACCAACAGTGGAGGCCCAAGCTGCTTACATGAAGCCTAACCTCCCTTCACTCTGCAGGTGCTTATTTACTAGGACAAGTATGTTTGAGAGTCAGAGCATCAGCGGACCACTTGCCCAACAAAAATGCCCTACACACACCAAGTCTGATGATTACAGAGTGCTGCAAAGATTCAGCTCTATTGGAAATAGGAGTAAGCCTCCTTTAGCAAGCAGATGAGAGCACACTTGGTTAAAACTCACCACACAGGTGGACAAGGTCCAAATACTTTCCACTGAAGGCAAGGAGAAACTCTGCAGAGGACTGACTCCAGGAAAAGAACAGGCAAAACAAACAGCAGAGTTCACACAGCATATACCAGAAACACTTCTTGAAGCAATAGGACCTGGACAGTATGTGACCTCTTCTTAATATTGCCATTACTCTCAGGAGCAGGAAAGATAACAGGCTTTCCTAACACAGAGAAGAAGATGGAGTCCTACACAAAATGCCTAGATGGAGGAATTTATTTCCAAAGAAAAAACCAAGAAGAGGTCACAGCCAGGGATCTAATTGAAACAGATAGAAGCTATATGCCTGACTGAGAATTTTAAAAAACAATCATAAGGATGTTAGCTGGGTTTGAGAAATGCATAGAAGACACCAGGGAGTCCCTTACTGCAGAGATAAAAGACCTAAAAACTAATCAGTCCAAAAATTTTTTTAAATGCTATAATTGAGAGGCAAAACCAACCGGATGTAATGACCACAAGAATGGAAGAAGCAGTGGAATGAACAGGTGATACAGAAGATAAAATTATAGAAAACAATGAATCTGAAAAGAAGAGGGAAAGAAAAATATTGGGAAAGAGAAGTTTTTTTGAGCAAGTTATAGCTGAAAACTTCCCTAATCTGGAGAAGAAAACAGACACCATACCCAGGAGTCATCAAAATCAACAGAAGCAGGGCAACACCAAGACATGTCATGGTAAAATTTGTAAAATACAGAGATAAGGAAAAAAATCTTAAAAGCAGCAAGGGAAAAGAAATCCCTAACTTAAAAGGGAAGGCAAATAAGGTTAACAGCAGATCTCTCCACAGAAATTTGACAGGCCAGAAGAGATTGGCATGATATATTCAAATGTGCTTAATGGGAAAAGTATGCAGCCAAAAATACTTTATCTGGAAAGGCTGTCATTCAGAATAGAAGGAGTGACAAAGAGTTTCACAGCCAAACAAAAACTAACAGAGTTTGTGACCACTAAATGAGTCCTGCAAGAAACATAAAAGGGGACTCTTCAAATGGGAAAGAAATACCAAAAGCAACAAAAACTGGAAAGGAACAGGGATAATCTCTAGGAACAATGACTTTACAGGTGATACAATGGCACTAAATTCATATCTGTCAATAGTCATTCTGATTTATATGGACTAAGTGCTTCCATCAAAAGACATGGGGTATCAGAATGGATAAAAATAAAAATAAAAATAAAAAGACCCATATATCTATATGCTGCCTACATGACACTCATGTCAGATCTAAAAACAACAGCAGATTTAAAGTGAGGGGATGGAGAACAATTTATCATGTTAATGGATGCCAAAAGAAAGCCAGAGTAGCTATGCTTACGTTAGACAAACTAGATTTTAAACCAAAGACTGTAATAAGAGATGAAGGAGGACACTATAACATAGTAAAGGGGTCTACCCAAAAAGATCTAACAATTGTAAATACTTATGTCCCCAACTTGGGAGCACCCAAATATATAAACCAATAACAAACATAAACACACTGATAATAATAAAACAATAGAGAATATTAATACCGTACTTACAGCAATGGACAGATCATCTAAACAAAAAAAAATCAACAAGGGAACAATGGCTTTGAATGACAAACTGGGTCAAACGGACTTATTTTATCCTAAAACAGCAGAATACACATTCTTTTCGAGTGCACCTGGGACATTCTCCAGAATAGATCACATCCTGAATTACAAATCAGGCCTTAATAAATACAAAAAGATTAAGATCATACCATACAATGCTATGAAACTTGAAGTCAATCACAAGAAAAAATTTGGAAAGACCACAAATACCTGGAGGTTAAAGAAGAACCTACCAAAGAATGAATGGGTGAAGCAGGAAATTAAAGAAGAAATAAAAGCTACATGGAATCAAATGAAAATGAAAACACAATAGTCCAAAACCTTTGGGATGATCAAAAGCACTCATAAGGCATGAGTATATAGCAATATAGGTCTACCTCAAGGAGCAAGAAAATTCTCAAATACACAACCTAACCTTATATTTAAGGGAACTAGAAAAAGAAGAGCAAATAAAGCCTAAAGCTAGCAGAAGAATGGAAATGATAAAGTTTAGAGCAGAAATAAATGGTATAGAAACAAACAAACAAAAAAATAGTATCAATGAAACTAGGAACTTGTTCTTTGAGGGAATTAATACAATTGGGTGCCTGGGTGACTCAGTCAGTTAAATATCGACATTCAGTTCAGGTAATGATCTCAGGGTCCTGGGATCAAGCCTCACTTCTGGCTTCCTGCTCAGCAGGGAGTCTGCTTCTCCCTCTCCCTGCCCCTCCTTCCCACTCATGCTCTCTCTCTCACACTCTCCCTCATTCTCAAATAAATAAATAAAATCTTTAAAAAATAAAGGGTTAATAAAATTGATAAACCCCTAGCCAGATTTATCAAAAAGAGAAATGATCCAAATAAATAAAGTCACAAATGGGAGAGGCGAGATCACAACCATCATCACAGAAATAAAATTTTTGTTTTTAGAGAGAGAAGGAGAGAGAGAGTGGGTTGGGGAGAGAGGGGCAGAGGGAGAGAGAGAGAATCTTAAGCAGGCTCCACACCCAGCATGGAGCCCCATGCCGGGCTTGAACTTACACCTCTGAGATCATGACCAGAGCGGATACACTTAACCAACTGAGCCACCCAGGTGCCCCCAAAATATAAACAATTATAAGAGAATATCATGAAAAATCATATGGAAACAAATTGGGCAATCTGGAAGGAATAGACAAATTACTAGAAACATAAACTCTGAAAACAGAACAGGAGGAAGTAGAAAATTTAAATAGACTCATAACTAGCAAAGAAATTGAATTAGTAATCAAAATCTCCCAACTAACAGAAGTACAGAGTCAATTGGCTTCCCAGGGGAGGTCTACCAAACATTAAAGAAGTGTTAATACCTATTCTTCTCAAAGTGTTCCAAAAGAACAGAAATGGAAGGAAAACTTCCAAACTCATTCTTTGTAGTCAGCATTACCTTGATTCCAAAACCAGACAAAAACCCCATTAAAATGGAGACTTATAGTCCAATATCCCCAATGAACATAGATGCAAAAATTTCTGAACAAAATACTAGCAAATCAAATCTAACAGTACAGTAAAGGAATCATTCACCATGATCAAGTGGGATTTATTCCTGGATTACAAGGACAGTTCATTATCCACAAACAAATCGGTGTGATATACCACATTAATAAAAGAGAGGATAAGGACTGTATGATCCTCTCAATAGCTGCAGAAAAAGTATTTTACAAAATACAGCATTCATTCTTGATAACCCTCAACAAAGTAGAGATAGAGGGAACATACCTCAACACCATAAATGCCATAAATGAAAGACCCACAGCTAGTATCATCCTCAATGGGGAAAAACTGAGAGCTTTTCCTCTAAGGTCAGGAACAAGACAGAGATATTCAACCTCACCATTATTTAACATAGTATTGGAAGTCCTAACCTCAGCAATCAGCCAATAGAAAGAAATAAAAGCCTAGGAGGAAGTCAGACTTCTACTGATTCATAGATGACATGAAATGCTATGTAGGAAACTCAAAGACTCTACCACAAAATTGCTGGAACCAATACATAAATTCAGCAAAGTCACAGGATACAAAATCAATGTACAGAAATCTGTTACATTCCTATGTACCAATAGTTTAGCAGGGGAAAGAGAAATAAAGGAATTGGCCCATTTATAACTGCACCCCAAACCCTAAGATACCTGGAATAAACCCAACCAAAGAAGTAAAAGATCTGTACTCTGAAAACTGTAGACTACTTTGGAAAGACATTGAAGAGGACACGAAGAATTGGAAAAACATTCCATGATCATGGATTCGAAGAACAAATATTGTTAAAATATTTATACTACCCAAGGCAAGTTACATATTAGTGCAATCCTATCAAAATACCAACAGAATTTTTCACAGGGCTAGAACAAACAATCTTAAAATTTGTGTGGAACCACAAAAGACGCTGAATAGCCAAAGCAAAAAGAAAAACAAAGCTGGAGTCATCTCAATTCCAGACTTCAAGCTCTATAGCAAAGCTGTAATCATCAAGACAGTATGGTACTGGCACAAAACCAGACAAATAGATTGGTGAAACAGAATAGAAAACCCAGAAATAGACCCACAACTATATGGTCAACTAATCTTTGGCAAAGCAGGAAAGAATATCCAATGGGGGGGGGGGGAGACAATCTTCAAAAAATGGTGTTGGCAAAATTGGACAGCAACATGCAAAAGAATGAAACTGGACCACTTTCTTATACCATCCACAAAAATAAGTTCACCAAAATGGATGAAAGACTTAAATGTGAAACAGGAATCCATAAAAATCCTAGAGGATAACATAGGCAGAAATCTCTTGACCTCAGCCATTTACGAAAGTAAAAATGAACTATTGGGATTTTATCATGACAAAATGCTTCTTTACAGTGAAGGAAACAATCAGCAAAACTGAAATGTAACTGACAGAATGGGAGAAGATATTTGCAAATGGCATAGCTGATAAAGGTTAGTGTTCAAAACAGAAAAAAGAATTTACCATACTCAACACCCAAGAAACAAATAATCCAGTTAAGATATGGACTTAAGACATGAATAGACATTCTTCCAGGGAAGACATGCAGATGGCCAACAGACAATGAAAAAGATGCACAACATCACTCATCATCAGAGAAATACAAATCAAAACTTTGAGATACCATCCCATACCCACCAGAATGGTTGAAATCAACAATATAGGAAACTACAGATGTTGGCAAGGATGCTGTGAAAGGGAATCCTCTTACACTGTTGGTGGGAATGCAGTCTGGTGTAGCCACTGTGGAAAATAGTATGGAGGGTCCTCAAAAAGTTAAAAATTAACTAACTTACAACCCAGCAATTGCACTATAATTAATTACCCAAAGGACACAGAAATACTGATTCAAAGAGGCATGTGCACCTCTGTGTTTATAGTAGCATTACCAACAATAGTCAAATTATGGAAGCAGCTCAAATGCCCATTGACTGATGAATGGATGAGGAAGACACGGTATATATAGATATATATGATGGATTATTACTCAGCCATAAAAAGAAGGAAATCTTGCCATTTGTAATGACATGGATGGAGCTAGAGAGTACTATGCTAAGCAAAATAAGTCAGCCAGAGAAAGACCATAGGATTTCACTCATCTGTGGTATTTAAGAAACAAAACAGATGAATATAGGGGAAAGAAAAAAAAAGAGAGAGAGAGAGAGAGGGAGGGAAACCATAAAAGAGACTCTTAACTATAGAGAATAAACTGGGAATTCCTGGAGGGGAGGTGGGTGGGGGGATGGGCTAAATGGGTGATAGGGATTAAGGTGTGCACTTGTTGTAGTGAGCTCTGGGTATCATATGTAAGTGATGAATCATTGAATTTTAACCCTTAAACTAATATTACACTATATGCTAACTAACTAGAATTTAAATCAAACCTTGAACCATTAGGGGTGCCTGGGTGGCTCAGTGGGTTGAAGCCTCTGCCTTTGGCTCAGGTCATGATCCCAGGGTCTTGGGATTGAGCCCTGCATCAAGCTCTCTGCTCAGGAGGGAGTCTGCTTCCCTTCCTCTCTCTCTCTGCCTGCTTCTCTGCCTACTTGTGATCTCTGTCTGTCAAATAAATAAATAAAATCTTAAAAAAAAAAAACTTGAAACATTAAAAAAAATTGAAAATATAACTGCCATATGATCTAGCAATTCATTCCTGGGTGTTTGTTTATCTGAAGAAAATGAAAACATTTAATTTAGAAGGACATATGAACCCCTTTTTCTGTCACATTTATTCACAATAGCCAAGATATGGAAGCAACCTGAATGTCCATCAGTTAATAATTAGAAAAAAAATATGTGATACACACACACACACAGACACACCCATTGAATATATATATATATATATTTTTTCAATGGAACATTATCTAGTCATAAAAAGAATGATATCTTGCCATTTGGAGCAACATAGGTAGACCTAGAGGGTATTATGCTAAGAGAAATAAGTCAGACAAAGAAAGAGTAATACCATATGACTGCATATGAGTGGAATCTAAAAAACAAAACAAGATAGAAACAGACTAATAAATACAGAGAGCAAACACTTTTTCGCCAGAGGGAAGAGTGGTGGGCAGCTATTGAAATAGGTGAAGGGAATTAAATTTATAATATTCAAGTTATAAAATAAATAAGAAACAGGGATTTAATGTACAACCTAGGGAATATGGTTAATAAGATTGTAAAAACTATGTATTGTGCCACATTGAAACTAGACTTATGGTGATCATTTTATGATGTATATAAATATTGAATCGCTATTTGTGCACCTGAAACTAGTATAATATAGAGTCAGCATGCTTTAATCAAAACAAAAAAAGCAGTAACCACTTAAAAATTACCTTCCTCTAGAGAATTTCATTGGAACTGAAACCTGCTTTTTATGTTGTATACAATTTTAACACTCATACGACTTTGCATAGTTTAGAACCTTATATAAGTTACAAATATTTCAAAATTATAAAAGCCTAAATTATTATCAAAATAGTATGTTCAATGTAAGAAACATGCTTACATAAAATTAAAAACTCATTCTTAGCTTATTTTTAAGTAAAATTCAATAGTGTATGTCCAATTAAGCTATTGATAATCTTGAAGCAGTTTTTAGCCATAACATTTGAGTTAAGAGATTTTCAATCTTTTCTCAACTCAAATACTAGCTATCTAACTTAAACGGGGCATTTCAAAATTACTATTTGCGTTTGAACAGTAGATGAAGACTGTTTATGAACCCTCATTTAATTCTTGTTCTTCTTGTTCTTGTTTTTGTTGTTTTGCTTTAAGTTGAATTCTTTATTATTAATTAGATTGCTTGTGAGAGATAGAGTGTGAGCAGGGAGTGCAGGGGAGAGAGAGAGAGAAAGAGAGAGAGAATCCTAAGCAGGCTTAATGCCCAGTGTGGAGCACGACAGGGGACTTGACCTCTTGGCCCTGAGATCATGACTTGAGCTGATTATCAAGAGTTGGATGCAGAACTGACTGAACCACCCAGGCATCCCTAAAATTAGTTTTTTTTTTTAATTCATTATTTTTCTTATTTTCCTTTAGGGGAATGTATTTCTCCATGTTCTGATGGAATGTAAATTCTCAATTGTTTCACTTTTAATTTGTCAGTGAGAGGGCCACTGACCATTGAACATTGCTTCTTTCTACTCATAAAGGACATCTCTTTCAGTTAAATTAAGTTTTTGATATTTAAATTTGTGACTTTTGATTATCCTCATTTTGATAGTCACTTCATTGACATTTTTGAAATCATATTCCCAGTGTATTCAGCAAAGATAGGCCAGGATATGTGTGCACTTTTGGCTATACAATTTAAGACTTGGAGTATTTAGAAAGAATTCAGAATAAAACCATTAATTTTATGAAAAAGTAATAAAATCTATGAGGAATGATTAGAAGGCAGAATTGATAGGTTTTCTAGTAGTCAAGAATACTTAGTATGAATTATGATGACATCCTATTTGAAATTCATTCTTTTTTTTTTTAAAGATTTTATTCAATTATTAGACAGAGATCACAAGTAGGCAGAAAGGCAGGCAGAGAAAGAGGGTGAAGCAGGTCCCCTGCTGAGCAGAGAGCCAGATGTGGGGCTCGATCCCAGGACTCTGGGATCATGATCTGAGCCAAAGACAGAGGCTTTAACCCACTGAGCCACCCAGGCGCCCCTGAAATTCATTCTTATATCATCCAAAGGTATTACCTACAAAAGCCCTTTAGTTAAAAAAAAAAAAAAAAATTGTAAGTCCAAACGTTTCTCTATTGCTTTTCTTTGGTCACTATAACCTGAGTCTTGGACTCACAAAGTGAACAACTTGAGTTGAAAACATGAAATGAAGATACTCAAATGACCCCAACCTAATCAGAATCAATTGCAATAAATTATAAATGCAGACCAATGGGATAACTGTTTCAGGCTAGCACACTTTTCTAACCCCTAAATCTTATGATTGCTGTTCTTTGCCCTAATTTATTTTGCTTTCACCTTCCAGTTTCAATGGAAATTCCCAGTATTGGCCCTTAAAGAGAAAAGCTATTTCTTGTTTGGCTCTTAAGAGCACACCTTTTGGGCTTCTAGTGGAAACTGCCACCAATGTAGCAAAGTTCTCCACCCAAATTAGCCATGGTCCATGGTTTTGACTTGAAAACTTCCTAAGTCTTTTACCTTCTAAAGGTCTCATATGTGTAGCCAATCATCTTAAATTATATCTCTTCTCAGTTTCTCTTTTTTATTTCTGTGTTTTTTTTCCAGAACACTGTATTTTATTTTCCACACATTTTCTTCTTATTTAGGACTTATTATTCACAAATATCTTTCCACAATTTTCTTAGAATCCAAAAGTATAACTCACTCTCCTATGGAAGAAGCTTGTAACTTTACACAAATAAAAAGGACTTAAATCTAGATTTGCTGGCAAGATGGTGGTGTCAGCATAGGAATTACAAAATATAGTACAAAAGAGAAAAAAATACCTGTAACTAAGTAAAATATAGATTAGAAATTAAAAAGAGAATGACTATCATGTGCCTACCAGAAATCTGAAGTATTTCTGCTACATGTATTGTTGATGAGATGATGTGGAAAAGCAAAATCGAGGACAACTGTATAATTATCCTCCTGAGAGAAAAAGAATGTTCTCCCTTCATTCCCTGCCTTGGAAAGAAGACATACACCCTGGCAGAATCTCATAGACAACTCTTTTGTCTGAGAAGTAAAAATTGTGTTTTCTAAGAGATGGAAGCCCACAGGGAGTTCAGGAGCTAGTCAGAGATTTCCTTTTCACTATCACATACTTCTGTGAATAAGGAAGTTGTGGCAGGTACATTAGAGTGAACTACTTCTAAAAGAAGACAGACCACTTGTAACAATGGACCCTTCCTTAAGGGGACTACCTGTATTTATGTAGAGATGTGACTCAGGATTATGGCTCTGCCAATGAATAAAGCTTTGTTTTCCTCTCCACTCTTTTAAATGATGTACTGCCAGACGTTTGTTTTTCTTTATTATCCCCTTAAATTAATACCTGATGTGTCCTTTAGGAAAAATTTAGATTTTGAATAATCCAATGCTTATCTTGGTTTTAAATAATTTAATTCTTGCCAGACTATAAGACAAACTTGAAACAGCATGGAGCCTTCTAAAGAAGGTTGAATAAACAAAGAGAAGCGACAATGGGTATAAAAAGATCCTTCAGGGGTGCCTGGGTGGCTCAGTGGGTTAAAGCCTCTGCTTTCGGCTCAGGTCATGATCTCAGGGTCCTGGGATCGAGCCCCGCGTCGGGCTCTCTGCTCAGCGGGGAGCCTGCTTCCCTTCCTCTCTCTCTGCCTGCATCTCTGCCTACTTGTGATCTCTCTCTGTCAAATAAATAAATAAAATCTTTAAAAAAAAATAAAAATAAAATAAAAATAAAAAGATCCTTCATTTCAGCACAAGGGGTTCCCTTCTAGAGATTCAATACATTTATCCCTCTTAAGTATATAACTTAAGATGTATTCACAAAAATACTTTAACCTGTTTTTATGATCATTTAAAAAATTACTTTCCATGAAACTTCTCAATGAGAACCCAGGTACAGTTGTATAGAAGGAGGCAGATGAATAGACTTGACCCAGAAGAAAATGAATTAATTAAAAGAAAAGACAAGCCACACAAATTCTCTCAGAACACAAAGGAACGAAGTGGTAATGAGGTCCAGAAGATAATAATAAAATAGGCATCCCACCCTATAGATCATAAGCTTCTTAAGAGATAATAAAACAATTAGAAGCACAAAGACATAATTCATGAAAAAAAATTGGTAAACTGGACTCCATTAAAATTAAGAAATTTCTCCTCTGCAAAAGATAATGTTAAAAACATAAGATGAGCCAAAAATTGGGAGAAAATATTTGAAAATGACACATCTGATAAAGGACTATTATCCAAAATATGCAAAATAATCATAAAACCCAACAATAAGAAAATGAGCAATCTAATTATAAAAATGGGCAAAAGATGTGAACAGACACTTTCACCAAAGAAGATACATAGATGGCAGGTAAGCTTATGAAAAGATGTTTGACATCATATGTCATTAGGGATTTGCAAATTAAGGCAACAATGAGCTATCACTGCATGTCTATTGGAATGGCCAATATCAAAAACACTGTCAACACCAAATACTGTGAGAATGTTGAGCAACAATACTCATTGTTGGAGGGAATGCAAGATGGTATAGCTACTTTGCAGGACAGTTTGAAAGTCTTCTTCTTCTTCTTCTTTTTTTTTTTTAAATAAAACTAAGCATATTCTTACCATATGATTGCTCTTTGGTATTTATCCAAAAAACCTGAAAATTTATGTCCACATGAAAACATGCACAAGGATGCTTATAGAAGCTTCATTCTTAATTGCCAAAACTTGTAGGCAACCAAGATGTCCTTCAGTAGATGAATGGATAAATAAACTGTGGTATATACAGACAATGGAAATCAGTCAACTTTCAAAAGAAATAAGGTAACAAATTATGAAAAGTCATGGAGGAAAATTAAATGCATATTACTAAGTGAAAAAAAAACCCTGAAAAGGTTGCAAATTGTATGATTCCAAGCATATGACATTTTTAAAAAGGCAAATATGTAGACAGGAAAAGATCAGTGGTTTCAAGTTATTAGGGGGGAGTATGGAATGAGTAGACAAAGAGCAAAGGAGTTTTAGGGCAGTAAAACTATTCTGTATGATACTACAATGCTGATACATGTCACTACAGACCTATCCAAATTTACAGAATGCACAGCACCAAGAGTGAACCCTAATGTAAACTATGTGAACTCTGGGTGATAACAATGTGTCAATGTAGGTTATCATTATAACAAATGCATTCTGATGGGGGATGTTGATAGTAGGGAGATTGCCTGTTGGGAGGGTCAGGGATATATGGAAATTTTCTGTACTTGTTGCTATATATTGCTGTGAACCTAAAACTTCTGTAAAAAATTATTAATTAAAAAATGAATCATTGTTAATCTAAAAGTTTCAGTGATGTTTACTGCTATGATAAGGATGATGGCAGTGTGATTGGACTAACTGTATTTATCTTTATTCTCTTTGTCATCATTAGGAGAAAATTCCTGGAGAACCACAAGACAAAATTTCCAGTTTTTTCACTCTGAACACATAATAACCAGAACTAACCTCTTGGATGAAGTACGCATTCTTGAGAGGATAGAATTTTCACATCCTGGGGAAGGTGCATTGATAATTTCTATATGGCTGGAATGCACAAAAGAGGATACTTTAATTCAGGTATTTAAATGAATATATTTGCATATTTTAAAGTTTTTTTTTTAATATTTTATTTATTTATTTGACAGAGAAAGATCGCAAGTAGGCAGAGAGGCAGGCAGAGAGAGAGGGGGAAGCAGGCTCCCTGCTGAGCAGAGAGCCTGATGTGGGGCTCCATCCCAGGACCCTGGGATCATGACCTGAGCTGAAGGCAGCGGCTTAACCCACTGAGCCACCCAGGTGCCCCATATTTGCATATTTTAATTGTGAGTTGTGATGCAGGATAAATTGCTGGTATTTGTGGGAGGGTATTGGTGATCGGGCAGTCTGGCATAACTCCTGTCTTTTTACAGGCAGTGTTACTAGTGCAGAAGTTTCTAGCCATAAAAGCAAGGCTATTAGAAATTTGTCTGAGTATAAGGTAGAGAATAATGTAGTCTTAGGTTCTGTCTGGTCCATGGATCTTCATAGCTCAGACTCAGCCCCACTTTGAACTTACACAAAAACATCTGTTTTCCCAAGGTCTTCCCATTGTGCCTGAGGGATGGGTTTTCCAAGCAACTACCAGACACTACTTGAATAATCATCTCTCTTGCCTTCTGCATCCTCTAATTCCTACCTGATTAACAAAATCTTTTCTTTCAGTCCAGAAAGCTTCCCTTAATTTTTGTCCTAGGATTATGGCGCCTGTTCTGTGAGGAAACTTTACCTTGCTGTATATCAGTTGTTGCTATCAATCATAGAGGCTGCTAAAGCATTCTTAAGGGAAAAATAAATCACACAACTATAAAGGTTATGTGACATCACAAATGACACATTTGTGTACCATGACCAATTTAGTTCCCAGCCTCAACTGGGCCCTGAATACTGCTTAGTAGTTTTTTTGCTGCTTTCCTTTTTCCCAGATTCTTTATTGCAAATTAGAAACTTTACTACTCCACTTAATCTCCCACTCCCTCACTAGTAGGAGATGATCTTTTATTTTATTTTATTTTTTCTTTTAAATATTTATTTATTTATCAGATGGAGATCACAAGTAGGCAGAGAAGCAGGCAGAGAGAGAGGAGGAAACAGGATCCCTGCTGAGCAGAGAGCCCGATGCGGGGCTCGATCCCAGGACCCTGGGATCATGACCTGAGCTGAAGGCAGAGGCTTTAACCCACTGAGCCACCCAGGCGCCCCTGATCTTTTGTTTTAACCATGCTATTTTTTTTTGCCTATCTTAGTAAAGGTTACTTACTCCTAATAAGATCTCATTTTTTACCTCTTTCTCGAAGACGCTTTTTGACCTCCACAAGCCTAACTGAATTGAGCACTACTATCCCTAAGAAAATAGCATGTTTTTAACACCTTTGTTGTAGCACTCTCACTTATACAATTATTTTGTACATGTCTACTCGATCTCTAAAGCTAGTACTGGAGGAGGGTGCCAATGATTTTCTATTCAATTTGCATCCCTAAGGCTGATCATTGTATTGCTGGGTACATAGATCGCTATAGTGGGCAAATGGTGTTATTATTTGGCCATTAACTTTCATTGGGAAACCACATTTATTTCATATCCTATTGGTTTTGTGGGTAGACTATCACATTTTTTCTCCCTTTTTTAGACATAGTTAAGATGTGTTTCATACGTTCTATTTTGACATTGATAAATACTGGGAAAGGACAAAAATCTTCCCCTGTGCTAGAGTTGATAAGATGGGATGATTTAATCTAGAGCTACTAGTGACTGCCTTCTTTGATTGTATAAAGGATGAAGACAGAAAGAGAAAAATTAAAATATTCCCAGAAGCATCTGGGAGCCAATAAGTAGCCCCAGACAATAGGAGTAATCTCATCTTTCCCAACAGGGATCATACTGGGCTCTATGATTGGGGACTTCTAGTTCTTCCTCTGTTACAAGGGCTTGAGAGGGCAAGAAGGGCCACGGAGCTCATAAAAATATCCTCAGGCATACATCTTTTAAAAAAGGGCAAAGGTAAATCTCTGACTTTTCTTTCCACGGGGAGCAAGCCTACCCTACTCCTTTAAGAGGGTCAAGAGTGAACCCCTGGAAGGACTTACACTTCTAACAATGGTGGACAGCTACTCCTGACCTACTTTTCTGCTGAAAACAACTAGAAAAACTGAGTAAAATTAAACAAACATTGGGAGCTAACAAGGAATTGCAAAAT
Source organism: Martes martes (assembly GCF_963455335.1). NCBI lineage: Eukaryota > Metazoa > Chordata > Mammalia > Carnivora > Mustelidae > Martes > Martes martes. The sequence continues at coordinate 21,428,092 of NC_137889.1, read as the reverse complement.
TATCAGACCAAGATCCAGAAGATGGAAATTGAGAAAAGCAGATTTAGAATTTAAGTGTACTGTTCCCTCGGGTGCATTTGCTGATTCCCAAAGAGGCTGATGAATTTATGACAGACTTGTAGAACCCACTGTGTAGGGGTAAGCCAAGTGAGAAATACCCTAAAAGTAAGGCTGACCTTAAAAGAGAAAATGAGGGTGCATAATCTGATTCATCTTCAAGTTAGCAAGCATAACCTTAAAAAAGAACTCTGCAAGAGCATTCCAAGAAAGGGTAATTACAGACCAATCTCTCTCATCATTATAGATGCAAAAATATTAGAAAAGCAAATCCATGTATATATACATATATCTATATACAGTATCTCTCTATATACCTTTTTACAAATGTAAATGTATACATATGCACATATGAATGTATGTGTATTACATGTGATGCCATGTATATACATGCACGTGTATTTGTGTATGTGTAATTGACAGGTTGACTTTAAAATGGAAATACAGGTGCGCCTGCATGGCTCAGTTGGTTGAGTGTCTGACTCTTGATTTCAGCTCAGGTCATGATCTCAGGATCATGAGACCAAGCCCCATGTTGGGCTCTGCACTCAAGATGCTCTCTCTCTCTGCTCCTCTCCTATCCATACTCTCTAAATAGATAAATAAAATCTTTTAAAAAATTAAAATAAAAGGGAAATACAAAAGGCCAATGTTAGAAAAGGCACTCTTAAAGAACAAGTAATAATCTCTCTGCTGGCTAAGAAGACCTTTATAAAATGATAGGTATTAAGAGAGTGTGGTGTTAAGTCAAAGGGAAAAAAAAAAGAATAATAGAATAGGATAGTCCAAAAGTCTTGTTGAGAACATTATCTATTTACTACTGACAATCATAAATTTATATGAAAAAAATATAGTAACATGAGACTAATAATAGCACATAAAGATACTACTTGTAAAACTTTGATTGGTTATAGTTTGAATTCACTTAGCAAAATTTAGAAAACGGTTATTTGGACCAGGTAAAAGTAAAAGAAACAGGAACATTAGAAAGACAAAATAGAGAAGAACCCCGAGACAGTTAAAGCACAATGTCATTTGGAACACGGAACAAAAAATAAGTAATAAGTATAGTTAGTAGATTAGGATGTTACTAGGAAAGAGGAGAAAGTGATTTTTAAAAAGGAAATGAAGAACAAATTAAGTTCAAGATGCATTCGACAAATAATTATGTTTCATTATAAGAAAAAATAAAATCAAACTGGTTATACTAAATCAGAAAATTTTAGGTGATATAATTCTGAGCATGTGTCACCCTATCATAATGTCATATATGCTCATGATTCAGGGTCTCAGATGATATGCAGACCTTATTCTCTTTTTCTGCCTTTCAGTCTATTTCATTCATGCATATGTGCAATGAATAGGTACCTATGGTTACCATCTAACAAACTATAAAATTGATTTATTACATTGTTTGTTATTGTCCCTATTTCACTACTAGAATGAAAGCTAGGGAATTTTTATCAGTACATGCTCTGTTCTTTGTTCAATGTCACATGAATGCTCACAACTGACAAAAATTCCCTTTTGTGTGGAGCTCTCATTCTAGTAGTGAAATAGAGACAATAACAAACAATGTAATAAATCAATTTTATAGTTTGTTAGATGGTAATAAGTGGTAAAAACAAATAGAAGGGCATGAGGGGGCTCAGAGTACAGGTTGCTATTTTAACGATTTTATTTATTATTTACAGAAAGAGAGCACAAGCAGGGGGAGCAGCAGAGGGAGAGGGAGAAGCAGGTCCCGGCTGAGAAAGCTTTTCCCTCTCCCTTTCCCTTCAGCCTCTCCCCCTGGCTTATGTTCTCAATCTTTCAAATAAATAAATAAATCTTTAAAAAAATTTTTTTTAATTATTTTTATTTGAGAGAGAGAGTGAGACAGAGCATGAGAGAGGAGAAGGTCAGAGGGAGAAGCAGACTTCCCATGCAGCTGGGAGCCCGATGCGGGACTCGATCCCAGGACTCCGGGAACATGTCCTGAGCCAAAGGCAGTCACTTAACTAACTGAGCCACCCAGGTGTTCCTAAATATATCTTTTTTAAAAGAAAATTTGGCAGGGGATTAATAAAAATTAGATTAATTTGCATGTAAAGGGTATTAAATTAAAGAGACTAGATGAAATTACCAAGAGATTGTGCGTGAAAGAAGAGAAGATAAAAGACTGAGTCCTAGGCCACTCCAAAGTTAGGGTGCCAGGGAGAAGAGCGGGCATTTGCACAAAACATTGAGAACCAGTTACTTGCAAGCTAAAACAAAGAAGAATAGTGTAAGTCCATGTGAAGAAAATGTATTGGTGAAGAGAGAGTGAATTCCACTTTTTAAATCTGCTAATAAATGAGATCACTGGTAACACAGACAGAGGCACTGTTTGGAAGTGTGGAAGAAAAGTCTGACTGACACGATCTGAGAGAGAACAAAAAGAAATGAAGTCAACATAGAAGTTATAATCTTTTGAGGAATTTTGTAGGAAAGGGTAGCAGCAAATGGGTGGCAGCAGGTGGGGAAATTGAGGTTTACAGGAGGTTTGGTTTGATACAGAAACAGAATCTATATGACTTTTGCTTAATGTGACCTTTATAAAAGTCAATATTTATCACTAAAATATAACTCTCCAAAGGTGAATCTTCAAAGGCCAGCATAATATTACATTAAGTGCAAATAAGTTTGGTTAAAATGTTATCTCTTATAACATTACATTAAAAAATTAAAATAGTAATTATATGCTATCCACAGCGACATTTTATTATTTGTTAAAAAATGAATATTTAAAGTGTGTATATTTTGGATGAATCTTTTGAAATATATTGATATTTTCCTGGTGATTTTAACTGAGACATTTAATTGAGATTTTACTTTGAGACATCCAAATAGATGGATTTATAAAAGATAGGACAAATATTCTCTAAAATATAAACAAGTTCAATGTTTTCAATATGATACATCATAATAAATAATATTTCCCTTGATTTTACTTTCCATAAAATGGGCTGAGAAATATATGGTATTAAACACATAGCTTCATTTTACCCATGGAGCAACTGATGTTTATCATATACAAAAGTCAAATCGTATAATATTGTACAGATATTCCTGTCTTCTTCCTAATACTCTATATCCTAAATGTATGGAACAAACACCTTTGGCATTGATATTCACATCAGTTCATTGCATTCATTGCTTTGTATTCTTTCATGCACATATACCCCTAGACTAGAAAGTTTTGACAGGAGGAACTATATTGCTATTTCTTTTTCATATGTTCACCACACCAAAATTGGTACCATATGTGTTTAACAAATATTTCCTAAATTTATGAATAAACATTCTAAAATATTATGATTGATATCTCATCATAAAAGCAAAGACTAAAAATTAGTAGAGGATAACTGACTTCAATTATAAGATATACAAAACTCAAACTATGCTTTTAGGCATTTAATGTATCAAAAGTTATACAGGAGTACCCTGGTGGCTTAGTTGGTTAAGTGTCCAACTCTTGAGTTTTGCTCGGGTCCTGATCTCAGGGTTGTGAGAACGAGCCTCAGGTCAGTTTCCTTGCTCAGGGCAGAGTCTGCTTTATCTTCTCCCTCTGCTCCTCCCCCACTCACTCTCTCGCTTTCACTCTCTCTTTCTCATGAATGAATGCAAGAATGAATGAATGGATGGATGGATCTTTTTTAAAAAGTTATGAAAACAACAAGGATAATAAAACAGCTCAGTTTTCCCTATCAGCTGATTTCTCTTGATTTTAATGAAAACACTGTGACACTTGTTGAAAGTATTTTCAGTGATTTTTTTATGCCATATCTTTTTTATTAACATATAATGCATTATTTGTTTCAGGGGTATAGGTCTGTGATTCATTAGTCTTACATAATTCATAGTATTCACTATAGCACATACCCTCCCCAGTGTCCAACATCCAGCCATTCCATCCCTCCTACCCCCCTCCACTCCAGCAACTGTCAGTTTCTTTCCTGAGATTAAGAGTCTCTTAAGGTTTTTCTCCCTCTCTGGTTTCATCTTGTTTCATTTTTCCCTCTCTTCCCCTATGATCCCCTGGCTTTTTTCTCAAATTCCTCATATCAGTGAGATAATATGATAATTGTGTTTCTCTGATTGACTTATTTCACTTAGCATAATACCCTCTAGTTCCATCCATGTCATTGCAAATGGCAAGATTTCAGGTTTTTTGATGGCTGCATAATATTCCTCTGTGTGTGTGTGTGTGTGTGTGTGTGTGTGTGTAGATATATAGATATAGATATATATATATAGATATATATATAGATATATACACACACCACATCATCTTTATCCATTCATCTATTGATGGACATCTGGGCTCTTATCATAGTTTGGCTATTGTGGACATTGCTGCTATAAACATGAGGTGCAAGTGCCCCTTTGGATCACTACATTTGTACCTTTGGGGTAAATACCCAGTAGTGCAAATTGCTGGGTCATAGGGTAGCTATATTTTCAACTTTCTGAGGATCCTCTGTACTGTTTTCCAGAGCGGCTGCACGAGCTTGCATTCCCACCAACACTGTAGGAGGGTTCCCCTTTCTCCACATCCTTGCCAACACCTGTCATTTCCTGAGGGGTTAATTTTAGCCATTCTGATTGGTGTCAGCTGGTATCTCACTGTGCTTTTGATTTGTATTGCTTGATGACAAGTGATGTTAAGCACTTTTTCATGTGTCTGTTGGCCATTTGGTTGTCTTCTTTGCAAAAATGTCTGTTCATCTCTTCTGCCCATTTTTTTTTTTTTCAAGAATCAGGACATAAGATTTTATTTTATTTTTTAAGAACCTAGCAATTTCAATCCTTAGCTTCATGAAAGAAGTCTCTTTTTCAAGATGAAGATTTTTTAAATTAATTTTTAAAATTTTTAATAAACATATAATGTATTTTTATCCCCAGGGGTACAGGTCTGTGAATCGCCAGGTTTACACATTTCACAGCACTCACCATAGCACATACCCTCCCCAATGTCCATAACCCCACCCCCCTCTCCCAACCCCCCTCCCCCCAGCAACCCTCAGTTTGTTTTGTGAGATTAAGAGTCTTTTGTGGTTTGTCTCCCTCCCAATCCCATCTTCTTTCATTTATTCTTTTCCTACCCCCCAAACCCCTCATGTTGCATCTCCAGTTCCTCATATCAGGGAGATCATATGACAGTTGTCTTTCTCCGATTGACTTATTTAGCTAAGCATAATACCCTCTAGTTCCATCCACATCATCACAAATGGCAAGATTTCATTTCTTTTGATGGCTGCACAGTATTCCATTGTATATATATACCACATCTTCTTTATCCATTCATTTGTTGATGGACATTTAGTTTCTTTCCATAGTTTGGCTATTGTGGACATTGCTGCTATAAACATTCAGGTGCACATGCCCCTTCAGATCACTATGTTTGTATCTTTAGGGTATATACCCAGTAGTGCAATTGCTGGGTCATAGGGTAGCTCTATTTTCAGCTTTTTGAGGAACCTCCATGCTGTTTTCTAGAGTGGTTGCACCAGCATGCATTCCCACCAGCAGTGTAGGAGGGTTCCCCTTTCTCTGCATCCTCGCCAGCATCTGTCATTTCCTGACTTGTTAATTTTAGCCATTCTGACTGGTGTGAGGTGGTATCTCATTGTGTTTTTTTTTTTTTTAAGATTTTATTTATTTATTTGACAGAGAGAGAACACAAGTAGGCAGAGAGGCAGGCAGAGAGAGAGAGGAGGAATCAGGCTCCCTGCCTAGCAGAGAGCTCGATGCGGGACTCGATCCCAGGACCCCGAGATCACGACCTGAGCTGAAGGCAGAGGCTTAACCCACTGAGCCACCCAGGCGCCCCTCTCATTGTGATTTTGATTTGTATTTCTCTGATGCCGAGTGATATGGAGCACTTTTTCATGTGTCTGTTGGCCATCTGGATATCTTCTTTGCAGAAATATCTGTTCATGTCCTCTGCCCATTTCTTGATTGGATTATTTGTTCTTTGGGTGTTGAGTTTGATGAGTTCTTTATAGATTTTGGATACTAGCCCTTTGTCTGATATGTCGTTTGCAAATATCTCTCCCATTCTGTCAGTTGTCCTTTGGTTTTGTTAACTATTTCCTTTGCTGTGCAAAAGGTTTTGATCTTGATGAAGTCCCAATAGTTCATTTTGGCCCTTACTTCCTTTGCCTTTGGCGATGTTTCTAGGAAAAAGTTGTGGCCGAGGTCGAAGAAGTTGCTGCCTGTGTTCTCCTCAAGGATTTTGATGGATTCCTTTCTCACATTGAGGTCCTTCATCCATTTTGAGTCTATTTTCATGTGTGGTGTAAGGAAATGGTCGAGTTTCATTTTTCTGCATGTGGCTGCCCAATTTTCCCAACACCATTTGTTGAAGAGGCTGTCTTTTTTCCATTGGACATTCCTTCCTGCTTCAAAGATTAGTTGACCATAGAGTTGAGAGTCTATTTCTGGGCTCTCTATTCTGTTCCATTGACCTATGTGTCTGTTTTTGTGCCAGTACCATACTGTCCATTTCTTGATTGGATTTTTTGATCTTTGAGTGTTGAGTTTTGTAAGTTCTTTATATTTTGGATACTAGCTCTTTCTCTCTCTGATATGTCATTTCCAAATATCTTCTCCCATTCTGTCAGTTGTTGATTTTGGTTTTGTTGACTGTTACCTTTGCTGTGCAAAAGCTTTTTATCTTGATGTCCCAGTAGTTCATTTTGCCCTTGCTTTCCTTGCCTTTGGCAATGTTTATAGAAAGAAGTTGCTGTGGCTAAAGTAGAAGAGGTTGCTGCCTGTGTTCTCCTCAAGGACTTTGATGGATTCCTGTCTCACATTTAGGTTTTTCATCCATTTTGGGTCTATTTTTTGTGTATGGTGTAAGGAAATGGTCCAGTTTCATTCTTCTGCATGTGGCTGTACAATTTTCCCAACACCATTTCTTGAAGAGACTTTTTTCCATTGGACATTCTTTCCTGATTTGTCAAAGATTAGTTGACCTTAGAGTTGAAGGGCCATTTCTGGGCTCTTTATTCTGTTGCACTGATCTATGTGTCTGTTTTTGTACCAGTACCATACTGTTTTGATGATTATAGCTTTGTAATTGAGCTTGAAGTCTGGAAGTGTGATGCCACCAGGTTTAGTTTTCTTTTTCAACATTCCTTTGGCTATTTGGGGTCTTTTCTGTTTCCATACAAATTTTAGGATTATTTGTTCTGACTCTGTTTAAAAAGTTTATGGTATTTTGATAGGGGTTGCATTCAATGTGTAGAATGCTCTAGGTAGCAGAGACATTTTTACAATATTTGTTCTTCCAATCCATGAGCATGGAATGGTTTTTCTATTTCTTTGGGTCTTCCTCAATTTCTTTCATGAGTATTCTATAGTTTTTTGAATACAGATTTTTTGCCTCTTTGGTTAGATTTATTCTTAGATATCTTATGGCTTTGGGTGCAATTGTAAATGGGATTGACTCCTTAATTTCTCTTTCTTCTGTCTCATTGTTAGTGTATAGAAATGCAACTGATTTCTGTGCATTGATTTTATTTCCTAACCCTTTACTGAATTTCTGTATGAGATCTAGCAGCTTTGGGGTAGAGTCTTTTGGGTTTTCCACATAAAGTATCATGTCATCTGCAAAGAGTGAGTTTGACATCTTTGCTGATTAGGATGCCTTTTATTTTTGTTGTTGTTGTTTTCTGATTGCTGAGGCTAGGACTTCTAGTACTATGTTGAATAGCAGTGGTGATGGTGGATGTCCCTACCCTGTTCCTGACCTCAGGGGAAAAGCTGTCAGTTTTTCCCCATTGAGACTGATACTTGCTGTGGGTTTTTCATAGATGGCTTTGATGACATTGAGGTATGTACCCTCTATCCTTACACTGTGAAGAGTTTTAAACAAGAAAAGATGCTATGCCCTGTCAGATGCTTTTTCTGCAACTATTGAAAGTATCCTATGGTTCTTGTTCTTTCTTTTATTAATGTACTGTATCATATTGATTGATTTGGGGATGTTGAGTCAACCTTGCAGTCCAGGAATAAATCCCACTCGGTCATGGTGAATACTCCTTTCAATGTACTGTTTGATCCGATTGACTAGTATTTTGGTGAGAATTTTTGCATCCATATTTATCAGGGATGTTGGTAATTCTCCTTTTTGATGGGGTCTTTTTGCCTGGTTTTAGGACCAAGGTAATGCTGGCCTCATAAAATGAGTTTGGAAGATTTCCTTCCATTTCTGTTTTTTGGAAGAATTTCAGGAGAATAGGTATTAATTATTCTTTAAATGTTTGGTACAGTTCCCCTGGGAAGCCATCTGGCCCTGGGCTCTTGTTTTTGGGAGATTTTTGATGACTGCTTCAATCTCCCTACTGGTTATGGGTATGTTCAGGTTTTCTATTTCTTCCTGGTTCAGTTTTGGTAGTTTATACATCTCTAGGAATGCATCCATTTCTTTCAGATTGTCTAATTTGCTGCCGTATAGTTGCTCATATGTTTTTTAATTGTTTGTATTTCTTTGGTGTTGGTTGTGATCTCTCCTCTTTCATTCATGATTTTATTAATTTGGGTCCTTTCTCTTTTCTTTTTGATGAGTCTGGCCAGGGGCTTATCAATCTTATTAATTCTTTCAAATAACCATCTCCTACTTTCTTGTTAATCCGTTCTAGTGTTCTTTTGGTTTCTACTTCATTGACCTCTCCTCTGATCTTTATTATTTCTCTTCTCCTATGGGGTTTAGGCTTTATTTGCTGTTCTTTATCCAGTTCCTTTAGGTATAGGGTTAGGTTTTGTATTTGAGACCTTTCTTGTTTCTTGAGAAAGACTTGTATTGCCAAATAATGTTCTCTTAGGACCACCTTTGCTGTATCCCAAAGATTTGAACAGTTTTCATTTTCATTTGTTTCCATGAATTTTTTCAATTCTTCTTTAATTTCCTGTTTTACCCATTCATTCTTTAGTAGGGTACTCTTTAGCCTCCATATATTTGGGTTCTTTCCAAATTTCTTCTTGTGATTGAGTTCTAGCTTCAGAGCATTTTGGTCTGAAAATATGCAGGGAATGATCCCAATGTTTTGGTACCTGTTGAGACCTGATTTGTGACCCAGGATGTGATCTATTCTTGAGAATGTCCCATGTGCACTCAAGAAGAATGTGTATTCTGTTGCTTTGGGATGCAATGTTCTGAATGTATCTGTGATGTCCGTCTGGTCCAGTGTGTCATTTAAAGCCTTTATTTCCTTGTTGATCTTTTGCTTATATGATCTGTCCATTTCAGTGAAGGGGTGTTAATGTCCCCTACTATTATTGTATTATTGCTGATGTTTTTCTTTGATTTCGTTATTAATTGGCTTATATAATTGGTGCTCCCATGTTAGGGGCATAGATATTTACAATTGTTAGGTCTTCTTGTTGAATAGACCCTTTAAGTATGATATATTGTCCTTCCTCATCTGTTATTATAGTCTTTGGTTTAAAACCCAATTTGTCTGATATAAGGATTGCCACCCCAACTTTCTTTTGATGTCCATTAGCATGGTATATTATTTCCCACCCCTTCACTTTAAATATGGAGGTGTCTTTGGGACTAAAGTGAGTTTCTTGTAGATAGCATATCGATGGGTCTTTTTTAAAAAATCCATTTTGATACCCTGTATCTTTTTTTTTTAAGATTTTATTTATTTAATTGACAGACAGAGATTACAAGTAGGCAGAGAGGCAGGTAGGGAGAGAGGAGGAAGCAGGCTCCCCACTGAGCAGAGAGCCCAATTTGGGGCTCGATCCCAGGACCCTGAGACCATGACCTGAGCCAAAGGCAGAGGCTTTAACCGACTGAGCCACCCAGGCACCCCCCCCCCCACCTGTATCTTTTGATTGGGGCATTTAGTCCATTTACATTCAGGGTAACTACTGAAAGATATGAATTTAGTGCCATTGTATTGCTTGTAAGGTGACAGTTACTGTATATTGTCTCTGTTCCTTTCTGGTCTATGTTACTTTTGTGCTCTCTGGTTAGAGGATCTGTTTCAATATTTTCTGCAGGGCTGGTTTGGTGTTTGTAAATTCTTTTAGTTTTTGTTTGTCCTGGAAGCTTTTTATTTCTCCTTCTATTTTCAATGACAGCCTAGCTGGATATAGTATTCTCAGCTGCATATTTTTCTTGTTTAGTGCTCTGAATACATCATGCCAGTGCTTTCTGGCCTGCCTGGTCTCTGTGGATAGGTCTGCTGCCATTCTAATATTTACCATTGTAGATTATAGACCTCTTTCCATGAGCTGCTTTCAATATTTTCTCTTTGTCTCTGAGACTTGTAAATTTTTTTCTTTTAGATGTCAGATGTTGACCTATTTTTATTGATTTTGAGGAGGGTTCTCTGTGCCTCCTGGATTTTTATGCCTGTTTCCTTCCCCAAATTAAGGAGTTCTCTGCTATAATTTGCTCCAATATACCTTCTGCCCCTCTCTCTCCTGGGATCTCAATTATTCTAATACTGTTTTGTCTTATGGTATCACTTATCTCTCAAATTCTCCCCTCGTGATCCAGTAGTTGTTTGTCTCTCTTTTTTCTCAGCTTCTTTGTTCTCCATCATTTGCTCTTCTATATCACTAATTCTGTCTTCTGCCCCATTTATCCTAGCAGCTAAAGCCTCCATTTTTGATTCTCCCCTTTAATAACCTTTTTGATTTCTATTTGGGTAGATTTTAGTTCTTTTATTTCTCCAGAAAGGGATTCTCTAGTATCTTCTATGCTTTTTTCAAGCCCAACTGGTATCTTTATAATCATCACTCTGAACTCTAGTTCTGACATCTTACTAATGTCCATATTGATTAGGTCCCTGGCAGTCGGTATTGCCTTTTCTTTTTTTAGGTGAGTTTTTATATTTTGTCATTTTGTCCAGAGAAGAATAGATGAATGAAAGAACAAAATGCTAAAAGGGTAACAACTACCCCAGCATAAATACACTAAACAAATCAGAAGAGACCCGAAGCTGGGGGGAAAAGTTAAAAAAGAAAGAAAGAAAGAAAGAACAACAACAACAACAACAAAAAGAATATGATCAGGCTGGTGAATACAACAGAGCCACACACTAGATTTTGGGTGTATTTTGGTCCGTTAGAAGTTTGCCTCCCAAAATTTTAAAGACAGCACAATATATACACAAAAATAAGGGTAAATACAATGAAGGGATGGAATATGAATATAAAGATGAAAATTTTAAAAAATTAAAAAGGAATTGATAGAAGTTGGTTGAAAAAAGGAAGAAAAATGTTAAAAGAAAAAAAAAAAGAGAGAGAGAATGTGGATCAGGCGGGAGACTAGAACAAAGCCCTACACTAGATTTAGGGTATATTTTGGTTTTTAGAAGAAAATGTATCCCAAAATTTTAAAGAAGGAAAAAAAAATATATATATACCAAAGATGAGGTTAAATAAAAAGAAGGGATAAAATATGACTGTAGAAGTGAAAATTAAAACATAGAAAAAGAAAAAAATAAAGAAACACTAAAAAGTTAACTTTGAAAGACTGAAAAATCACGGGGAAAACCATGAATTCTATGTGCTGTATTCCCCTAGGGCTGGAGTTCTGCAGTTCTCATTCATTGGTAAACCTGGTCTTTGCTGGATGTTCTTGGGGATCTTCTGGAGGAGGTGCCTGTTGCAGTGATTCTCAGATGTCTTTGCCTGAAGGGGAATTGCACTGCCCTTGCCAGGGGCCAGGCTAAGCAATCTGCTCAGGTTTGCTCTTGGTAGCTTTTGTTCCCTGAAAGCTTTCCATTCAGCTTTGGAGAATGAGAATGAAAATGGCAGCCTCCTAATCTGCAGCCTGGAGGAGCTGAGAGCTTGGGTCCCCACTCCTCAGTGTGCCCTCAGAGAAAAGCAGTCAGTTACTCCCGTCTCCTTGGTCTCCAGCTGCACTCCATGCTCATCTGGCCTGTGACAGAGTATTTCTATCTCTGGCATATGACCCCATTTGGAGTTTCCAAACCCAGCAGATTCCTATGGTGCACTCCCATGCTACTCTTCCCAGAGGAAGAAGGGGAATCTCCCCTTCTTGGGGGTCCCTGCTCAAAGAACAGTGACCTAACTGTGCAGCAGAACATGGTTTATGGCAACCTTGAGCTGAGAGCCTACTCCTTGGCTCTGTCTTTGCAACTGGCTTCCCTGCTTCAATACCTGGGAGATCGGTGACTCTCAGTCAACCCAGTCTTTCTGTGACCCTGAGGGTCCTGAGACCACACTGTCCCAGTGAGTGTTCTGCCCCCTGCTTAACCACTGGAGTGACGTCCCTCAGTGGAGCAGACTTCTAAAATTTCTGATTTTGTGCTCTGCTGCTTTATCACTTGCTGGGAGCTGGCTGATGGAGGGTCCCACCCCCACAGTCCATCTTCCCAAATATCACCAGAGATTCATTTCTCTGCACATCCTACCTTCCAGAAAGTGGTTGCTTTTCCATTCATAGAATTGCTCCTATATTTTCTCTGATATCTGTTGAGTTTGTAGGGGTTCATAATGGTTTGATAATAGCTGAATTCCTGGGACCAGTCAAAATTTAGGTCTCCTACTCCAGGCCATCTTTCTCCTCCTCTCACCATATCTTTTATCATGGGACAGAAAACTTTTTCTCCTTTCTCACAGTTCCCTTCAGTCACTTTGTTCACTGGAATGAGACTAAATAGACTTCTTTACAAAGAGACTTCAAAAGGAATATTTGGAAAAGGAGAAATGTATAATCTTTTTGTCTTATGACACCTAGACAAAATTTAACTGAAGACATTTTTAACATTTAGTTCTTTTTCCCTCTTTTAAAAATTTATTTTATTTTTCAGTGTTCCAAGATTCATTGTTTATGCACCACACCCAGGGCTCCATGCAATACGTGCCCTCCTTAATATCCACCACTAGGCTCACCCATGTCCCCACTCCCACCCCTCCAACGCCCTCAGTTTGTTTCTCAGAATCCACAGTCTCTCCTTCTTTGTCTCCCCCTCCAATTTACCCCTTTCCTTCTCCTAATGTCTTCCATGTTAAACCTTATGTTCCACAAGTAAGTGAAACCATATGATAATTGACTTTCTGTGTTTGACTTATTTCACTCAGCATAAATCTCCTCCAGTCCTATCCATATTGATAAAAAAAAATTGGGTATTCATCTTTTTTTAATAGAAGTGTAATATTCCATTGTATATATGGACTATATCATCTTTATCCACTTTTCTGTTGAAGGGCATCTTGGCTCTTTCCACAGTTTGGCAACTGTGGCCATTACTGCTATGAACATTGGGGTACAGATGGCCCTTCTTTTCACATCTGTATCTTTGGAGTAAATACCCAGTAGTGCAATTTCAGGGTCATAGGGTAGCTCTATTTTTAATTTCTTAAGGAGTCTCTACACTGTTTTCCAAAGTGGCTGTACCAACTTGCGTTCCCACCAACAGTGTAAGAGGGTTCCCCTTTCTCCACATCATCTCTCCAACACTTGTTGTTTCTTGTCCTGCTAATTTCGGCCATTCTAACTGGTATAAGGTGGTATCTCAATGAGGTTTTGATTTGAATTTCCCTGACGGCTAATGATGATGAACATTTTTTCATGTATCTGTTAGCTATTAGTATGTCTTCTTTGGAGAACTGTCTGTTCATGTCTTCTGCCCATTTTTTTGGTGTGATTATCTGTTTTTTTTAGGTGTTGAATTTGAGGAGTTCTTTGTAGATCTTAGATATCAGCCCTTTGTCTGTAATGTCATTCGCGAATATCTTCTCCCATTCCATGGGTGGCCTCTTTGTTTTGTTGACTGTTTGCTGTGCAGAAGCTTTGATCTTGATGAAGTCCCAAAAGTTCATTTTCAATTTTGTTTCCTTTGCCTTTGGAGACATATCTTGAAAGAAGTTGCTGTGTCCGATGTCAAAGAGGTTACTGCCCAGGTTCTGCTCTAGGATTTTGATAGATTCCTGCCTCACATTGAGGCCTTTCATCCATTTCAATTTTATCTCTGTGAATGGTGTAAGAGAATGGTGGAGTTTTATTCTTCTATACATAGCTGTCCAATTTTCCCAGCACCATTTATTGAAGAGACTGTCTTTTTTCCACTGTATATTTTTTCCTGCTTTGTTGAAGATTATTTGACCATAGAGTTGAGTGTCCATATCTGGACTCTCTACTCTGTTCCTTTGGTCTATGTGTCTGTTTTTGTGCCAGTATCATGCTGTCTCATGCTGTCTTGGTGATCATAGCCTTGTAGAAAAGCTTGAAATCAGGCAACATGATGCCCTTGGCTTTGTTTTTCTTTTTCAACATTTCCTTAGCCATTCGGGGTCTTTTCTGGTTCCATACAAATTTTAGGATTGTTTCTTCCAGCCTGGGATGCAAGGGTGGTTCAACATTCACAAATCAATCATGTGATAGAACAAATCAATAAGAGAAGAAAGAGGAACCACAGGGTCCTCTCAATTAATGCAGAAAAAGCATTTGACAAAATACAGCATCTGTTCCTGATTAAAACTCTCCAAAGTATAGCGATAGAGGGAGCATTCCTCAACTTCATAAAACCTATCTATGAAAAACCCACAGCAAATATCATTCTCAATGGGGAAAATCTCACAGCCTTCCCATTGAGATCATGAACACAGCAACGATGCCCACTCTTGCCACTGTTGTTCAACATAGAGGTAGAAGTCCTTGCAACAGCAATCAGACAACAAAAAGAAATAAAAGGTATTCAAATTGGCAAAGAAGAAATCAAACTCTCTCTCTCTGCAGATGACATGCTACTTTGTATGGAAAACCTAAAAGATTCCATCCCCAAACTAGTAGGACTCATACAGCAATTCAGTAATGTGGCAGGATACAAAAACAATGCACAAAAATCAGTGGCTTTCTTATACACCAACAATGAAAATACAGAAAGGGAAATTAGAGAATCAATTCCATTTACTATAGCACCAAGAACCATAAGATACCTTGGAATAAACCTACCCAAAGTGGTAAAGGATCTGTACTCGAGGAACTACAGAACACTCATGAAAGAAATTGAAGAAGACACAAAAAGATGAAAAGCATTCCATGCTCATGGATCAGAAGAATAAACATTGTTAAAATGTCTATACTGTCCAGAGCAATCTATACTTTCAATGCCATCCTGATCAAAATTCCACTGGTATTTTTCAAAATGCTGGAACTAACATTTAGTTCTTAATATTAACTCTTAGATATTGACAAAAACAGTATTGAGATCTTCATCTTAACCCTACTGACTTCCCTCTCATTATACCCATTCCTTTTCTATTATTTTACATTCTTATGCATTGCCTTTTGGTGCCAATTTTATTAATTTTTATTTTCTGACATAAAAATTTTCTGACTACTAATTTCTCCCTTTTACTATCTATTAATAGTGTTTCTTGACAGCTCTGTGTGATTAATGACAGCTTTGTAAAATAAATGTTTCACATGTAGCAGTAATTTGAGAAATACTGCTTGAAGTAAATACTTATAGAATCCTAAAACTTTTAGGACTTTTGGCAGATGAATGTGATTTTGTTTGGAAACCTGTATAATCCAAGTTGGAAAATGTATATTCAAAAAGTGCTTTTTGTTGACATTCCTCAGTCTGTTCAGATATGAATACTTTCTATCTTTATAACAGAAGAGACAAGCTATGTGCATTTTGCTAATAGACTACCACGGGAGCTGACCAAATCACTGGAGACCCCAATACATTTAATGATGAGTTTCATAGTAGGTTCTCAATGATTATTCTTAACTAGTTGACTTAGCACTTATTTGTTACTGATTGTTGATTTCTTTTTCTTTAACATGAAATATACATTGATTTCTCCCCTTTTTTTATTAAATATGAAATTTTCATACTTGTTTATCTAATGGAACAGATACCTAGAAGGCTTTTGTTTTCAAGTGTTATAAAATGTCACAGTTACCCAGGTTTCTAGAATTTCAATAATCGGTTCCGTAATGCTGTAAGAAACCTCACACAGCTTATTAATATGGGCAGATTTCTATATCTTCTTCCCTTTTCTTGACTTAATTAACATAGCCCCATCCTGAGAGTGGAAGAGAAAGACCAGTCTTGTTTAGTAGTACAAGTTAACCATAAGCCAACATTAATATAGAACATTAACTATAAAATATTGCAGCTACCTCACTGAATATATCACCAATTGGGCATGCCATCTCTTAAGATCTTGGAACAAAGCTTTCAGCTGATGGTTGCTTAGCGTTTTCATAAGTGAATGTGTAGCAATATTTCCTCTCTCAAGCAAATGTACTCTAACTGAACTAAGTGCACAGCACACATGGGGCTCAATATCATGACTCTGAAATCACAACCTGAGCTGAAATCAAGAGTCAGACACTCAACCAACTGAGCCACCCAGGCATCTCTAACTCACTCTGTACATTATTCCCTAGTGTAAGCATTTTAAGTCCTAATTAAATAAAAATCCTGCAAAGGCTTGCCATTACATGATTTCTTAGCTGAACATATATGACTTTGCAGGTAGGAACCCAAGTTTATGTTCTAGCCTCATCTCCTGACACGACCTCATTTAGTTCACTGTAAATTATACTGAGCTACTCACTGTGACTATGCTAGACTGCGCCTAGATGTGCTTCTCCTTTTCTATTTGGTGAATTTTTGCTTATTTTCAGCTCCAATGTTGACACTACTCTGTAGCATTTTCTATTTTCCTTGAAGAGTTAGTCACTCCTTCTTTTCTGTGACCATAGACATGACATAACATCATATTGTTGTAATTAGTTATTTGCCTATTTCCCCCTCTTCAAATGTGGTAATCAGAGCTCATACTCTGCCCATCTCCAAGTACAGCACCTGCATATTGTGAAGGCTCCTTAATAATAATAAATAGATGGTTCTTAGGCTCTTGTCAATGTTTTTTGTATTATTTTATAACCTACTATTCTATTATATCTGGGACACTTTTCTTAAAATATTTTATTAAATAAAATAACATATAATTGGGGATGCCCTTTTTTCCTTAAGAGCTTGAAGCTGAAATGTACATATGGAATTAAAAAAAAAAACCAGAAAGGCTAGTGCACAATAACCAGCCTATTCTATGATTATGGGTTATATTACACATCCTATACAGAAAAGCAGTCTCTGCAAGTCATATAAGAGGCATCCATTCTCTAGAGAAACAATACAATACCCTTTCCTAGTGGTTAGGAACCTTGAAAGTCACAGAAGTCTTCTTATGGGCCAAATGAAATATTTCTTAATGAAGTTTAATTCTGTTTCTTGGTTTATTCCTCAAGGGTAATTGATAGTGGCTGAGCCTCATCAATCAATTAACAAATCAGCAAGTACTATTTATTGAATTCTTACTACACAGTCATCACTGTAATTACAAAATTGGGAAACATAAGATGTATAAGACATCACAATTGTTCTTTTGCCATTTTCATTTCCCTATGATATGCTCCATGGAAAAATCATTTATTAATTAATCTAAAAATATTTACTGAGAATCAGATTTTTTCTAGGAACTAAGCAAAGTACTAGGGTTACAGGAAGAAGATTTGATCTCTTTAAGAAATACAAAACAGTCTATCCTTTCCCCAAAAGACAGCCTTCTTAATACGAACACTTGCACCAAAATGTCGTGAGTTTTGTTTGAGGTATGGATGCTGACTATATTCTATAGCTACAGAAATCAGGGTTGTTAGAGTAGTATGCATTGTTGCATGTACCAGTTATCTGTTGCCACAATAATATTATACATCAAAGACCCACAAAACTTAATAGATTAAATCAACAAGCATTCATTATTTCTTTCAAAATATTTATAGGTAAGTTGCTTCTGCTGAAACAAAGCTTGCAAAGTTTACTCATGTATCTTTGGTTAACTCTGTTGGTGAGGCTCTTTCACATGTCTAGGTTCCCACCAAAGACAACAGACTGGGTTTTGCATAATGTGTCTCAGCTTCAAGCAATCTAGTCTGGGCATGTCAGCATGTTATCAAGGCAAAGGCAGAGGAGCAAAGTGGAGAGAGAGAGAGAGGAGATGTGCAATAATTTTTTTCAAATCTCCACTTGAACCAAATTTACTAATGTACTATTGCTCAAAGCAAGTGACTTGAACAAACTAAGAGTCAGATTATGTATTAAAGGGCAAACATAAAGAAAGGCATGAAAAATTTGACACTGATATGATCAATCTGCCGTACTAGAGGAGCTAATCACTGAGAAGTAGATTCTAAGCCAAAGTGTCCAGAACCCTTATGTTAAAGATTTTTTTTTTCATCTTTCACCATTTCAAATACAGGAAGTAAGGGAGTTTGGACTGACTCTGATTAAAAAAGATGATGATTTGCTGGACATGACCACAGAATCACTAATTGCATATGAGCATCCTGTAAGAAGTGAATCTTTCTGACCAAAGACAGAGGCTATAGGAATATGAAATCCTAATTAAATAAACCTATATTTATTTATGCCACAAACCTATCCACAAGGTTCATGTCCACACTCTAGCAATAATGGTATTCTCTGTTCCAGCTGCTACCTTTATGTGGTTCTTTTTGGAAGGGTAATTTTCCATGGTCACACTTAGTTAAGGGGCCATCATGTCTAGAAGACCTGAATTACTGGCTTTTTTTGAATTAAACCCCATGGGTTGAATTGTGTTTTCCAAAGAGATATGTTGAAGATATTACCCTCAGTACTTTAGAATATTACCTTATTTTGGCAATAGAGTCATTGCAGATGCAATTAGTTACGGTGAGGTCATACCCGAGCAGGGTTAACCCTTAATTCAACATGACTGATGTCCTCCTAAGAAGAGGTAAGGGAAACACAGAAAGGAGAGTGCCATATGAAGACATGGAGAAACCTAGGGAGAAGATAATCATGAGATGACAGAGGCAGAGATGGGGGAGATGTTCTACAAGTCAAGGATTGCTAGGAATTTCCAGTAACTGCCAGAAGTGAGGAGAGAAACATGAAACAGATTCTCAGAGCTCTCAGAGAGAATCAACCCTGCTGACACACTGATTTTGGATTTCTAGGCTTCGAAATTTTGAAAGAATGCATTTTTGTGGTTTTTAGCCATCCAATTTGTGGAGTTGACTTTGGAATTGGGCAATGAGTAGGACTAGCCCCAGGAGAGCTGTTTGGGTCATGTTTTCAGTGTTTGAAGCTCTCCAGAACTGGAACTACCATTTGTTCTTCCTCCTCTATAACCAATTCTCTAGGTATGGCACAGCTTTAAAAAAATCTCAAAACTCATATCTTATTCAAACCATTTTCCCAGGACTATTGGAGCTACTCACTGTGTGCCCATATTTTTAAGAGAATGCTAACCTCAGTGATTTCAGAGTGATCAGCCCATCCTATTTTTACTGTGACATTTTGGCTTATTATTCTAGCTTTAAAAATCAAACATTTAATCTCTGACTATTCTGGTAGGGCTGCTTGCTAACTATCCATCCAAATGACTTTACCTTTTGAGGGTTTGAGCAAGTCCCATGGCCTCCTACATTTCTTCAAGCACTATACCCTCTGCAGAATGCTTCTTTTCTCTAACTCCTTCAGCCTTTATTACAAGTACCCCCAGGAGAGCCTATTGGCTTATATTGTTCTCTAGTTATTACTGGAGATTAGGATTCTTGTCTTACAACCACTATAAGCTTTGACTTCTTTTTATATTCCCAGGGTGCCTAGCACATTGTAAGGAACATATTGGTGCTGTTAGCTTGCTGATTGAATGATTCTTGACCTTTTTATCAGAACAGTTATTGTCATAAATCCATGGAGAAAATTCTCCGGAGGTTTATAGGTGGTGGTGGCAGGAAGAGGTAGTTGAATAAAAGCGAAGGAAAGCATTGCACAGGGCTGGTGCGGCAGCTGTCTCTCTGCTCCAAGTACTATCTCACCTTAGCCATTGACTAAAGGACTTGGAATGATTACCGTTAAAGTTACTTCTAATTACTTTTGAGAGATACTAACTTCTAACTGGTAAATGGAAACTCTAACACATTGAAAAGCTGGAAATAACAAACATGCTATGAGTAAGTATTAACTCTGTTCCATAGAGTCCAGATGGAGCAGAATTGGGGAGAGATGTTTCAGTCATGGGGAAGAAGTCTAGTAAAAAGTATCTTTCTTTGCTCCAGAAGTTTGTTTTTAATGATAGGAAGTAGTTTTGGGACAGCAGGGGAGAAAGGGGGTTAATCAGCAAGAGTATGTCAATAAAAGAATAAGATGTGGAAGAATACATTTTTGCCAATTACTTAAGGTGGATCCAGAGTGAGAGAATTGGGGTGTTCATCATGAGGATAATTTTCTTCCCCCATTGTTGTTCCCAGTAGTTCTGACAGGAAGGCGTGTATGTCTAGATTCTTGTTTCATTTATGAAAGCTTTTTATATGACAGAAAATATACTGGAATACATTTTAATTTTTTTAAGAGCCTAGAGAGTTTTTCACAGAAGAAATTAAAAACATCTTCAGCTTTGATTCACTACTTTGCAATATTTTGGTTTTAAATCAGACATCTGAGTCCTCTATAAAAATAGCAGGCAAATTTCACAAACACAAATATACATTTTAAAGTCTAAATGTCATCAAATCATATTTAAGATAAATGAGGATTCACTTTATTTTTAAGTTTAAAAACCCCAATTCTATACATTATGAATATATTTTGATTTAGAATTATTAAATGGCTTCAAGCAAATAAAAGTATTTTTATACTAACACGAAATTTACTATAAGAAAATTACTTTTGGTTCTAATGTTGTTGTTGTTGTTGTTTGTATTTAAATATGAAGGAAAATTAGATCTTTGATTTGTTCTATTGTTTTTTTAGTTTCTATTTCATTGATTTCTGCTCTGATCTTTATGATTTCTCTTCTCCTGCTGGGTTTAGGTTTTCTTTGTTGTTCTCTCTCCAGTTCCTTTAGGTGTAGGGTTAGGTTGTGTATTTGAGACCTTTCTTGTTTCTTGAGAAAGGCTTGCACCACTATATATTTTCCTCTCAGGACTGCCTTTGTTGTGTCCCACAGATTTTGAACTGTTGTGTTTTCATTATCATTTGTTTCCATGATTTTTTTCAATTCTTCTTTAATTTCCTGGTTGACCCATTCATTTTTCAGAAGGATGCTGGTTAGTCTCCATGTATTTGCATTCTTTCCAAATTTCCTCTTGTGATTGAGTTCGAGCTTCAGAGCATTGTGGTCTGAAAATATGCAGGGAATGATCTCAATCTTTTGGTACCAATTGAGACCTGATTTATGACCCAGGATGTGGTCTATTCTGGAGAATGTTCCATGTGCACTAGAGAAGAATGTATGTTCTGTTGCTTTGGGATGGAATGTTCTGAATATGTCTGTGATGTCCATCTGGTCCAGTGTGTCATTTAAGGCCTTTATTTCCTTGTTGATCTTTTGCTTAGATGATCTGTCCATTTCAGTGAGGGGAGTGTTAAAGTCCCCTGCTATTATTGTATTACTGTCGATGTATTTCTTTGATTTTGTTATTAATTGGTTTATATAGTTGGCTGCTCCCATGTTAGGGGCATAGATATTTAAGATTGTTAGGTCTTCTTGTTGCACAGACCCTTTGAGTATGATATAGTGTCCTTCCTCATCTCTTATTATAGTCTTTGGCTTAAAATCTAATTGATCTGATATAAGGATTGCCACCCCAGCTTTCTTCTGATGTCCATTAGCATGGTACATTGTTTTCCACCCCCTCACTTTAAATCTGGAGGTGTCTTTGGGTCTAAAATGAGTTTCTTGTAGGCAGCATATTGATGGGTTTTGTTTTTTTATCCATTCCGATACCCTGTGTCTTTTGATTGGGGCATTTAGCCCATTAACATTCAGGGTAACTATTGAGAGATATGAATTTAATGCCATTGTATTGCCTGTAAGGTGACTGTTACTGTATATTGTCTCTGTTTCTTTCTGATCTACTACTTTTAGGGTCTCTCTTTGCTTAGAGAACCCCTTTCAATATTTCCTGTAGAGCTGGTTTGGTGTTTGCAAATTCTTTCAGCTTTTGTTTGTCCTGGAAGCTCTTTATCTCTCCTTCTATTTTCAATGATAGCCTAGCTGGATATAGTATTCTTGGCTGCATGTTTTTCTCATTTAGTGCTCTGAATATATCATGCCAGTTCTTTCTGGCCTGCCAGGTCTCTGTGGATAGGTCCGCTGCCAATCTAATGTTTTTACCCTTGTATGTTACCGACTTCTTTTCCCGGGCTGCTTTCAGGATTTTCTCTTTGTCGCTAAGACTTGTAAATTTTACTATCAGGTGACGAGGTGTGGACCTATTTTTATTGATTTTGAGGGGCGTTCTTAGCATCTCCTGGATTTTGATGTTTGTTCCCTTTGCCATATTAGGGAAATTCTCTCCAATAATTGTCTCCAATATACCTTCTGCTCCCCTCTCTCTTTCTTCTTCTTCTGGAATCCCAATTATTCTAATGTTGTGTCGTCTTATGGTGTCGCTTATCTCTCGAATTCTCTCCTCGTGGTCCAGTATTTGTTTGTCTCTCTTTTGCTCAGCTTCTTTATTCTCTGTCATTTGGTCTTCTATGTCACTAATTCTTTCTTCTGCCTCATTTATCCTAGCAGTGAGAGCTTCCGTTTTTGATTGCACCTCATTAATAGCTTTTTTGATTTCAACTTGGTTAGATTTTAGTTCTTTTATTTCTCCAGAAAGGGCTTTTATCTCTCCGGAGAGGGTTTCTCTAATATCTTCTATGCCTTTTTCGAGCCCAGCTAGAACCTTGAGAATTGTCATTCTGAACTCTAGATCTGTCATGTTACCAATGTCCGTATTGATTAGGTCTCCAGCCTTCGGTACGGCCTCTTGTTCTTTTTTTTGAGGTGAGTTTTTCCGCCTTGTCATTTTGTCCAGGTAGGATTTGCTTTCTCCTGCTGTGGAATTCCGCTGTTCTTGGTGACTGAAGTTGGTTTTGGATGGCTTTCTTGTTGATCTTCTCGGGGAGGGGCCTGTTGTAGTGATTCTCAAGTGTCTTTGCCGCAGGCGGAATTGCACCGCCCTTCCCAGGGGCCGGGCTAAGTAATCCGCTCGGGTTTGCTTTCGGGAGCTTTTGTTCCCTGAGCGCTTTCCGTAGAGTTCCGGAGGACGGGAATGAAGATGGCGGCCTCCCAATCTCTCGGCCCGGAGCTTGGGGTTCTGCTCCTCAGTGCACTCTCAGAGCAAAGCGCCCAACTGCCCTGCCTCTCTGGCCTGTGGTCACACCTTGAGGAAAGCAGTCAATTGCTGGAGCTGGAGAAAAGCGCCGGGTCGCTTCCGTCTCCGCGGCCTCCAGCCGCGCTCCGAGCCCACCCAGCCTGCGACCGGCACAAGGTAACCCCGGGCTTAGAGCTCACTCCTCGGCTTTGTCGCTGTAGCCGGCTTCCCCGCTCTAATACCTGCGAGCTCTGCGGCACTCAGACACCCCTACTCCTTCTGTGACTCCGCGGGACCTGGGGTTATGCTGACCCCGCCTGGGTTTCCCCTCGGTTTAGCCTCTGGAGCGATGTTTCCCAGTGGAGCCGACTTTTAAAAGTCCCGATTTTGTGCTCCCGTTGCTCCACTGCTTGCCGGGAGCTGGCCCCTCCCCCCAGGGTCTATCTTCCCGTCGCTTTGGATTCACTTCTCCGCAGGTCTTACCTTTCAGAAAGTGATCGATTTTCTGTTTCTAGAATTGTTGCTCTTCTTCTCTTCGATTTCCCGTTGGATTTGTAGGTGTTCACAATGGTTAGATAAGCTGTCTAGCTGATCTCCTGCTACCCGATGTCGTCTCAGCCTGCTACTTCTCCGCCATCTTAACTCCTCCCGGAAAATTAGATCTTTGAAACAGCAGGTAATCCTTGAAGTACTAACAATTCTTAACAAAGAAATTATCTCATTGTTTCAGGTGTGGATTTTTGCAAATAATCTCATGAGGTTAAGGACTCTGGAATTGAAGGCCTCTGACCTAAGGGATTTTAGTGTTTGCCCAAGTCTCTGTTTTATAGAAACTGTGGTTAGAAATGGAATTACTCAAGCAAGATTGATAATTTGTGAACCTCAGACAGATAAAACTACTCTAAATTCTTGAAATAACCATGGTGGGTAACACAGGATCTTTGACAGGCAATCTTTTTACCCCGTTGAGGTTCTGTTACCTAGTAATCACCTTAGCTGTTTTCCCAGATACTAGAAGAAACTAAAAAATAACCCTGAATATTTCTTCAATAGTAGTATTCAACCATCAACCAAAGGAAAGAAGAAATTTTATTTGAAGACCTACTTTTAAAACTTCTTAGAGAACAGAGTCCAAGACAGCAGCATATGAAGACCCTGAGAACAAACAAAGAACAAAGAGCTTCTGTACAAGAAACAATAGAGGGACAATATACAAAAGGAAGAGACAGATATGGTGACAATGGGAACATTATCTCCAACACTGCAATATACAATAGGAAGTGATATCACTGAGGGACTTGCATATAGATTCACTCACACTGGGACACAGTGGAAAAATAGTTGTTTAGAGAGCAACTAGACTACATGTGAAGAAAATCTACTTACTAACCCTAGTGTCTGCCAAAAAGGTGGAGAACTCCTGAAATTCTCTCCAGGATTGTAGGCTCTGGTGAACACTATTCTATATTGTCCCTACCACCATAATGTGGTAGGAGCAGTGTACAGTTGCTCTAGCCAGTCTGCTAGGGCCACTCCAGGTGCTATAGGCCCCTGGCCCACATCAGTTTATGCTTTTCCCCAAGGTGAGCCTGTCTATCCCAGTTGTAGCAATTCCACCAAGGTGACCTCAGTACTCTGTGCTCTGAGACCCTCTCGCCTGCACTGCACACAGCTATCTTACCAAGGTGGCCCCAGTGGAACGTGTTCCTGACCCTCCTTGGATCCTCCTGATCCTCTTGACCCTCCTGCTCCAGCTCCAACCATTCAGCCAGGGTAGCCCTAGCCTACACCTACTGCAACCTAGCAGTCCCATGAAGGCAATCACAACACCTGTGTCTGCTCCAGCTCCACCTGTCCCACCTAGGTGGTTATGGCCTGGTGCATACTGAGATTCCCCAACTCTTGTTTACTCCAGGTCCACCTCTCTCATCAAGGCAGCCAGGCACATTCAATCTACACAGGGTCCACATACAAAGTCACTCTGTAGAGACTGGGAGAAATAGCTGTTCTACCTATTCACAGAAAGAAAACAAAGAAAGTGAAACAAAATGAAGAGACAGAAAATTGTGTTCTAAACAAAATAAGACAAACCATAGAGAAAAAAAATGCTCTAATGAAATGGAGATAAGCAATCTATTTGATAAAGAGTTCAAAGTAATGGTTATAAATATGCTGACCAAGACTGGGAGAAGAATGGAAGAAGACAAAGAGAACATTAACAGTGAGTTAGAAAATATAAGAAATGATTGAGCAAAGCTGAATAATACAATAACTACAATAAAAGTAAAATGGAGGGAATCAACAGCCAATTAGATGATATATAAGAATGGATCAAGGATCTGGAAGACAGAGGAGTGGAAACCACCCTATCAGAAGAGAAAAAAAAAAAAGAAGTTTAAAATATGAGGATAGTTTAGGGGACTTTAGGACAATATCAAGTGTACAAATATTCACATCATATGGGGTTTCAGAGGGAGAATAGAGAGAGAGAAAAAAAAAAACAAAAACAGAAAACTTACTTGAAGAAATAATGGCTGAAAACTTTCCTAACATTGAGAAGGAAATAGACATACAGCTCCAGGAAGCACAGAAAGTCCCAAATAAGAAGAACCCAAAGAGATCCATGTTAAAGAATATTAAAATTGAAATGATAAAAGCTAAGAATAAAGAGACAACCCTAAAATCAGTAAGAGAAAAACAAATAGTCATATACAAAGGAAACCTCATAAGACTGTCAGCTGATTTTTCAGCAGAAATTTGCAGGTAAGAAGGGAATGGTGGGATATATTTAAAGTGCTGAAAGGAGGATGAGTACTGAGTAATAAATGGAATTATTGAATTCTTGTATTGTATACCTGAAACTAATATAATGTTGTATGTTAACTGCTCTGGAATTAAAATAAACTTTTTAAAAGTGGGGGAAGTGCTACAGGGAGAAAGCTTATAACCAAGAATACTATATTCAGCAAGGTCATGATTCAGAACTGAAGGAGAGATAAATAGTTTCTCAGAGAAACAAAAACTAAAGGAGTTCATTATCACTAAACCATCCTTACAAGAAATATTAGAGGGTTTTCTTTATTTCTTTTAAAAGGTTATTTATTTGACAGAGAGAGAGAAAAAGTAAGAGAACACAAGCAAGGGGAGCAGCAGGCAGGGGGAGAAACAGGCTACCCACTGAGCAGGGAGCATGATGTGAGACTCAATCCCAGGACCCTGGGATCATGACCTGAGCCAAAAGCAAATGCTTAATGACTGAGCCATCCAGGTGTCCACAAATTGTCATCGTCGTCATTGTCGTTGTCGTCTTCTTCTTCTTCTCCTTCTTCTTTTTTTTAAAAGATTTTATTTATTTGACAGAGAGAGAGGGAACACAAGCAGGGGGGAGCAGGAGAGGGAGAAGCAGATTTCCTGTCGAGCAGGGAGCCTGATGTGGTCCTCAATCCCAGGATCCTGGGATCATGACCTAAGCTGAAGGCAGCCGCTTAACGACTGAGCCACCCAGGTGCCCCACAGATGGTCTTCTTTAAGAAGAAAAGAAAAATTCATACTAGAAATATGAAAATATATGAAAGAAAAAATCTCACTGGTAAAGACAAATATATAGTAAAGGCAGTTGATCAGCCATTTAAAAGTTAGTATGAAAGTTAAAAGACAAAATAATAAAATCAACTATAACTACAAAAAGTACTTAAGAGATACACAAAATAAAAAGATGTCAAATATGATATTAAAAACATAAAATGGGGGGAGTAAAAATGTAGTGCTTTTAGAATGTGATCAAACTTAAGCAACTATCAGCTTAAAATATACATGTCAATATATGACCCTCATGGTAACCACAAACCAAAAACTTATAATAGATACACAAAAGAAACAAAGAGAAAGGAACCCAAACATAACACTAATGAAAATCATCAAACCACAAGAGACCAAAAAGAGAAAGAAACAGAGAAGAACTGCAAAAATGACCAGAAAATAATAACAAAATGGCAATAAGTATAAACCTATCAAAAACTACTTTAATGTAAATGGACTAAATTATCCAATCGAAAGAGATACAGGGCTAAGGGGATTAAAAAAGGCAAAACCCACCTATATGTAGCCTACAAAAGACTCATTTCAGATCTAAAGTCACATACAAACTGAAGGGGAAAGGATGGAAAAAGATATTCCATGCAAACAGAAATGAAAAGAAAGCTAGGGTAAAATTAGTCACAGCAGAAAAAATAAAAACAAAGATTGTGACAAGGGATAAAAAAAAAAAAAAAAGACATTACTTAGTGGTAAGAGGTCAATCCAGGAAAAGTTGTAACATTTGTAAATACTTGTGCACCCAAAACAGGGGCACCTAAATGTATAAATCAAATATAAACAAACCTAAAGAGAGAAATTGACTGTAATGTAATAATAGTAGGGAAACTTAAAACCCAACTTATATCAATAGATCGTCCAGACCAAAAAAACCAATAAGGAAACTTCAGCCTTAAATAACTTATTAGACTTGATGGACTTAATAGATACAAATGGAGCATTTTATTCAAAAATGACATCCACATTCAAAGAATACATATTCTTTTCAAGTGCACACAGAATGTTCTGTGAGATAGATTATATGTTAGGCACAAATCAAGCAAAAGAAGATTGAAGTTATATTAGGCATCATTTCCAATCACAACAGTATAAAACTAGAAGTCAACTGCAATAAGAAAACAAAGAAAATCTTACAAACATATGGAAACTAAATAACATGCTACTAAACAACCAATGGGTCAACAAAAAAATCGAAGAGAAATATTAAAAAAATACCTGGAGACAAAATGAAACATAAAGTTCCACACTCAATGAGAGACAGCAAAAGCAGTTCAAAGAGAAAAGTGCATAGTGACACAGACCTATCTCAAGAAACAAGAGACATCCCCCCAGAATTATCTTTGCACTTAAAGGAAATATAAAAAGAAGAAAAAGCCCAAAGTTAGTAAAAGGAGGAAATAATAAAGATCAGGCAGGAAACAAATGAAGTAGATACTTAAAAAAATAGGGAAAAAAATCAATGAAACGAAAAGCTGGCTATTTGAAAAGGTAAACAAAATCAATACACCTATAGCCAGATTCATCAAGAGGAAAAAAAAAAAAGGGAGAGAGAGAGAGGGCCCAAATAAATATAATAAGAACTGAAAGAGAAGTTACAACTGACACCACAGAAATACAAAGGATCAAAAGAGACTATTCTAGGTGATTATACATCAGCAAATCAGAAAACCTAGAAGAAATGAATACGTTTTTAGGAACACATAACCTTCTAAGACTGAATCATGAAGACACAGAAAATCCAAATAGACTGATTACAAGCAATAAAATAGAGCTAGTAATTTAAAAACTCCCCAAAAATAAAAGTCCAGGACCAGATAACTTCACAACTGAATTCCTTCAAACATTTAAAGAAATTACTTTCAATTCTTCTCAAATTCTTAAAAAAAAAAAAATGGAAGAAGATAGGACACTTCCAAACTAACCTTAGGATGTCAATATTATCCAGATACCCAAACCAGACAAGGACAGCATTTAAAAAAAGGAAAATTACAAGCTGATACCCTGATAAACACAGATGCAAAAATCCTCAACAACGTATTAGCAAACAGAATTCAGTAATACATTAAAAGGATCATATGCCTTGATCGGGGGGTGGGGCGGGGGGTTATTCAAGGTATATGACAATGCTTCAACCTCTGCTAATCAATCAACATCATACATCAAATTAACAAAGTGAAGGATAACAATCATATGATCATCTCAAAAGATTCAGATAAAGCATTTGACAAAATTCAACATCCATTTATGAGAAAAAAATCTTAATAAAGTAGGTACAGAAAGAAATTACCAAAACATAATAGCAGCCATTTACAACAAACCTATAGCTAACATCATATTCAATGGTGAAAAATTGGTGAAAATGGTGAAAAACTGAAATGTTTTCTTCTAAGATCAAAACAAGAAAAGGATGCCCACTCTTGCCACTTTTATTCAACAAAATATTGGAATTCCTAGGCACAGCAATTAGGTATGAAATAGAAAGCATCCAAGTTGGAAAAGAAGAGGTAAAACTGTCACTACTTGCAGATGACATGATATTATATATAGAAGTACAAATTTAACCAAAGAGGGAAAAGACCTGTACCTTGAAAACTATAAGATACTGATGAAAAAATTAAAAATGACCCAAATAAATGGAAAGATTTACTGTGCTTGTGGATTGGAAGAATTATTATTGTTAAAATCTCCTTACTATCCAAAACAACCTATAGAGTCAATGCAGAACCCCAAGAAAATGTCAGTAGATTTTTTTTTTTTTACAGAACTATAACAAATAATCCTAAAATTTGTATGGAAGAGCCAGAAGAGCCAAAACAATTTTGAGAAAGGATACACTTGGGGTCATCATGCTCCTGGATTTCAAACTGTACTACAAAGCCACAGTAATCAAAATAGTATGGCAATTGTACCAAAACAAATATAATGAAATAGAATGGAGAGCCTAGAAATAAATCCACACATATATGATCAATTAATTTATGACAAAGAAGGCAAGAAGACAGTCCCTTCAATAAATGGTGTTGGTAAAACTAGACAAATAAGTGCAAAAGAATGATACTAGACCACTATTATACTATATACCAAAATAAATTCACATAGGCAGTGAACTATTCGACATCAGTCTTATCAATATTATTTCAGACCAGTTTCCTAGGCGAGGGCAACAAAGGCTAAACTAAACAAATGAGACTATATTAATATAAAAAAAACTTTTGCACAGTAAAGGAAACCATCAACAAAATGTAAAGGCAATATAACGGATGAATGTAAAGAACTTACACAATTTAATATAAAAAATTTTTAAATCCCGATTGAAAAATGGGTGGGCAACTTCAAAAAATATTTTTCCAAAGAAGACCTACAAATAGCCAGCAGGCACTTGAAAAAATGCTCAATATCACTTGCAATAAGGAAACTGCAAATATGGGGCTGCTGGGTGGCTCAGTCAGTTAAGTGTCTGTTTTGGCCTCAGTCTATGATCCCGGAGTCTTGGGATTGAGCCCCAAATCGGGATCCCCACTCAGTAGGGGCCTGCTTCTCCTTCTCCCTCTGTTGCTGCTCTCTCTCTCTCTCTGTCAAATGAAAAAAAAATATTTTTTAAAAAAAGAAACTGTAAATAAAAACCACAGTGAGATATCATCTCATATCAGTAAGACTGACCATTATCAAAAAGACAAAAAATAAGAAGTGTTGGTGAGGATGTGGAGAAAAGGGAACCTTTGTACACTGTTGGGAATGTAAACTAGAGCAGCCACTGTGGAAAATAATATAGAGGTTCCTTAAAAAACTAAAAATAGAACTACTATACAGTACAGC
Source organism: Martes martes (assembly GCF_963455335.1). Lineage (NCBI taxonomy): Eukaryota > Metazoa > Chordata > Mammalia > Carnivora > Mustelidae > Martes > Martes martes. Next base: position 21,397,446 of record NC_137889.1, on the reverse strand, counting down.
AATTTAACTCTCTGATATTTATCTGAAGATAACAAAAACCATCAACCTGAAAAAAAACCATGCACCCTTATGTCTATCATAGCATTATTTTCACTGGCCAAGGATCAGAAGCAACCGAAGTATCCATCGATAGATGAGTGGGTAAAGAAGATGTGATGTATATACACAATAAAATTTTAAGTCACAAGAAATAATGAAATCTCGCAATTTCTGACAAACTGGAGAGACCTAAAAGGTGTTACGCTAAGTGGAGTAAGTCAGATAGGGAAAGAGAAATACTGTATGATTTCACATATATGTGGAGTCAAAAAACCAAATGAACAAAGCAAACAAGACAGAAAGGTCTCTTCGATATAGGAGACAAACTGTTGGTGACCAGAGAGGGGAGAGAGGAGTCAGAAATGGGCAAAAGAGGTGAAGGGAATCATGAGGTATGAAGTTACAGTTATAAAATAAATAATTCATCGAGATGTAATATACAACCTAGGGAATACAGTCGATAATAGTGCACTAAATTTGTATGGTAACAGGCGGTAACTAAAGTTATCATGGGGATCATTTTGTAATGTATAAAAATATCAAATCACTATGACATACACTTGAAATTAGTAGGGTATGGTATGTCAGTTATACCTAAACCCTCAGGCTTCTTTAATGGTGTAAGTCTAAAAATATCATATAGAAGATCACTAAGAAAATCAACGTGCCTCGCCTCAGCAATGATACAATATGATGTAAATGCTTAATAGAGAGATATATTACATAGTGGCTTTGGCCCCTTTGCTAACGTTAAATTGGCTGGTGTTAAGCAGGCATTGCCATTTCACTCCTAAGGAAGGCAGTTCATGAAGATTCCCTCCTGGCTGTTTTGTAAGCCTAACACAATTCTTTCTCTTTTCTTGACATTTGCTTTTGACACCCCAACCAGTTTCTTGTCTTGTTTAGGATCCCCGTGGAGTCAATCTGAAGGCAGAGTGAGAGGAGAAAGGAGTCCAGTTGTTAGGCAGTGGCCAATAGAGATGACCTACATTCCTGCTCCTGATGGTTAGGCCTATAAACCTGGAGTGGGTCTGTGTGGGTCATGGCGAGGAGTGCAAGACAGAGAACTTGTCTACAAGAAAATAATTTTCAAGAGGCTTTGGGAATAGTTTCTCTTACTGAAAGAAAGAAGCTATTTTTGAAGGAAAGAAGAGAGAGTTCTTTAGAAATAAAGCATAAATTCCCTCCTGTGCGTTTAGACACTAAAGTCTGCAGGTAAACAAGACAGCAGGGAGCGTTTGCGCACAGGGTGAGGAGAGAGGCAGGCAGGGGGAGATCACCACTTGCTACAACACTTGACATTAATTAAACCGGCTTTAAATAAAGAAAGTGTTAGATTATTTTTCTATTACATGCAATATTTACATTAATTATACCAAATGCTGAAATGTTTTCTATAACAAGTCATCTGCACTCTCAATAAATTCATGTATTTTGGAGGCTAAAAGGATGTGCTGGGAGAGGATTCTAGCATGCTGTACTTTGTGCATGTGAAATTAAAATGCTCTGCTCCAGGGAGCTAGTCCTTCGTTTCCACCTCAGACGCTGCTCTTTCTCGCTCCCCTATGGAATCACTGGTGATCAAAATTCCTCTATAGCACACTGGGGTAAGAACTCATCTCTTCTGTTCTCTCAGCTTATGGTCTGAAATGTTACTTCCTGGGGCCGAAACTCCGACCAAGGGCTGTTTGGTTTATACAAACAGAAGGGGGTTCTGGCAGTTTCCTTGGCCTGCTCATATCTATTGATTTTCAGTTCTTCTAATTATAAGCCAGCTACGATGGCAATGGATGGCATTCCATAGAGACCCATGGTTTTCCACTCCTTCCTCCATCCAGATACATAGACCTGCTTCTAGTCGCTTGTACCCACATTGTTCCTTCTCCGCATGGATTTTTGCACATGCCAATTGCTTAAACTGGAACACTGGTCTTTCACACTTTGCCTAGTCACCTCTATTCTCTTCCACAGACCCATTAACCTCTTTTATAGGACACAGAGCAATGACAATTACACATCTGTGGTGTGACTATTTGATCCATATATCTATCCTATTAAAACATGAGCCTTAAGAGACAGGAGTATATGTGTTTTGGTCTACTAATGTGTCAGGGTCTCTCACTGATCCTAGAGGCCCTGGCATAGAGAAGGCATATAAAAATAAGTGTAGATTAACCGAGTAGATGAGCAAATAGAGTGAATGAATTAATGAAAAAAAAAAAAAACCCACAACTGTTGTATCCATATTTTGTCTCAAATTGCCCTTCTGCTTATAACACCCTCTGGCTTTCAATCTTTTCATTACCTTTTCCCATAATTTGAGAGATGCCAAATCCCAACTCCTGCATAAAGTAATTTTTAGCTATTAAATCCTCACCAAATCCCTTTTTTTCTCCAAACGTCATACATTGTGAATATACATGGAATTGCATTTTATGGTAGTTTTTTCCCCACATCTGTAAAATATGTCTTTCCTACCAGACTGTAGGTCTATGATGACACAGAAATATTTCTTACCATGCTTAAAACAGCACCTAACATACTGGAGATACACAAATGAATTGGGCTTATTTCTGGATTCACTGAGATTCTCTCTCTCGTTATACGAAGCAATGCATTAATGGCTAAGGGGATAATGACTCCACTCTTAAAAACAATGGCTTGTGTAGTTAAAAAAGAAAAAAAAATGGATTTGGTTGGGTTAGGGAAGAGGAACAATGGCACAGTGAGAAGGGATAATGGCACAGTGAGAAGGAGTATATCTAGGTCCAATCAGGAAAACATAGCCAGCCCCACCAGTGATTTTAGCAAAGAATTTAATACAGGGCATTGGTTAAAGCAGGTATGAGAGAGCTAGAAAAGTGAAACAGGTAGCATAGAAATAGTAAACATAGTCAACTACCATCCTCAGGTTTAGAAACAAAGAGAAGCGGTTGAGATCATTAGAACTAGAAGCTTGGAGGAAGCACCCTGAACCTGGAAGTTAGATCTCTGAGCTGCTGGTGCCAGAGAGGTCACAGGGAGGCCTGAGGAAAAGGTTAAAAACTGGACGGGCCTGCTACAGGAACAATTCACAGCCACTATGGCAACACAGGTGGAAACAGGAAGCATTGGTGGGTCCTCGCTCCCACCTCCTGCCTGCCAGTCTTCATCCCAGTGGCAGGACTTACCAGCCAAAAAAGGGTAAATGTACTTTGAAGCACCCCAGCTCCAGCATCACAAAGCCAAGTAGAGACGAGGAGGTTCAGAGCTGAGAGACAGTAGCTTCACCATGGCATAGGAGTAAAAGAATGAATGACATTTCCTACTAACATTAAATTGCCAAGAATGCACAGGTATTTGGCAAAATACATGTAACATAGTGGCTCTTATTAAAGTGATATTTTAGGATTTAAAAATGACCTTTTTATCGGCTGGTTTTAAAACAGATGACTTCATATAATGATAATTCAGGGACTAGTTTTTTACTCTTTCCACAGAATTTATGAATGGTCCACAGAATCATCAGTAAATGTTATCACCTTGAAATGGTCTGGGGTGGGGAAATTTCTGGTATTTAAAAGAAAATACTTCTGTTTTTTACCTTACCAGCAGCGACCACGCATGGCCAAGATTAAGGCTCCAGACCTTCATGGCAAGAAGGAGGAGCTGCTTAAACAGTGGGAAACCTGAAGTTGGAGCTGTCTCAGCTGCATGTCCCCAAAGTGACAGTCGACAGTCACAGTTGCTTCAAAGCTCTCCAGGATCTCAGTTATTTGCAAATCTATCCCATGTGCTCTCACCGTCATCAACCAGATTCAGAAGAACGTCAGGAAATTCTACAAGGGTAAGAAGTATAAACTCCTGGATCTGCAGCTCAAGAAGTTATGTGCCATGTGACTGCGGCTGAACAATCACAAGGAAAACCTCAAGACCAAGAAGTAGCAGAGGAAGGAGCAGCTGTACCTGTTGCGGGAGTGTGTGGTCAAAGCCTGAGCTTCTGCATCAATAAAACATAAACCGAAGGAAGAGAAGAGAAGGGGAGGGAAGTGGGAAAGTGGGAAATGGGGAGGGGAAGGGGAGGAAGAGGGGAGAGGGAGGGAAAAGAGAAGCAATTTTTTTTCTTTTGATCAGAAAAAAAGGTTCTTAGAATATTTCAGGGTTATGAACAAATGCTTAAATTATGAGAATAAAAATATAAAATTGAACTTTAAAACTGTATACAACTGAAGGGACTTAATTCTTCCATTCATTGGGTATTTGTCATGATGCTAACACTATACTTCTGTGGGCTAGCTTGGGGAGGGGAGCAAATCAATCTCTACTACAATATTGTTGAGTTCTTTCAAGTCTTCTTGACTATTTTCTGTTCACAACTCCTTTCTTCCCTCCATCCCTTAACACAAACACTCAAAATATAGTCTCCACATTTCCCTGCCTGTGCCTGAAAATATCGACACTGGGAAACTTTGTTACCCATCCTCTTTGCTACCTGGATTCCAGTTGGATTTGGCCAGCAGCACGCACAAGCAGAGGATCAGGGAAGAGGAGAGACATTGGGGTATGTCTTCCTGATTTTGACCATAGCATTTGGCTATGTCTCTGGAAGTGGCTAGCATCTCTTTTTGATTACCACACCTATTGTGTGGCCCATTTCCACAGCTTCAGTACTTACTGGGTTCCAATAATACTGTTTGCTTTCTTTAATCCTTTACTCCTAAAGGTAACATGGCTTTCTGATCTTGGTGATCTTTGAGCATCTCAAGTTCTTTGTCCATTCCTTTAGCACTGTTCATACCTCTGTAAATATTTTTTTATTTAAAATCTTTTGAATGGTTGAAGTTGGGTTCTGTTTTTGGATAAGAACCTGAATGATTCACAGGTACACTAGAGTATTATCTATATGCTAGTTGCAACATCAGAGATAAAAATATAAGCTTTTTATATTTGTTTGACTTTTTGGTTACTATTTGTCTCAATTACTGGACTACAAACTACATGAAATCAAGGCCCATAACTACTGTATTCCTCACTATATACCCAGAAATAATATTGTACCACCTATAGGGTAGTTGATACATATTAATGAGGGATTTCATTCATTTAATAAATATTTATTGTAGTTATTATATACTATGAACAATAATTGACATTGGGAGTACTACAGTGAGGAGAGAAAAGGGCAATGAAGAAGAAAGCCTCATGATAAAGGGATAGAGAGTCATGATGGAATAGTTGACCAAGTTTAGAGTTACCTTGGATAGAGACAGTGAGTATCTCTTTATGAAAGTTGATGTTTGAGCAAAACCTAAAACAAGAGACAAACTAGATCAAGTGGAAGATGAACAGCTCCACTAAACCTGCAAGAGTACACCAATATGAAAAATCATCAACTCATGGAGAAAGACAGCAAGAGAAAAAGAAAAGAAGAAGGAAACTACAAAACAGCTAGTACGCAATTAATAAGATGGCATCAGTAAGTATTTACTGACCAATATTTAACATTAAATTAAATTAAATTTAATTTAATATTTAATATTAATATTAAAATGTAAATGGATTAAATTCTCTAAACAAATGGCTTAGAGTGGCTGACTGGATTATAAATAAGATCCAAGTATATGCTTCCTTTAAGAGACTCGATTTAACTTTAAAGATACACATAAGCTCAGAGTGAAGGGACGGTAGAAGATATTCCATGCAAATGAAAACCAAAATTGGGCAAGGCTAGCCATACTTCAATGAGACAAAACAGACTAAGTCAAAAACTAATAAAAGACAAAGAAAATCAGTCAATTCATTAAGAGTATATAACAATTGTAAATACATACCCACCCAACATCAGAGCACCTAAATATATTAAGCAAATATTAACAGATCTGAAGAGAAAAATAGACAACAATTCAATAACAGCAGGGAACTTGAAAACCCCACTTTAAATAATGTCTTAGTCTAAACGGACCAAAGAGACATAAAGAGTACATTCTACCCTACAGCACCAAGACACACACTCTTCTCAAGCATACATGGAACACTGTCCAGAATTATCTCAATTATGCAGAAAAAGCATTTGATAAAATTCGACATTCCTTCCTGATAAAAACTCTTAAAAAATTAGGTATAGAAGGAATGCACCTCAATATAATAAAGGCCATTTATGACATATTCACAGCTAACATCATACTTAATGGTGAAAGGTTGACATTTTTCCCTTTAAGATCATGAATAAGAGAAAGGTCCCCCGTCTTACAACTCACTGCTATTCAAAGTAGTTCTAGAAGTTCTAGCCAGAGCAATTTAGCCAGTAAAAGAAATAAAAGCATCCAAATGAGAAGGGAAGAGATAAAATTGCCTCTGTCTGCAGAAGATGTGATCTTATGTATAGAAAATTCTAAACATTCCACCAAAAAACTATTAGAACCAATAAACAAATTCAATATAGTTGCATGATACAAAATTAACATATAAAAATCAACTGCATTTCTGTATACTAACAATAATCTATCTGAAAAAAGAAATAAAGTCTCATTTATAATGGCATTAAAAGTAATGAAATATTTAGGAATAAATTGAACCAAGGAGATGAAAGATCGGTACTTGAGGAACTACGGAACACTCATGAAAGAAATCGAAGAAGACACAAAAAGATGGAAGACCATTCCATGCTCATGGATTAGAAGAATAAACACTGTTAAAATGTCTATACTGCCTGGAGCAATCTATACTTTTAATGCCATTCTGATCAAAATTCCAGTATTTTCCAGTATTTTTCAAAGAGCTAGAGCAAATAATCCTAAAATTTGTATGGAATCAGAAGAGACCCCAAATTGCTAAGGAAATGTTGAAAAAGAAAAACAAAACTGGTGGCATCACGTTGCCTAATTTCAAGCTTTACTACAAAGCTGTGATCACCAAGATTACTACAAAGCATGGTACTGGCATAAAAACAGACACATAGACCAGTGGAACATAGTAGAGAGCCCAGATATGGACCCTCAACTCTATGGTCAAATAATCTTCGACAAAGCAGGAAAAAATATACAGTGGAAAAAAGTCTCTTCAATAAATGGTGCTGGGAAAATTGGATAGCTATATGTAGAAGAATGAAACTCGACCATTCTCTTACACCGCACACAAAGATAAACTCAAAATGGATAAAAGACCTCAACGTGAGACAGGAATCCATCAGAATCATAGAGGAGACCATAGGCAGTAACCTCTTCAATATCAGCCACAGCAACTTCTTTCAAGATATGTCTCCAAAGGCAAAGGAAACAAAAGCGAAAATGAACTTTTGGGACTTCATCAAGATCAAAAGCTTCTGCACAGCAAAGGAAACAGTCAACAAAACAAAGAGGGAACCCACAGAATGGGAGAAGATATTTGCAAATGAAATATCTGTACATTAAAAGCTATAAGACATTGATGAAAGAAATCGGAGAAGGCACAAATAAATATGCCGTGTTCACAGATCAAAATAATTAATACTGTTAAAATATCCACGCTATCCAAAGCCATCTACAGAGTCAAAGCAATCCCTATCAAAATTACAATAGCAATTATCATATAAATAGAAAAATCAATCCTAAAATGTGTATAAACTTCAAAAGATCCCAAATAGCCAAAGCAATCCTGAGAAAGAACAAAGCAGAAGGCATCAAATTTTCTGATTTCAAACTTCATTAAAAAGCTATAGTAATCAAAACAGTATCATACTGGCAAACAAACAAACAAGAAAACAGATACATAGACCAATGGAACAGTCAAGAGTCTAGAAATAAACCCATGCATATATAGTCAACTGATACCCCATAAGGCAGCCAAGAATATGTAATGGGAAAAAGATAGTCTCTTTAATAAATGGTGTTGGAAAAGCTGGATATTCACATGCGAAAGAATGAAACTGGGCCCCTATCTTTCACCACTGAAAAAAATTAACTTGAAATGGAGTAAAGACTTAAATGCAAGACCCAGAATCATAAAACTTCTCAAAGAAAATATAGGGGACTAGTTTCTTGACATTGTTCTTGGCAACAATTTTTTGGATAACACCAAAACGGCAAGCAACAAAAGCAAAAATCAATAAACAGAACTACATCAAACTAAAATGTTTCTTCATGGGACGCCTGGGTGGCTCAGTGGGTTAAAGCCTCTGTCTTCAGCTCAGGTCATGATCCCAGGATCCTGGGATCGAGCCCGGCATCGGGCTCTCTGCTCATCGGGGAGCCTGCTTCCTCCCTTCTCTCTCTCTGCCTGCCTCTCTGCCTACTTGTGATCTGTCTGTCAAATAAATAAATAAAATCTTTAAAAAAAATAAATAAAATGTTTCTTCATAGCAAAAGAAACAATTAACAAAATGCAAAGACCACCTACAGAATAGGAGAAAATATTTATAAAGCATCTATCTGATGAGGAGTTAATAACCAAAACACATAAGGAACTCATAAAGCTCAATAGTAGGAAAACAATCTGAGTAAAACTGAGCAAGGACTTGAATAGTCTTTTTTCTAAAGAAGACATACAAATGGCCAACAGATACAAGAAAAGTTGCTTAACATCACTAATTACCAGAAAAGCAGATCAACACTGCAGTGAGATATCACCTCACACCTGTTAAAATGGCAGTCCTCAAAAAGACAAGAGATGAATGTTGATGAGGATATGGGAAAAAGAAAAACTTTGTGCACTATTGCTGGGAATATAAATTGGAACAGCCACTATTAAAAAAAAAAAAAAAAGTATTGAGGTTCCTCCAAAAACTAAAAGTAGAACTACCATATAATCCAGCAATTCCACCTCTAGGTGTATATCCTAAGGAAATGAAATCACTATTTCAAAGAGACATCTAGGGATCCATGCTTATGGCAGCATTAGTCACAATAAACAACACATGAGAACAATCCAAGTGTCCATGATGGGATGAACAGATAAAGCAAATGTGGCACACGCACACACACATAAGTGCATGCCCAAGCACATGAGGGAATAGTATTCAGCCATGAGAAAGAAGGAAATTCTACCATTTGCTACAACACAGATGGATCTTGAGGGCATTACAATAAATGAAAATAAGTTGGACAAAGACAAATACTCCATGTTCTCCTCCTACTATTTAAAAATTCCCTATGCTGCATTTTTCATCTCCATGACCTATTTGTTTTATAACTGGAAGTTTGTATCTCTTAATCCCCTTCACCTACTTTCCCCACCCCCACCCACCTTCACTTCAAGTTCTTTCTCCCTTATATCTGAAATCTTGAAAAGCAGATATAGTATGGTGACTACAGTTAACAATACTGTACCAATATCTCAAAGTTGCTAAGACAGTTGATCTTCAGTGTTATCACCACACACATACACAAATGGCAATGTGAGGTTAACTAACTAAATTAATGAAACTTGGGGCACCTGGGTGGCTCAGAGGGTTAAGCCTCTGCCGTTGCTCAGGTCATGATCTCAGGGTCCTGGGATCGAGTCCCGCATCAGGCTCTCTGCTCAGCAGGGAGCCTGCTTCCCTCTCCCCCTCTGCCTGCCTCTCTGCCTACTTGTGATCGCTCTCTCTCTGTCAAATAAATAAATAAAATCTTAAATAAATAAATAAATAAATAAGCTAAACTTATTGTGGTAACCGTTTCACTATATATGTGTATCAAGTTGTGTTAATCACCTTAAACTCACATATGTTACATGTCAATTATGCCTTGATAGATCTGGAAAAAATACACTTAAAGCTCAAAAGTCACCCATTTATTTTATAGAAAACAATAGATGTGATGGGTTCTGATGGGAACAAAGGAATACACACACACACACACACGTGTGCATGCACACACACACACACACATATATACACATAAACAAAAAACCAAAAAACCTTTCAATAAGCAAGATACTGTGCCAAGCATTGAGTATAAGATGAAAAATTCAAGAAATTCATGGTTATTAGTATGGACAACCGTTAGTATAAAAAGGTAAAGTCAGATGTATATTATCAAACACCCAATGTGTGACAGAGACAGTGTGTGCTAAAAATCTGAAGGAGGCAAGAAAATTGGAGAAGTATTTGAGGCAGAGGTGGAACTCAAGCTTGGCACTGAGGTAGATATCTATATCTATATCTATATCTATCTATCTATATCTATATCTGGAAGAAGGATGCCATCACAGAAGTAAAAATTCCAGCAAAGATCTAGAAGCTGAAAACATGGTTTTGTTGCTGTAAAGAGATAGGGAAGGGAAATGGAAGAGCAAGTAGACAAAGAGAGGAAAGTCACATGCCATCAATTTAATTATGTATAATCCTTCTTGAAGTGGAATGTGGAGGAATTACTTTGTGGCAGGACTGGCAAATCTGCATTGACTTTTTGTTTTAATTCCAGTCATAATTGTTCTAGCTAAAAAGATATTATTTATTTATTTGACAGACAGAGATCACAAGTAGGCAGAGAGGCAGGCAGAGAGAGAGGGGGAAGCAGGCTCCCTGTTGAGCAGAGAGCCCGATGTGGGGCTCCATCCCAGGACCCTGAGATCATGACCTGAGCTGAAGGCAGAGGCTTTAACCCACTGAGCCACCCAGGCACCCCAGTTCTAGCTCATTTTTGCAGATGGCAAGTACATCTTGCCATCTAGAGTACCAAAAGGAAGGAGATCGAGGATGAAACCAAAACAGTCCCTAGGAGAGTATATAAGATAAAAAGAAGGAAATCAAAGTGAAGGAACAAGCTTGAACATCAGATACAAAGGCAAGAAGGTTAAGAGCTAGGTTGTATTGGATGCTGTGGTGTGTTGTCCAGATCCCCCTTCAGCACCAGCTCACACATTTCCCATGTTCAGGAGTGTTTACTACTCACTGCTCATAGCCAAATCCCTCTCCTGGAATTACCATTTCCCTTTCTTTCTTTCTGATTTTATTTATTTATTTGACAGAGAGAAAGCAAGAGAGCACAAGCAGGTAGAACAGCAGAGGGAGAGGGAGAAGCAGGCTTCCCACTGAGCAGGGAACCTGATGTGGGGCTTGACTCCAGGACCCTAGGGTCATGACCTGAGGCAAAGGCAGATGCTTAACCAACTGAGCCACTCAGGTGCCCCTGGAATTGCTATTTCGAAAGGCTGCCTCTGCAGTCATGGCAGGATCCACTCACAGGGGTTAGTCTACAACCAGTGACTAGCCAAGCATGGTGCAAAGTCCCAGGTCCCTTTCTTTGATTCAAGAGAACTCTGAAGGCCAATGCCAACTTCAGACCTCCCCATAGAAACCACTGAGGCTGCTATTCAACACTTCCCTCTGTCAAATTCTGCTTCTTTCTCTCCTTTACAAGTGTTGCTCTGAAGAGCTCTCTACTTTGAAGAACATGCATTATATACTTCTAGATATTGGCTTGCCCTAAGAGGCCACACAGAGATGTTCCATACATCACACAGCTTGAGAGGAAATGATAAAATCATGGGCTGACCGGGTCAGCAAATGCTCTTAATACCTATTCTTGATCTTCAGAGACTTCGCATGGAAAGATTGACATGAAATTATATAACTTGTTGCACAACTTATTATGCATAGGGAATAACTGATCATTCTAAAGTTTCCTAGTCTTTCAGAGTGAAAAAAAAAAAATCACCCTACGGGTAACTCATGTTTTCATTTTGTTGTTTAGCACTAGTACCTAAAGAAAAAGTCAAATGTGATGGTTCGTTTATCCTTTGAATGCTTTGCAGCTCACATTGTTTTGATGCCTGCTTCTTTTTTGACTTGGTGATCCTAACAATATGATTGTTTTGGGTGGGAGGGTACTAATGAAATAAACTCTTATATCTAAAAATTTTTAAATGTTAGAGCTAAAAAGAACCTTCAAAATAATAAAAACTGGAATAGTTAAAGTAAAATAGTTATGATACAGCTGTCACAATATTTTTTTAGCTTAGACATCATTCATTTTTTATGAGACTCTGTCTCCAGAATAAATTCTTCTCAGGTAATTTCGGGGTCTTTTCAGAAATAGCTCACATGTGTTTTGTGAAAAACCTTTTCTTGGCTTTTTCACAGTATTAGACTTCTTCTTTCACAGTATTAGACTTACTTCTCTTGTCCGATCTCATCTTGGAACCCAGAGTGGAAGCTTTGAAACATTTGCTTGTGCTACCACTATAGGTGCCCTCCAAAGACAATACTGCTTATGCTGCTGTTTATTAAAAGTGATTCCACTTCTGACTCCACCTGTGATAGCTGACTAGAGTCTTCCAGAGAACCCAATATCTGCATGCAGAGTAGCAGATGAAAGCTGTTTGCCCAATGCCAACCCACTACTGTAGAGTCCATATTTTTTAAAGATCTTGTCCCCTCATTCCAGAGCTCAAAAAGTAGTCTACTGACTCACTACCTATGTTTGGATAAATTTAAAAAAAAATCTCTCAAAGTCTCAGTTTCCTCATCTGTAGAATGGACTAAATAGTTGTGAACATTAAGTGATATGTTGTGCTGTTTCCCAAAACCTTTATTTAGTAAGTCACCAAAATAACACAAAAACATGGGAGAGGAGAGGGAAACAATGCCTAGCCAAGTATACTACTGCCTTAATTTCATGAGTGAAATTACATTTTAACACCAAACACATAGAATATAGAACTGGCAATTTTATACAACCCTCTTTCTGTCATATGTTTATATATCTATCTTTATATAGTCATGTATATACGCCCTTGGATGTGGTATTCTTTGGAACATGTTCTGGTCCTTTTCATTGAGAGGATCTTCATAAATCTCATGTCTCCTTCTTAAAATGGTGTTTTGACTTTGCCAAGACGTGTGAGTTTCTATATCTCTTGAGATATCCTGAATTTGAGGTAATATAGTTCCCAAACTAGCCTTAAACAACACTACTTTATTTTTTTTTTCTTTAATGATTTACTTATTTATTTATTTGACAGACAAAGACACACAGAGAGAGGGAACACAAGCAGGGGGAGTGGGAGGGGGAGAAGAACTGAGCAGGAAGTCCGACGTGGGCCTCCATCTCAGAACCCTGGGATCACGACCTGAGCTGAAGGCAGATGCCCAGCAACTGAGCCACCCAGGTGACCACAACTCTACTTTATCTTAACCAGCTTCAGGCCTTCCAAGATTGGGGACTAAACTTAAACCAGAAGGTGACAGCCAGAATGAGTACCTGAATATGCTGACTACTCTAAACTCTAAGATCAAATCGTTGTTTTAGATTCTATATGTGGTAACTAATTTCATCATTTGTCTTACCACAGTGACAGTGATGTAAGACTCTACATAACAGAATGAAAGAAAGACCATTTTAGAGCTAGATAGATAAAGAAGCTTAATTGTATTTAGGGCATAAATCATAGGTGTGGTCTAGATATTGATAATGCATCAATTTATTTTCTAATAAATAAAAATGTTTTGAGGTGATGGTTAGAGTGCTTTTCATCTTGAGAGCATTTTATGAACATTGAATAATTTATCATTATTTACAAGCCAATTAATTTTCACTACCCTGAGGTAGGAATTGTAATTATGCCAGACTGGCAGATGGGAAAAAAGAAATTGGGGAGAGAATCAAAAAAGAATTATGAGTTTAATAGACCTGAATTAGATGGATATTTACTGTTCAATTTAAATGCCATAAAATAGAATGTGCAGTGGATATTTTGGTAAGACACTTTTACTAAATACTTTTAGGTCATTCATGTACTTGCTCTTAACCTCACTTCCTCCCTCCCTCATGCATTTATTTACTGAATTCATCCATTTAACAAATGTTTATTGATGTAAGTACTAAAAATACAAACTTAAGTAAGATATATTTGCTGTTCTTAAGAAGTTTATGGTACCCTAAAAGAAACTAACATGTAAGCAGATAATGGTGAAGTGGTGTTACTGGGACACCGGGTAAATTACCAACTTGAACCAGGGAATTGAGGACAGTTAAAGCTTCTCAAGTAAGATCTTGCTTCCACAGGATCTTAAAACATGATATTTATTATATAGGCATGCTGGCAGAGGGTAACCAAGACAGAAGGAACACTATGCTTGAAATCCCAGATGTATGAAAGAGATTTTAAGGGAAAACCAGTAATTCTTAAAGGTTGTAATGTAGGTATAGGTTGAAAGTATGGGGAATATGAAAACAGAAAATAGGAACAAGATCATGGTATCATGTGCATTAGACATCAACCCAAAGGATATTGGAGGTCTTGTTAAAATTATTTTTTCAGAGTCACTCTTCAGAAATTTGGGTTCAATAGGCTGATGTAGGATTTGGTTATCTATATTTTCAACAAGCACACACAGATTTTTCAGATGCAGATTTTTGGCTATGTTTTGAGAAACTTATACAGGTAATGATGAGCCATTGAAGGGACTTCAATAAGAAAACAACACAATCAGATTTGTATTTTAGAAAAGTATAATAGTAATGTGGGGAGTGGATTGGAGTTGGCTAGAGATGAAGCAAAAGTTGGGAGAGAACACAGAATTCTATTTCAGTTCAAAAAAAAAAAAGAGGAAAGTTTGATCTAAAGTAGCAGAGAGGGTTTAGAAAGAAAAAAACTTTGAGGGATATTTGGGGAAAGGGCTAGGGATTGACTTAAGGTGAGGCGATGAAGACAGGAGAGTTTAAGATTATATCTAAATTGTTTAAACACAGTTCTGAGTGGTTCTGGAGCCACAGAGTAGTAGTCTAGAAGGAGAGAACATCTCTGTTTACACATGGAGCTTCAGAAGTATGTGCTTAGGGGAAAGATATTCAAACCTTAGGTATGCATATGGTCTCTGTGGAGCAGAATTAGTGACTACAATGTGCTGCAATTCCAACTGAATAATGAGACAGATAATGCCATTTTATTTGTTGGATTGTAGAAAGGAGAGACCATAGGGAGAACAGTTAGTTGGCTACTAGGATTATCAATGAAATAATGACTATAATCATTGTAATAAGCCATAGGACGGGAGTCAAATATTATAACTATTTCAAAAGAAGACAGGATTTTATGACCAGTTAGAGATGGCTGATTAGGGAAATAAAATATAAAATTAACATTTCTGGGCAAATATTAAGAAGTTGGAGGCGATGATGAACTAGAGTAATTGGTAAGGAGAATGAGTTAAGGGGTGAGTGAGCAGCTGAGTTTACTTTTGGAGATAATGATATTGGGATATTCATGGGATACTTAAGGGGATGAGGAATCAATAGGTACTTGGCACCCGTGAACAAGATCTCCAGTGAAAGATTTATGTAGATTCAGCTGCCTCAACCCACAATAGTGATACTACTTCAGGATGAGAAAGTGGAATTACTACCATTTACTGTATGATGACGAGTTAGTTTACCAGAGTACACTGCTGTTTACAACATTGGGAAATTTGCTTCTTTTGACAACTGAAAGGAGACTCAAAAGAAAGTCATGTGCCTAAGATAGACATCCTCAGTCACAGGCTGGGTGGGCACGGAGTGCAGTTGGACATCAGGGAAATAGGAGTGATTGATTGCTTTTCCCTGAGGGTGCTCTGAGGAGCGACACCACCAGCTTTTGCCACAAGGGGTGGAGACTGGGAGTCTGCCATTTTCATTCTCATCCTCTGAAGCAGCATGGAAAGCCTTCAGGGAACAAATGTCACAAAGAGCAACCCAGAGCAACCCAGTCGCTTAGCCTGGCCCCCTGGCAAGGGCAGTGCAATTCCACCTGGGACAAAGACACCTGAGAACTAGTGCAACAGGCCCCTCTCCCCAGAAGATCAGCAAGATCATCTGTCTAAGACCAAGTTTATGTATCACTCAGAACTGCAAAACTCCAGTGGTGGGGGAAAATAGTATGCAGAATTTATGTTTTTTCCCCCAAAATTCTTTAGCCCTACAATTTTAATTTTTTCCTCTTTCCTTTTTCTACCAATTTATTTTATCAACTTTTTAAAAAATCTTTTTAAAATTTTCATCTTTACACTTACATTATATCCTTTCATTGTGTCCAATTTTATTTATATGCATATGTATATATATATAAGTTTTTCTTTCTTTACAATTTTGGAATGCAGTTTCTTCTTTTTTTTTTTTTTTAAAGATTTTATTTATTTATTTCACAGAGAGAGAGAACACAAGTAGGCAGAGAAGCAGGCAGAGAGAGGGGGAAGCAGGCTTCCCGCTGAGCAGAGAGCCCGATGTGGTGCTTGATCCCAGGACCCTGAGATCATGACCTGGGCCGAAGGCAGAGGCTTAACCCACTGAGCCACCCAGGTGCCCTGGAATGCAGTTTCTTCTAACAAGCTAACCAAAATACACCCAGAATCTAGTGTATTTCTCTGTTCTCCTCATTTGTCTGATCATATCCTCTCCCTCCCCCTCCTCCCCCTCCCCCTCCCCCTCCTCTTCTCCTTCTTCTTTTTGGTTAAAGTCTTTTTAAATTTTCATCTTTACAGTCACATTCTATCATTTCAATGTATTTTATTTTATTTTATTTATGTATATATATATCAGTTTCTCTTTTTTTACACTATTGGGAAGTCTTTTTTTCTAACAGATGAAAATACACTGAGGATAAAGTGTATTGCTCTGTTCTGTTCATCAGTCTGTTTATATTCCTTGTTTTTTTTTTTTGTATTTTAATTTTCACTTGTAAAGTTACTTTCTATCCTTTCATTCTATTTAATTTCATTCTTGTACATATATAAGTTTTTCTTTCTTTATAATTTTGGGATCTAGTTTTCAAACAAACAAAAATACACACAGGATCCAGTGTATTGTTCTGTTTACCTGCCTGATTATATTCTCTCTCTCTCTTTTTAAATTTTGTTGTTGTTGTTGTTATTGTTTCAGGTCTCTTCTGATTTCCTTGGTGTATATTTCTCTGGGGTTGTTGTCATTTTAGAATTTTGTTCTCTCATTCATCTATGATTCTCTTGACTGATAAGACTGAAGAACTCACCTCAAAAAAGAGAGCAAGAGGGGCACCTGGGTGGCTCAGTGGGTTAAAGCCTCTGCCTTCAGCTCAGGTCATGATTCCAGGGTCCTGGGATCGAGCCCCGCATCAGGCTCTCTGTTTGGTGGGGAGCCTGCTTCCTCCTCTCTCTCTGCCTGCCTCTCTGCCTACTTGTGATCTCTGTCTGTCAAATAAATAAATAAATAAATAAATAAATCTTTAAAAAAAGAGAGAGAGAAAGAGAACAAGAGGCAGTACTGACTGCCAGGGACCTAATCAGTGTGGATGTAAGTAAAATGTCAGAACTAGAGTTCAGAATAACGATTATAAAGATACTAGCTATGTTTGAAAAAGCATAGAAGACACTAGAGAATCACTTTTTAGAGAAATAAAGAACTAAAATCTATTCAAGTAGAAATCAAAAAGGCTATTAATGAGGTGCAATAAAAAATGGATGCTATAACTGCTAGGACAAATGAGGCAGAAAAGAAATTAGTGATATAGAAGACAAAATGTCGGAGACTGAAGTAGAGAAAAAGAGAGATAATCAACTATTGGATCACAACGGGAGAATTTGAGAGATAAGTGATACCATAAAGCAAAACAATATTAGAATAATTGGGATCCCAGAAGAAGAGAAAATGGGGGGGGGGGGAGTAAGGTAGATCGGAGGAAATTATAGCAGAGAATGTCCCTAACCTGGGAAAGAAACAGGCATTCAAGTCCTGGAGGCACAGAGATCCCCCCCCTTAAAATCAATAAAAATAGGTCAACACCCCGACATACAATAGTGAAGCTTGCAAATCTCAGAGATAAAGAAAAAATTCTGAAAATGGCTAGGGACAAGTGGTCCATAACTTATAAGGGTAGAAACATTAGACTGGCAGAAGTCCTATTCACAGAGACCTAACAGGCCAGAAAGGACTGGCATGATATATTCAGAGCACTAAATGAGAAAAATATGCAGCCAAGAATATTTTATCCAACAAGACTGTCATTCAGAATGGAAGGAGAGATAAAGATCTTCCAGGACAAACAGAAACTAAAAGAATTTGTGATCACTAAACCAGCCCTACCAGAAATATTAAAGGGGATCCTTTAAGCAAGGGTAAGCCCAAAAGTGACATAGACCAGAAAGGAATGGAGACAATATGCAGAAACACTGACTATACAGGTAATACAATGGCACTAAATTCATACCTTTCAATAGTTTCTCTGAACGTTAATGGGCTGTATGCCCCAATCAAAAGACACAAGGTATCGGATTAGATAAAAAAGCAAGACCCATTGACATATTGTCTCCAAGAGATTCATTTTAGACCCAAAGACACCTCCAGATTTAAAGAGAGGGGGTGTAAAACCATTTATGGTGCTAATTAACATAAAAAAAATGCTGGGTGGAAATCTCCATATCAGACAAATTAGCCTTTAAACCAAAGATTGTAGTAAGAGCTCAAGAAGGACACTTTATCACTAATCCAACAAGAATATCTAGTAATTGTGAATATTTATGCCCCTAACATGGGAGAAGCCAATTATATAATCCAACTAATAGCACATGGATGATAATACAATAATAGTAGGGGACTTTAACACCCCAGTCACATCAATGGACAGATCATCTAAGCAGAAGATCAACAATGAAACAAAGGCTTTGAATGACACACTGGACCAGATGGACTTCACAGATATATTAAGAGCATTCCATTCTAAAGCAAAACAATATACATTCTTCTTGAGTGCACATGGAACATTCTCCAGAATAGATCACATCCTGGGTCACAAATCAGATCTCAAACAGTAGCAAAAGACTGGGATCATTCCCTGCATATTTTCAGATCACAGTGCTTTGAAACTAAAACTCAATCACAAGAGGGAAGTTGAAAAGAACTCAAATGGATGGAGGCTAAAGAGCATCCTACTGGGGCACCTGGGTGGCTCAGTGGGTTAAAGCCTCTGCCTTCAGCTCAGGTCATGATCTCAGGGTCCTGGGATCGAGCCCTGCATCAGGCTCTCTGCTCAGCAAGGAGCCTGCTTCCCTTCCTCTCTCTCTGCCTGCCTCTCTGCCTACATGTGATCTCTGTCTGTCAAATAAATAAATAAAATCTTTGAAAAAAATAAAAATAAAGAGCATCCTACTAAAGAATGAATGGGTCAACCAGGAAATTAAGTAAAAATTTAAAAAACTCATGGAAACAAGTGAAAATGAAAACACAAGTGCTCAAAATCTTTGGGATATGGTGAAGGTGGTCCTAAGAGGGAAGTATATAGCAATATAAGCCTTTCTTAAGAAACAAAGAAAGGTAGGGGTGCCTGGGTGGCTCAGTTGGTTAAACAACTGCCTTTGGCTCAGATTATGATCCCAGGGTCCTGGGATTGAGCCCATGTCAGGCTCCTTACTCAGCAGAGAGCTGCTTCTCCCTTTCCCTCCACCAGCTGTGCTCTCTCTCTCTCTCTGTGTCAAATAAATAAACAAAAATTTTTTAAAAAAAGAAACAAGAAAGGTCTCAAATACACAACCTAACATTACACTTGCAGGAGCTGGAGAAAGAACAGCAAACAAGGCCTGAACTCAGCAGGATAAGAGAAATAATAAAGATCAGAGCAGGAAATCAATGAAGTAGAAGCCAAAAGAACTGTAGAATAGGTCAATGAAACTAGGAGCTGGTTCTTTGAAAGAATTAATAAGATTGATAAACCCCTGGCTAGACTTATCAAAAAAATAAAGGACCCAAATAAATAAAATCGTGAATGTAAGAGTAGTGATCATAAGAAATATTGAAGAAATATGAACAATTATAAGAACATATCATGAGCTACTATATGCCAACAAAATAGGCATTCCTAGAGATGTAAAAACTATCAAAACTGAACCAGAAAGAAATAGAAAACGTGAACAGACCCATACCCAGAAAGGAAATTGAAACAGTAATCAAAAATCTCCCAACAAATAAGAGTCCAAGAGATGGATGACTTCCCAGGAGAATTCTACCAAACATTTAAAGAAGAATTAATACCTATTCTTCTGAAGTTGTTTAAAAAAAAAAAATAGAAGTGGAAGGAAAACTTTCAAACTCTTTCTATGAGGCCAGAATTACCATGATCCCCAAACCAGACAAAGACCCCATCAAAAAGGAGAATTACAGACCAATATCCTTGATGAACATGGATGCAAAAATTCTCACCCAGATACTAGCCAATAAGATCCAACAGTATATTAAAAGGATTAGTCACCATGACCAAGTGGGATTTATTCTTGGGCTGCAGGGGTGGTTCCACATCCACAAATCAATCAATGTGATAGACTACATAAATAAAAGAAAGGACAAGAGCCATATGATCCTCTCAATAGTTGCAGAAAAAGCATTTGACAAAGCACAGCATCCTTTCTCACTTAAAACTCTTCACAGTGTAGGGATAGAAGGAGCATACTTCAATATCATAAAAACCATTTACGAAAGGTCTACAGTGAATATCATTCTCAATGGGGAAAAACTGAGAGCTTTTCCTCTAAGGTCAGGAACATGGCAGGGCTGTCCACTATAACTACGGCTATTCAACATAGTACTAGAAGTCCTAGCCTCAGCAATCAGACAACAAAAAGAAATAAAAGGCATCCAAATTGGCAAAGAAAAAGTAAAACTTTCACTCTTCACGGATGACATGGTACTTTATGTGGAAAACCCAAAAGACTCCACCCCCAAATTGCTAGCACTCATTCAGGAATTCAGCAAAGTGACCAGATATAAAATCAATGCACAGAAATCAGTTGCATTTCTATATACTTACAATAAGACAGAAGAAAGAGAAATTAAGGAGATGATCCCATTTACAATTGTACCAAAAAAACACAAGATACCTAGGAATAAACCTAACCAAGGAGGCACTCAGAAAACTATAGAAAACTCATGAAAGAAATTAAGGAAGACCACAAAGTAATGGAAAAACTTCTCGTGCTGATGGATTGAAAGAACAAATATTGTTAAAGGGTCTAGGTCACCTAAAGTAATCTATACATTCAATGTGATCCCTATCAAAATACCATCAGTTTTTTTAACAAGCTGGAACAAGTAATCTTAAAATTTGTATGGAACCAGAAAAGACCCCAAGTAGCACAGGAATGTTGAAAAAGAAAACCAAAGCAGGGGCCATCAGAATTCTGGACTTCAAGCTCTATTACAGGAGAGTAATCATCGAGACAACAAGGTACTGGCACAAAAACAGACACATAGATCGATGGAGCAGAATAGAGAGCCCAGAAATGGACCTTCAATTCTATGGTCAGTTAATCTTTGACAAAGCAGGAAATAATATCCAATGGAAATGAGACATTCTCTTCAACAAATGGTGTTTGGGAAATTGGACAGCCACATACAGAAGAATGAAACTGGACCATTTCCTTACACCACACACAAAAACAAACTCAAAATGGATGAAAGACCTCAATGTGAGACAGAAATAGAGGACAACACAGGCAGCAACCTTTTCAAACTCAGCTACAGCAACTTCTTGCTAGACATGTCTCCAAAGGCAAGGGAAACAAAGGCAAAAATGAACTACTGGGACTTAATCAAGATAAAAAGTTTTTGTACAGCAAAGGAAAGAGTTGACAAGACCAAAAGATAACAAAGACAACCAACAGAATGGGAGAATGTATTTGCAAACGACCTATCAGATAAAGGGCCAGTATCCAAAATCTATAAAGAACTTATCAAACTTAACACACAAAGAACAAATAATCCAATTAAGAAATGGGCAGAAGACATGAACAGACATTTCTCCAAAGAAAACATACAAATGGCCAGCAGACACATGAAAAAATGCTCAACATCACTTGTCATCAGGGAAGTACAAATCAAAACCACGATAAGATACCACCTCACACCAGTCAGAATGGCTAAAATAAACTACTCAGGAAACAACAGATTTGGCAAGTAGGTGGAGAAAGGGAAAACCTCTTACACCATTGGTGGGAATACAGCCACTCTGGAAAACTTATGGAGTTTCCTCAAAAAGTTGAAATTAGAGCTACCCTACAACCCCACAATCACTCTACTAGGTATTTACACCCAAAGATATAAATGTAGTGATCCAAAGGGGCATGTGCACCCCAGTGTTTATAACAGCAGTGTCCACAATAGCCAAACTATAGAAAAAGCCTAGATATCCACTGACAGATGAATGGATAAAAAAGATATGGTCAGCTATCATAAAAAATGAAATCTTGCCATTTTCAATGACATGGATGGAACTAGAGGGTGCTATGCTAAGCAAAATAAGTCAATCAGAGAAAGACAATTATCCTATGATCTTGGTGATATGTGGAATTTAAGAAACAAACAGAGGATCATAGGGGAAGAGAGGAAAATATAAAACAAGACAAAATCAGAGAAGGAGACAAATCGTAAGAGACTCTTAAACATAGGAAACAAACTGAGGGTTGCTGAAGGGAGGGGGGTCGGGGAATGGGGTAACTGGGTCATGGACTTAAAGAAGGCACAGGATACAATAAACACCGGGTATTACACAAGAGTGATGAATCACTGAACTCTACTTCTGGAACTAAAATATATTATATTTTAATTAATTGAATTTTTAAAATAAATTTTGGAAAGGCATGAGAAAATTAGAGAGGGTCTGTGAAGAAGAAACAAACAAGTACAGGGATACGAAATCAGAAAAAAAAATGGGATATGTGTGTAATATTTTTAGGGGTGAATCATTTCTTCTTTTTATACAGGCAATCTCTTAACTCAAGGTTTTTGCTTTTCTTTTGTATTCTATCAGCAGCAGTAAGTGAGTAACTGTCTTTAAAAAGATCTGTGGGTTTAGATGAATTTCTTCAAGCCAAAAGTTATCCTCAAACCTACAGGGATAAACTTCAAATGATTTCTTGTTTCAAATAAAAGAAAGGGTTGAGATGTTTATCAAGGAACAGGTCTTTTAGAGTGGACTTACATAAGAATATAAATACAATTTTACCCACTTCTAAGTTCTTTTTTTTAAAAATCATATTCACCCAAATGTCAAGTTAAAACATCTATCCTATACAGATTGGAAATGATAAAGGAATGCTGCCAGGATCTCATTACTGATTAAGAGACTTAAGACAGTTATAGGAAAGTGTATTTCATTGTTGCCTTGTGGGTTGTTTCCCTCTGTGCCCCAAAAAAGGATGTTTACTCCATGCCCAAGTCAGTGAAATATTTACAGTGCAAAAACACATTTGTACTTTGAGTTTGCTGGTGATAAAATCTTCTCCAGTGAATTCCAATTATTCTTTTCCAGGCTATTTTGAAAGAAATGTAAATCTGTTTCATGGTCTCCATGCTGCAAAAGTGGTTTCTACCAATTTATTTCAATCCAAATTAGGGCTTTTTGACCTGGCTGTGCCTGGTGCTATAACTTTAGTTATCTCAGACACCAAGAGGCATGACTACTAGCACTTTGATCAGTCAATTAAAACAAATTACTGTGGATTTTAAAACTTAATTGTTTTCTATCTGAAGAATCTCTCTGAATAAGCCATGAAAAGACTTTCTAAAAACATTTGTCAGTTGAGCAAGTGCTACATGTCTGTCCTCTGATGACATCTTTACCCAACAACTACAATGGGAAAGCTATTTACTGACAAAAATCTAGAGTTTACTATCTATACTCATGGGATTATAACCAGATCATATTCCTTTTTGTGTATTAGAGTAACATTGATGGGATTAGCCCATCTACACTGCTTCATATTTAAAGACTTAACTTAAACTTCTTCAAATTTCATTTTGCTACTTATGTATGTGAGTATGAACTCCTAAATTGGTGAGGAAGCAGTAATGATAAAAACTCCTTTTTGTAGATTTCATATTATAGTGTGAACCACTTTCACATACCAGATCTCATTTGTATATTAACTGGTGTACAGTGTACAAATGCTACGCTAGTGAATTTATGTTCCAGATATTTCCCACATGCTTCACTACGATCCTCCTCATGGACTGATTACAAATGTGCACTCTAGCATTAATCATTAGGCCATTAATCTTAATAACTTTAATGTGTTGTCACTGCATGTCAAGTAGATTAAAAATGGTGAAGACCACTTAATACAAAATAGCAAGTTGCTAATCGTGTCTTATGGCCTCTGTCTCACTCAATCTTACAGTCCTGAATTCATATTGGAGGTTCTCAGTATTTGAAAGAGAAGAAAATAATGGGTTACCCACTTGTAACTATATGGACCATGATCAATTTTAAAAGGATCATACTTTGGGGGCACTTGGGTGGCTCAGTGGGTTAGGCCTCTGCCTTCGGCTCAGGTCATGATCTCAGGGTCCCGGGATCGAGCCCCACATTGGGTTCTCTGCTCAGCAGGGAGCTTGCTTCTCCCTCTCTCTCTGTCTGTCTCTTTGCCTACTTGTGATCTCTCTCTGTGTGTCAAGTAAATAAATAGTCTTTTTAAAAAAAAAAGGATCATACTTCATGTATTAACTAAATATAAGGAATAAAATTTACTGGAAATTACATGTAGATATCACTTGATTAGAAGATGCTGTCATAGAAAGTTGTTACAATATTCCTGGAAACAGATGATAACAAAGCAATGTACTAAGTATGATGGAAAATATAAAGTAAAGCAAGCCCTTTGATATTTTGAGGTATTTATTCTGTGTCCTACGTAAACTTAAAATTTAGTGATAAAATTTTAGTGATAAATTTAGTGATAACTTAGTGATAAATTGTATCTTGGGCTCCATGGGTGATCCTTGAGGATCTGTAAAATCCCTAAAATTGTGTATAAAATTTTGTATACAGAAGTATTTTTCTCAGATGAGGACTCTTTTTCAAAAAGGTTCTTAATTATTTTTATTTTAGAGAGAGAGGGAAAAAACAAGCATGAGTTGGGGGAAGGTGCAAAAGTGAAGCACAAAGTAGAGGTGCAGAGGAAGAGGGAGAAGCAGACTCCCTGCTGAGCAGGGAGCCCAAGCAGGGCTTGATCCCAGGACCCCGAGATCATGACTTGCTTAACTGACTGAGCAACCCAGGTGACCCTCTCAGATGAGTACTCTTAACCTCCAAGGAGTTAAGGGGTTGTGATCTACTGAACTAGTTATGTAATTTCCTTCATAAAATCGAGGAAATTACTCCTTTGTACCCTTAGTGAATATATAAAGTGATTTAAATACCAATATTTTTGTTGAATAATACTTCTGTCAAAGTAAGATAATTCTCTGACTCAACTTTCTTCCAAGTTTTATCAGTTGTGTGCTTATTGTTCTGGCTTCAGCATTCACTGTAATTGTTTCACAAGTCTCTTTTATCTGTTTCCATACAAAGTATATGGTACACTCTTTGACGTCATTGATTTGATTCACTGTTAGTTTCAACATGCCATTTAAAAAAAAAATCTAAAGATCTCTACTCTTTTTAAATTAGCACAAAGAGTAGGCTTTATTTTCAGAATCATTTTAGGGGATCACTTCACAGGAATTCATGAATATAGGGTGATAGTAGAGAATAGGAAAAAACCCTGCTTTGAGATATGCTTAGCCGTCAGGTAAGTTTGCGCATTAGCTAAGTAATTTGATTCTACATAGCAATCTTACATCATATATTACTCAGTTTTTTACCTTAGAATAATTGCATCTCCTATGAGTCATAACTTCTGAGTATCACTCACAATATTTAAAATTATAAAGTTATATATAACTTTATATATATATATAAAATTATATATATATATAAAATTATATATATATAAAATTATAAATTATAAAGTTAAATCCAGGAAGACTATGGTCCCTTATTGTCTAAATATTGTCTAAATGACTAAGAAAAAAACAACAACCAAATGACAGTTGTCAGTAAAACAATATAATTTCTTTTCATTTTAAAATTAGCTCTGATGGCAATTCCAAGGTAGAATTTAAAAGAAAAAAGTTTTCAGTGATGGTAACCTTGTTGTAATTAATATATAAACACTCCCTACATTTTTCTTTGTAGAAAAATATCCATTTGTATATGGAAATGTGATGTTTGCTAAAAAGAAAATTATCCTAAAAAAGTTATGAAGAAGCTTCACAGCATTTCAAATGTTTGGAAATTATTTCCTCTGGTTAAATGACAATGGCATACACAAGGAGATACCATTCAAACTGAACTTTGAAAATTGCCGGGATAGGGACTGTAGAGAGGAGCAGAGAATGTATTCCTAGAGTCAGAAACAGAGTAAGTACACACCCAGAGGAAGGGAAATGCCAGGCACTTCAACATGACAAGTTCGATTTTGGGCTCTTTCTATAAGAAAGAAAGAAACAATAATTCTGGAAAATTAGGTTGAGATCAGGTTGTAAAGAGTCTTGTTCCAAATCTTCTGGGGATTTTGTACCCACTCGAGTTAAGATTTTTTTTCCTTTGACCCCTAGTAATACTTCGTATCTGTATTATTCATAGAGATTTATTATTTATGGTGTTCTGTCATCTGTTATCTTTTCCCATATATTTGTCATTTCTCCAACTAGATCATTGTTTTTTGTTCGTTTGTTTTAAAGGAAGAGCCCTTTTATCTTTGTTTGAAAGCTATACAGCACCTAGCCAAGTGTTTGGTGGATTTTGTTAACCAAGCAAATGTATGTGGATAGAAAACTGCCTTGTGCTTTTGAAAAGTTCTTAATTTCATAGAATCAAACTACATAGCACAATCTCTGCCTTATCCTCTCCAAATCATATGCAGGAATGAGTGAGATATTACACAGTATAAGATAAAGATTACTGACTTAGATTTATATTCCGGGTTCTAATTTTAGTTATATTGCTGGCTTTCATTTGAACTTGGGCTTATTAGATTCTCCTCTGCTTTCTCATTTGTAAATTTGGGTTATTGCTACCTGTCTCTTATTTCAAAAGAGTGTTCTCCCAGTTAGGGCTGGCCAATAATGAAAAAGGTAGAGTACTTTAAATAAGAGATGAATGACCATATGCCTGGCAACTGAGGGGGAACAGGAAGGACGGCCCTGTACAAGAGCTTGACTCTGGAGTCACAGCAAATATAGA
This sequence comes from Martes martes, assembly GCF_963455335.1. Classification (NCBI taxonomy): domain Eukaryota; kingdom Metazoa; phylum Chordata; class Mammalia; order Carnivora; family Mustelidae; genus Martes; species Martes martes. The sequence continues at coordinate 21,370,467 of NC_137889.1, read as the reverse complement.
GATTTCATAATTTTATTATTTTGAGTGATAAACAGCAAAAGCTCAGTGAAGAGTGACAGTAGCTGCAAATCAAAGACTGATCTTTAATCCAGCACCATGAAGAAAGAACATTTGAGCATGCTCTGGTCTGCTAAGCCATGCTGGCATAAAGACAATGGTCATAAAGATACAGTACAAGGAACATTAATGATTAACCTCTTTGGATGGTAATTTCTTCACTTGCAAAATAAGAGAGGAGGAGTGGCAACCTTCAAAGACCCTTCTAGTTCTAAGTTTGTTTCAAGAATTCTTCAGCACCTAAATCATTTCTGCTAGAGACATGGGGGAGAGTCTAATTTTGCCCTTTATTGGTAGAGTGGCTAAACTCAGCTTGCTCTGCCTGGTAAGAGGAGGTTGTTTAATTTCCTGGAATTTAACAAGCCAGTTGACGTCACATTGGTACCTGGAAATCTGCCAGATTACATCACAGAAATCAGCAACTCTACAGATCAGGACACGCCCTGTCTCCCCCTCCTCCCCCCCCTCCCCACTCCCGGCCAAGAGTCAGGCATTAAACTTTCGCTAGCCTAACACCGGTTCTACTTGTTCATGTCCTCCTCACTGAGAAAATTATGCAGCTGTAGGTAGAAAGAAAGAGAAGACACTGAGATGGCAATTTAGAAATACCTCAGGGCTAGACAATATCCAAGAGGACCAAGGCACTGCGTGAGAAAACAGAAAGCTATTAGGGAGTAGGAGAATGGACTTCTGACTTTGAATGGTTAGAAAGTACAATCTTTAGGGTTGTCTGGGTGGCTCAGTCTGTTGAGCAGCCAATTCTTGACTTTGGCTGAGGTCATGATCTCAGGGTCCTGAGATCAAGCCTCTCTTAAGGCTCCACATTCAGCGGGGAGTCTGCTTGAGATTTTCTCTCTCCCTCCCCATTTCTCTCCTCCTTCTCCCTCACTGCTCATATTCTCTCTCTCTCAAATAAATAAATAAAATCTTTTAAAAAATAGGTATAATCTTTAGTTAGAAGCTCTGAATAGTAGTCCTGATTAGCACAAGATACATCAGGCAGTGGGCCCAGATGCTAGTTGAGAAGTTTATTTAACACAATCTGTAATTGTTTGAGTTCAAAAGTTTAGGTTTTATTGTTATTCATCTGAGTATAAGCATGATAGTTCTCTAAGATTTTAATAATTAGTCTGGTCAGCAGCTATCATTGACATGAATAAAACATGTTTGTTAACAACAGGCCTGCTCCTTGTTCTTGGTTGACATGCTGTTCTACTTGGAACAAACATTTCTTCCTCTGGGATTAAATATTGAAGTTAGTCAAGTCAGTCTCCAGTTATTAGGAAATTGGAAGTCATAAAAATATAAAAATGTTTTAAACTGTTAAAACTCAGAATGTGATATAGCTCATTCATAAGTAGCATGACAGATTATATATGTTCTTAGGCTAAAAGTTGGGTATCTTCAATTCATACTCATCTGCTGTTCACCTCTTGGTACTGGATCTATTTTAACTTTTAATACTTAAAAAAGTTTCTCTTCATTAGTGGGTGTTTGTACTTTGCTACTTAAAGTAAAATTTAATCCATGTATAAGTTTTGGAGAACCAATCCAGTCCTTGCTTTTGAAAGATTCAGGTATCCAGTTAATTTAACATATTTGCTTATTTGATGTGTCCATTGATTATAATAGGAGAGTGGTAACTGGACAAATCTGGGCCAATATAAGCATACGCCTCTAAGCGATTATGCAAAAGAAAGACCTGTGTATACACAGATTGTACTTTCAACTCTTTTTAGGAACTGCACATCTTACTTACTTTTAAGAAGATGCTGCAGTTAAAATGTAGATGATTTTCAGCATGAGTTCAGGCCTGCTACAATTGTAAGTTTATGAATTTTGTTTCCTCAAAATCTACTTCTTTGTGGTCAAACTATATCATTTATCATATTTTCCCCTACAATTTGTCATTTTATTTTCAAAAACACTTGAGTTTCATTTGAAAATCTTAGAACATTACATTTTCAAGGGGAAGTGGCCTGAGCCAATAGAAATAAAAAAGTAACTAAATATGTTCTTGCTGTATTTCACACTTTGTGCTAAGTTTTGTATAAATGTTATTTTATTTAATCTATATGGTAACCCAATGAGGTAGATACTTGTTATGGGTTGAATTTTATGCCACTCCAAATCATATGACTGTGTTTGGAGATAGAGCTTTGAAAGAGGAAATTAAAGTAAAATTAAGCCAGAGAATAAGCTCTACTCCAATATGACTGGTGTCTCTCTCTGTGTAGGACACAGACAACCACGTGAAGACAAAGGGGGAAGATGGCCAACTACAAGGAAAGAGGCATCTGAATTAAGCCAACCTCAGTGACATGTTCATCTTGGATTTCTAGCTTTCAGAATTGAAAGAAAATAATTTTTTTGTTGTTTAAGACCCTCGGTCTGTGTTATTTTGTTATGGCAATCTTGATAGACTAACACAGTACCATTATCATTTCCATTTTAAAAATGCATAATCTGGGATTTAAAGAGATCAAAGTGTCCAGAACCAATGGATAGAAAGTGGTTGAGTTGAGGCTTAAATCCTGATTACTTGCTGAGCAACATCCCATGTGCCAGCCGCTATTATATTCAAAGGTACAAACATAAAGAAAACAATTTCCAAGGTGTATCAGGACTACGGGGTCCAAATTATGAATGGTTAAATAGTTCTTGCATCAAAATCAAGCACTGCATGAAAACATTGTAGATGTGCCTACCAACAGTGACAGTATTCTCAGATACCATGTCCTTCCTGGTTATCATAAAGCAATTTTACTGACTGCCCACAAGTCCCAAAGTTTGTTCTGAAAAACACAAGGTCCACCCACAAGCAAATGTTTCTTAAGAAAAAAAAAGAAAAAATAAAAGTAGGTATTCTTGGAAAATAAAGTTGGAAAATTCTCTTTTTCCCTCTTTTGGAACTTACTATGATATATTATCATGTTAAAGATTCTAGAGAAAAGAAATGTCTTTATCTAATCCCGTGTTTTCTAACTTGATTGGTCACAAGAACCTTATTTTCTGCAACAACTATTTACTTTCTATAGTGCTTATGTTTCCTCAGCATGATTTTTTAGAAAATGCTTACTCAGAAGTGATGGCCGTGGCCACTAATGCTATGGAGGTAATTATATTGCAGTATCTAAGTGTATCAAGTCATCATGCTGTACACCTTAAACTTACACCAAGTTGATGTCAATTACAGTTCAATAAAGCTAGAAAAAATGCTCACATAAGCGATAGGCTCTTTGCAGTAAGAGAGTGTTAATGGTAAACCCTGTATTTCTCAATTCATTATTTGAACTAAATTTTAAAAATTGGGAAACCCATTTCAATTTACATTGTTATTTTTAAATCTCACAATATCAAGCACACATGTCCAATCCCAAATAAGATTTCTAAAGAACACTTTACATTTAAATGGGAGAAGGGTCATATGGTTATATGCATACAAGTTAGCTTTAACTAAAACTTACAGTTACCCTTGAGTCAGGTGTATCAGACTCACTTATTTGAATAAGAACGTTTTAGAATTTTCAACATAATAATATTCATGTTTTTCCATTGCATCTGAGATCATGTTATCTCTGTGACACAAAAGGGTATGCACTATTTTGTTGAAAGCTAATTATGATAAAAATTATGTGAGTACTAGCTGGCATTTTATGCCTCATCTTTAGAGCTGATTGTTTATAGAAAATTTGTATGCTAAGGGTAGTTCTCTGAGCCTTCACATGTTCAGGAAAGGCAGGCAAGTGACCTGAAGAACCCAAGAAAATGGTGGCTTGATGATATTTTTGGAACCTGGAAATATCACATGCTCTTTGTTTTTACAAATTTGTTCTTATAAATGCCAATCCCATCAACCAGGCTGGCTTTGTTCATGTCCTTTCTCTCTGAGATTGTTGGGTCCAGCATCAGTCGTTGTGCTCAGTGACTGAGAAAGAACACTATTCCATGAGTGTCTTATTTAAAAAAATTTAGAAATTTAAAAGAAGAGATTTGACTCCTTTGTTTTACAAGGATATTTTAAACTTAAAAAAAACATGTTATAGAGATATCAATTGTAAGTTTTCCTTAAATATCTTTTCAAATATAGTTCAATTTACACACAACTTTCCAAGAACTATTTTTTGCATAGAGTGTGGTACATCAGCATTTTAGGTTTTCTCCCACAATTATTTTAAATATATTCAATTATAATTTACACTTAACCTTGAGGGCACAGAAAGTTACTCAGACTATTTTAAAGTTATAATTATTTTGTGTCATAGATAGAATTTTAATTAACAGGATAACCTTACTATAATGGTTATATATTTTGGGGAAGAATTCATTTAAAAAGTATTTTAAAATAAATACTTTGATTAATGATAAAATATTCATGTACATAGAAATAAATTAATGTCTTTTAATGCAATGGTATTTTCGCAGATCAGAGAATGCTAATAATGGGCACTAATTGTAAATAATTCTTTTATGCACATTAATGATCTCTATTAGATAAATAAATAGATTATATGCTATTTTAACAAATTATAATAGTATTCCCTTCATTATATGATGGTTAAATACAAAGGATAATTGTTTTCTAAAACTTGTTGGAATTCAGACACATTTTCTTAATTTTAAATCTAATTAATATTCTTTGAGCTTTCTAAGACTTTATCTTATTTATTAATATGTTTATCTAAATCTCATGTGCAACATGTAAGCAAAGAGGTATACATGTAAATGAAAAATAACTCTAGAGTCTATAGGACTTAATATTAAATTAAGTCATGTGTAACTTAATTCCATTTTATAGTAAAATTTTAATAAAATTTTGAAAAATATTTTGTTAAAGTAATTTTTTTTTTTGCTAAGGAGAAAAGCTACATCTTTTGCTTAATAGATTTCTATGCTTTGCTTTTTTTCTGAAATCACTAAGAGTGAACTCAAAAACGTTTACTTTTTGGTTTAAAAACTTCTGAAAACATTTCGGTTGGCGGACATTGCCGAAATGGTATTACTCAAGTAATGATTTTTTTGAATGTTGGATTTTCTAGGGGCTGAATTTCATGTTAAATAAATAACAAAAGAACAAAATATAAATGTTTGTTAGGTCTTCTTTAGTTCCACAATAGGTAAAAATTTGTCCAGCATTGTATTTTAGGGAAATCACCTCTCTTTTCCCCTTTCTAAAGAAAGCTGGTGCCACCCAAATGACACTGACATGTTTGTTCTGATTGTGTCTCACCCCTTCCCAGGCTCTTAGGGTGGGACCTGTGATCCAGGCTTAGCCCACCATATTACTGTCAGGGTGTGACTGACTCTGAACCAGCAGCGGCCTACTGGGGACTTCTGAGATGCCACTGTGATCTCTGGGATCCAAAGATCATGTAAACCTAACACTGTTTGTGCCTATTGCTCTCTAAGGGAGAGGCCATCCTGGACAACGAAGCAAAAAGGTAGGTGAGTACAGTCAAAAGATAGAGGTAGAACCTTGTTGGCTTTGAGTACCCCCATTCAGCTCAGACCATAATGACTGTAAGTCCTGGACCATCTTGTTACATGAACCAAACCTAACCCAACTACACCAGACCAAACCAAAACAAAACAGAGACAAACAACAAAACAAACAAATGAACCATTATTTCTTCAGTTGATTGGAGTTAGGTTCTGCCACTTGAAATCAAGAGTCTTACCTGATATAAGCACATTATTCCATCTGAACACTGGGACTTGGGAAATTGAAAGTAAATTCAGAATGTTTAACAAATACTGATACAGATATGTTTAAGGCACTATTCCAGAACATGGGATTTAAAAAAAATCTCTGTCCTTTTGAAATCCATATGTTGCTTGGGGGAGATAGGTAATAAAACATAATCACAATTAACTAGTAAATTTAATGTATCCCTGGAGGAAGAGAATTCCAGAGAAAGCAAAAGTCAATGTCATTATACAATCGTGTCTACTATATCCAAGGAGCAGTAGGGAGGCAAGTTTTCTATAGACAGAGAAGCAGAGAGACTGGGGAAATTGGAATCAAGAAAATACTTTGGGAATGAACCAGTGTAGAAGAAAACACTGATCACACAGGGCAGAGAAGGTAGAGTTGCTCACCAAGAAGACAGTGGTTGGGGGTCTAGTCAGTAAGGGAAGAACCAGCCTTGGACAGGAGACGGAAGAGTCAGGAATGCAGCGTGGATAGGTAGAAATAGGTGGGAGAATGCGGTAGAAGTCAGGTGAGCAGCCGAGACAGAAGATGCGGAGGAAGGGGTGAAGATCTCAGGACACAAGACAAGGTATAAAATAGGGCCCAGGACCCTGGGAGAATAGATGAGTGAAAGTGAGAGGAACTGACGTAGTTGTTTTTCTCCAACCATATTCGGCTCTGTAGGGGCAGGCAAGGAGAAAGCAGAAGGATACATTTACCCAGGGCTGTGGCTTTGCTAAGGAAGCATGGCAAATTGACAGAAAGGAAGCAAGCGATAGCCGCAGGCAAGGGATGATTACATCTGGCAGTGAGTTTTGAGTTGAATGAGGACGTTACTGGGGACTTGAGGGGGATGAAGGGTAATTGTAAAGACTGGAGAAGTGGCAGAGCCAGTGACACCTTAGAGGAGGCACCTGGGGAAGTGGGCCAGTCGAGGCCAGGGAGTGGGATGCCCAGGAGATGAGGGGATGCCGTGAAAGGCCTTGACCGTGACCATCAGGATGTGAGCAGCTAGCTGTGGGAGAGCCAGAGAGGTGATCACCAAAGGGGAGTTCAAGAGAAGGAGAGGCATATATTGAACTTGTCCCTTGTTCTGGCTGGAATGAGAACATATTGTTGGGTTTGAAACATCCATCTTGGTTGGACCTCGATTTGATTTTGGTAATGGCACCCGTGTAAAGCAAAACAACCCCACAGACAGAGCATGCGCCCCTGAGGCCTTGGACGGACCGAATCTTAACACTGGGTGACCTGGACCACTTGCTTCTGCACAGTTGTTACAGCTACTTCTTGGTGATGCCTGTTAGTCAGAGCTCCTTCTGATTCAAATTGCTACACGGTGAGCCTCCTGCTCTCCTTCCCACCACTTTCACTCTCACCTTTCTTTATCCTCCTCATTTGTTTAAATGCCAGAATTAGCTTTTAAAATGTCTCTTTCATCCTTTAAGACCCAGAATAAGGATGAAGCAATCCATAAAGCACTCCCTGGCTCCCTTGGGCAGAATGAAACACTTCGCCTTCCACGTGTTGATGGGTCTCTGAATTCCGAGTTTTAAATTTTAAATTCTGAATTCATTGTATGTGAAAGATTGTCCTGTGTAATCATTGTGCGTGTCTCAGTGTGGTATTCGGCGGATAGTAAGCTCTCAAATACTCACTGAAGGAATGAATGGCTGATTTGACACCAGCCAAGCCAAATGAACTCACCATAGATGTTTGCTCGAATAAAGGGCAGTTTGAAGAAAGAGCCACTCCCGCCCTCACCAATGGTAGCAGATCAGAAGGGAAATGGACTTGGGCTACAGAGACATAAATCAGAGAGATCTCAGAGAGAGGAACTGCTTCAAAAGGACAAAACACATCACTAAGGTCTGCTTCAGAAGTGTGACAACTGAGTCTGTCCCCAGGGGCGCAGAAAAAGCCTGCCTATGATGAAATGCCAATGTAGAACCGGACCAAGGGCATTTCTGAACTTGTAACTATTTCTTATAGGGTGGTTTAGTATAAAGGCAACCGTGGCATAGAACTCTGTATGGGATATTATTAAAAGGCAGCTATTAAACGGTGTGCGCAAGTGTTCTCAGACAAGTCAGAGAAGTCAGTGCAAGCAATTGTTCATCTGAGAATACCCAACTAAAAAAGACACACAGATAAAAATAATGTCACAACAGGAGATGTGCCTCAAGTTTGCACAACATTTTGCCAGAGTAACACCATTTAAAAGCTTATTTTCTTTTTCTTTTGATCTCACTGTTTTGTTTTGTGGTTTTGTTTTTGTTTTTTTTTTGTTTTGTTTTGTTTTGTTTTGTTTGTTTTTTGGTTTTTGTTTTTTGGTTTTTTTGCTGTGGTTTATCCTGGGGATATAACCACCACTGGTAGATTCCTAGCAAAGTGGGCTAGGGGATCTAATTGGTTAGTTTCCCTGCAGTCCTGCTCAGCAAAATGCTTGCTGCCAGCTCTACTTGTCCTTAAAAAGCGCTTTGTTTTTGGGGCACCTGGGTGGCTCAGTGGTTTAAAGCCTCTGCCTTCGGCTCGGGTCATGATTCCAGGGTCTTGGGATCGAGCCCCGTATCGGGCTCTCTGCTCAGCGGGAAGCCTGCTTCCCCCTCTGTCTCTCTGCCTGCCTCTCTGCCTACTTGTGATCTCTGTCTGTCAAATAAACAAATAAAATCTTTTAAAAAAAAAAAGCGCTTTGTTTTTGTTTGGCTCTCCAGCATTTCTTCCAATCTGAGTACTCAATCCTTTTTCTAACCTGCGTTAGCTACACTCTGATAGCTCACTGTTTGTTTTATCTTGTGGGTTTTGTTTTTTTTTTTAAATTTCAAAAGAGGAGATTTTATTTAACTCCTGTTGAATAAGAAGACAGGCTTTCCCTTGGGATTCAAGATAAAAACTCTTCCCCACCCCTGCTGGTTAACGCTGTGACACTGCTTGCGTGTCATAGCCATCATATTCTTCTCCTCACCGGTGACAATAGGTATAATTCAGCACCTCACACCATTAGTAATACAGGAAGGAACAAAATTCTGCCATGATATCAAAAACAATCTGGTATAAATTCTCATAGTTTCAAGCTTTGTATAAGCATTGGCATTAGGGGGAATCATCCTTTACTTCAGTTTAGGTCATTATAGCTTCCAAGACTCCACTTTTGCTAGAAATCTTGATTCCTCACCACTCACTGCTCCCACTTTATCACAGGACTTGTCTAGGTAACTGAAGCTCAAATCCCAAACACTGGTGTCATGTTATTTCTGCTAACATTTCCTGAGCCTTCAGGCTGCACAGGATTACCCATGTCTGGGTTGGGCGCTGACTTGGAGTTGGAAAAAAACAATCCTCACCTCCAGAGATTTGGAGCTCACTACAGTCACACTGGCATGAAAGGAGAAGTAGGGAGAATGACTAACAAAACATAGAACTTAAATCATAGCATTTCAAAACCTGTGCTGCAAAGGGAGAAATTGATTTTGGTAGTATGGCCTCATTTGGCTAAATTTGGTCTGGATCTTTGAAATAACCATGAAATTATAAATGCATATTTCTCACTTCCCATAATATAAGTTCGGCTTTCACTGTATCTTAACAAAGCCTTTTTTTCTTTTTCCCTTCCACCTAATCATCTGACATTCCTAAAGCCATTCAGTTGCCAAGAAACAGACTGAAAAATCACTAGCAGGCACATTTTATAAGTCTATCATATACCTCACAGTTAATGACAGTTTTGTAAAAACAGGCCTGTGTCTTTAAGAGTTTCATTTATAGCAATGTATGGTGAAATTAATGTTATTCTCAAATATGTAATAAATGAAGGACATGTACTTCATGGAAATGACTATTGATCGTTATCATTGTCTTTCTAGAGATTCAATAGAAATCAACCAACCAGCATCCCCCCCCCCCTCCTTATACACATACATACACATTCTGTATCATCTGTGTAACAAAAGGACACAGATTTGGGTGAAAGTAGAACTTCCCTGGTTTTATCAGTTTGCTAGGGCTGCAATAACAAAATTGCACAGACCAGGAGGCTTAAACAATACAAATTTATTTTCTCACAATCCTGAAGGCTGGAAGTCCAGGATCAAGGTGTTGGCAGGTTTGGTTTCTCTCTGTGTTCTCATATGACCTTCCCTTTGAATGAGGACATCTCTGATGTCTCTTCTTATAAAGACACCAGTTAGATTAGGGTCCACACTTACAACTCCTTAAGCTTTAATTACCTCTTTAAAGGCCCTGTCTTCAAAAACAGTCACATTCTGAGGTACTAGGCATTAAAGATTCAACATATAAATTAAGGGGGGAGGTGGCACAATTCAGTATATAGTAGTGATTGTTTGAATTGGCCAGTAAATCAATTCAACTCTTCCAGGCAGTTTTTTGTTTTGTTTTGTTTTGTTTTTTAAAGATTTTTATTTATTTATTTGACAGACAGAGATCACAAGTAGGCAGAGAGGTGAAGGGAAGCGGGCTCCCCGCTGAGCAGAGAGCCCGACACAGGGCTCCATCCCAGGACGCTGGGATCATGACCTGAGCCGAAGGCAGAGGCTTTAACCCACTGAGCCACCCAGGTGCTCCTTCCAGGCAGTTTTAAATATTATGTTGTAACATTGTACATTGTGATGCGTTGCTATAGCCAAGTGAGAAGGTGAAAGAATGATGCCTTTGAAATGCTGACCTCTGTCTCTAGCAATCCACAAATGTTTGACCTAAAAGGAGATTGGTTCTTCATTTCTAGAGTAAGAGGAACATTTTTTGTGACTTATTGCCTATATAACACCTACCCTAACATTTATTATCTATTTCTAGCATGTACTTGCTTTCTGAGGGAAGGCACTAGAAAGATAAAAAGAGGCATTTGGCCAAGAAGTAGAACTTGTGGAACTTAGTATACTGTCAGACAGTTAGGTAGAGGTGTGACGAGGAATTGTGAGGTATAGGAGTTGGGAGTATGGTGTGGAGGTGGAATGGGTGGGGAGGGGGACCATCAGGCAGAGTTGGGCCTGAGTCTTAAATCTTCCTGGTTACATGACCTTAATCAAACTAAGATTCAGTCTTCATTGTATCACAATAACATGAGAAATGATAAATTTCTCAGAAAAATAACAATATTCTGTACCCAAAGATAAGCTCATTATTTCACTTAGCTCCATCTTAATGACAATCTGTATTCACTTCATAAAGTGTTTTATAATCTCCCTTTATTGACTGTGAATTATAAGCATTTATTAAGTGTTTACTGTTTACCAGCATTAAGTAGTCTGTTGGATATATAAAACAAATGAATGCATAGTTTCTGTTTTCAGTAAACTTGTATATTTTATTAATGGAAAGGGTATGTAAACAGTCCATGTATTGCTCAAAACATACTGGAGTTTCTGCTCTATGCTAGGCCCTATATTAGAAGCTGGGTCACAAAGATGTGGCACTTGGAGAAGAATTATCGACATTATTTTTATTGAAAACACTAGCATTACAAATTTTTTAAAAAGCTAAGCTCACAGGGGCGCCTGGGTGGTTCAGCGGGTTAAGCCTCTGCCTTCGGCTCAGGTCATGGTCCCAAGGTCCTGGGATCGAGCCCCACATCGGGCTCTCTGCTCAGCGGGGAGCCTGCTTCCTCTTCTCTCTGTCTGCCTTTCTGCATACTTGTGCTCGCTTTCTCTCTCTCTCTCTGTCAAATAAATAAATAAATAAATCTTAAAAAAAAAAAAAAAAAGCTAAGCTCACATATGTCAGATAGTTTATTCTCTCCTTATATCCTAGTCTATAATAGTCTCAAAGTTATAAACATGTAAGTGAGTCATTAGTACTATTCTGAGTTTATCTAAAGGTCTTTGGGCATGGACATAATTCAAAATGACACTTCAATCAATCACATAATCTTACAAATTTGCATCATTTTTATTTCATGGAAATCTTTTAATCTTTCAAAGTATTTCATAGTGTTAAAATTTTAATGAAATCCCATTGCATTTCTGGTAATATTCATTTTATATGGATATGAGCCAAAATTAGTCTGTGGAGCACTATAGTAGAAATTAAGAGTGCTTTCAATTAGTTAATGTTTTTCTTTCAAATTGCATTTTACAGAAATAATTTGGGCCATAAGAAATATGTCGATAAATCGCTTCTTGGATATAGGGGCTACCATTCATTCATTCCTTCATTTAATCACTTAACACATACTTTTTAAATGCTTACTATTAACTGGAAACTATACTAGGCATCCCTTTTGGTAACTGAAAAATGGGCATAGTAGGGTTATCATGTAAAGTACAATTATCTTTTTCTTGCTTTTAAATGACCATTGAATATAATTATTGAAAGATATTATTTAATATTTATCATAAATTATTCTAATTATAGAATTCATTTAATAAATTTGATATTCTCAAATTTAAATTTTTTTAAAAGATTTTTTATTTATTAGAGAGAGAGAGAGCACAGGCAGACAGAGTGGCAGGCAGAGGCAGAGGGCGAAGCAGGCTCCCTGCCGAGCAAGGGGCCCGATGTGGGACTCGATCCCAGGACGCTGGGATCATGACCTGAGCCGAAGGCAGCCGCTCCACCAACTGAGCCACCCAGGCGTCCCGATATTCTCAAATTTAATGCTTCCCTCTCCCCGCCTCTTTCAATCTTCACTAAACAATTTGGGACCTGTACACCACTGCAGTACCCAATACTGCCAGAAGACGGCAGTATATGGCGGATGACCGCTATGCTGGAACCAAGTTACCCCATTTCTCAGCCTTCATTCCAATTTGGATGACTTCTAACAAGACTACACAATTATCCCAGAAACAGACTAAAAATTTGAAGTGTATTAAACCTATCTGATAGGGTTCATAAAGCCTTTTTTTTACATCTATAAGATCCATTCATTTGAAGAGCTTAATGTGAGAAAAGGGAACTAAAGAAATGGATTCCTACTTTCTTATTTCCCAGAATTTGATATAAAAATAATCAAAGTACATTTAGGCAAGATTAAAATTAAAGCCTCCTGTACAATTTACTTTAAAGGTAAATTGTTTTTGCTTTTGTTCTAACAACACAAATCCATACAAGAAATGAAAAATGTTAACAGTGGTTAACATAAAAGTCATGTAATTTTGTTTGGTAGAGAAAAATATAATGGCATTAATGAAAGAGCTATAAAATAAATATTTTAAGAGTACAGAGAGGCTATTTGATTATAAATTGATCTTAGAAAGGTTGACCTACTTTTCTCTGAATTAAATGCAACCCCCTGAAGGTATTTTGAACACACACAGCATTTTTAGAAATACAGTTATCTATTTTTTTTTCTTTAAAATCTTTAATGCAGTTGCCCTAAAATGCTGTATGTTGAATTTTGTGCTCTTAAAAAAAACCTCAGTCACATACAATAGTATATAATTAGGACATGTAAAAGAGAATGAGTAAATTATAGAAAGTAGAGATTACTTGAAAGACAGAATATTATAAAAATACTTATAAATAAGAAACATTCATAGATTTCCAGTAGGAATGTTATTGAATTGTCTTACTTTTCCCATAGCTGGGAACATAGGAGTTAGCTACTGTACAATTTCAAGGAGGATATTATGCTCTTGTTTACTCATGTTCACAGCTGAAGGGTAGTATATACCTGTGTGGGAGAGACTGCCTGCTTGCCTCTCTAGGGGTCTCACTGCAATTTAATACCTGATTTTATCAACATACCAAAAGGATATCTATCTGTCTGAGATGGACTCATTAACCAAACTCCTGAGACAGGTGTATAAAAACATATCGCCAATTTATTTCATTCACAATGAGAAGTCCAATTGTCACAGAAACTAGAATACTTGTAATGGATCATGTAATTTTCTCTCTGTAGATGGAATTACTGGAGAGGCCAAATTATAATCAGAAGGCTTCTGGATGATTATGTGTTTTAAGACATTGTTCAAATCAGAGGTAGTCCTAATTTTGATTCTTTTAAAGTGGCAACGAATTCAAAGTTTCATGATAAGAAGAAAACTGATGATCAGTTTTCAAAATGCAATTATGCTGTTCTTTCATTCTCTATTCAAAACAATATTACCAAATATCAATCAACAGGAAAATAGATAAGTAATTATGCATTTACATCATAAATTGTTAGACACAATGAAAATGAATGAGCTAAAGCTATATGTAACCCATGCTGTTTTCTCACAAGACACAAAAAGTTATATGTATTATGACTTCATTTACATAAAAGTAAGAACAGGGTAAACTGTATATATATGAAATGCATCCTTAGATGTTAAATCTCACTGTATGGATAAAGTAAACAAAAAATTACCATTACAAACATTAGGAGAGTAGACATCTCCAGGAAGAAGGAGTTTATAGGAGGGATGTATGTGTTGGCAATGTTCTTTTTTCGTTTTTACTGAGATGAGTTACATGGATCTTTGACAAACTGTACATTTTATTTTATACTCTTTTCTGTATGTATTAGATTGAGACACATAAACTTGCTGATATTTGATCATTTTTGAAATACAAAATAGTAATTTCATATTGTTTGATGTAATAAGTTATGGTTCATTAGTTAAAAACTTTATTACTTAATCTAGTATCTGTATCTATATACATGGATAGGTAAATAAATGTTAACATATATTTACATATGCATGAGTTTATTGTATACACATCTATTTCCTTGCTTTGTCAGTTGAGAGAGCCTAGAAGTGATGATACCCCAGAAGCAATGAGCATACCGAACACAATGATCTTGGCCTCTATTACCATTCTGCAATAAAATGACCAGGACTCCTCAGAGAAACTGCTGATTATAGGACCATAATAAGAAATATACAAGGTGAGTCTGGAGTATCTTATAGTGCCATGTATGGAATGAAAGGAGTGTACACATTCCTTGTGAATGCAGGGAAATGTACACACACAGTAAGGAGGGTAGCTCAAAGGGACCTAATGGCCAAAACTGAAATAATAAATCAACAAAGTGGTATTGATAGTATTGGATGATAAACCCATTTATAAACTACTATTGATCCATGTAGATACAAATTAATAATTAGATGAATAAATAGAGATAATAACTATATGAATAAACAAATGGCGTAGAATAGACAAATCCCACATATAGAAGAATTAAAAATAATTGGGCAGATACTCCACTCTCAAGGAGGAAAAGCATAACTCCTCATTCCTTAACTACACACGAATGTTTTAAGATATTGTTTAAATCAGGGGTCGTCCTAATTTTGGTTCTTTTATAACAATAATGAATTAGTTCCTTGAGCCTAGTTGAAGAACAGGGTCTGCGTCAACAGTGATACGTCGTCGGATTGTACGAACACTTGACATAATGTGACGAGAATGGCACTCATCCCTCTACGCTTCCTCCCCAAACTCATAAGCCCAGTTTAATTATAGGAAAAAAAGAATCAGACAAATCCCAATTGAGGCATACTCTACAAAACACCATTTTCGTACCACTCAGAACTGTCGAGGTCATAAAAACATCATGAAAAATCTGACAAACCATCACAGCCCAGAGGGGCTTAAGAAGAGATGATGACTAACTAGGATGTGATGTCCTGAATGAGACCCTGAAACAGAGAAAAGACTAGGAGAACACTAATGCACTCTGAACAAAGTATGGGCTTATTAGTTAATGATAATGTATTAATAGTGGTTTACTGAGTATGATGAATGTATCATACTAATGTTGGTATTTTAAAGATAGAGAGGGTGTGCAGTTTATGTGAACTCTCTACATATCTTTGCAATTTTTCTGTTGATCTAAAACTGTTCTAAAATAAAAGTTAATCAAAACAGGGTGCCTGGGTGGCTTAGCTGGTTAAGCACCCAGCTCTTAATTTTGGCTCAGGTCAAATCTCAGTGTTGTGAGACTGAGCCCTGCATTGGGCTCTGTGCTCAGCTGGGAGTCTGCTTCTCCCTCTCCCTGTGCTCCTCCCCCTGCTCACCCAAACACACGAGTATGAAGATACCTACCAAAAAATGTAAAGTCTTTCCTCCCCTAAACTGCACTGTTGAAAAGTTTCACAAAACTATTAATTTTGCCCAAGCAAAATACTGTCTACTTTATATTCACAGATTTCTTTCCGAAATGGTTTCCATTCTTAAGACAAGGACTAACCTCAATACTTATAACAAGCAGTCAGAAATAGAATTGCATGAAGTAACTACATAATATGGAAATATAGAGTGAAGATAGCACACATTTCAGATCTGAGAGATATCCAAGTGTAAATTCCTCATACTTATGCTGAATGCAAAATGCCCTTTCACGGAGAATTCTGTGCAAATGAATCTATTGCAACAGCAATAGATGCATTTAAAACTGATGTGCTTAGCAGGGAGCCTGGGTGGCTCAGTGGGTTAAGCTTCTGCTTTCAGCTCAGGTCATGATCTCAGGGTCCTGGGATCGAGCCCTACACCGGGCTCTCTGCTCCGCGGGGAGCCTGCTTCCCCCTCTCCCTCTGCCTGCCTTTCTGCCTACTTGTGATCTCTCTCTGTCAAATAAATAAGTAAAATCTTTTTAAAAAACCCAAACTGATGCACTTAGAGCATAATCATTATGAGTGTGTCACATACAAAACAAATGCTTGTAAATGTAGTATCAAATTCTTAACGTTCCAAGCCGACTTTTCAACTTGTCCTGTGCACTTGGAGTCATTTATTGACTTGAAGCTTGGAAAGGAGGACAGAAACTGTTTTGAGTTCGTAGGTTACACCAACTAGAAGTGCTGAGTCAATAAAAATCAAATCTTAAAATTCAAGCCTAGTTAGTTGTCCTGTGAGTTCCATGACAGTTTCAGGATTGACAAGGTAAGAAAAGTTCACGTCAATGAAATTAGAAAAATATATTGCTACTTTTTGATATTTTGGAAAACAATTCTAGTTTTCTGCCAAAATTTATTTTTAGCAATAGCTAAGCTAAGTATTCCAAGTAATAAGCTGATATTTGGGGGTATTCTAATTAGAATAATTCTAGCTAGAATTTCCTTGGCTTAAACACTAGGTTTTAAAATATTAATAAAAGCTATTTAAATGAAACTCATAACAGAACATTTGAAACTCAAGTTTTAATTAAATATTAAATTCTAACTTAAGGGGAAAGAGCCAGTGAAGTTTGACCATTACTGTGATCTATGAATGGAAATTTAGCAGCATTAATTTTCCTCCTTCCTTCCCTCCCTCCCACACTCCCTCCTTCATACTGTCTCTCCTGCTGGTTGGCTTAAACAACAGTGAGTTATTTTCCTACAGTTCTGGAGACTGGAAGTCTAAGATCAAGGTGTAAGCAGTGTTGCTTTCTCCTGATGCTTTTCCCCTTGGCTTGCAGATAGCCATCTTCTTCCTATGTCTTCTGGGCACCTGCACCCCTGGTTCCTCTTCCTCTTAAGAGGGACATCAGCCCTATTGGATTAGGGCTACCCCTGTGACTTCATTTAACCTTCATTACCTCATTAAAGGCCCATCTCCAAATACAGTCATATTGGGGGGCAGGGCTTCAACTTCTGAATTTGGGGGGAAATAATTCAGTTCACAACATATTTGTAAATAAGATTTCATCAATAAGTTTTTTCACTCCCTTCTTTAGCAAATTACAAAATTGAAGATTAAGTGAAAATTAAATGCAACAGAATTCTTACTGGAGAAAAAAAAATCAATGCCTTGGATTTTGGACATGTTCATTAGGCTTGGTTAATATGTGAAAATTTGGTTCTAATGTCTTCCTCTCTTTATTCATCTTTGTATCTTCTTTCAACATTAGTATCTCCAGTAAATTTGTTCTTCAGTTGATTCCATATTTTCTTGTAGGTTCAACTACAAGTCTTCCTTACTGAGAACCTAACTCGTCTCCAGCTTCTATAATAAGCGTCTGCCTATTTGAAAAAACATTTGGTTGAGACAAATAAGTTTCCGTCTTATTCATTTATCTTAAAAGATCTTTATTTATTTATTTATTTATTTATTTATTTATTTATTTACTTAGAGAACCCATGAGCAGAGAGAGGGGCAGAGGAAGAGGGAGAAAGAATCTCAAGCAGACCTCAGCTCCGTGCATGGAACCCATTGCAGAGGTCGAACTGACCTGAGCCAAAACCAAGAGTCCAATGCTTAACTGACTGAACCACCCAGGTGCCCATTTCATCTTCTTTAACCATTTAACACTCTCCAACATTGTGGACTATTCTCTCATTTCTAATATCTGTTTCATTTTCATGCATATTTTGAAATTTTCCCAAATCTTTTTTTTAATCTTTTTATTGTCTCAGCTTTACTTATATATGTTCGAGTATACCTGACACACATCATATTAGTTTAGACATATAACATAGTGATTCAACACCTCTATATGTTATGCTATGCTCACCACAAATGTACCTATCATCTGTCACCATACGACATCATTGCAATACCATTGACTATATGCCTTATGCTCTGCCTTTTATTTATGTGATGCTCATCCCATAACTGGAAGCCTGTACCTCTCACTCTCCTTCAGACCCATGTTGCCCAGCTCCATATCCCTTCCTGTATGGAAACCATCAGTGTGTTCTCTGTATTTATAGATCTGATTATCCTTTTCATTTGTCTATTCACTTGTTTTGTTTATTTTATTTTTAGAGTTTTAAAATTTTGTTTGTTGTTTTTGTTGTGTGTTTCTGGGGGGAATTCTATATATGAGTGAAACCATATATTTGTTCTTCCCAGTCTGACTTATTTCACTTAGTGTAATACCCTTTAGGTCCATCCATGTTGTCACAAATGGCAAGATCTCATCTTTCTTTATGGATGAATGATATTCCACTGTATACATATGCTACATCTTCTTTATCTATTCATCTACTGATGGACACTTTGGCTGCTTCCATATCTTGGCTATTGTAGATAATGCTGCAATAAGCATTAGGGTACGTATATCTCTTTGAATTAATGTTTTTGTTTTCTTTGGGTAAATACCCAGTAGTGGAATTATGGGAGCATACAGGATTTCTATTTTTAATTTTTGGAGGAACCTCCATAGTATTTTCCACAGTGGCTGCACCAATTTGCATCTCCACTAACAGTGTGCAATGGTTTCTTTTTCTCTATATACTCACCAACACTGTTGTTTCTTTTGTTTTTTATTCTAGCTATTCTGACAAGTGTAAAGTGATAATCTCAGTATAGTTTTGATCTGTATTTCCCTGATAATGAGTGATGTTGAATGTCTTTTCGTGCATATGCTGACATCTGTATGTCTTTGGAAAAACGTCCATTCAAGTCCCATTTTTAATCACATTGTTGTTATTGTTATTCTTATTTTGGTGTTGAGTTGTTTAAGTTCTTTATATATTTTAGATATTAATCCCTTATGAGATATATCATTTGAAAATATCTTCTCCCATTCAGTAGGTTCTTTTTAGGTTTTGTTGATGGTTCCCCTGGTTGTGCAAAAGATTTTTATTTTTATATAGTCCCAAGAGTTTATTTTTGTTTTTGTTTCTCTTGCCTTAGGAGACATCTAGAAAAATATTGCTACAGCTGGTGTTGAAGAAATTATTGCCAGTACTCTCTTTAAGGACTTTTTGGATCTCACATTTAGTTATTTGACCCATTTTGAGTTTATTTTTGTCTTGGTATAATGAAGTGGTCCACTTTCATTCTTTTGTAAATCTTTTCATCTCTGGTTCAGACCTCTATTTAAACTCTAACTACACATAACAAATGGAGTGCTAGATATTTCCATGTGAATATCACAAAGACACTTCAAATGCAATATATTCTAAATTGAGTTAATTATTTCTCATGGCTCTCCTAACCAATCTGCACATTTCTATCTCAGTTGTCATTCATTTCCTATTTAGTTGCCTCATCCCGTCTTTGACTCCTTCCTCTCTTCCTACATTCAATCTACTGTCTTTCATTGATTCTACAATATACATTTCCCCACACATTTTATATCTCTGCAATTGTGGTGCTTCTGTCAGTGGTGTTAGATCATATGTTATTAACCAGCAAGGTTTTCCTTCCTAGTGCTATATAAAATGCTCTATTTTAAGTCAATGGAGTTTTAGATTTCATGAAATATAGTATTGCCACATCTACTAGATTGTACAAGCTCATATCACTGAAATATGTCCACTTTTCTCCATTTCCTCTGCCACTTCTCAAGGTCACACTATTATCATTTCTCCTGAGGATTATTGTTAAGTGTTTTAGAATGGGTCCTTCCGCTTCTGATATTGTTCACAAGCCACCAGGGATACCCTCCATTCCCAACTGTCTACTTTAAAACTAAAATGATCTTTAAGATGAAATCCTGATTTTGTCTTCCCCGAACTGGAAACATTTTAATGACTTTCTATTGCTCACAGAGCAAAACCCAGACTTTTTACTAGGGCTTACAGCTTCTACAACAGTCTAACCTGTGTAACTCTTCAGTTTATCACTCAACACTTCCTTTGTCTCATTTTGTGATCTGTAGTCTTACTGAATTCACTTCCATGTTTCAATCATGCTTTTTTTCTTTCCCCAGAGACTATGCACTGGCTTCCCAGCTCCATCTCCTTCCCTAGTTAACTCCTACTCATCTCTCAGGTTTCAGCTAAGACATCACTTCTTCCATGAAATTCCCCTGACCTCCCCAAGTCCAGGTTAAAGACACTTCTTCTATAACATTCTCCAATCATATTTTACCTCTATTTGAGCTGCCTGTTCATCTGTGCAACAGGATAAATTGTATGTTTATTACTATGATTTGTATTTCATCTGTTTCATTTCCCCTCTCCCTGTGCAGAGATAGATCCCTTGCATACGTTTTGCCTTGGGCATTTTTGCAGGACTAAAACCAAAAATTACCAAAGACAGTGAGATAGAAATGACTTTAGGATAGCCTTGGAAATGAAACAGATTTCCCTCTGTAGATGCTGCAAGAGGAGGGGAGTTGTTTCTCATTTTCTAAAAGCATTGAAGAAAAGTGCCAAGATTTCAGATATTTGCACTTATATCTAAGGGAGCTGTTTCCTAGACATAGGAGACCCCAGCTTCACCTAAAATTTTAAGGCCTTAAGGATGTTAGATATAGATACATCAGAGTGGTTGACATGAGGTGGGAGGCCACATGGAATGTGCCAATGAGATCTACTGCATGTGGCCAGATAAATATCATACAGTATTTACCTTTCTTTCTTTATTTCACTTATTCTCTGCTCCTCTGTCTTCAGGGCTTTCCTTGTCCTTCCATCCTCTCTCCCTCCCCTTCCCCCGTTCCTCTGTCTCAAGGAATCTTTTAATTCTTAATCTCTGAGTTAAAAAAATATTTAGGGGCACCTGGGTGGCTCAGTCGGTTGAGTCTCCTACTCTCGATTTTGGCTCAGGTCATGATCTCAGGGTCTTGAGATTGAGCTCTGTGTGGGGGCTCCATGCTCAGTGCAGTTTGTTGGAGATTCTTTCTCTACCTCTCCCTCTACCCTTCGACCCCCCTCAAATAAATAAATACATCTTCTAAAAATACATCTTTAAATTTAAAACATCCCTTGGGCATCCCCTGATTCCAAACACACTTTTCCCTGATTGGATTGGATCCTAGAAATGAAAAAGAACATTAGTGGGAAAACTGGTGAAATTTAAATAAGCTCTGTCATTTAGTTACAGTACTATACCAATATTGATTTCCTGGTCTTGATAATTGGCCTTAAGCCATGTAAGTTGTTAACATTAAAGGAATCTGAGTGGAGAGTATACATAAACTTTCTGTACTACTTTGTAGAAAGTTCTTTGATAGATATAGGGCTTCTGAGATTTTAGACTTTGTGTTGTTTTGTTTTTTAAATAATAGCTTTGTGGAGATTTAATTCACATGCCATAAAATTCACTCTTTTATAAATATACAGTTCAGAATTGTGCAACCATCACCACTATCTAATTTCAGAACATTTTCATCACACCAAAAAAAGATACCATAGTCATAAGCAATCATTCCTCTTCCCTACCTCCCATCACCTGGCAAGAACTAATTTACTTTCTGTCTCTATGGATTTGCCTGTTCTTTGACATTCATATAATACTTGTCTTTTTGTGACTCATTTTTTTTCACTTACTGTAATGTTTTTAAGAAACAATATTGCCACATGTGTCAATACTTCATTTCTTTTTATGATTGAATAATACAGTATTATATGAATACACCATATTTATTTACCTATTCATCAGTTGATGGGCACTGGGCTGTTTCCAATTTTTTCGCTATGACAAATACTGTTACTATGAACATTCATGTGAATGTTTTTGTGTGGAGATATGTTTTTTATTATGTTGGGTATATACCCAGAAGTGGAATTGAAAGATCATGTGGTAACTCCATGTTTAACTCTTCAAACTGTCAAACTCTTCCAAAATGGCTGCAACATTTTGTATTTCCACCAGTAATATGGGGGTACCAATTTCTACATAACCTTCAAAATACTTGTTATTGTCTGACTTTTAACTTTTTGCCATCCTAGTGGATGTGAAGTGATAACTCATTGTGGGTTTGACTTGCATTTACCTAATGACTGTTGAGCATCTTTGCATTTGTTCATTGGCAATCTGCATATCATTTTTTTAAAGTTATGGCTATTGAAATCCTTTGCCTATTTTTATTTTATTTTATTTTGCCAGTAAAATATTGTATATTTTTATTCCCTCTTTTTTGTGAACTTTATATTTTTCTCTCACATGTTATTATGGACTTAAAGTACTTTTCAGTGTTTTAATTAACTGATGATTGCAATGGATTCCATCACAGTACAAGGAGGAGCAGCAGAAGAAGTATTTACAGTATATTGTTGCATAATGTTTCACTACATGGCCAGTGAGGGCCCCTATTAGGAGACTTTCCTTTTTTTAAACTTTTTAAGTAATCTTGGGATGCCAGGGTGGCTCAGTAGGTTAAGTATCTGTCTTCAGCTCAGGTCATGACCTCAAGGTCCTGTGATCAAGCCCTGGAGCCCGCTTCTCCCTCTGCCTGATCTTAAATTTCTTTTATTTTATAAATTTTTTCCTCCTGTGCTGAGCCCTGTCCTTGGTTATTTTCCTATAGGAATGTTGGGAGCAGATGCTGAGTAGGATAAGCATTATATATCAAGATATTGGCTAAATATTTAGATCTCCAAGCAAGGGGAGAGTACTTTCCTTCATCAGTAACTAGGTGACTTAATTAAATAGGTAATTCATTTAGTCAACCAGTACTTTTGAGTAATTACCACTCCAAGGACCTCTGCTTATTTCAGTTTTCTGGAGATTCCTATCTACTGTTAGAGGTAATGGTCTGCCAAATAGTGTCAAAATTCTTTACCAAAATTCTATAAAAACAATTAACTGGTGATTTCATCTTTTGAAACTAGATTTAATGAGTGGTTTAAACTTTAAAGTTAATGTAGCTATTATAGAAGAACAGAAAACCAAGTAGAACTGTGATTTTATTGACATATTTTACAAGACCTTGCCCTTGATCAATCTATACCTACTGTTATTAACTCAGTTTATGCTGTGTGTTCATTAAGAAATCCATCATGTAAGAGGAGAAAATTGGTTAAAGGGGAGAAAGAAGGAAATATAAAATCCATTTAAACATATAATTACTGAACTGATATTTAAAAAGACATAATAAAGCAAAGCATATCAGATATCGATAATGCAAAAGCTATTCAAAGTTAACTCTGAAGTTGTGCTAGTTTTAGAATGCCTTTTTGCTCTATCACCATATTTCTAGAATTATTATCACATATTGAATGGAAAGAGATGGGGGAAGAAAAAAAATCAGTCTCTAGCCTATCCTACATTGGAGAATCAAACAGTAGAATTTAAAAAAGAGATATTTAATATTATCTTTACTTGAGCTCATCACCTAAGAAAAATGATAATGGAAAAGGGGTCAGTATTCTTGACTTATTTTTGATCCATGGGAATTCATTCCTTTTAGTATAGGACACATAATTTTTTTCCTATGTATCTAAATTGGAAAATGTGTCACAAACCCACATAATAAGTGATTTTTCTTTTGAGCCATATAGTATATTTGTGGCTATACTTTGGAGAGTTCAGAATATTTGTTTGTTTTTGCTTTTGCTTGTTGTCAATAGTAACTCTCTATGCCACTGTGGCTCATACTGAAGTTTTCTCTTCAACCTACTTTTTTTTTTTTTTTAAGATTTTATTTATTTATTTGTCAGAGAGAGTGAGCACAGGCAGACAGAGTGGCAGGCAGAGGCAGAGGGAGAAGCAGGCTCCCTGCTGAGCAAGGAGCCCGATGCGGGACTCGATCCCAGGACTCTGGAATCATGACCTGAGCCGAAGGCAGACGCTTAACCAACTGAGCCACCCAGGCGTCCCTTCAACCTACTTTTGAAAGTGTTGTAGGTGGAAGGGCATTGATGTTAACTATACCAGTTTAGGAGGGATATAAATGCAAATAGAATTTCACACTTCATAAGAAATAATCTAATTTCTTTTGTTTTCTCTCCCTGCAACCCTGAATTTTTTTTCTTTTTATATCACTGTTTCCAAGAAAAGAATATTTTCAGCAGATTATATAATAAAAATCCAGAGAATTGGAGGCTGACTGCCCACATGCCATCTATTATTCCTCATCTAATAACTGGAAAAATAACAAAGAGTTACAGTATAATCTTAATTAACAGAAAGAAATGGGTTTACTTATATATAATGGGAGAAGAAAAAATCTGCCCAGTTCTAGTGCTTTCTCTGGGGCACTTTCTAATTTGCCATGCCCAGAGAATAAGAAACTATAGCAATCACAAACCAGAAAGGCTGCCAAAAGCTGACATCTTTTAGAAATAAAAATTTGAGTTAGTCTGCAAAAGCATACTGACTGGCTAAGATACTGAATGAACAAATGAAACTTGGAATGGAAAGTGGAGAATAAAAGTAAGAGATATTAGTAATTATTCCAATTTGAAATCAGTGACATACCTAGGATATTTGAAACCTCAAAGCAGATAATGTGTCAACATCTGCCTTGTGGTAGAAAGCCTCTAAAATAATAAAATAATAATAATCCTTGCCTCTCAGTATTCATATTATTGTGTACTCTTCTTCCATATTGTATTGGCTGTAGGCTTGGCTCTAGGAGAGACTGGAGGGTGTTAGGTGACTGAGTCCCCACCCTTAAAGAGACAGCCCACAGACATACAGTGTGGAAGCAGAATTTTAAATTATGGGAAGACGGGAAGGAGAATGATTTACTCATCCTAAGAAATGGCCCACAGAGGCAGAGATTGTGGAGCAACCCCTCCAAGAACAAAGTTTCCCTCTCCCAACCACATGGCCACCTGTGGGAATGAGCTAGGTGTCCACACTTGCTACCTAATTTGTTTACACCAAGCTCTGCTCTCCACACTTCACCCTTTTCAGTCCCAGGTGCTATGGGATCTCTCCCCCAGAAGACCAGTGCAAACTCTGCCAACATTGTATCTCCTGTTACATTTTGCATGAACTCAGTTCTTATAGCAGGAATGGCAGGTCTCATTTCACAAGAAGACCAGAGCACAAATTGTTAAGATATGCTCCATCCAACTGGGAACCAAATGCTGCCCACACCAGGCAAAGAGAGACTCTACAACAGCTACAGTGAAAGAAAAAGTGGCCAGAACTTAACATCAGGGTGCACACAAGACAAATAGAAGACAATCCCTAAAGTGGAACAGGGGACACTGCAATGCATGGTATTACTGGACCTCTTCTTCATAAAGGCATTACCTGGAGGAGCAGGAGAGAGCTGATTTTATTAACACATAGAAACAGATGCAGAGAGTTAGACAAAATGAAGAGATAGGATAAGTCTCAAATGAATGAACAGGACCAAACTATAGCAAGAGACCTAAGTGAAATAAACAATATGCTTAATAGAAAATTTAAAGTAATGATCATAAATGTACTCATTGGCATTGAAAAAAGAGACAAGGACATCAGTGCGACCCTTAACAAAGAGATAAAAAAAATCAATCAGAGATGAAGAACACAATAAGTGAAATTAAAAATACACCTGATGGAATAAATAGTAGGATAGACAAAGCAAAGGGATGAGTCAATGACCTGGAAGACAGAATAATGGAAAGTAATCAAGCTAAGCAAATGAGAGGGGAAAATTAAGCAAATTGAGAATAGTCACAGAACTCAATGATTTCATCAAGCATAATAACATTTGCATTATAGGAATCCTCAAAGATGAGAGGGAAAAGCAGGCAGAAAATTTATTTGAAGAAATAATAGCTGTGTACTTCCCTAATCTGGGGAAGGAAACAAATATCCAGATCCAGGAAGCACGGAGATCCCCCTAAAAAATCAACCCAAGGAGGTTCACAACAAGACATACAGTAATTAAAATGGCAAAATGTAGTGATCAAGAAAAAACTTAAACAAGAGAAAAGAAGGCAGTTACATACATGGGAAACCCCAAAAGGCCATCAGTGGATTTTTCAGCAGCAATGTTGCAGGCCAGAAGTGAGCAGCATGATACATTCAAAGTACTGAAAGGAAAAAATCTGCAGCCAAGAATACACTATCTAGCAAGGCTATCACTCAGAATAGAAGGAGAAATAAAGTCTCTTGGACAAACAAAAACTAAAGGAGTTTGTGACCACTAAACCAGCCCTACAAGAAATAGCAAAGAGGCCTCTTTGAGTAGAAAGGAAAAACCAGAAGTGGGAGTATGAAAAGTAAAAAACATAAAAGCAGTAAATGTAAATATATCTGTACAAAATAGTCAAGGAATTAACAAAATAAAAGGATTTAAAATATGACACCATGTACCTAAAACATGGGGTGGGGAAGTAAAGAATAGGTTTAAACTTAAGTTAACATCAGGTTAATACAGATTGCTATCTATGTATAAGATATTATATGCAAACCTAATGGTAACCACAAATAAAAAGCCAATAGGTTTACAAAGAATAAAGATAAAGGAATCCAAGTATATCAGTAAAGCCAGAAAACCATGAAAGAGAGCAAGAGAAGAAAGGATCACTATAAAAACAACCACAAAACAAGTAGCAAATGGCAATAAATGCATATCTCACCACAATGTTATGAAACTAGAAATTAGCCATGAGAAAAAAACCTTGAAAAGGAATAAAGACATAGATATTACATAATATGCTACTAACCAAAGAATGGGTCAACAAAGAAATCAAAGAAGAAAAATAAAATTACATGGAAACAAATGAAAATGAAAATAATAATCCAAAATCTTTGAGATGCAAAAAAAAAAGCAGTTCTGAAAAGGAAGTTTATAACAATGTAGGTCTGCTTCAAGAAGCAAGAAAAATCTCAAATAAGCACCCTAAACTTACTCATAAACTCACAAAACAGCTAGGAAAAAAGAAAAAACAAAACCCCAAACCACCAGAAGAAGGAAATGATAAAGATTAGAGGAGAAATAAATGATACAGAAACTAAAATAATAATAGAAGAGATCAAGGAAACCAGGAGCTGGTTCTTTGAAAAGATAAACAAAACTCATAAACCTCTAGCCAAACTCATCAAGAAACAGAGGGAGAGAGAGAAAGGGAGGACTCAAATAAACAAAGTTACAAATGAAAGGGGAAAAATAACAACCAATCCCACAGAAATACAAATAATTGTAAGAGAATATTATGAAAAATTATTTGTCAACAAATTGGATAACCTAGAAATAATGGATAAATTCCTAGAAACATATATCCTATGAAAACTGAAAGAGGAAGAAATAGAAAATTTTAACAGATTAGCTACCAGCAATGAAATTGAATCAGTAATCAAAAAACCCCCAACAAACAAAATTCCAGGGCTGAACAGCTTCACAGTCACATTCTATCAAATATTTAAAGAAAACTTAATACCAATTCTTCTCAAACGATTCCAAAAATTAGAAGAGGAAGTAAAAGTCCCAAATTCATCCTATTAGGCCAGTATTACCCTGATACCAAAACCAGGTAAGCATACCACAAAAGAGAACTCCTGGCCCAAATCTCTAATGAATATAGTTGCAAAAATCCTCAACAAAATACTAGCAGGCCAAATCTGACAATACATTAAAAAAATCATCCACCACAATCAAATGCAATTTATTCCTAGGCTGCAATGGTGGTTCAGTATTCACAAATCAATTAATGTGACACATCACATCAATAAGAGAAAAGATATAAAAAACCATATGTTTATTTCAGTGGATACAAAAAAAGTATTTGACAAAGTACAATGTCCATTCATGACAAAAACTCTCAAGAAATTCGGTTTAGAGGGCATACCTCTACATAATAAAGGTCTTATATGAAAAATCCACAGTGAACATCACACACAATGGGGAAAAACTAAGAGCTTTTCCCCTAAGGTTAGGAATAAGGATGTCCACTCTCACCACTTTTATGCAACATAGTACCAGAAGTCCTAGCCACAGGAATCAGGCAACAAAAAGAAATAAAACGTATCCAAATAAATTGGTAAAGAAGAATTAAAACTTTCACTATTTGTAGATGACATATTATATATAGAAAACCCCACAGACTCACCAAAGAAACAACTAGAACTGATAAATGAATTCAGTAAAGTTGCAGCATACAAAATCAATCTACAGAAACCTGTTATATTCTAATAAACTAATAATGAAGCAGCAGAAAAAGAAATTAAGAAAATAATCCCATTTACAATTATACCAAAATAATAAAATATCTAGGAATAAACCTAATCAAAGAGGTGAAAGACCTGTACTCTAAAACCTATAAAATGCTAATGAAAGAAATTTAAGATGACACAAAGAAATGGAAGACATTCCATGCTTATGAATTGGAAAAACAAATATTATTAAAATATCAATACTACTCGAGCAGTCTACAGATTTAATGTATTCCTTATCAAAGTACCAGCAACGTTTTTTCACAGAGCTAGAGCAAACAATCCTAAGTTTTGCATGGAATCACAAAAGACTCTGAATGGCCAGAGCAATCATGAAAAAGGAAAACAAAGCTGAAGACATCACAATTCCAAACTTCAGGTTATATTAGATACCTGTAGGACATGTGTAGTAATGAGCACTGGGGGTTACAGGCAACTAATGAATCTTTGAACACTACATCAAAAACTAATGATGTACTCTCTGTGGGCTAATTGAACATAATAATAAAAAAATCTTCTATTAAACAACGAAGAAACCTGTAGTAATCAAAACAGTATGGTACTGGCACAAAAAGAGAGACATAGATGAATGGAACAGAATAGAAAATCAAGAAATAAACCCACAAGCATACTTTCAATTAATCTTCAACAGAGGAGGGAAGAATATACAATGGGAAAAGATAGTTTCTTCAACAAATGATGTTGGGAAAGCTGGACAGCTACATGCAGAAGAATAAAACTGAACTACTTTTTACACCATATACAAAAATCATTTCAAAATGGATTAAAGATCTAGATGTGAAACTTAAACCATCAAAATCCTATAAGACAATACAGGCAATGATATTTCCTTCATTGGCCAAAACAACATTTTTCTAGGTATGTCTCCTGAGGCAAGAGAAATAAAAGCAAATTCAACTATTAGGACTTCATCAAAATAAAAACCTTTTGCACAGCAAAGGAAACAATCAACAAAACAAAGTCAAGCCACACAAAAGAAGAAGATATTTGCAAATTACAGATCTGATGAAAGGTTAGTATCCAAAATACTTAAAGAATTGATTCAACTCAACACCTCAAAGCCAAATAATCAAATTAAAAAATAGGCAGGAGACATGAAGAGACATTTCTATAAAGAGACATTTTTATAAAAAATATTTTTATAAAGCAGAAAAGGGTATTTTTTATAAAAATATTTCTTCATCGAACTCCACACTTGTTCTGGTCAACACCATTTCATGTTGGCACAGATATCAAATTCAAAATTTTTAAGGAAATTTGTTCAGAATAAGTAAGAAGCAGTTGTTCATATTGCAAAAAAAAAAAAAAAAAAAAAGTGGAGGACTAAAGTTCCTGCAGTAAAAAAGGCACAACTATTTATTCAATAGGGTTTTTTTTTTTTTAAGATTTATTTATTTATTAGAGAGAGAGAGTAAGGATATGGGTTGAGGCAGAGGGAGAGGAAGAGAATCTCAAGCAGACTGTGCTGAGCAAGGATACTGGTGTGTAGCTTGATCACATGACCCTGAGATCATGACCCAATCCCACATCAAGAGTCCAATGCTTAACCAGCCACCCAGTGCCTATATTCAATAGTTTTTATTGTCAACAACTTGAACTTTGACCATTCAGTAGCAGTCTTATATAAGTTAAATTTTACTAAAACCAAAACATCTGTAAAATGTACAGTTTAGACAATAAACTGTAAAGTGGATGCAACTCTATTTCACTGATTTTTTTTTAGTTTTAAGATAAAAAATTAATAAAGAAAATTTTAAATTTTAAAAATTGTAAAGAGAATCCATCAACCCAAAAAAAGATGGAATATACATTTATTTTAAAATATTAGTCATGAGAAGGCCAGGAGGGGTGGCCCCTTCTCTCCTTCCTGTTATTGGTATATCATTTACAGGCCTTTCAGGAAAACCCAGAGATAGAGTCACTTTATCGTGGTGATTTTTTTTAATCTGTAAAAATGGGAATTTTTTTCAGCTCACCCATATTTTCATCTACTACATCATGTTTTCTTTTGTTCTAATTTTTATTATAATTTTCTCAAGAATTCCTACTATCCACATTGTCAAATAGCTATTTTCTGTTTTCATATCTCTCATCCTTTTTCTCTTTTTCTTCTTTTTAAAAAAGATTTATTTATTTATTTGAGAGACAGAGAGAGAGTGTGTTTGTGTTAACAAACAGAGAAAGGGGCAGAGGGAGAGAATACCTTAAGCAGACTCCCCACTGAGCATGGAGCCCCACATGGTGCCTGATGCTAGGACTCTGAGATCATAACCTGAGCTGAAATCAAGAGTCAGACACATCCCAACTATGTGATGTGATTTTCCCTGGACTCCTTCCTAACAGTGATACCAGTTCCATCATATTTTGTCTTGGCTCTTCCAAGAAAAGCCATTTTTCCACTCTTATACCTATTTAAAACTTTAAGTCTCAAGAAGAGTTGATTTTGAAACCTGATGATATGTTGTAGCTGAACACATTCTAGAAGGATGCCCATATCATGACCTCTGTCATTTGTCCTTAAGAACTACATCAAGCAAAAATACCTCTTCACTTCTCTGGCATGTACTCTGCTTTATCAGAAAATGGAATTGTGTATCTATCTTTGACCTTTGTATGTCTCCTAATTTTAAACTTTTTTATTTGCACCAAATTTCTAGCAAAAGTCCTTTTAATGTGAGGGCCATGAGGGCTAACATTCCTTAGGATTCAATTCCAACGCACCATATTTTTAACATTTTATTGGGATTTTGGATAAAATAGGAGAAATTTAGAAGCCTGTTATCAGCACATCCTCTTGTAAGAATTCTTTTAAACGTTGTAAAACTTGTTTCTATTTGAAGAAAAAATTAGCCAAACAGTTTAGGAGCACCTGGGTGGCTCAGTCAGTCAGGCATCTGCTTTCCGCTCAGGTCATGATCCCACAGTCCTGGGACCAAGCTGTCAGGCTACCTGCTCAGCAGAGGAGTCTGCCTCTCCCTCTCCCTCTGACCTCCCCCTGCTTGTGCTTTCTCTCTCTTTCAAATAAATAAATAAAATCTTTTAAAAAATTAACTAAACACTTTAAAAATACTATATATTCTTTTCTTATTGCATTTCTTCCCCTTTTCTTTAAGAAACAGATTCTTGATTGGTTCTCAGTAAAACAAACCAATGGAGATTAGATTAAATTCAATACTCATTGATTATTTACTACATCTAGGTTATATAGGCTCTAAACTTATAAATATTTATATTTTCCTTGTATGCTTATAGGCCAAAATATGAGGATTAAAAAATATGTATTTCTATAAAGTTTGGAAAATCCTTTTTTTTTTTTTGAAAATCCTGTTTTTATTTTAAAAAATTAAGAGCAAGCTTAAGTATATTGAAACTTCAAATTTTGACCAACTGAAAACAAAATTCAGACCAATAAGTGGAAGTTTTAAAGAAGTACTTATTTGTAGAGGATGAGATTTAGTCTTTTATTTACTTAACAGCACCCTGTGATTATTACATAACAAATTTATGGTAGGCATATCTAAAAACTATTCATGTATAAACTACAGAGGCTATTATCATAGGCGATTATAATTATATTATCAAGATGTAATGTCATTTCAGAATATAAGCATACAAGATACCATTAATATATAATTTGAATAGAAATTATAACTTATAAATATGTTCATATTTCCTTGGTAGTGACAATTTAGAGATGTTATTGCTGTGATATTGCTAAAATAATGTTCTCATTTTAATGTTCTCATTCTTGCAGAGCTCTCAATAATCTTACTATTTTATTTCCCTAAGATGTATTTGCACTTTAATTTGTATGTTTAAAAATTATTTTCCTATAAAGTCATATTAGCCTCAGAACAAAGGCTGAGCTGTATAAAATTCCATGAGCTAATTGCCAATTAAATCCTAACATATTTACCATGGTGGTAACAAAGTGCATAGCTCTAACAAAAAGGCATTATACTTGGGATTATACATTTGGGAATTCTTGTGTAAGCTCATTGGAATATAATTTGGCTCAATTCCCTTTTCTCACCAGCATAAAACTGTATATTTTAGCATTTAATAAGAGTACTCAACAAGTCAAATACTTTTTTATGCAAAACAATTTAAATGGCAACAATGACTACATGTATCAATTTATTAATGAGATATTTTCATTAAATACAATAAATTTAGTGGATTGAATCAAACGAGCAGTAGTCCTGTACCTCACTTTTCTTAATAAGATAGACAACTAAAGGAAAATGCCTATAAAATTGCAGCAGAAAAACTTCTTCAATGTTCCTCTATATATTTCTGCAGAACGAGAAAGCAAAGGGACTGTATTTCATTTGTGCCAAGTATGTCCCAGGTAATCCCCAAGGGATTTGCATATGAAATCTCATTCAATCCTTTCTTACGTTTATATTATTATACAATTTTACAGACCAAGAAATTGAAGGTCTAAAAGGCTGATCAATTTAGCCAACCTAGAAGATGGAAGTCATCCCAGATTCCTTCTCCCAACTTTCCCTCACATCCAGATAAGTTCTATTTTTATTTCCTCAATATGCTTTCATTCCTATTTTCCTTATTATCCTTATTTGTACTCTGCTAGTTAGATTTTATCTTATTTCATCTACTGTAATGCAATAGCTTCCTATCTGGTCTTTCCGACTCCAATCTTCCTCCTCAAATCAGGCACTAAAAATGTTGATAGAGCACTTTATATAAAATACAAATCAGAAAATGTAATTTCCTTTCTTACAACCCTATAATTTCAAGCCTAAACCTCTAAGCATGGCATATAAAAACTTCCATATGTGGCTCCTAGCAATTTTTCTACAATCACTTTCTCATACTGTATACTTTAATAAAATAGAAATTTTGGTAGTTTTCATTCAGTTCTACTTTATATTTGCCCTTGGTATGCACATTGATAAGCGTCAATTCTTCTCATATTTTTGTACTTAGATAACACTTAATCTTCCTTTTAGATGTTGTCCTCTTCAGGAAGATATTGATCCCTTTTAAAACTAAGTGTTCCTCCCACATATTTCCATCATATCTTTTGGATAGCTCTCTAATCACACTTAATGGTTGCACCAAATTATTAATTGAAACGTCTGGATAAAATTGAAAATCTATGTTATTTAGAAATCTACAGTTGGGAATATAAACGTTTTTATTCGCTGAGTTTATGCTTTCATAAATCTGGCATAGTTCTTATTAGGGTTCCCTCTGGATTTGGCAAATTTAGGACTTTGACTATCTTCTGACTATTTGAATAAAAAGGTCATACAATTAAAAAACCATTAGTTTCTTTACACAAAGAGAAATTCAAATTATTGTAATTTTTATAATTATGGAAAAATGTACAAATATTCTTGGATATTAAAAATGCTTCTTTAAATATTCTTTGGATATTGTTTTCTAAATTATATTTATGCTTAAACTCAATATCTAATTTTAAAAACTTTATTTGGTTGGCTCTGGTAAAGGGAGTCATGTTTCCCATGAGCACATATGGAGAATTTTCAAGAAAGCACAGGATCCCATATTATGCTGTTTGAGAATCACTGAGTTATTGCACCAATTTATAATGCATCTAAAAATAAACTTATTATGTAAATACTGTCTTTTATTTTGTAATAGTTTGACACATAGTTTACAGAAACTCAAACTCATCCTTTAAAAATTGTAAGGGGATTATGTCAGCAAGATGGTGAGTTAAGTGGTTCCAGACCTTTCTCCCATGGAAATACCAAATAAAAAATAAATGGTTCAAAGTACCTTTGTGAGAGTTCCAGAAACAAGTTAAAAAGCTGGAGCAAACAAGTGAACACCTGAGTAAGAAATAATTGCACCAAAAACAATAGATTTCTTGCTTGTTTGATATATTGCTCATTTTTGCCCCACCCCCTTTCTAGTGCAAAATGAGTGAAGGAGAAGGCTACATATTTTCCAGCTTTTAACTCCAAACAAAACGGAAATATTGGAAATTGGTTGCAATGTTCTGGCTTTTGGTGGGATGCCTTAGGGACTGGTTTCGGGTTTGGATGATCTGCTCATTGATTGGAATGGAGTGGCATAGTTTGGATATTAGTTTGAATATTAGTTTGGAAACTGCCGAAAACTGTGGTAGGCATCTTGTCATGTTAGAACTGCAGAAGGTCTGCAGAGCCCTACATATGTGAAGACAGGGATAAAAAAGGAATAAAATGGAAATCTAAGATTTCAGTGATAAAATAGGAGTGAGACTCTGAGGAAAATCTACACATTTAAAGCAGCAATACAAGGAAATGGAATCAAAGCAAATGTGCAAGGCCAAGAATAATGTGTAACCAAAAATGCTTTGAGAGGACCAGGCATCTTTAAGCCAGAAAGAATAGAAAGTTCTTTCTCTGCACAAATGTAGTCTGTAAAGACTGGGAAAGATGACTGATTTTTCAAATACCGAAATCCCAATGAAAGATTACAAAGCATAAAAAGAAACGGGAGAACATAGCCCATTCAGAGGAAAAAATAAATCTTCAAAAAGCCTCTGACTTGCTTGACAAAGAATTTAACACATTTTTAAAAAAGATTTTATTTATTTATTTGACAGACACATCACAAATAGGCAGAGAGGCAGGCAGAGAGAAGGGGAAGCAGGGTCCCGATTGAACAGAGAGCCCAATTTGGGGCTTGATCCCAGGAGCCTGAGATCATGACCCAACCTGAAGGCAGAGGCTTAACCCACTGAGCCACCTAGGTGCCCCAAAACATTTTATGTTTAATGAACTAAAAGAGAACACATACAACTAAATTAAGCCATAACAAAATAAATAAAGAAAAAAAAAAGTAAATAAAGAAAAAGTAATTATTAAAAAAAAAAAAACTGGAAGTCTGGAGCTCAAAAATACAATAACTGAATTGGAAAATTCACTAGAAAGTTTAATATCAAACTTGAATAGGCAGACGAAGGTATCAGCAAACTTGAATTCCATTATTTGAAATGATTAAATTAAAAGAGCATACAAAACAACAACAACAAAACAACAAAGAAAAGTTAACAGAGCCAAGAGACTTATGGGATATCTACAAAAAGATCAATATACTCATTATAGGAGTCTCAGAAGGAGGAGAAAGAAAAAGGTAGGGAGCTTATTAGAAGAAATTGTAATGACCAACCACCCCACTCCAAATTTGAGGAAAGGAATCACAAATAAAAGAAATGCAATGAACTTCAAGTAGGATACATTCATAATGACATCAATACTGAGACAAATTATAACCAAACTTTTGAAGATAAAAGTAAAGAAGAATATCAAAAGCAGCAAAAGAGGGGTACCTATGGCTCAGTAGGTAAAACATCTACCTTCAGCTCAGGTCATGATCTCTGGGTCCTGGGATTGGGCCTCATGTGGGATTCCTGCTCAGTGAGGAGCCTGCTTCTCCCTCTCCCTCTTCCTATTCTCTCCTCTTGTTCTCTCTCTCTCAAATAAATGAATAAAATCTTTTCCAAAAAAGCAGCAAAAGAAAGTGTCTTGCTATGTATTAGGGACCCTGTGAAAGATTACCAGTAGAAATCTTGCAAGCTAGTAGGCAATGGGATGATCTATTTAAAATGACCAAAACAAAACAAAACAAAACCCACAACAGATTAACCAAAAATACTTTATCTGGCAAATCTGTTTCAAAAACAAAGGATAAATTAAGACTTTCCCAAATAAATATAACCTGAGGGAATTTATTACCATTAGACCTGCCTTATAAAAAATGTTAAGGGTATTTTATCAAGTAGAAATAAAAGGATTCTAAATAGTAATTCAAATCCATAAGAAAACATAAAATTCTCTGATAAAGGTAAATACATATAATTTTTTAAATGTATATAATTTTGGTTTGTAACTCCTCTTCTTACTCCTTCAGAGGGTTTAAAAGAAGAAAAGCATAAAATAACTATAATCTATACTAATTGGAACAAAATACATAAGGATATAATTTGTGACATGATAAGATAGAAGATATGAAGCTGTAAGGAATTAGAGCACTATGCTCTGAAATTAAGTCATTATCAGTTGAATTAGATTGTTATAACTTTAAGGTATTTTATATAATCCTCATAGAAATTACAAAGAAAATATCTGTGTAACATACACAATTGGAAATGAGAAGGGAATCAAAGTATGTCACTCTTTAAAAATAAACTAAACACAAATGAAGGCAATGAATGAAGAAATGAGCAACAAAAAAGCTGATGATAGTAAGTCCCTCCCTATCACTAATAACTTTAAATCTAAGTGGATTAAAGTCCTCAAACAAAACATAAATGGGATGAATGGACACAAAATCAGGATCTAACAATATGCTATCTACAGAGAATCATTTTAGATTTAAGGACACACATAGGTTGAAAGAGAAAGGATGGGAAAAGACATTCTATGCAAATAGTAACGAAGAGAGCAAAAGTGACCATACAAATATCAGACAAAATAAACTTCCAGTTAAAAACTGGTATCAGAGACAAATAAGGGGCACCAGGGTGGCTCAGTTGGTTAAGTGTCTGCCTTCAGCTTGGGTCATGATCCAAGGGTCCTGGGATTGAGCCCCATGTTGGGCTCCCCACTCAGTAGGGAGTCTGCTTCTCCCTCTCCTTCTGACCCTCCCCCTTTCTCATGCTCTCTCTTACTCTCTCCCTCCCTCTCAGATGAACTTTTAAAAGAGAGACAAATAAGGACATTATATATTTGTAAAGGGGGTAATTGACCAAGAAGATATAATAATTCAAACTATATATGCACCAAATATCAGAGCTTCTAAATATATGAGACAAGCATTGACATAATTTAAGAGAGAAACAGACAGCAAAACAATAATAGTAGGAGACTTCAATACTACAATTGCAATAATGGATAGAATAACCAGACAGAAGTTCAATCGGGAAACTGAGGATTCGGGTAACATTATAGGCCAATTGGACCTAACAGACAGATACAGAACACTCCACTTAACAGTAATGGAATACTGATTCTTCTCAAGTGCACCTAGAATATGTTTCAGGATAGACCATATGTTAAGCTGTGAAATATATCTTAATTAATTTAAAATGATTGTAATCACCCAAAGTATCTTTCCTGACCACAATGTATTGAAAATAAAGACCAATAGCAGAAGAAAATGTGGAAAATCCATAAATATGTGTAAATTAAACAACATACTTTCAAACAACCATTGGATTAGAGAAGAGATTACAAAGGAAATTCAAAAATATCTTAAGACAGATAAAAATGAAAATGCAACATATCAAGGTCTATGGAAGGCAAGGAAAGCAATGCCAAGAGGGGAATTTACAACAGTAAATGTTTACATTAAAAAAGAAAAAAGATCTCAGATCAACAACCAAGCTTTACATCATACGGAACTAGTAAAAGAAAAACAAACTAAGCCTAAAACTATTGGAGGAAGGAAATAATAAAGACTAGAACAGTGATAAATGATAGAGAAAATTAAACAAACAAAAAACATAGAGGAAAAATCACAAAAGCAAGTGTATTTTGAAAAAATCAACATTTACATACATTCATTGAGAAAAAAAAATTAAAGACTAAAATAACTAAAAGCAGAAATGAAACAGAGGACCTTACAACCGATTTTAGAGAAATGAAAAGGACCATAAGAGAATACTACAAAATACTGTGTTGACAAATTAGATAACTGAGATGAATTATATAAATTCCAAGAAAAAGATAACCTATCAAGATAAACTCATGAAGAAATAAAATTCTGAATAGACCTACTAGTCGGGAAATGAAGTCAGTAATCAAAAACCTCCCAACAAAAAGAAGCTCAGGAACAGACAGCTTTATTGCTGAATTCTATTAAACAATGAAAGAAGAATTAGTACAAATCCATAAATACAGAGAACTAAGAGTGATCAGAAGGGAATAGGGTAGGGGGACATGCAAAATGGGTGAAACGGTAGGGGAGGTTAAGGCTTCCAGTTATGGAATGAGTAAACCATGAGGACAAAACATATACAATAAGGAATATAGTCAATGGTATTGAAATAGCTTGTGGTGACAGATGGTGGCTACACTTGTGGTGAGCATAGCATAATGTATATACCTGTTAATCACTATGTTGTATACCTGAAACTAATGTAACATTGTGTGTCAAGTATACATCAATTTAATTAATTAATTAATTAATTAAAGAATCCATGCATGCAGAAAAAAAAAAAAAAGCCTCTGTGTCAAACTGACACCAGCATTAATTGAGATCACCTTTATGTATCAATGAGAATCAGAAAAGCCAAGGAGTACTTCCTCATCATTTCTCCCAAATTACTAAAATCCTTCCAAGCTATTTCTATTTTCTCACTTGGATAGGCACATTAAGCCAAAAGAAAAGAAAAAAAAAAAAGAAAGAAAGAAAAAGAATTAATACTAATACTTTTCAAACTCTCCCAAAAAATTGAACTGGAGAAGTTACTTCTAAACTTGTGAGGCTAGCATTACCCTGATACCAAAACCAGAAAAGACTCTGTAAGAAAACTATAGACAAATATCCCCATAAACAATGCTGCAAAAATCCTCAACAAAAATATTAGGAAATGGATTTCAACAGCACATTAAGAGGATTACTATGATAAGTAGGATTTATTGAAGGAATGCAAGGATGGTTCAACACACAAAAATCAATTCATGTAATATATCACATTAACAAAAATAACAGAAAAAAAGCCCTATGATCATCTCAATTGGTATAGAGAAAGCACTTGACAAAATTCAACAGTGTTTTATGATAACAGCACTCAACAAACCAAAAATAGAAGGAAACTACCCCAACATAATAAAGGCCATATTTGGAAAGCCCACAGCTAGTATCATACTAAATGGTGAAACACTGAAAGCTTTACCTTTAAGATAAGGAACGAGACAAGGATTCTTGTTTTGGCCATTTCTACTTAACATACTACTGGAGGTCCTAGCCAGAACAATCAGACAAGAAAAAAATAAAAAGTTTTTTTAGTTGGAAAGGAAAGTAAAATTATTTCTATTCACAGAAAACATGATCTTATATGTAAAAAACCCTAAAAATTATACACACACACACACACACACAATTTGAATTAATAATTGAAATCAATAAAGTAGAATAATAAATAATTATATAGAAGAATCAGTTGCATTTCTGGATGCTAACAATGAACAGTCTGAAAAGGAAATTAAGAAAATGTCATTTTCAATAATATCAAAAAGAGTAAGTTACTTAGGAATAAACAATGCAGGAGGCAAAAGAGTTGTACACTGAAAACTACAAGTGTTCCTGAAAGATATCACAGATGAAAAGACACCCAAATTCATAGATTGGAAAACTTAATAGCATCAACATGTCAATAACATGAAAATTGATTCACAGATTTCATGCATTCCATACCAAAATCACAATGGCATTTTTTTCAGAAATAAAAAAAAAAAATCCATTCTAAATTTCATATGTGTACTCAGTGTATCCTGACTATCCAAAGCAATCTTGGAAAAAAAAAAAAAAGAACACAGTTGAAAGCCTCACACTTTCTGATTTCAAAACTTATTACAAAGACTAGTATTCTCCTTTGAATGTTTGGTAGAATTCACCAGTGAAGCCATCTGGTTGTGAACTTTTCTTTGTTGGAAGGTTTTTGATTATTGATTCATTCTCCTTGCCAATAATTATTCTGTTTAAATTTTCTATTTTATCACAATTCAGTCCTGGCAGATGTATGTCTCTGGTATCAACTTCTCCCAGATTGTCCAAATTGTTGGTATATAATTGTTCTTAGTGGTCTTTAATGACTCTGAATTTCTCTGGTATAACTTGTAACATCTCTTGCATTTCTGATTTTATTTGAGTGCTCTTTTTTCTTAATGAGTAGAACAAAACATTTGTTTATTTTGTTTATATTTTCAAAGAATCAGCTCTTAGTTTCATTAACTCTTCTATTTTCTTTTCAGTCTTTATTTCATTTATTTCTGCTTTAATCTTTGTTATTTCCTTCCTTCTACTAACTTGGGCTTTGTTTATTTTCCTAGTTTTTTGAAGTGGGAAGTTAGGTTGTTTATTGTGACTTTTCTTATTTCTTAAGGTAGGCAATGATTGATGTAAACTTCCCTCTTAGAACTCTTTTTGCAGCATCCTAATCCTGGTATGTTACAGTTCCATTTTTATTTGTCTCAAGGTATTTTTAAATTTCTCTTTTAATTTCTTCTTTCACTCATGTGTTACTATCATGTTGTTTAATCTCCACATATTTGTGTATTTTTCAGATCTACTCAGATTGGGTGGATTCCACTGCCTTGTCTTCAAGTTGACTTATCCTTTTTTCTGTCTTATTTAGTCTATGTTGAACCCTCTAACGTATTTTTTAGTTCAGTTATTATATTCTCCAGCTCTGTGACTTCTATTTGGTACATTTTTATATTTTCCATCTCTTTGTTGAAGTTATCACTGCTTTCATAAATTTTTCTTCACAGTTAAGTGAGCAACTTTATGACTACTACACCGAACTCTTCATCAGGTAAATTATTTACCTCCAGTCCATTAAGGTTTTTTCTTCTGAGGTTTTTATCATATTTTATTCATTTAGAACATGTTCCTTTGTTTCTTAATTTTGCTTGATTCTCTGAGTTGGTTTCTGTAGTTGAAACAACCATCTCTCCCAGTCTGAAGGAGGAACCTCATGTAGGAGATGAAACTTTCCCTCTGTGAATATACAAGTAGCATAGAATACATTTAATAGCTCCCAGTATTTGAGAATGTGCAAAGACCTATCAGTGTTCCAGAGGGGAGGGTCTCAGAACCTAGATTCTGGCTAATTGGAGTCACTATGCCCAGACAGCAGATTTTGAAAATATGGAAATATATGCAGTTTGGAAGGACTACAAGCTTAAGCCTCACTGGCCACCAGTGCCAGGTGACAGGGACGTGTTCTCTGGGCAGCAATTGCAAAAATCAGGGCTCCAGATAGGTCTCTAAATTTTCTTCTCAGAGATAGTGGCTAGTTGGACCAAGATAGCGGGAGAGTACCAAGATGGCATCCACAGACTACGTTCCTTGGGAGCAGTGCTGTAGACCACTAAATCATTCCAAATCTGAAGCCTGCCCTTCAGTCTGAAGCTCCAGGACAAGCAAAGTGTCCTCCTTCACATAAAGATTTGGGGGAGGTATGCATCAGTCCACTATCTGTGCAGTGATCTGAGGGTGGCAACCTATTAATACTTGTCCCTCCAATTGTCATACTCCCATGGGACTCACAAACACAAG
Source organism: Martes martes (assembly GCF_963455335.1). NCBI lineage: Eukaryota > Metazoa > Chordata > Mammalia > Carnivora > Mustelidae > Martes > Martes martes. The sequence goes on along the minus strand of NC_137889.1, from coordinate 21,328,784 downwards.
CGCCTGCAGCCACCAGAGCTAGGTGATCAAGAGATGTCCCGTGGGCATCAGCCACAAAACCAGGCACCAGACCTGTGTAAACTTCTCTCCAGGAGACACTGGTGTTCTACAGTGCAGCAGAGAATGAGTACAAATATAGCATTTGCCTTCTGAGGTCTCTGGAAAGGGTTACAATAGCCCCTAGATGTATGTTTAATTAGAAGTCTGCTCCAGTCATGACGATTAGCAAATAGCCCTCCTTTACAGAAAGATTGAGTTCCTGGGGCTGTTGTCTCTTGCTCTGCCCCGGGGGTGGTGGTGGTTAAGGAACTCTTTCTCCATTGCTTACAGTCTTATGAGACTCATGAGTATAAGTCCCACTGGCCAGCAGAACCAGGCAAATAAAGTGGTCACTTGGCAGCAGTCACAATAATTGGGGTGCCCGATAGGATATGAACTACTTTCTGGTGACATTGACCATTACCGTCTCATGTGATTAGGAATGCAAGCTTCCTCAGCTGCTAGGTGATTAACAGATATTTCCCTGAGTGGGAGCCCCAAAATTCAGGATACCAGTTGCATGTAAAGGAAATATTGGTGCTCTGAAGGATGGCAAAGAAAGTGAGAAGGTGATACCTGCTAGTCTCTCTGTCCCTAGAGAGTGTTTCAGTAGGCTCCCGTTTGTGTGTTAAAAAAGATGCATTCCCCTCAGGCTAAGGTTTCAATATAAGCACTTTAAGTCTGGGTGTGACTGGCTATTTTTGAGCTGGGCCCTGGGGTGAGCGAGCCCTTTGATCCTTACTTGTCTTATGGGTCTTGGGACAGGAGCCTCTGTTGGATTTTAAAATTAGATGTTTTGGGGGCTCATCCCTCATATGCATGTCTTAAGAATTGGGGTACCCAATTTGGGATTTGAACCCTTTTTTTCCTTAGAGACGAGATCTGGGTTTTGAGCTCCCTCCTAACTGTGGGTCACCATGCTGGGGGTGGGCTTTATGTTGAGATTGTGTCCCAGCCTCTCCTACCAGCTTTGGTGTAGTTTCCTTCTTGTTTTCCTGATGCGTAGTCATCACTCAGATAGTCTTTAGGTTTGTTGAGCAGAAATTGTTCCATATGTAGCTGTAGACTTAGTGTGTTCATGGGAGAAGGTGAGTTCAGGATTTTTCTACATTGCCATCTTGAACTAGAAACCACTCATGAGTTTTCTCTTTCAGTTTTTACATTTCCCAGTTTTGAGTTTATATTTGGCTCCTTTTTAAAGCTTTGTAGCTTTCAATACGCTTGACAAAATTTTTAATCATATATTTTAGTTCCTTGAACATACAAAGCAAAATTGTTTCAAAACTTATGTAATCTTCTTTTTCTGGATCCCTCTGGATGTGTTTATATATCATGTTGTTTCCTTTGGCTTTCACTATGGTCTTAGACGCCTGATATTTTTGACTGAGTGCCGGACGTGGTATAGGAAAAAAAATCAGAGGTAATTCAAGGCTAGGAATGATGTTTTCTGTCTCCAGAGAGGAATGGTTTTACTTTTGGTTGCCTGTTACTTGAGCGGCATTTGTAGTATCAGATAATCTTAATTCAATCAATACTGGAAATGATTCAAAACTGGCTCTTAGTTTTTGTTTGTTGAACTTCCAGATCAGGCTTTCTTAAATGTTTACCTTGTTGGGTTTATAAAAATCATCCCTTGTTGTTGCCTCTAAAGTCTATTTTTCTCTAGGTAGTTGCACAAGTCTTTTGAAACCTACAGTCTTTTAGTACCTGCTCCAGTTTCCATAGAGACATCTGGAGGAAAAGCAGCCCCAAATTTTGGATTAACTTCCCTAGGTCATCTTTATTCATGCCTGGTATGTTCAAAATATATTGTATTGTATATTTTGTACTGGTTTTCTAGTTTCTTTCAGTAAGAAGGTTGGTGTGAACATATCATTTGCCAAAGCTTGAAGTGAAACTCCTACCTTTTCATTTTCATACAAAGTAATTTTCACCTCTATCACGCACTTGGCTAAGGATTTCATTTTACATTGCCAAAAATTAATTAATGTGATGTACTTTAAAAAAGAAGAAGAAAAGCCAATCATTTCAGACTTTACTCTTTTTTTAAAAAAACATTTTATTTATTTATTTGACAGAGAGAGAGAGAGATCACAAGTAGGCAGAGAGGCAGGCAGAGAGAGAGGGGGAAGCAGGCTCCCCACTGAGCAGAGAGCCCGATGTGGGGCTCGATCCCAGGACCCTGAGATCATGACCTGAGCCGAAGGCAGAGGCTTAAACTACTGAGCCACCCAGGTGCCCCTCAGACTTTACTCTTTAGCAGCACTAAGTCTCTGACAATTCAGGTTTTGCTTTATCATACCCATGTTCATCTCAGTGGAAGGAATAATATAGAGCTTCATTTTTCCATTGATATAAATCATGCCCTCCACGCAGGAAGCAGAATGAACTACTGTTTGTTGTTTTGTTGCTAATGGAGCAACAATTATTATTTCCTCTTGTTAGATCAATGGTAAATTTGTGAAGGGCAATAGTTGTATCTTAATGCTTCTTTTTACATATTAGTCACACAATAAGTACCTGTTGAATAAATAAATAAATGAAATGAAAGCTAAGTCAATGATACATGCTGAGAGTACCACTAAAATAAGTATTTTAAAGAGTTTCAGAGCAGAAGGTGTTGGAAGCTATTTGATTGTCTTCGAATGCTATCTATGTAGAGCAAACATTTTCCTTTTATTCTGAAGTGAAACAGTAATCAGGAAGACATTAGATAATCTAACAATTAGAAAATTCTGTATTTGTCATATTCTCAGTTGCATCATATGACTGATGTGTTATTGATAGGATTCCTTCTAACCTCTGAAAATTATATTTAACTTCAAAATTGTTAGGCATTTACTCATTTCCACATCCTAATTTAATAAGGCATACAGTTATGGAAGGAAACAGAATTTCTTAAGGTTTTTGTACATTAATACATAAATTTATGTAGATAGAGATATGTGAAACTTGTTGAGTATAATCTTGCTGTGTGTACTTCAGTAATAAGTAGGAATATCCAGTATCTTCTAAGCTGATGAGAATAATACATGTGAAAATATAAGAAAAGAATAAATGTAAGGGTGTCTGAACAGAAATTACTTTGCTAATGTCTTACATTTAAGTTGCTAGGCACACTGATGCAATCAGATAAAAGAATATTATTTCAAACCTGCTCACAATTCAGTTCACTTGTTATTTTAAAGTCTTCAAATCAGAATTTGGATGCGTTGACAGGCTTAGGGGTAAAATTATGGTGTTCTATCAATTCTTAGAGAACAGAAAAAAATTCTAAATTCTAAAACATGACAGCATTTAGTTAAATGACATAGTACCCCACCTGGGCTTCAGTCTGGATATGTTAAGTCAGTTATTAAAGCATGATTTAGGATAAGTATGCCTCCCTACACACCCAAATTACCTTATGTTGTTTCAACTTCCCTTCTACTATGATATGCAAGTTGAAATTTATTAAGTGACAAGAAAAATACAAGGAGAGAAAACTAAGGTAGGTAGTAGCATGGAGTGATGAAAAGATGACCTGAGATTTTCTCTTAAATTTCTTTTAACTTAGATGTTGAACTTGAAGTGGAAACCAAGGCTTTGAGTATAAGCTACCCCACATTAAAATGAAAGATAAATAGATGATTTTAGTATTATTTCCAGTTTTGCTGTTCTAAAATTCGATTCTATTATCCACCAAAAAAAAAAAAAAATCCCTTCTCGAAATATAAATGTGGTCTGCTAAAATTTCAGAAGTATTTCTTTTTTTGAAAGCTCTATGATGATACATATTCTACAAAATTTTATAAAAAGGAAAATACCTCACTTGTTAATCTTATTTTGGTTATTTGTATTCTCATGAGTACAGAACACAGATAAATAAAATAAGAGTCTGTCTCTAAAACTTTTTGTCCATATTCATTTAAACTGGGTTATTAATAAAAACATCTAATCCATCAAGAAGTGTATTTTCATTTTTCCCATAAGAATTCTATTTGAGGTAATTACAGTCATCTCTTGAGTATTTCCATATGAAAAATAGAACAATAGCAGAAATTACATAAAGTAGGAACTGATGTAAGCTATTATCTATCTTATTTTAAAATGCAATAAACTATTACTTTTTAAAGCCAAATTATTTTCTTTTATTTATGGACCATGTAATTTTCAAAAACTAATTTTTTAAATACCCACCAACTGCCAGAAGATAAAAATAATTTGGAAGCATATAAGGTACCAAATGAAGCTGGTTTAGGAAATGGTTTGATTTTATAGCATATTATTTTCTACTGTGGTATCAAGAGTGAAGTTTTTAGGTGGCAAAAATTTACTGGAAAAGTTATGTAAAAAGCTTTATAAAAACTCTATAGCAAAATACTGAAGGAAATTTTGTACTTATACCCTTAGTGATGGCAATAAAACTTCTTAAGATTGAGGGGGGAATCTTCCAGTTCTTTCTTTTGTGAACAAAATTCAGCTGTCTAATTTCTGAGCGATGTTAAAGTCCTTGAGAGCATGGTTACTGACTTCAACCCTTGAAACAAGCAAATTCAGCATTGGGTGCTGATTTTCAAATGTTTAGCTTCTTAACCTTCCCTTCAAAGGAAAAGAGACCTTGCTTTAGAATCAGATAAATATGATAGTTTCATACCAGATTTGCTGCTCTATAGCACGGTGGTCTTGGGCAAATTATTAAACTTCTCTGACCTTTAATTTCTTTTTAACAGATTGTCTTTAAAAAGGACTGCCAGCAGTATCCACTATCTGTTTACATACATGCCTTTCATCCTATCAGAATGCAATGTGTGTCTCTGATGTTTAAATCTGAACCCACCTTGTGACTTGCTAGATTAATAGAATATGCTGAATGGACGCTGTGTCAGTTCTGGGACTAGGTTTTAGGAGTTCAGGCAGTATCTGCTTTCATTTCTTTTTTTTTTTTTTTTAAGATTTTATTTATTTATTTGAGAGAATGAGAGGGAAGACAGTCTGGGAGAACCAGACTTCCCTCGGAGCAGGGAGCTTGATGCGGGACTCGATCCAGGGACTCTGGGATCATGACCTGAGCAGAAGGCAGACACTTAATGACTGAGCCACCCAGGCGCCCCTGCTTTCACTGTGTTGGGGCCCTGAGCCACCATGTAAGAATTTCAATTACCCTGCTGGAGAAGACACCTATCCTGCTTCTACTGCTCCTAGCCATTCATCTGAGGCACCAGACATATGAATGAAGTCATCTGGGAGCGTAGCCAAATGAGTGAACCCAGCCCTCACCAAATGGAGCAGAAGAACCACTGGGCTAAGTCCAGACAACTCAGAATTTTGAGAACTAATACATTATTATATTATTACTCTTTAAAGCCTTCAGTTTTGGAGTGATTTATTACATGGCAGTAAATAAAGGGAACATTCTATAAATGTCCATCTATGAACTTGAAATAATTATAACTAGTTGCTAATGTTGTGAGAATTCGAGATTTTATACATGAAGTAATTGGCCAATGCAGGAACTGAATTCTTATTTTTCCTTTCTCTTCTTTTCCTTCCTTCAATTGCTTTTCTTCTTATCACCTAAACTCCAATACCTAAGATGCTGACAGATATGGGAATAATTTTGATTAAAAGGAGAAGGGAAGAATATACTCTGGGTGAGAGAGAAAAACCTAGACATGACCAGTTCCTCTACATTTATGACTCTCTTCTCACTTGCCAGTCATCACACATCTCAGGTGCAAGATGACAAATCATCCTCATTCACACGTAGTGGTCTATGAGAGGTTTATTACATTTGTTCTGAGCTGGTTGAGAAGTTAAAGAGTAGAAGGAGGGACATCAGAATAACCAGACCATTGCTGGTTCAGGATACTTGAAGGCTTTAACTTGATGTAGAATCTAAGAGACTCCCAAACACTCACACCCAGAGTTACACAGTTACCCCACCCATCCTAGGAAGAAGTCTCTGTGCTAAGGAGAACCACATGGCCCAGCTGAGCTGAGGACTGCCCCCAGGACTGAATATGTGAAGAGTTGGAGAGAGGCCAGGAGCTACTTTCATAGCTTTCTCTACACATGGGAGGAATGTCCTCAGCAGTAATGAAGAAACATCTCTCTTTAACGTCAACTTCTGTCCTGCTCCACGCATCTAATGTCACAACTGTGGAGTATTACTTGGACACGCAGTGTTTGTGAATTCTTTTGAACCCTCTGCTTGTTTATATCTTTCCGTAAATGCTCCCCTTGATAGTATTATGGGGTGACTAAGTACATATAAATATGTGTTTTAAAAATTCTTTTTTGCTGGAATAATTACCTAACAAATGGCCCTGCTAAGGTACAATGTTAAAAAGTAGTGCTCCAGGGCATCTGGGTGGCTCAGTCAGTTAAGTGTCAGACTCTTGATTCCTGCTCAGGTAAGGATCTTAGTCTTGTGAGATTGAACCCTGTGTTGGGGCTCCATGCTCAGCGGGGAATCTGCTTGAAATTCTTTCTCTCGCTCTCTCTCCCTCTGCCCCCCCTCCCCCACTGCCTCGCTCTCAAATAAACAAAAAATCTTTAAAAAAATGTAGGGGTTCATCAGAAATAATTATTTTTTTAAAAACCAGCTTTGTCCTCAAACATATGCTTTACCAAAATGCACTCATATTCCATTTGGATAGCCTCTATATTGCTTAGCTTGCAGGATTTGCTCTTACTAAAACATTAATGACATACAGTAAATTTCTGCTCATTTGCAAGCCTTTCTAGTAAGTAATAATGTATTTGCTCTGGGATTTTAATTGCAAATTGTGCCCTTAGAACTCCTCGGTAAATATTTTCTTAGCAAAGCACTGCAGAAGCATATGCATCTATTAATGCCAGTCAGAAAATATTTGCATTTAAGTAATATTATATGTAATAGAAGCAAGCACATTTCTGCATTGAAATTTTCATTTGTCCTCACCACTTTTCTAGGAAGATAAGTTCATACTAGAAGTCTTAACATTTTAACTCAAAGAGATACAGCTTTTCTAAGAAAAAGAACCTGTTCCATCTGTAATGTATGACTATGACTGGTTAACTAGACATTGTGGTTTTCCCAGGACAGGTCTGGTTTATGTCTGTTGTTTAATAATTACTAATAGTATTCTCTTCCATTTATAAAAGTGGCTAGGGCTTGAACATTAAATTACATGGTCATCTTATATATAACTGTAGTATTTAAATAAGTTTATCTATAAACCATCTATAAAGGTCTACACACAAGTAATTAGATTGCAGGCTCAAATCATACTAAATTCATCAAAGTTAAACATTACTTGGGATAAAATATTTATAGATAATATATCTGGTAAGGGGTTAAAATATAAAAACATATCAAGAATTCATAAAACTCAACAGCAAAAAACAACCCAGTTAGAAAATGGGCAAAGGACCTGAATAGTCATTTTTCTAAAGAAGACATACAAATGGCAGGTATATGAAAAAATGTTCAACATCTCTAATCATCAGGAAAATGCAAATTAAATTAGGATGTATCGCTGCATACAAGTTAGGATATCTATTACCAAAAGACAAAGCAAAGTGCTGGAGAAGATGTGGAGAAAAGGAAACCCTCCATGCATTGTTGGTGAAAATGTAACTTGGTACAACCATTATAGCAAAGAATATGGAGATTTCTCCAAAAATTAAAAGTAGAACTACAATATGATGCAGCAATCATATCCAAAGGATATGAAGTCAGGATCTTGAAGAGATATCTGCACTCCCATAATCACTGCAGCATTATTCACAGTAGCCAAGAAAACCTAAGTGTCCTTCAATGGATTAGTGGATAAATAAAATGTGATAGAGATATATGATAGATAGTAGAGAGATAGAATAGAACATTATATACCCTTAGAAAAAAAGGAAATCCATTTGTTGAAAAAATTATATTTTTGCCCATTGGAAAAAAATTTGCCACATATATGAGGCTATTTATAGGCCCATTTTCTATTTTGTTTGTCTATATGTTTGTCCATATGCTAGTATTGCACTGTTTTGATTACTTTCGTAATCTTTTATAGCTTCATAGTAAGCTACAAAATTGGGAAATGTGAGCCCTCCAACTTCGTTCTTTTTCAAGTCTGTTTGACTATTCAGAATCCTTGGAGATTTCATATGAAAATTAGGATCATTTTTTATTTCTGCAGAAAATGCTATTAGGATTTTGACAGAGGTTGCATGCAACCTGTATATTGCTTTAGGTAATACTGTCACCTTAATAATATTGGGTTTTTCAATACATGAACACAGAATGTGTTTCCACTTATCTATGTCTTCTTTAATTTATTTCAGCAATGTTTTGTAGTTTTCGGTGTATAAGTTTTGTTTCCTTGTTTAAATTTACTCTAGGAGCACCTGGGTGGCTTAGTCATTAAGCGTCTGCCTTGTGCTTGGGTCATGATCCCAGGGTCCTGGGATCCAGCCTGACACTGGGCTCCCTGCTCAGCAGGAAACCTGGTTTTCCCTCTCCCACTCCCCCTGCTTGTGTTCCCTCTCTTACGGTCTCTCTCGCTGTCGAATAAACAAACAAATAAATAAATAGATAGATAGATAAAACATCAAATTTATTCTAAATATTGTATTCTTTTGGATACTATTATATATGGAATTGTTTTCTTAATTTCTTCTTTGGATTGTTCATGCTACTGGACAGAAGTGTATCAGGCTTTGTGTTGATTTCACATTCTGCAATGTTGCTAAATTTATTATCTCTAATAGTATTTTTGTGGAGTCTTAGAACCTTCTACATAAGAGATCATGTCATTTGCAAACAAAGATAATTTTACTTATTCTATTCCATTTTGGTTGTTTTATTTTTTTCATGCTTAATTTCTCTAGCTAGAACTTCTAATATAATGTTGAATATTAATGGCAGAAGAGGCATCCTGTCTTGTTCCTTATCTTAGGGTTTTTCACCACTGAGTATGATATTAATTGTGTGGCTCTAACTTAATTTTTAAAGTTAATTATCTAGCTTGTAAAAGAGAATTTTATTGTTCACAGTTTCAAGTTGAGACCTCCTTTGGCAGATTTGTTTACATTTATCAAGGGAGAAAAAATTAAGGTCCTCCTTTCCAGAAGACAAAACTAGGCAAACAGTACCTACAAAGATACCTGTTTATGTCTGAGAAATGGTTAGATAACTTGACCTTGGATAATAGTAAATGTTCTTTCCACGTGACATTTGCCAGAAAACTTAATCTGTGAATGGGATTCGGATGAAGGATAAATTTTAGAAACGAAGCACATCAAGACACACGAACACACAGAAAATCCTCGTCCTTAGATTAAACATACTTTAAGAAAAATGTTCTCATTAGTTATAACGAGAAAGGTTAGAGAAAGGTCTTGTTAATTAGAGCAACAAATAGGTTGATAGATTTTAATGTGTAAGAAGAATTGGTTTAACAGTTGTTACCAAGCTGCTACCTCACCATTTCAGTATTTTATCATGTATTTTATAGCGACATGTTGTTCACAGGGGCATGGCCATCTTGTTTTACAGACTGAGTCATTTGTCCAACAGTGAGGAGTTGAAGGAGTATTCTGGGTCTTTGGACTGTCATAAAACAGAAACAAAAACAGATATTGCTTGAAGTGATGGAAATGAAGGATCCTTCTGATTTTTTTTAAGTATGTATTTTTGCCTACATTAAGAAAATACTAAAGAGACTAGGCATTTTAAACATGATTTTATGTTCAATGGATAAATGCATCCTTGAAGAAATCTTTATTGTACTACCACCAATTTAAGAGTTCTATTTTTTCCATGCTTTGAGTTAAATTTGTTTTTTTTTTCCCCGGCTTTTATACGCAGTGAGAAGACAGTGGAATTAAGTACACTTTATGAATTAAAGAAAAATAAGTTCAAGCTAAAAAAAATCCATGTTGAAATGTTTGGATGTTGAAGAAACATTGTGTGGAAGGTTAAACCAGATGACCTCTTGAAACCATTCCAATTCTAAATTCTGCAATTTAAGAAATTGCTATTGTGTTTAACTGTTTGGTAGGATCTAATTAACCATGCTGTCAGGACCTTTGTGAACCCAGCAAAAATTATGCAAACTTGTAATGAGGGTTAACAGGGAGTTGGGTAACTCCTTTATCTGGCACGAGGAAATTTATTTTAATAACACTAGGGTAATGCAATTGCCTTCATTGCCTGAGAAATGTCATTTAAAGTTAACCAAGTGCATATGAACATACCAGACATTGCACAGAAAAAAAAGATGAACAAAGAACATCCTAGACATACGTTATTCACAGTGGCTATATTTAGGCCATCAGTTGCATGAATTTATTGTTAGGTTCCCAGCATAGCTGTTAATAAATAAAATTAAAATAATTACACTTTCATCAAATATGATTCTAGTATATCTATTTAATATAATTCATGCATTTGTCCTGTCATATACAATTGTGGGTATATATGTACAGGTATTATATTTATTACTTTTATGTACACATATATATTTCTGTTTATATAACATATATGCATATTCATCAGTTTCTAAAAACTGATTATTTTCTGATTTCTGATTAGTGTATGAGCTGTATTAGACAATGTTACCACGTCATATTTGGTAAATTTAAATAATACTTTGACAAAAGCTGATAATCCATTCCAAACAAATGTAAAATGAAGTGTTTGTCATAAAGAAGTGTAAATTCTATTTGAAATCAAGACTGAATACAGAAAGATGGGGAAAAAAGCAATTCATGGCAGTGAACATCATTTAGACTACTGTTATATCATTATTGTTGTTTTTGTTATTTGAGTAGAATACACAATGAGTAGAAAAGAGCTTTGGCGTGTGATTTTACATATTGATTTTGACTGACGATGGTGATAGCTGTGGTGATGATGAAGTAGGTCAAAGACCCAAATGATTGGTGAAGACAGAATTAGGAAGGTGTTTATGGGTTATATTGACCTTGATCTGGACCTCAAATGATTAGTAGAATTTGAATAATAATAAAAAAACTTAGAAATTCCACCTCCCTGAGTAAATTTTAAACAATACTTTTTCTGTCTTAATTTTTAAGGTGGAAATGGTTTAATTTCTTATCTGGTTGTAAAAGTTAAGATCATATAAGAATGATAATGGATGGTGAGGCTGTGAGTTCAGCATGTGTGTGAGAGGGAGAAATAGAAATTTTGTATTTTAGACCATTTATGTACATGAACTCTGTATTGATGAATATAAAATAATTAGTGATCAATTGGAAAGTTACATGTGCATCATAATGTTATTATAATTCAAAAATGCTTAAAAAATAATTCAAAAATGCTTTTCTTTCCTAAAGTATACAGAATTATACTATATTACAATCAGGACCTACGGCTGAGAAATAACCATAAATTTTCCAGGACTGAAAGAAGTACAAGTTGCCCATTTCAAAAAATATCTTGCTAGGGAACCCAGATTTGTGGACAACTTTGGATGAGTCATATGAAATCTGGAAATATTATTTTCTACTTCTGGGTTCCATCTTATATACATAAATCTTAAATTTGTGAAGCTGGAGCATTCTTGCATGTGGCATTGTATAATTAGGGTGCTGAGCAATGCTTTTACCTGGGCCATGAATACCTGATAAATGTTGGAATTTATCAATGTACCATGTGGCTGCAGAATGCAGTACAGAATATATTAGGAGCAATCAGAGTGGTAATCCTGGCTCATTAGGCTGATCTGAGTTCATCTCTCAGCTTGGTTCTATGGAATCAGAGCAGAGGATATTTTCTTCAAACACCTCTGAGAATCATGTAGCAAACTATTCAGACCAGCTATGATAAGCATTCCAAAATGAATGAAGAGAGAAATAACTATTAATAATTTGGTGTATATTTTAAAACTTTTTTTCTCTACTCATGTATATATTCACATCTATGCACTTACATGAAAATAGAAACAAAGAGGATATGTATACACACACACACACATAGATAGGCACATATTGTTTGCTATATAGCTTTAAATTACTTTAATATGTCCAAGGCATGTTTCCATCTTAAAAAATAGAGATCTGTATCATCATTTTAAAGGTAACTTTCAATTTTTCTTTACGTTCATCACATTTGCCTAGTAAAAATCTTACTCTTTATTTAATGTATAATTATCTGCTATGCAAATGCAGAATGTGTTTGGAGAAAACACAACCATGTGGATTGTGTTTACTCTAAATATATGTCTATAAATCTGTTTGTCAGGCTTAACTATACTTTCTTAGTTAATTTGATCTTCTACTTTGTGGAATCAACTATTTTGCACATTCTCTTCTTTCTAACTTATATCCAATTTTCCTTAGAAACAATTAGAAGAAAACCTCCTTTCCTTCTACTACAGATGCCCAGCCTGAGAGCAGTTATGTCCAAATACTCTGTTTCCTCACCCATCACCGTGGGTCATCATTATGGCCAAAACTTTTCACTTGAATGCTGGATCTGATGCCCTTTGTTCCTGTTTTTTCCTCTGTGGTATTATCATTTTTTTACTCCTTAATGGATCATTTCCATCAACATGTGAACATGATGACATTTTTTCAGTCTTAGGAAAACACCCCTTCTCTTCATTACATACCCCATTCTAGCTACCACTTCATTTCCCTGCTCCTATTTCTAGCAAAATCTCTTGCAAAACTTGTCTATGTTATCTGTCTTCACATCCTTAATACCTTTTTTTTGTTTTGTTTTTTAACTTGAATCCACTCAGTTTAAGCTTTTCTTCACTCATCTCAGGGTTGGAGTTCATCAATGGACTTCATGCTGCCGGACTGAAGGTTCAATTATGAGCTCTCGCTGAACTTGATATTTCATTGGGATTTGCCAACTCCCTCCTTCCTGGAGCACTTTCTTCACTTCATTTCCAGGGCACTGCTCATTTCTGGTCCCCTTCCTCACCTGACACTAATTCTGTCTCATTGCTGGAGCCTCTTCCTCTTTTTACTTTCTACATATTGGCCTGCTCCATTCCTTTTCTCCACTGGAGAAACTTTCTCCATATGTTTTCTTATCTCCACTTATTCCTTAGATGATCTCACCCATTCTCAAGGGTGAGTGTATACCATGCATACACTGAAGAGCCATAGGAGTCTTCTTCCCTGAACTGCAGACTCAAATATCCAATTGTCACTTGACATATCTCTTTGGATATCCCACAGATTATTTATTTTTTAATTTATTTTATTTACTTATTTGACAGAGAGACAGAAAGAGAGGGAACACAAGCAAGGAGAGTGGGAGAGGGAGAAGCAGGCTCCTTGCTGAGCAGGGAGACCGATGTGGGCCTCGATCCCAGGACCCTGGGATCATGACCTGAGCTGAAGGCAGATGCATAATGTCTGAGCCACCCAGTGCCCCCCACAGACTATTTAACATTAACATATCTCAAAATGAACTTCTGATATCTTACACTTCCTCCCTCCCTCTCCACCATCTGCTAATTTGGGTTGGGGGCAGACACTGATAATAATCGCCACCCAGTTTCCATTTAGCATTTTTTTTTTTTTTTTTTTTTTACCTAAAGAATCTTGATTATGTCCAGGGTGGCAACATAACCAGCTAAAATTTCTCACTTGCTCAGAACTCTATATGATATGACAACCTTAGCCTCATGAAAGGAAATGAGGAAGAATCCCTTTTATTCTATTATCTGGAATAATATACATAGCACAGGGATTAATCGCTCATCAAGTACCTGGTAAAACTAATCCATGAAACTGATTGCACATCATTGTGTGTGTGTGTGTTTGTGGTAAAGAGTTAGATTACATTTAATTTAAAGGAGAAATGTAATAGGAATCCATTTATATTTGGTAGAAAAATATTAATTGTAACTGTCTAAAAAATGAGGAAGAAAGAATTTTCGTTACACTTGTGAAAAACAGTTAAATTTCTACAGAGGGCATACAACTATTAGAATATACACATAAAGGGTGCAATGTGCACATTTTCTGGTATAGTAGATACTCAGTTAATACTAATAATTGATAATGTAATTGACTTTGATACCTTCAAGGCTGAACCCTATACACAAAAGACTATTCAGAAGTTTACTTCAGCTTTTTTAAAGGCTTTTTTTTTTTAAAGGAGCAGTTTTATGTTTATAATAAAATTGAGAGGAAGATACAGAAATTCCTCATGCACCCCTGTCCCCACAAATGCATAGCCTAAACATCACTCAGCAAAATGGCACTTTTTTGTTTGTTTGTTTGTTTGTTTACCAAAGATGAATCCACCCTGAAACATCATAACTAACCAGAGTCCACAGTGCACTTGGAGTGCACTCTTGGCTTTTGCACATGTTATAGGTTTAGATAAATCCAGAATTATGTATAATCATTATTATAATACCATACAGAGTATTTTCACTGCCCTGAAAACCTCTGTGCTCTGTCTTTTCATCCATGCACCCTTCCCTCACTGGGCAACCATAGGTTTTTCTATTGTCTCTAGTTTCTCCTTTTCCAAAATGTCACATACTGGGGCACCTGGGTGGCTCAGTGGGTTAAAGCCTCTGCCTTCGGCTCAGGTCATGATCTCAGGGTCCTGGGATAGAGCCCCGCATCGGGCTCTCTGCTCAGCGGGGAGCCTGCTTCCCTTCTTCTCTCTCTCTCTGCCTGCCTCTCTGCCTACTTGTGATCTCTGTCAAATAAATAAAAATCTAAAAAAAAAAAAAAAAACCCAAAATGTCACATACTGTTGATGCTTGAACAACAGGGTTTTGGGGGTACTGACCCCTGCACAGTCAAAACTCTATATATAAACTTAAAATTTTTAAATTTTTAATTGAAGGATAGTTGACAAATATTAAATTACTTCAGGTATACAACATAGCGATTCAACAATTCTACACTTTACAAAATGCTTACCATAGTAAGTGCATTACAAAAGTGTTAGCTATGTTCCCTATGTTATACTTTTCTTCCTTGTTACATATTTATTTTGTAACTGGGAGTTTGTAGAAGTGTGCTGGGCCCATAACTGGGAGTTTGTGTCTCTTAATCCCTTTCACCCATTTTGCCCATCCCCATACTCCCTTCTTCTTTGGCAGCCACCAATTTGTTTTCTATATTTATGAGTCTATTTCTCTGTTGTATGTTTGTTTGGTCATTTGTTTTTCTTTTAGATGCCACATACAATTGCAATTTATATGTGCAAAGATAAAATGCAAAGGTAAAATTACATTTTATCAGATGCATCTTTTAAAAATATTTTCTTCCAGGGGCACCTGGGTGGCTCAGTGGGTTAAGCCTCTGCCTTCAGCTCAGGTCATGATCTCAGGGTCCTAGGATCAAGCCTCGCTTGGGGCTCTCTGCTCAGCAGGGAGCCTGCTTCCCCCTCTCTCTCTGTCTGCCTCTCTGCCTACTTGTGATCTCTTTTGCTGTCAAATAAATAAAGAAAATCTTTAAAAAAAATATTTTCTTCCAGTCTGTGGCTTGTCTTCTAATTTTGTGATATTGTTTTTCACAGATCAGAACTTTTTAATTTTATCAATTATTTCTTTCATGGATCATGTCTTTGGTATTTATCTAAAGAAGAATCACCATTCTCAAGGTCGTCTAGGATTTCTCCTATGTTATATCTAGGAATTTTTAGTTGTGTTTTACATTTAAGTCTATGACAAATTTTGAATTACTTTATGTAAAGAGTATAAGATCTGTGTTTAGATTCATTTCCTGTGTGTAGAAACCCAGCTGTTCTAAGACCATTTGTTGAAGAGACTACCTTAGCTCCATTGTACTGCCGTTGCTCCTTGGTTGAAGATCAGGTAAGTAGATTTATGGGAGTCTATTCCTGGCTTCTTTATTCTGTTTCAGTTAATTCTGATCAAGTATTACCTGATACAAACCTGAATTCTTTCTGTTTTTTTATATGATGTCTCTTTAAGACCACAGTATCCTTATGGACTTTAACATGATATAATGATTGAAATTTGGATCTCCCTCATGGTTATAACTTCTAAAATGTTTTACTGAATAAATTGAGTGGCTAAATGTTATAAATTATAGTTGGTTGTACATATTGAAATATATACAATATGTAGAAGAGAGGTGATAGTTTTGCTTAATTATGCACTGATCAACAATACTTGGTAAATTAAAACTTGCAAGAGAGGTCTTTTAGAAAGTTGAGGAAGCTTTGAATTATATAGAGCATTTTAAAGAAACTATACTGGGAAATAGGAGACTTGAAGCCAAAATGTGAGCTGTTTTCAAATACAAGAACTGTTCTTTGGAAAAACAGAAGAGCCTTTATCGAGAATGCCTCAAGGGCAGAACTTGGGCCCATGTATGAAGCCACTAGTGTGGCTGATGAATTGTCTCAACATAAAGAAGAGTCAAAATATCTGAAAATAAAATAGGCTGCTTTCAGGGGTGGTGAATTGAAGGGATTTAGGAATCAGACAGGGAATGGGATTAGATCATCTCTAACATTTATTTAAACTCTGAGAATTTGTGCTTCTGTGAAGTTTGAGACTTTACATATGCTGTTAATGAAAGGGAGTATGGATACCAGTGCAGCTGACAGTATTTTCTTTAGCCACATCCACATTAATAAGTTAATAAGGTTATCACAATGTAGCCATATTAGTGAAGTTTATTATGACTTTCTAACATTGATGATTGGGGGGGGAATCGTGTCCCAAGTCACAGATGGATAGAAGAATGCAGACAGTCATGTATGTATTGTTTGGAAGGATGACACCGTCAGGAAAGGCAGCTATAATTAGGTCATTTTATAAAAAATGCAAATCCTCTTTAATCTCATGCTCTCCTCTTTTCCTTTATTATTATAACCCATTAGAGTTTCCTACTTTTATTTCCTTCCTACTTCTGATAATGCAGTAGAATAGAAGGATTTTTTTCTCTTATTATTTACTCTTTTATGTTAAACATTAAAACATTTGATATTTTATTCACCAAATGTTTACTGAGCACATACTTGGTAAGAGCCCAAAACTCTACTAGGAATTTAGGATATAACAATATATGAAACAGACAAATTTCTGGTGGTTGTCATATTTAGAGATTGGAAGAGGGAGGACATACACTAAATAAACAATAAATGGGTAAATTATTATATATAAGAAGGTGATAAGTACTTTAGAAATAAGAAAAAGTTGAACAGGTTAAAAGCAGTCAGTAAAGCAAGTGGTACTTAAGGGTAGTGGAAAGTAGAATGGTTAGAGTGGACCTTGTCGAGAAAATAAGGTCTGAGCAAAGACTTAATGAGTTGGAATTAACCCATCAGCTGCCTCAGGGAAGAAAACCTCAGGCAGAGCTGGATTGAATGCTCTGGGTTTGAATGCTCAGAGCATGTTCTAGAGGAAGATCAAGGACAGACCAGTCTAAGCAAGGGGGCATAGTAATAAGAGATAAAATTTGGGAGGGAAGGTTGGGCAAAATCTTATACTCAGTATGAAGACTTTGTGAGCCAACATAGTTTCAAGCAGAGCTACGACATGATCTCAGTTATATTTCAAAAGAATCTCTCAGAATCATGTATTTAGAATAGATTCTAGGGGATTAATGTACAAGTAGACAGGTAGAAGGTTAATGTAGTAAAATTACAAAATTTGGAAAATCCCCAAAAATACAGGGCAGCAGAAACAAAAGTACCCAAAACCACTACTTAAATTTAACCCATTTCTCATATTTTTCTATATATTTTTGCCTTAAGATTATTCTTCAAATAAGATATTATTCTTTAACAAAATTACAAATAATATAATTTGAATCCCCTTTTAGGAAGGATGAGGAACTTGGCTTTATCACATCAGCTTTTCTATCTGACAGGTACATATTACATGGCTTATCATAAGTTAATTCAGCTTCGGTTTCTTAGTTGACTGTTGTATCTCTGTTTGCATATTTACTTGTCCTTAAAATGTCACATTTATTCACTTTATAAGGAATTAAATTTCAAATATTTTAATTAATTAATTGATGATTGATTGATTGATTTAGAGTGCAAGTGGGGAGAAGGGCACAGGCAGAGAATCTCAAGCCAATTCTACTGAGCACAGAGCCTGATACAGGGCTCGATCTCCGGACCCTGAGATCAGGACCTAAGCAGAAATCAAGAGTCAGGTGCATGACCAACTGTGCTGCCCAGGTCTCCCCAAAATTTAAACCTGGCTAAGTACTCACTTTTAACACTGTACTAGAAAGAGTCTTTCATTCTTTGACCCCATGACATTAAAACTTCATCAGTATGGTATCCATTCTTTTATTCGCTTACTTATTCAAGATAATTTAGTTGCATTGCACTATGTTCCCACCACTGTATTAGCCATTGGGAAGAGAATAATCAAGACAGAATTAGCTCCTACCGTATGTTTCACTGTTGGCAAATGCCAAGCTATCTAATAGCCACTGCTGTCTGGATGATCATTTCTAAAAGAGTATGGTCTGTAAATTACAATCAGAGGCCAATGTTTCTTTAATAATCTGTCTATATTATGTTAAAAATTGATAGTGTTAACATATAGTTTGTAAGATGTACATTACTACTGTGAAATATTTATCCTGTGTTATGCACTAGAGAAGTGGGTCTAGGATAGACAATGTCACAGATGACTTTAAGAATATGGGGAAAAGCATAACTTCTCCCATAGTATGAATTACTCATGTACATTAACACAAGATGTTGCATAAATTTGGGGGTCTTAATGGCCTTCCTAAAGTTCATTTAAAGATTTTTTAGATACATGGTCAAGAACTTTACATAAAGAATCTTGTCCCAGAAAAAAAAAAAAAAGAAATCCAAGTTTATGTTTTCCCTAATATATTTAAAATATGATACTTTTAATAAATATTTCTATGTTGCTATGACTTTATTCTGAGGTATCTTTTGTGAGTATCTGTTAATTGAATTTCTGCATCAGTATCCAGTGGAGCAAACTGATTTTCAAAGATTGAATGGCTTTGTATTGAGATGTATTCTAAGGTATCTGTGGGTTCAGTGAGTAATGTCTAATTAGGAATGTTGCCCACAGGCGGTAAAATAGACTTGAACTAAAAATGTATACAGTGCCACCTCTGTTGTTTGTCTAAGCAACTCCATCATTGGTGGTACACTCATGCAGATTCCAGATTTTTTTTTTTAAGATTTTATTTATTTATTTGACAGACAGATCACAAGTAGGCAGAGGCAGGCAGAGAGAGAGAAGGGAGGAAGCAGACTCCCTGCTGAGCAGAGAGCCTGATGAGGGCCTCGATGCGGGGCTCAATCCCAGGACCCTAAAATCATGACCTGAGTCGAAGGCAGAGGCTTTAACCCACTGAGCCACCCAGGCGCCCCTGAATGAGACTTTTTATTTAAGCTGTAGCCAGTGGTACTAGACACTTGTCCAGTTAGATGTTTTATTATCTTTTTGGGCTATATGCCTAAACATTAGGCAAATTTATAGACATAATATCAGAGAATAAAACTTTTGCCTTTAAAACAGTGATCTGTGGAATTATAAACTTAATGTCCATTGAATGATGCAAATCCCTGAAAGGATGGCAGCAAAGTGTCTCTGATTTCAATTGTAAGATTTGACAACAGGAAGTTAGTCTTACACTGATTTCCAACATTATTAGCTCTTACTATGTTCTGTTGGGTTGCTTATTCTGACTTGGTCTAGGAGATGGCTCCTCCCTTTGATTCACTGGCCCATGTGGTTAATGTTGGTCATTTTTGTAAAGATGAATGAGGTAGTAGATAATTAGAACATAGAAGAGTTATCTATGGATAGAATAAGCCCATAAGAACACAGTTAAAATCATGATCAGATTTAACTAATCTTGGTGAATGTGCTTAGTGGTCAAATGGGAAATTTAAATAAATATAGAGCCATAACTTAAGAGGAAAAAGACATCTAACAAATACAATTCTGGGCACATCTGACAATGTTCAGATGTAACACAATAAACCAGGAGTTATAAAATGGAGAGCAAAAACCTATAGTGAATAAATCATAGTTAAGAAAACTAGGAGAGTTGAGTATGGTAAAATAGTAACATTGAATTTAAATATAATGTGGTGACCTTTTTTTATTATCTCTAGGATTTTACAATGAATGAGGACCATGAAAAGCTTGCTATGGGTTTGGATTTCATCCATATACAGTTTGGATTAACTTCTTATCTTTCCACTCTAATTTTCTCAGAGGCTACATTTTATAGCTTTGCAGTTGAGTGCCAAAAAGGTGATTAAAATTCAACTAATAAAAAAAAAAAAGAAGGAAATTGGAGTGATTTGGTCTGAGGGAAAAAAAGGCTGGGGAATGATTTGATTGCTAAATCAGATAATGGGAATTAGACTATTTCTATGTCCTTATATTATAGAATAAATGGAAGTCTGTGTATTTTGTCTATAAGAATTTTTTAAAAATGAGTTCCCTGTCTAATGTATTTTCGATGTTGGCCGGGTTGGAGTTTATTAAAAGTTGGGTAGGATGGGGTTTATTAAATGGACTCTTGATATACTTCTCTTTCCTGTGATACAGAGTTATCTTTTTCTTAAATCTTTTTAAAATATATTGAAAATATATTGTTCAGTTTTTCAAGTTATATTATATTTAGTAAGGTTAGGTTTTTGCTCATGTTACTTTAAAATTAAAGTTACTAATATTAAAGTCAAATTCCATCTCTTAAAAAATACTTAAAAATACTAATATATCAATTTTCAATAATTTTTCCTCTCATTCATTTTATAAGATAGCTAAGGATTGTCCCAAGTTATATCAACCAAGTAAATAGGTCCAGAAGACAAGACTTGAAAACTAATTATCATGAAAATAGCTATTTTTAATAATACATATTTGTTTTTCTGTTCTGTTTATGAATGACTTAAAGAAAAATGACTTAAATAAGAAAATAGCCATAAATCTATAGCTATATAGACCTCTATCTATCTATTTGTGTGAATGTGTACATACACATCTATTTAAAGGTAGCAAAAATGGACTAATACAAAATATATCTCCCCAAAGTTTGTGAAAAAGATGTAATCATTTTCCAATCTATGTATACTCTTTTAAAGTCAGACCCTAAGAGTATGGAGATATATAGAGAACAGGTGAAAGATCCCTTTTTGAGTCATAAATATACAAAAGATGATTGAATATTGTCCACTGTGTTAATGAAATTTTGTCCACTATGTTAATGAAAAATTAATTAATTAAATTAAAAGCAAATGAGAGGTATTTAGCAATACACTTCATTTCCTTTTCTATCATAATATTTTACTTACTTATTTGAGAGAGAGACAGAGAAAGAGAGCACCCACACAATTGGAAGAGGGGCCGAGGGACAAGCAGACTCCCTGCTGAGCAGGCGGCCTTCAGTGGAGGTTGATCTCCTCCCCGGACCCCCAGATCACGACCTGAGCTAAAGTCAGATGTTTAACTGACTGAACCACCCAGGCAGTCCAGAAATACACTTTATTTCCTAAATGCCTGTTTGTTTTCTTCTTATTTTAAAGAAAACAGGTACTTAAGAACGATGTTAATTATAATGCTCATGGGCTTCTGGGATGGTACATCCCAGAAGTGTATCAGTAGTAAAGAACTATTGAGGCTTATGCTTAGAAGTAAAAGAACTGACAGGGTAAAAGCTATTCTTAGGAGACTGTAGTCAAGGAAATCATTTTTGTTTAACTCAGTCTCTTATGTTGATAAATAACAACAAGGAAAAAGATGTTTATGCTGCTGTATACAAGCTGAATATAAATTACAAGGAGTAATTTTTATTAGGTTTATGTCTATCAGATATTAAATTTAAAATGATTCAAAGTGATCTTTTGAGAAAATTCACTTTAAAAAGGTCTTATAAGAGAGAATAGTGGCCTCAATTGGGGGATTTGTTAATCTATTAAACCCATAGTTAAAACCTATTCAAAGACTAGCTTTTGTTTTGCTTTGTTTTTCTTATTATCAGCTAGAGGTCAGGTATTTTAAATGAATAACAATGCTAAAAGTGGGTAATTCGAAGAGAATAAAAATTATATGTGAATAGACAGTATTATTTTTAAAGTAATTTCTCCCACATCAGTGAGCTTCCAACTAAACGTATCCATGTTTTACAACACATAATTATTTTTAGTTGGTGCTCTTTTCTTCTATTCTTTCCTTCCTTCCTTCTTTCTTCCATTCCATAATTTATAATTTTTTGTGGACTCTCAATGTCATAGTATTTGGGAGTAGAAACTTGGGAGGTAATTAGGTCATAAAAGTGGAGCCTTATGGATGGGGTCAGGGCCCTTAAAAAAGAGGCCCTGTGAGCTAGCTCACCCTCTTCCTGCTAAGGAAGGAGACACTGAGAAGTGGACAGGCTGTGGTCCAGAAGACGGCTCTCACCAGTACCTCACCACGCTGACCTGATCTCAAACTCCTAGCTTCTGGAACTAAGAGAAATACATTTCTGTCATTTATAAGCTACTCAGTTTATGGCATTTTGTTGTAGCAGCCTGAACAGAATAAGACATTATTTTCATACCGAATGATCCCATTTCCTAAAGTGCAAAAATAAGCAAACCTAATCCATGGTGTTAAAACACAAAAGAGTGGTTATGGTTGAAGGGGACGTTGTGATTGGAAGGGGGCCGTGAGTACAGCTGCTGGAGCTTTGACATTTCCTGTTGAGTTGATCCTTATGCAGTTCTTGGCATAGAAAGGAGTTTCAATAATGCATTCATTTCATACGATGACCTGAGTTATATGACTCTAATTCAAAAAATACGTTTTGAGAATACCTTAGTTTTAGGACCTCACAAATGACAGAGGCTGTCCCTACCACCATCAAGCATACAGTGTATGCTGAATATGGCAAGTACAAACAACTAGACAGGTCATTAGAAAACAGTGGGGTCTGTGCACATGGGAAGTAAGAGTAGCAGTCCCCAAGTATGGCTATGGTATGGGATTTAGCAAAAACTTTATAAAATGACATTTATGTTAAAAGTTGAAAGATTGGAAGGTTTTTTTCCTTAAAAAGAAGATTAGAAAGATGTTCCAGTAGATGAAATAACATGTACATGGCCCCAGAAATGATAGACTGCATTGGCCTTTTAGGTCACTGGAATTTGTACAGATTTGCTTAAGACTTAAGCACTCAAGACATAGAAATAGTCATTCTTTGGCCCCACAACTACATTTGCAATTTCTTCTTAATATATTTGGTGTATTGGAAATGTATAAGCCTCACTTCTTCAGCTACTATATTGGTTAAATTGCAGGCTGAGATTTTGTAACAAATGACCACAAAATATAGTAGTTTAAAGAGATAAAAATGTGCATATCTGGTATGTTATAGTCCAGCATTTAATGGTGGTTTAAGGTAGGAAAGGAGGTCTTCGGTCTTATTGTTCCTAGCATATGGTCCTATTTGCTTGTTTACCACTGACTCAGCTCCTTGTCTGCATTCTAGTCTACAGAAAGAAAGATTTAGGAAACAATATTCTTTTGACAAAATGATCCT
This sequence comes from Martes martes, assembly GCF_963455335.1. Classification (NCBI taxonomy): domain Eukaryota; kingdom Metazoa; phylum Chordata; class Mammalia; order Carnivora; family Mustelidae; genus Martes; species Martes martes. The sequence continues at coordinate 21,305,264 of NC_137889.1, read as the reverse complement.
GGTGTTTTATATACCACCTTCCCTCATTTTTCACTGGTAATAACCTGGTCATATGGCTACAGTTAGCTGCAAGGGAGGCTGGCCTGTGTAGCCTCTAGCAGGATGACCCTGTGCCCAGCTAAAACTCTGTTACTTATAAAAGAAGGGTAGAAGGGACTTTGGAAATACCCAGTAGCATCACAACTACTAATTTCCAAAGCTCTTTTGTAACTGTGAGAAAATGCCATTAGGCAGATGCGGGTCGATAGGTGGGAGATCATGAGAAATCTTGTATGTGAAAATATCAAAATTCAATGTTTCTATTTTATTTAAAAACAACTTGGACCCATTTACGGGTTGCAATGAAAGGGGTAAAATAATCACATTTTCATTTTAGAAAAGTATTTTCTGGATGCAGTTTAGGGAAAGGCCAGAGGGAAGAAACCCAATTTTGGAGCACTGGTAGGAATCTGGTGAGATAATATCCTGAATTGAACTTAAGGAATTATAGTGGATACTGGAGTTCAGATAGAAAGAAATCTATGATATAAAATGATATACATGGTTCTGAATAAGAGGTGATGGTAGAAAGAAAGTTTTGTGGTAAACGATAATGATATCAAGGCAACAGGCTGGATGGGGTTGTGACCTCTCAGTATCCAGAAGTATTAGTTAGAAGAGAGTGAAAAAGATGAGTTTAATGGTGCATGTAGAAAATTCCAGTCACTGTACTAGTTAGATACAACTGTGTGGAGATAGATCTAGGCCAAAGACATCTTCGAGACTTTGTTCTAGAGTGAAGAAAAGAAGCTAGAATGGGATCCTAAGAAAAGCCAAGAGTGCAGAGCAGACAGAGAAGTTAAAGTTGCATTCACTGGGAGTTCTTTGCTAATAATAATTTATCAAATTCACCTAAACTCAATTTACCAAATACCAGTCCACCGAATATCAAGTCACCATTCATTGATTCACCATACTACTGATTTGTCAAATTCAGTTTGCCAAAAATGTTTTCCATATTTTATAACAATTTCATTTTCTTGAAAATATTAAAAAAAAATCTCTTTTTCAGTGAGTTTCATGAAAGAAAGTGTGCTCAGCAGTGTCAAATGCTCCAAGTTCATAACGACCTTGCATGATGGTATATCATGGAGAATAGGGATTACTTAGGGCTCCTCTTTACATATAGGTATAGTTCCTAAGATCACTATGAGATTTCTCTAACAAGCAGTTTAGCTTAAGGACCAATGCTAGATCCAAAAGCACTGGCTGTAAGAACTTTTAATCCTCTAATCATTTTACCAACCAACCTGGTCCACTGCCATTCACAACTCAACTCCCTCTGATCTAGAGTAAATTTGAATTCTGCTGAAGCAGTTCTTTTCTCTGATGACTCTAAAATGCTGTCTGATTCCATAGGCTTCTATCTCAGGAAATTTGTCAATTTCAAAAATTTCATTTTCCCAAGTTTCACATACTTTCACATTTTGCTTTTTTATTGTGTTATGTTAGTCACCATACAGTACACAATTAGTTTTTTATATAGTGTTCCATGATTCATTGATTGCATAAACACCCAGTGCTCCATGCAATCTGTGCCCTCCTTAATACCCATCACCAGGTTCACCCATTCCTCCACCCACCTCCCCTTTAAAACCCTCAGTTTGTTTCTTGGAGTCTATAGTCTCTCATGGTTCGTCTCCCACTACGGATTTAAAAAATTCTTCTGTCATTCCCATGGGGTTGTTTTTAGAGTATACTTTGTTCCTTTCTCTAGATATGTATTTCAATCTAATATAAGTTTACCTGTGCCTGAAAGACTTCCTTAAAAATTTCTTATTGGGGGCGCCTGGGTGGCTCAGTGGGTTAAGCCTCTGCCTTCGGCTCAGGTCATGATCTCAGGGTCCTGGGATCGAGCCCCACATCAGGATTTCTGCTCAGCGGCGAGCCTGCTTCCCTGCCCCCCACCCCCTTGCCTGCCTCTCTGCCTACTTATGATCTCTGTCAAATAAATAAATAAAATCTTGAAAAAAAATTCTTATTGGATAGTCTGCTGCTGATGGATCTTTCCAGATTTTGATTGTCTGAAACTATCTTGTTACAATTTTATTTTAGAAATGTGTTTTCACTGAGTTTAAAATTCTACATTGAATTTTTGCTTTCATTACTTTAAAGATATTGCTTCATCCTTTTTCTTACTGGAATTGTTTTCCGACAAGAAATCTATGTTTTCAATATCTTTGTTTATCTGTATATAATGTGTCTTTTTCTTTTGAATGTCTTTGAGATTTCTTCTGGGGCAACTTTTTTATTTTTATTTTTTTAGTAAGTTCTGTACCCAGTGTGCAGATCAAACTCATGACTCTGAGATCCAGAGTCACATGCTCTTCTGGGTAGGCCAGCCAGGTGCTCCTGGTTTTGAGTAATCTGATTATGTTGCCACTTGGTGCAGTTTTCTTCATGGTTCTTTTGCTAACGTGTTAATAAGGTGAAGTCCCCATCTGATGGCCACTTTTTTTTTTTTTTTTGTAAATAAAGAGATTGTTCATCTATTGTGAATGAGATCATGAGATCAGAAGTGGTATGTGGAATGTTTGAAGAGATAAGAAATATTTACTGTAAAAAAAAATGAGGGTCTTATTGATACTAATGACTGCTAATGTGTAGTTTCACTAGTCTCAAGCTTTTTTATGTTTTCAAGCATTTCTTCCCTTTTCTGATATAGGCATCAAGGAGATAGAAAAAAATGAAGATTTTTTCCAGTTGAATAGTGGGCTATTAAATTTTATTATATAGAGAATGAAGTACACAGAAGAGGGGGGTTGAATGATAAGAAGAAATTTGGGGGTGTCAAACAAAGATTCTGAGGCAATGAAGAAATAGGTATGGATGCACAAAGCAGAGATCTAAAAAAGGAGTAGTCTAGGATTAAAATATGGAATATTTTAATGTAATACATTTCAGAGTTGCAGTTCTATGTGACAGCACAATCCAAGGTGTGGTCATGATAGAATGATGCTGGGACAGACGGAGACGTGCCATCAAAGAAGTTAGGAAGGCAGAGCATAGATTAGATTATCCACATAAAAGTCAAAAGACCCCAATGCATGAACTAGTGTTTTGGGATGAAAGAAAATCAGAGAACCAGGTACCAAATCTTTACTGAATGAAGTAGAGTTCTAGGACCTCAGTATTTGGTCAGCGACAGAGAAGTAGATTATGGTAGTAGGAGAAGGAGTGGCCTTGAAAGAAGCATGTGTTTTACATAATGGTTGAAAAGTACTGGTAAGAGAAATGGGAAGATGAGAATACCAACTTCAAATTCTTATACCCATGAATGTGGGACCTGGTTGAATGGGAGGACTCACTTGGGAGGAATTACACTCACACGGGCAGAAAGTGAAGTCAAAAGGATTCACACATGCTGTTTTATTGGTTAAAACTGCTTCTGGATGGATCTGATTATAGCACAAAGAAGGAAAAGAAAAAGAATGAAGAGGAAAATAAATCATGTGGAGAAAAGCTTTGCTGAAAAGAACATATTAACCCCTAAAGTTAGAGGACAAAAATAATTTGGAAAATAATTACTGTAGGGTTCTATGAGAAAACATAAAAAAAAAAAAAGTGACATCTTAAGATGCAACAAGACATGCCCTCTATTAGATAAAAGGGAGCACATTTCAAGAAAGCCCCAAATATAAAAACAGATAGTCTTAAATAGAAAAATTGATAAACACAAAACAAAGCAAAACCTCAGCAATAGGAAATGAAGTTATGATGCCATATTGAATGAAAAAACCCACAAAAGTAAAAAAAAAAAGAGAGAGAGAGAGAGAGAGAGAGACAAAATGTTAAGGCAGATTTCCAGATCCAATACCTGAAGAGTTTGTGAGCATGAAAAACAGACTAGAGAAAACAAACAAACAAACAAAAAAGAAAATAAATGTAAAAGAAGAATAATTTCTTTTCTTTTTTTTTTTTAAGATTATTTATTTATTTATTTGACAGAAAGAGTGATCACAAAGAAAGAGTGATCACAAGTAGGCAGAGGGGCAGCCAGGGACAGAGGGGGAAGCAGACTCCCTGCTGAGCAGAGAGCCCCACACGGGGCTCGATCCCAGGACCCTGAGATCATGACCCAAGTCAAAGGCAGAGGCTTAACCCACTGAGCCACCCAGGCACCCCAAGAATAATTTCTTCAATTAGACTGAAAGGTCTCACTGTGCTCTGGGAGAAAAAAAAAATGGATAAATTAAAAAAAAATTTTTTAAAGTCTTGAATTCATCTCAAGTTATGAAGATTTAGAATAGTAGTTGCTTTTATAGTTTTTTTCCTGCATGGTTTTGTATTTTAAAAAATTTTGGCAATAAACAAGCATTTCGTGATTATAAAAAACATTATTTTAGGACGGGATGAAAAAAGATATGTCAAAATTATAACTAGATTTCTATGTAAATACTGAAAAAAATTGCAGAAAACTGTATTTTTACTTTAGGTTTTGTTCAGTGAAGAAAAAATATTTACTTCCTAAACAGTTGAGAGCTGTTGTCTGGTGGCTGTGGAAATCTCCCTTTCTGAAATAGAAAGAACTAACACAGCACAAGTTATTAAATGAAGTGGATATCATCAAACAGTCTGTGAAAAGAGCTCTTAGAGTTATGGGAAAGTATCTTTTCTTAATAGAAATGTTAGCACTTCCCGGGCTCATTTATTGTTTGGGAGTGCACCACAGTTTGCTTCATTCCTATCAGATCCCAAGGTCAACACTATTATTTCCAGTTAAATCCTGCAGATTCTCATTGAACATTAAATAAAAGTCACCTTGTTTTCAGTGTTTCAGTGTAGCTACCATGGTGACATTAAGGAAAGTGGAAACGTCTATAGCTGAAGTCTTTAAAAAATCTTTAAAAAGGTTTGTTTATTTTACCGTATCAGATACAGAATAGCATTGATTTCCAAACTGAGACTTAGGGTAATCTGAACACTGGAAATTGAAGTCATACGAAGTAAGCATTGTTCTGGAAATATCAGAATGTGTCAGCCTCAGAAAGAGACTTCAGAAGACCCCTGGAAGAATGAAATGAGAGAGAATACTTTGCATTATTTGAAACAGAGAAGAAAATATATTGGAAGATAGGAGTCTATCAGGATGAGTTGGAAAACATGAAAAACACCACTGAAAAAATTCAAGTATTTGGGGGAAAGGACGTGAACACAGAATGTAGCATCAGACTTTCATGCTGTTTGTGGATAAACTAAATGACCTAAAATGCTTTTTCATACCCAGTTGTCTTTCTTGTAAGATTCTTTTATTTACAAAAGTGACAAGAGCACAGTTTCCTGACATTGTTTTCCATGATTTTTTTCTGTAATTGAGAAATAACTATCCAAAACATTTTTGTAGGAGGAATTTAGAAGGGCTTCTAAATCGTCATAACTTCTCTAGACATACAACCCTTATTTTCCAGTTAAGAATGTGGCAAAACATTATTGGTGGGGTCCTTCCCTGCAATTTGCTGGAATGTGGAATTTAATGTTGGTTGGTTGCCTTTTTTTTGAGCCATTCAACTACTTTTTTTTAAAAAACACTTATATAATCTCATTAATTTTCTCAAAATCCCTGTGAGCTAGGATACTGATATTTTTCTCTTTAAAGTGAAAGGATTTGAGGCAGGGTGACAAAATGTCTGATGACGAAGCAGCAATGAAAAACTGCTTATACAACCTCAGGCACTTGGTGTGGACACTCTCAATTAACATAACTCAACTTGCTGTTCTTTTTGAATGAGTCCCCTGGTGCTATCACCAGTCTGTTTTAAAGGTCTCTGGGAATCGGGGGAAGCGAGCAATAATGGGAGATGTAGGTCAGCCAAGGAAGTAGAATGGTATTTGCATGATTTCCTCTCTCTGTGTTTCTATGAAGCTTTTTTCTGTTCTTAATTTTCAGTATCCTAGAATTTACAGCTAAGAGTTAAGGATAAAATGGGACGTTATAGATGGGAAGTATAGAGGGGCAATTGAAAAGCTGCCTATTTTCAGGAAAATTTGTTTTTAATCTTATTTTAGAGATAACGTAATGGAAACTCAAAAGTAGATGCCTTTCTTTCTGGATCCCTACTCCTATTGGACAGCATCTCATTGGGGGGAAGACAGATGAGCTGAAGCCTAGAAGGAATCCACCCAGATTAGGGAAAACAGGAAACATAAACAGAAAGGAAAGGGTTTGATCTAAGTCTCAAATAGAATGAATAAAATCCCATTTTATAAAATTTTTCCTATTTTTACTGGAACTCATTTAAATGGCTAATAGCTACTGTTGATTAAACATCAAGTGACAGGGACTACTCTAAGAGCTTTACCTACATTGCCTCCTGTAGTTTATATAAACCCCACGACATAGGCATTATCATTTTCCCTCATTTTCTAGACAAGGAAACTGAGTGGAGTGAAATTATGTGTCTTGTCTGAGGTTACATTTGGAGCTACTTGGGTAGCCTTGTCCCACAACTTGCACTCTTGACAGTTATGACATATTACCCTATAATGCTAAAAGACTGTTTATTTATATCGCTTTAATACTGCCTCTAGGGGCGCCTGGGTGGCTCAGTGGGTTAAGCCTCTGCCTTCGGCTCAGGTCATGATCTCAGGGTCCCCGCATCGCATCAGGCTCTCTGCTCAGCGGGGAGCCTGCTTCCCCCCACCCCTCTGCCTGCCTCTCTGCCTATTTGTGATCTCTGTCTGTCAAATAAATAAAATCTTAAAAAAAAAAATACTGCCTCTAACTCTGTGCAAGATACACCAGCAGACACTGTGATACTTTCTCTGACAGCTCATGGGATAAAGATACAGTATGGCAAAAATCAAAGGTATACTCCAGATGGATCATCATTGCGGTGAGACTCCACTCCTTTTATAGGAATGACAGAGAAGGAGATCCAGAAGCATCTTGTCCATGGTAAATCAGCAGCCATCTGGAGGATGGTGGCAGACTCCATGAGAGTTTGATGTGGAAATGTTTATTAGTCATGTAGTGGGCTTCTGGGACATAATTAGTAGTAGCCTGATAGGGAGAGTTGGGGGAAGCGGGAAGGAGGGACGGAGGGAGAAACACAGAGAGATATACTGCTAAATATATTTATTTGGCTAGCATTTACCAGACCAGAAAGCTCAAATCTTTCTTTTCTGGTTTAAATATGCTTTCTTTTATCCATTCATTCAATCCAGTTCACAAGACCTTGTCCTTGGTCCTGATAAAACACTATTTGAACAAAACAATAAGGCATTGCTCTAGGCGCCACACAGACATGGCAGTGGCTGTTTTACTGAGAGAGAGAACAGTGGACGGAAGGAGTCCACCAACTTGGCTGTCTTGTTGTGGTATTGAAATCCATCCCTGTGTGTTGGTTCTCCGCTTTGTGTTCAAGGATACTCAGGCCTCACTGGAGTTGCTTCTACTCTTGTTTTCTGTGCTCTCTGGGTTCTTGCTTGTAGTCTGGGCTGCTGTTTTCTGCTTTAGTTTTATGGATTTTCCTTATGATCTGAACCTCAGAAATTTAACACTGCAGCTATTTTTTTAAAAACAATTTTTCAGTTATTTCTAGGGTTTTGTGCTGAGGAAGGAGACCTCAGGGTGCTCGTTTGCCATATCAAGAGTGAAAATTGGGGAGTGCCTGGGTGCCTCAGTGGGTTAAGCCTCTGCCTTTGGCTCAGGTCATGATCTCAGGGTCCTGGGATCAAGTCCCGCATCGGACCCTCTGCTCAGCGAGGAGCCTGCTTCCCCCTCTCTCTCTTTGCCTGCCTCTCTGCCTGCTTGTGATCTCTGTCAAATAAATAAATAAAATCTTTTTTTTTTTTAAAGGGTGAAAACTGGTATTGACACTGTTGAAAAATATTTTTGAAAATCCTCCTTTGAGGAGTTTGGAAGTTGTCCTTCTGTTTCTATTTTTTGGAACAACTTCAGTAGAATAGGTATTAGTTCTTCTTTAAATGTTTGGTAGAATTCCCCCGGAAACCCATCTGGTCCTGGACTTTTGTTTTTTGGGAGGTTTTTTTTTTATTACTGCTTCAATTTCATTACTGGTTATATTCAGATTGTCTATTTCTTCCTGTTTCAGTCTTGGTAGTTTGTAAGTTTCCAGGAAGGCATCCATTTCTTCCAGGTTGCTTAATTTGTTGGCATACAGTTGCTGGTAATAATTTTTAATACTTGTTTCTATTTCTTTGGTGTTAGTCACGATCTCTCCCTTTTGTTCATGATTTTATTGATTTGGGTCCTTTCTCTTTTCTTTTGGATACATTTGGCCAGTGGTTTACCAATCTTATTAATTCTTTCAAAGAACCAACTTCTAGTTTTGATGATCTGTTCTACTGTTTTTCTGGTTTCTATTTCATTGACCTCTACTCTAATCTTGATTATTTCTCTTCTCCTGCTTGATTTAAGTTTTATTTCCTGTTCTTTCTCCAGCTCCTTTAGGTGTAGGGTCAGCTTGCGCATTTGGGATTTTTCTACCTTTTTAAGAAAGGCTTGGATGGCTATGTATTTCCCCCTTAGGACCACCTTTGCAGTATCCCATAGGTTTTGAACCTGGAGGAGATTATGTTAAGTGAAGTAAATCAAACAGAGAAAGACAATTATCATATGGTTTCACTCATATGTGAAACATAAGCAATAGCAAGGAGGATCATAGGGGAAGGGAGGGAAATCCAAAAGGGGAGAAATCAGAGAGGGAGATGAATCATGAGAGACTATGGACCCCAAGAAACAATCTGGGGGTTTCAGAGGGAAGATGGGTGGGGGGAGGGAGTAACAGGGTAGTGGGTACTGAGGAGGGCACATGCTATTATGGGCACTGGGTGTTATACTTAACTAACGAATCATTGAATACTGCATTAAGGACTAAGTATGTACTATGCAGTGGCTAACTGAACATAATTTAAAAAAAAAAAGAAAAGAAAATCCTCTTTTGAAATGGTGTTCAGATCCTGAAATGTATTCCTTGGAATTTATCAGTGTACACATTTTTCATCCTCTGAATTGGCCACAAGAAACTGTAAGTCAATTCTGCATAAAATAGGTGATTAGATATAATAAAAACATTTTTGGCAAAAAATAAAATTAGCGATTGGCATGGCCATAAAATCATGAAACTGATTTTCTTTCAGAAGGCAGAATTAATGCCCAGCATCTTTGTCTTCACTTATTTATTTGCTCACTTATTGTATGGTATGCATTTTTAGGCACTTCTAACATGTTCCCTGATCATTTTGGGAAAATATTACAATTGAACATACAATTCCAAACAAAGAATCTTTCTATGTACAGATTGCTCACAGACCACTTCTGCATCTCAGGAACACCACATACAGGAGAGTTATTCACTGTAATATTGTCTCTAGGCAAAATACACGTGAAACTTTGAATTAACCTATTATAAACAAACTTACTTTTCATAAAGATATAATGAAAAGAGGCTTTCTATAATTCAGAGACATGGGTATTCACGCTACCACTGTCTAAAAGCTTCAACCACATCCAGATGATAAAAATTATGCAAACCTTGTTCTTTGTCTCAACTAAATGTTAAACTGCTACATTACATATCTATCATGGCTAGTTGTTAAGTTGCGATTGCATAGCTTTCTCACATAAGATCTCTTCTAGTAAGTCTGACAAATGCAGGGCTAAGACCGCAGGGAGTTTCTGCTTCTATTTCAAAACCTCAAGTATTAAAATGGCATTGGTGGCTCTAGTGGCATGAATATTCTTATATCTGAGTTCTCTGCCCTTTCTCTAGGAAAGAATTTTCCTGGTTGAAATGTTTCCCACCTCATACTCTAGGTAACAGAATCCAGATATAGAATGCATGCAAGAAATAGCATTAGTGTTTTAATAAGTAGATATTTATGGAAAACTATTTATGAAGACACAGCTCTCTTAAAGAAGTTTAAGAAATAACACTTTCATACATATTTCAAGTGGTGCAGAAACAGGATTATGTATATATGTATAAATATATTATGTGCACACTTAGAGTTCTTATAAACAAGGTCTGATTATTATTAGCTTTGCACTAGTGTGTAGTATATAAACATTTTACTCCTGTTTCTACTTTGGTTTGCATAGTGGATAAAAAATTGTGGAAGGAAAGTTTAAAAATACAACATACATTAGGGTTTTTTTAAAAATATAATTTGCTGCTTGTTTACTTCAGTAGTAGAATAGTTCAAAGTTGGTAAATGATTCTCATTTCAGACAGAGTAACTTTTAAAAAATGATCATACACAATTTTAACCACCTATCCTCTACAAGAAATTGAAAAGGAAGAAATCCCTTTGTAATCCCAAAATAACAGGTTGAGTTAAATAATGCAGAAATCAAATACATTATTTAGATAAATCATATCTTATGTATACTTTTCTAGTTTAAAAAATAGGTATTGAGGTATGTCTGAATAACCACAATGATTTCCTACTTTGCCAGGTCAGGTTTAAAATTCAGCCATCTCTAAATTTCAGATAATTCTTAAGTGTTGTACCTTGAAATTTCCAATTTCCATGCTTTAAGTCTGACCACTTGAATTTGTGGTTTCAATGCAAATTTAAAATTACTAATCTATTTTATAATATTTACAATCTTGCTTCTTGGTTGAAATTACACATATTGCTTGCCATATACAAATTTATTATTTTTGATAGTAAAATGCCAATAGTGTAAAAGAGATATCTCCCTTATTTAAATTATTTATGGCTATTAAACCATGGCTAACTTTAGGGAACATTTTCAAAGAACTATGTGTGACAGAAGATACTGCTTGAATTTTTTGTTTTCCCCATGTTTCATTGGACAGTGAAAAGATTTAGAGGAAAATTAGCCAATTTGCTTGGGTTGAATTGAAAGAGGGCTCCTTTCTCAGCACCAGACTCCAGGTATCCACCGGGTGAGACAGGCTATGACTGGAGAAGTGGAATGACATTCTCCACCATTTGGAGTCAGAGAAGGACAAGGAACATGGAAAGAGACCGATGTTCATGAGTAAAACCTGCCTCCTTGCTTTCCCCTGCTGCAGGGGTAATGAGAGGTATGCTCACTTGGTTTTCTTCCCTAAAGTTAAGGGGGTGAGGTTTCAAAAGAATGATTCTTAAAGTTTGGTTGTGTCCCTAAGAGGGATGGGCTCCATCCCTGTTGGAAATCTGCTTGGCTGCAAGGCTGCTAGTTAGACCTGGTGTTACCAGAGAAGTGATAGACGGAAGAGACAGAATGGTGGGATGCTGAATCAAAATGATGGAAAGCAGATTGCCCCCCCCCACCCCCCTTGAGTTCTGAGGCTCTGAGGCAGACGGAAGGTCACTCCTGCATATCATCACAGGTCCCAATGTGATGACATTGGAGGATGAAATTTTGCATGGGAGTACTCCAGAATGACAAAGACACTGGACCCTTGAAAGAGTAAAGCATGCAGGGCTGTCTAGTGAAGGTCAGGTAGAAAATGTAGTTGAGGCTTACAAGGCACCTTCCACGTCTCGGGGAGGCTGTTGAATGAGTCCCTGGATAGACAACAGGGCCCCTTGTGTCCACTGCTTTTTCTCAATGAGCCTAAAAACATGAGTTAAACAAGGGCACAGCAATGTAATCATGGACACTCTCCCAAGGAGAACTTTCTCTCTGCTCCAACATCACACAGGTTGGTGCAGGGAAGAGCATGTGTGAGAATGGGGATGAGGGAAAGGAAAAAAGACAACAGACCAAGGAGAGAACTTTACTTTGAATATGAGTTTGAGATTTTTAAATGAAAGAAGAAAAGTCTTTAAAACTAACAGTGGTAAAAAAATAAGTTCAAAACCAAATTGATTTGTCTTTAAGGAACCCCACTACCTAGCAAAAAGATGAATAAAACCAAAGTGGTAATGACTGTTGGAAAAATAAAATGAGGTAATATTTATCTCCAAAATCTTTCAGTTACTTTGAAATGTAGATTACTAGAGTTGGGAATACTTAGGAGGATTTTTCCTTTTCTTTTTAAATGACTAACCTACAGTATATGCTTGGTAAATATTGTTGAACCAATGAATCCTTATAATTCACCAAACAAATTCAGTATTTTCTATAAATCTGTCCAGTATAAACATCTGAGCCACATCACTTGATTCTCAACCCAATCCTCTTTTTCCTTGAAGTTATGTTGTTTCTACATTATTTCTACATTATTCTACATATAAACACTGTTCAACTTAATTATTAGAGTTGGATTAAATCACTACTCCAAAGCCCTGAACTATGTCAACCCTTTAAATGACAGTCTTCACGCCTTTGTTTCTCAAGCAGTGCTAACTTGCATGATTTAGTTAAAAAAAAATGCAGGGGCTACATTTCACAGTATATTTCTGAAGAAAGTCTTGGGTTTCATTCAAGGTTTCTCTGACCCTGGCTTGTGTATGACTGATGTCTTCTTAAGAAATATCATCAGTTACTATGACACTGTGACCATGTAAAACATTTTGGAAGTTTCAAGTTTGGAAACATAAGAATTTCTGAATGTCCATCTCAAAGAACCTCTGATCACATTTAAGGCTTATAGAGTGCAAAATAAGTTCATTATATGGGGAAAACAATTTTGAAGTTTCTTGTTACATTTTTTAAGAAAATCAATTTTACTTTTTAAGCATATTCCTTACTATTTTTTAAAGTAAGATGGGACTTCTATATTATCCTGTTGGTAAAGGGAGCAGGATAAGGAGATGATGGCATAATTTAATTGAACACTCATATTAGTAAAAACATTTGGCAAGCCAAACTTGCAGGACCCTAGAGATACTAGTGATGAAAATAAATGGCCACTTGTCAAAATATTGCACCCTTTCCTTTCATTTTAGCAGAAAACACATCCATAGACACTATAAACCACTTATATTGACACTGGCAAGATATATCCAATAAAGCAAATGGTGTGATATGTCATGATCGTTGACACTACCAACCTAGAACTTCTAGAATGAGCTCATGATTTGGCAAATTTGAAGTTATAGTATGTTGTGTGATTTCCTTAGCACTCCCATCTGCTGACAGTATCCCATGCCAATATCTGTGCGCCAATCTCTTTCTTGCAATGGTTACTTGATTGCAACTTCAGCAAATGCCATGTAGTGGGTAACTGCCATATCTCACCAAAGCATCTCAAGCATCCGCTACAAATGCTTGGTATCTGAACGTGACTTGAGATGTGAGCTCTTTCCAATTTCTGGCAGATTCTTAATGACCCCTTACTGATTGTTAATCCCAGCAATCACAGTCAGTTCCCACAAATGTGCCCCACTATTTTTAAGGTCCATCTCAATGATCTATTCTCTCACTCTCAGACACGGGCATTATTTCTATTTCTCTGCAACTGTGGCAATACTTTTCTGATAATTTTTTTCTTATAATTTTATATATCTCCCCTTCAACTCCTTCTACACTTTTGCTATGCTTTCCTTCTGACCATTTGTCACCCATGTGCTACATATTTCCAATCCTTATTTGCTCTTAGTGATTTGCTTTCTGAGTGAATTTGCAGAGCTTTTTAATGTATGGTTCTTCTTGAGTGTGTGTTGCTACCCCGTGCCTGCAAACGCAAGTATTTTTTTTTTAAGATTTTATTTATTTATGTTAGAGAAAGAGCATTCACACAGTGGGGAAATGCAGAGGGAGAGGGACAAACAGACCCCACACTGAGCACAGAGCTTGACCCAGGGCTCTACCCCATGACCCTGAGATCACAACCTGGGCTGTTGGATGCTTAACCGACTGAGCTACCCAGGTGCCCCCAAATGCCAGTATTTTAGGTCCCCACTCTCTTAGAACCACCCCTCCCTCAAGTTACCATCCTTTATCTCTTTTCTTCCTTGCCATGCATCTTGAAAAAGTACTTTACCCTTGCTGCCTGTACTTCATTGCCCCATATCCACCTCTTATCATTGAAATCGTTAGCCCATGTCTTTAATGACTTTCTGTTCACTGTTGGACTCCACTTTCTCCCTCCTTCATCTGTGGTGACCACCTCCGCTTTCCATTCTGAGCTTCTCTTGTTTTCAGAACATTAGCCTAATTTTCCCCACTTCTTTGTAACTTTTTCTCTTTTGTGCTTGCTCTTCTTACTTTTCCACATTCTATTTATCAGCATTCCTTAAGTGGGTTTAATTTTTATTGTCACTGTTGTCACCATTGTCATCACCTCCCATCCTCTCTGTTGAATATCTGTTCACTTTGAGGTCTCCCCTTTCCACGCTTGTTCTCTACAGAGTGCTTATTTTGCATTTCCAGCTGTTGATCTGTTTTCATATTCTGCTGGATTTTTTACTACTACCTTAAACTTAAAAGATATAAAAATGAATCATTCTATTTTTCCAAAACCAGTTCTCTTTCCTGATGTGGAAATTTGGATTTATGATAGCATCATTCTCTAGTCACTCGGGGGAAAAATATCAAAGAAATAGTGGCATTGTTTGCTGTTGCACACACTTCCCCATCATTTCACCAACAAGTAGCCACACGTATGGATTCAAAATCCTTTCATCTTTACCTCTGGATTTTTTTCTTTCCTGCCTATTCTTTTTTTTTTTTTTCCCTGCCTATTCTGTTTGTTGATTGTTGGTTCCTCTAGCTGGAACTTTGCACCCTGCTTTCCAGGTTGTCTCTAATAATCACCTTTCTTCACAACATAATTTATGTATCCATCCCAATTTTCCACAAGTTACTTCCATATCAATCTTCCGTAAGCAAAGATTTAATCACTGAATTCTCCAAAGCAAAATGGCCCTCCAGTGCTTAATAAGTTAAATTATATACACCCAACCCAAATTATTAAATCATATATATACATATATCAACCCAAAGTGTGATTATAATTTTTCCTTCCAAACTGATGTCCCATTACTTCTTTATTTTTTTGTGTATTTTCCACTCACATTACAATGTCAACCCTGAATACTCCATTTGTTTTTCAAAAATAATTATTTTTATACTATTTCCTCTGCCTAGTACATCTTATTCTCTGTTTTAGTTATTGAAACTTAAAAATTGCCTTTCTTGGGCACCTGGGTGGCTCAGTGGGTTAAGCCTCTGCCTTCGGCTCAGGTCATGATCTCAGGGCCATGGGATCGAGTCCTGCATCAGGCTCTCTGCTCTGCAGGGAGCCTGTCTCCTCCTCTCTCTCTCTCTGCCTGCCTCTCTGCCTACTTGTGATCTCTCTGTCAAATAAATAAATAAAATCTGTTTTTAAAAAAATTGCCTTTCTATGTGATTTCTGATTTTTCCTGACTTCTAAAATTTAAAGTAATTGCCTCCTTTGAAAAAGTCACCTCCTAATTAAAATCAAGACATAAAGTAGAGATGTACTAACAGGTAAACTGGGGGGAGCATTTGATCTGAAAGGGTGAATGGAAAAGTCAAAGTCAATTACTGAGTCTCTTAAACACAAGATACTGAATACTAAGTGGGAAGGTGATTCTACTGCCTTGAGAACAAATATGAGAAAATAGTAAACTACATGGTGCAACAGATACATTCTATAGTCCATTCTACTTAACCATATCATCCTTGTTTTCATTCCCACTTTTTCTTCTTAACATGAACAAACTCAACACTTCCGATACCCTATACAGAATAGTGATGCATCATGGCAAGGATTCTCATTGGCTGAGACAGGGATGACTCAGTGGCATTTTCACTGTGGAGAACATACTCGAATCTTAGTGGAAGTGTCACACATAGATTTAATAAAAACACCTCAGAGATCAAAAACCACTGTTCCCACACTCAACTTTTCTCTCTAGCCAAGATATTCACAAGTATGCTTTCCCTTCTATACTAAATGATAAACTTCTTGAAGGCAGATGGTGGGTATTATTCATTATGGTATCTCTCAGATCACTTAGTATAGTCTGTGGTACATAGTTGAGACTAAATAAATTTATTATGCTTGAATGAAAAGTAAATTTGGATTAAAAAATTCTACATGATTCCCTTAATTACAGAATTAGGTTAATTTTTCCTACTTGACTATAATGTAAGATCTTCTGCATTTATAAGCCTTGAGGACAGATAGCATGATTTCATATTTCCTTCTGAGAATTATTTAACAAAATATTTGATTCTACTCTCCTACTTATTAGAATATTTAAACCTGGAAAGTTATCATTTTAATCACTGACAATGGAATGCAGTTTTATTCCAGACCCCAGAGTCCTCTAATCCTTAAATTACTTTTTTGGTCAGTATAATAAGATCTTAAAGAAGGAAGACAAGAAAATATGAATGAATATAACTGATTACTTAAAATTCTTATTAAAAGCAAATTTATGTTTTGTACAGAATATTTTGTTAAGAGATAAAACAAAATATTTGACAAAATACCTCAACCAATATTTCATTTTCTTTCCAAAAACAATTTGATACCCATCAAAACACAAATATAGGGGAAAATGTGAAAGGGTTTAGTATGAATGACATTTTTAAAGAAAATATTAATTAAAAAATCCATGAATTTATAGCAAGGCCATGATGTAATAAAAAAAATACCTCTTCACAAGCTAAATCTCATTTTTTGAATCTCAGTTTAGAGACATGTTCAAGAGAAATATTAAAAGGGCTTGGTCACCTGGGTGGTTCAGTTGGTTAAGTGTCTGACTTCAGCTCAGGTGGTGATCTTGGCATCGTGGGATTGAGCCCTGTGTTGGGCTCCACACTCAGTGGGGAATCTGCTTGAGTTTCTGTCTTTCCCTTTCCCTATGCTCCTTTCTCCACCCATGTGTGCATTCTCTCCCTCTCTCTCTCTCTCTCAAATAAATAAACAAACAAAATCATTAAAATATAAATAAATAAAAAGGCTTAATATGAACTACTAAGATCATAATCTATATCAGGTACTTTTCTTCTTATATGACATATTTTACATTAATGGATTATTAATACTACCAAATGCATTACACATATTATGTTTAATATCTCAATAACCTTTCAAGGAAAATATTCTTATCTAAAACTCTTATAAATTAGTACCAGACTAGATATGAATATAGGTGTGCTTAACTCCAAAGACTTATGTCGTCACACAAAGAATATTTTCCAATCATACTGCAATGCTTGATATAGAATGTTGTGATGAGTCTTATATACTTCATCTCCTCTTTTGGTTTTCTCTATGTTTAGATAGAAATCAAGGAAAATAAGACAGGATCTATTGTTCACCAGTGAGGAAGCGTACCTGTGTAAACAATTCTCTTGCTATACCACTTCTCACCATTTTGATTTGAATAGTTTTAATACAATGCTTCATGCAGAAGAAATGGTACTCTCACATATAAACGCACCACAAACACATATACATGCATATCACATGTTTCACATAATTGAAATTCCAAGGAAGGAAAGGGATAAGTACACTGGAAATCAGTGTTTCCTTTTTTTTTTTTTTTTTAAGGATTTTTTTTAAGATTTTTATTTTATTTTTTTAAGATTTTTTAAAGATTTTATTTATTTTATTTATTAAAATTTTATTTAAGATTTTATTTATTTTTTAAGATTTTATTAAGATTTTATTTACTTGGCAGAGAGAGAGAGAGAGCGTGTGCACAAGCAGGCAGAGGAGAAGGGAGAGGGAGAAGCAGGCTCCCTGCTGAGCAGGGAGCCCCACGTGGGGCTCAATCCCAAGACTCTGGAATCATGACCTGAGCTGAAGGCAGAGGCTTAACTGACTGAGCCACCCAGGCACCCCGGAAATCAGTATTTTTTTAAAGAGACAGAAACACAGATGAAATGTAGGCAAAAATAAAAAATTTCAGGCATAAAGCCAAAATAGAATTTTTTCCTATAAAAGTGCTCTGAAAATCAGAACACCCAAAAAGCTACCAAATTCTACAAACAACATGAAGAAAGCACTTGCTATTTATTATTGCCTTATGCACTGTATCTAGGTGAACCCATCTGTTATTAACAGATGCTTAGTTGCCAAAGAGAGGAATTCTGTTTCATGCTTTATTATGTAATGATATTATATAAAGCAGTGCTTTATGTTATCATTACTGAATTGACAGCTGATAATCACAAACTGGCCCAAGTCAAATTGTGACTTTTCTGGAAAGGTTAATAAGAAAAGAATCAATAATGTAGAAGTTTGTAGGGTTAGTCAAAAGAAGGGGAGCAATATTTTGGGTGTCTAGGTCAAGAGAAGTCATTCAATAATTCATGGGCCATAAAGAGAAATATGTTCTCAGTTAAATGATGTCTGTTCATCTATCTTTGTATGTGTGGCATCATAGAAATGGAACAAAAGATTAGGGTCCTTTTGACAGGCCCCTCTGCTTGGTAGAGATCTAAAACTGGAGGATCCAGGGTCCTCATGCTTGCAAATGTATCCATTAACAAGGATGCCTCTTATAGCCCTGTTCTCCTTATATTCTAATACTAAATCTATCACTTTGTCCCTGTCTTGGTCCTTTCAGAAAGTACCACAAATTGGGTGGCTTACAAACAAGGGAAATTTATTTCTCACAATTCTGGAGGGTGGGAAGTCCAAGATTAAAGCACCAGTGGACTTGGTATTAGTGACAATTACCTTCTCACTGTAACTTCAGGTTGTAGAAGGTGCAAGCAATCTCTTTGGGGCCTCCATTATAATGGCATGAATCTCATTCATGAGGGATTCACTTTCATGACCTAATCACCTCCTGAAGTTCCAATTCCTAATACCATCATACTGGGAGTTAGAATATAAATGTATGAATTTGGGGGAAACACTGACATTTAAAGTGTAGCAATTTCTATATAAATAAGATTCATCAGGGAGATTCAAATCAAAACCACATTGAGACACCACCTTATTCCAGTTAGAATGGCCAAAATCAACAAGACAGTAAACAAGTGTTGGAGAGGATGTGGAGAGAGGGGAACCCTCTTACCCTGTTGGTGGGAATGCAAATTGGTGCAGCCACTTTGGAAAACAGTGTGGAGATTCCTTAAGAAATTAAAAATAGAGCTACCCTACGACCCTGCAATTGCACTACTGGGTATTTACCCCAAAAATACAGACGTAGTGAAAAGACGGGCCATCAATACCCCAATGTTCATAGCAACAATGTCCACAATCGCCTAACTGTGGAAAGAACCAAGATGCCCTTCGATGGACGAATGGATAAAGAAGATATGGTCCATATATACTATGGAGTATTATGCCTCCATCAGAAAGGATGAATACCCAACTTTTGTAGCAACATGGACGGGACTGGAAGCAATTATGCTAAGTGAAATAAGTCAAGCAGAGAGTCAATTATCGTATGGTTTCACTTACCTGTGGAGCATAAGGAATAACACAGAAGACATTGCGAGAAGGAGAGGAGAAGTGAGTTGGGGGAAATTGGAGGAGGGACAAACAATAAGAGACCATGAACTCTGAGAAACAAATTGAGGGTTTGGGAGGGGCTGGAATGGGGGGTTGGGTGAGCATGGTGGTGGGTATTAAGGAGGGCACACATTGCATGGAGCACTGGGTGTGGTGCATAAACAATGAATTTTGGAATACTGAAAAAAAATTAAATTAAATTAAATTAAAAATAAATAAATAAGATTCATGTAATGCTATATATTACATAGGTGAGATGGAGGTTGTGCATTAAGGCTATAAAATCAACATAGAGAGCTAATTTAAGTGATTAATAATTCTAAATCTACTTTGACTTTAGAATATAATATTAAATGGATCCTCGACAAGTCTACATGTTGAGATGCTTAAATATAGCCTCTCTATCCAAAGGTATTATTTTCCTAAACATGGACATGGCAGACTATTTTGATAATATCAGATGATCTCCATGTATCTCTATTTTTTCAGCAATTAAATAAACAAAGACCACCAATAGCTCAAGGATTTTAAAAAAAATTATTGGTTTGATTTAGAACAGTGCTTTCGAAAATGTATTCCTGAGGAATAATGATTGTGTGAACTGTTAGTAGACATTAGGTGAAAACTGGGCTCTAAGGGTTTATATATTTGAGAAAACGTGGGTTTAAAAATGTTAAAGTAATCTCTTACAGGACATCTTAGAACTTTCAAAATTGAAATGAGGGGAGCGCCAGTTCTGAGTAAGATGGGAGCAGCACACTCCCGTCCTGTGTCTCTTACTGAATGTAGCTTCAAAAATAGGGCAGAAGGCATGAGCAGCTAATGGAGAGCTCTTAAAAGGAACAGATGGGTGGGGGAAGAAGACCAGAATCAAAGTACCACTGAAATAGCTGTGAATTTGCCATATGCCCCCCAATTGTTTGCACTGACCCGCATTCAAGGCATCTAGAACTGACAAGTGGACCTCTGCATGAACAGAAGTTTCCAGAGAAATATTTTAGTTTAGATTTGAGGGGTAGGAAAGGGGTCCTCTGGCAGTGACAGGGGGCAGCAAGGACATGCAATCATCTAAAATCTGACAAGGAAGGTTCCTCTCCATTCAGAGGAGCTGTGGTCCAACAGGGTGAGAACGAAACTCTGTTTTCCTCTTTCTCTGTCCTTTTCTCCTTGGTTCCAGACATGAGTACAGTCGAGGAAAGTACATAGCAGAAGAAAGTAAATAAAGCCCCAGCTTTTTGGCCAAAGACCTAAAAAGATGAGACTACAGGGAACAAAGTGCCAGAAAGATCACAGAGCTGAGAAAAGTGACCCAATGAAGTTGTCTATGAATTCCAGTGCCCAGACCTGAACTACACATGCATGGATCTTATCTCAAACAATCCATCACAGACGCTGAGAATTGTAGCAAGCAATAGACCATTGCTCACATCTCAGAAAGGCCAATACATAGGACATACACTTCAAAGACTTGAAAACAGAAATGACATTGAAATAATAACTCACAAATGACAGATTTGAATACGTGACTGGAACCAAACTGTGTTTATGGCATTCTAAAGCAAAAATATCAACTTTTACCATAGGATTAAAACAAGTCTCAAAACATAATATTTGAAATGTCCAGGAGAGAGTGCAAACTTATCTGGCATACAATGCCTATCAGCATTTTGAGATGAATAGGGGAGGTTTATGGATTTGTAAAAAGGATAAGTGGGTGTTTGTTTGTTTGTTTGTTTGTTTTTGTAAAGCCTCAATTCATAAGACAAGTTGTGCCAGCTGTCTTCATTTGTAGGACAGTTGTTTTTAGTTCCTCAAAGAATTGGGTTGTAACCTTTGTGATATTAAGACATTGATCATCCATCCAATGACATTATCTTCAATTTGCTTCTTAAAAAAAAAAAAAAAAAAGATTTTATTTATTTATTTGAGAGAGAGAGAGAAGTAGAAGAGGAAAGAATCTCAAGCTGAGCGCAGAGGTAGCCCGGAATGGGACTCAATCTCATGACCCTGAGATTGTAACCTGAGCTGAAACCAAGAATTGGATACTTAGATGACTGAGCCACCCAGGTCCTTCCAATTTGCTTCTTTATATTGGGGAGATCTTCAACTTAGATAGAAATCAAAAGATTCCTACATTCTAGACTTAGAGCTGTTTGTCTTTGGAATGTTTCCTACACACACACACACACACACACACACACACACACAGGTACAGTTTCATTTAGCTTAGGGAAGAAGGCCTAAAAAAAAAAAAAAAAAAAAAAAAAATTTCTATTAGGCCCTGAATATCAGCTTCCAATTTGGTTAACTTCCAACCACAAAGCTACTTAAAAATTTAAAAAAAAAAATCATTTCAAATATCTTATCAAGCTTCAGCTGTGACAAACAGTAAAAACGACCCCCAAAGATACTACCCTTCCAAGATGTAGAGCCACTCCCAAGAGAGCCAAGAGAAAGGACTCAGACAATTCCCCTAAGACCTGTAAACAGGGTCTCCACTAGGACTCCAAATCACCGATGGAATGCCACCCACATTTCTGCCTGGCCATATACGTTGGCTCCCAGCCCAACAGTAGCTGCCTGCATATATATGCAAGAAGCAATAACCTACATGTCCCAGGTGGGCAGAAAGTCAAGCCAAGTTCTCAAGACACAAAATGAAAGAAACATAAAAGGCACTATCTGTCCCTGGAAGGGAAAGGATCGGCAACCAATGGGAACCTTAAAATCAAATTCACAGAAGTCTGACTTTAGAAAGGAATTTGGAAAGAAATTTTACCTTCCCTTCTTCTTTTTTTTTTTTTTTTTAAGATTTTTATTTACTTATTTGACAGACAGAGATCACAAGTAGGCAGAGAGGCAGGCAGAGAGAGGGAGAGAGGAGGAAACAGGCTCTCTGCCGAGCAGAGAGCCCAGTGCTGGGCTCGATCCCGAGCAGAGAGCCCAGTGCTGGGCTCGATCCCAGGACCCGGGGATCACGACCTGAGCCGAAGGCAGTGGCTTTAACCCACTGAGCCACCCAGGCGCCCCTGCCTTCCCTTCTTAACCAAACACTACAGAGTTCCAAGAGAGCAGACTTTAGTAAGAAGTCTCACCTTTTGCTGTCTTCTGACAATTTTCTTAGGATCCCATCTATAACCTCCAGAGCAAGCGGGGTTTAAAGTAGAAAGTACAGCTTTGGTATCTATCAGAATTTGGTAAGGTTTTCCATCAACTTCCATGTTAGTTACCCTTGTCTCAGGGCATAACTGATAATAGTTTACCAGAGAATCCCTCGGGGTCCCATTAATCCTGGGGGGGCCCTATAGAAGCCCCTACTTAGAGGCTAGATATGGGGGCTTTTGAGTTGATGTGGAAGGATATGACAAAACCTTTAAGGACAATCTTTTTTCCAGTGTCCTAGTTGATTGCCAGGGAGACACTGCTCTCTGGGCCAGTGTTTTGACCCCTAGAAGGGTGCAAAGCAGGGAGGCCCAGGTATTCTAGGTTTCTAGTCTTGGAGCTTTTGCAGTTGGAAGGCCACTAACCTGGTGGGCTTTTTTTTTTTTTTTTTTTTTTTTTTACAGTATTGTGTTCTCTTCAGAGTGTAAAGGCAATTCAGACAGAGGACATATAGACTGAATACTCAGGTAAAAGAGGAGAGAGGGGGAGAGCATGAGCTACATCAGTTACTTAATGTCGTTTATTTTAAGTACTTCTTGGGTCTTTAATTTTTCATCAGCTTTCTGCAACGAACCTCTCAGTAAAGCTATTTTGGAATCTTGAAGCCTTTTGGAGCCCTCTGCATGCTAATTAAAATAGGCATCCCATTCTGTTTGTTTGATTTGGGAAACCTTGCTTTTAAAGCGCCCTTCTTAAATGAACAAACTTGCCTAATTGGAATGATGCCCATAATGGCCATTGCAATTCTAGTTGTCTTAGTAAGATTTTACCATTTTTGTAGATACCTGTAGCCTCCAAGACCACAGTTCTTAGCTATCAAATAAGCAGGTGAGCCAAATGGTTAACACTCAATTCTTTGAAACTTTGAGGATCCCATTTCTTTAGCTCAGTCTTCCATCCCTTGGAAACAAATTAATACCTAAAAGGGATGTGCCACTGGGTCAGGGATTGTGTGTTTTTTTACAGGGTATTTTGCTATTTGGAAGTTTTCTTGAGGTTGGAGGGCAATATGGCGTCAAGTTCACCCATTCCTTGACAACTTAACCTAGCATGGGAATCTTACAGTTAGGTAGTTAGTGCTCCAACAGCTTTTAAGTGCATAACCCCTGCCCACCAACTTTATGGCTTTGGCTTCCCAGATTCCCATTAGCAAGAAATCTATTAATTCTTTCACAAGATGTCTTTATAGTGGCAGATGCCTTGATGGCTTCTAATAATCTGACTTGTGCCTATTTAGGTTTTGATGGTCAAAACAGTCTGATTTTCTTATCTCAGTTTATTTTCCCAAGCCCTCCTCCCCTCTACCACAGCTTATACTGTGGACTTATCCAAAGGTTTTGTGAGTCCTCTCACAGCTACCAGTCAATGTGGACTCCCAAATATAACTAAACGGTAACCCAACACAGAGCTCAGTCCCACAACCCTGAGATTATGACCTGAGTGGAAACCAAAAGTTGGATGCTTAGCCAACTGAGCCACCAGGCACCCCCAGGACCTCAAAAACTTTCTGGAATTTTTAGAAAATCCTGGAACATGTACAGACCCCCAGAACCTTTTTGATATATACATACACTTTTTTCTCATAAAGATTATTCAGAGAGCTGCGCATGAGGGAAGGGAGCTCAAATCTGAAAGTGACTTACCCAGTTCTCAGTAATGAGGAGAGGAAGAGTAAACTCGAAGTGTTCAGTAGGTGTGTCTCATGCTTAGGCTGTTGGCAGTCAGCTTGGAATCCTGCTCTTTGTTGCCCAAAACTGTAAAAAAAAAAAAAAAAAAAAAAAAGATTAAAGCAAACAATTTAGATGACATACATCAACTTTAACACTTCATGAAGTCGACAGTCTCCTGAGTAGAACTGCAAAATGAGGCAGAAGGCAGGAAGCTTTTCTAAGATAAAGAATAAAGAAGAAAAAGATAAAAATAGAAAATGTCTGATTGTCTGGAGCCATAAAGTCAATCTTGTTGGGGTGAGAAGGCCCAGAGTTGGCTTGGCATTTGGGGACAGCTGACTAGATCTACCACATTTCTGGTCAAGCAGATTATTTACAGGGACACGAGAGTTACCCAAGTTTCAGTTTGCTGATGTGGTGCCCTGGTAGGAGTAGCTCCATCTTGGATCTCGGAAGTTATTTCAACACAAGTCAGTTGTCATAATCTCATTTGAAATGTGTGCTGAAGCTGTCAGATAACTTGATCATCTGTTATTCTAGGTGAATAAGGGTTTAAGTGGAACTCAACATTTGCCCAGGCATTAGTTTTACTGTCCATAAATAATAGAAAGACAATCTGGAAAAGAGAGGCCATGAGTGAGAAATAAATCTCGTGCTGGCTTTATGCCTAGGACTAATGAAGGAAAAGGAGGCTGGCCAAAATGAACAATAATTCAAAGGGGGCAATTGTATATCCTTTAAATGATTTTATTCTTAGGGTTCATAACCCTGAGATATCAGAACTTGTGACCAAAATTGGGATTTGTCAAGTCCAAAGCAGAGATGTCACCTTGAGCACTCTGCACATCAGAAGCTCAGGTAGAGAATAAATTTTACTCACACACATACACACACAAAGTAATAGCTTAACGCTGACGTTGGCCCAGTCTAGCAGCAGCCAACTTCCTGTCTTGACTAGCATATTGGCCCAAGTGTCACGATTCAAAATTGATTTCACTTTCCTTTTATAATATGAGTCATGGTAGAAAAAAAAAAAAGGCATTTGGATAACTACACAATTCTTTTTGAGACTCTCAAATAATTAGTTTACTTCTTTTTTTTTTTTTAAGATTTTATTTATATATTTGACATGAGAGAGAGAGCGTGCGCGAGTGAGCACAAGTGGGGGGAGCAGCAGGCAGAGGGAGAAGGAGAAGCAGCTCCCCACTGAGCAGGGAGCCCAACACTGGGCTCGATCCCAGGACTCTGAAATCATGATCTGAGCAGAAGGCAGACACTTAACTGATTGAGCCAACTCAGGCACCCCTAATGAGTTACTACTACACAAAAAGAAAAAATTAAAACAAGCACTGAAAACTCATTGTATTTAGCAACTCAATTAGTTTACTTAGCTTTCAATTTAAAAAAGTATCACTCCTTCCTAATAATCTCTAATAATTTCCTAATACTTGCATATATTAGGGATTGCACATACATACATAGGATTATAGTTAGGTACCGTAACAATAGTTCTGTGAAAGATATTCTAGCATTATTTTTATTAGAAGAGAAAATAAAATATCATAAAATTTTGTTTTTACTCAATTTCCTTTGGTTTATGGGAGAAGTGTACAAATGTCTTCTTGTATCTATTATATACAGTACTTTGTGTTTCCTTCTTTTATAGTTCTCCATAGGCTCTTCCTTCTATCTAGACATCACTGTACAGAAGCAGACATCCAGAGGAGTCAGGCTTCATCACTGGTACGTGTGCTTGGCAGCAGTGCTCATCCTTTCTTAACTTCAGGTCTCTTACCTATAAAATGGGCATGATCCCTGTCCTTCCTGCTGCACCAAGTTATTGAGGATCCAATGAAATTATAGCATTAGATAAATGGCGAGACTATAAATATATTGATTCATATCCTCATCTTGATTGTTAGGTCTTTGATATTCTCCACCAACCCATGCCTATCGAAATCTCACCTTAATTAAAATGGCTTTGTCACAGTTTATCTCCATGTAAACTTTACATCTACACAGTCTCCCCTTGATCTTGGTATTTGAGTTGCTTCTTTAAGGTTCATACTAATAGAATAATGGGTGTTTATGAGTATATAAGATATCAGAGCACTACCACAAGGCTTTGTACATCCCTTGAATTCAGTAATTCCTCACTGACAGGAACCCTTAAGCCCCAGCACAAGGGTGGGTAGGTGGATATGCCCGTTTCCTGCTCGAAGCCTTTGTTGGTTTTTCAATGCCCGGCATGGAGTTGGGAGAGAAGGCTCTGGAACGAGACCCGCTGGGTCATATCTCAACTTGCTGATCGTTTAGCTGGGTAATATTGGACCAGTGACCTAAAATTCTCTGCACTCCGCTTGTTCAGCTGGTAAAATAATGATATCAGGATTTACTTCATGGGGTTATTGAGAAGTGTAAAACGTGTGAAGTATTTAAAACATTCCCGGGCACATAGTAAGTGCTTAAAAAGCATTTGTTGCTGTTATGGGGACATGGATGGAAATCTTCAGTAAGATTTTGCATGATATGATCACTACTTATCTCATCATGATTATGCTACAAGCTCTGCCTCCTCAAACTCTCCTACACACATACTGTTTTACTCCAGCCATACCTGCCTTCAATAAATTCTTGCTTCGTGGAATTTGGACTACTTCATCCTGCCTTAAGGCATTTAGACTTGCTATCTCATCTGCTTAGAATAGTCTTTTCACTTCTTAATTCCTTCTTGTCTTTCTGAGCTCATGTAAAATATCACCTCCCTGGGGATGTCTTCCTTAATATACAAGATTGGGTCAAATCCCCCATTAATCATGAACATAACTTACTGTAATTCTTCGCTGGGAGCACTTATCACAATCGTTATGAAATAATTACTTTTAAATTCACCTTTGCCCATCCTGCTGAAATTCTGCCTTGTTGAATTCTGTATTCTTAGAACTTAGCATAGTGTCCAATAAATATTTGTGGAAAAAAGAGATACAAGTAATCAGCCACTTGGTAATCTCAAAAGCTCAACTTTCATTGGTAAAAATGGGGCACATTTCAAAATGCCAAAGAACCACAGATCAGAGTGTATTTAAATTATAAATACCAGATGAGATAATACCCAAAAAACTGACTTGTATTTAGTTAACACTACACAAATATAAACCATCATCATGATTATCCAGAATCAGTTTCCTTCAGATCACCACCAACTGTAAAATTTCCTATATAATTCACGTTCCTCCCAGAAATCATGGAGGCTGGGGAAGGGTTATCACAAAGCTGTCCATAAACAAGTATAATTTTAGAAAATGAGAAGGTTTTCAGAATATTTCTACAGTGCACTTTGGAGGGAAGTTTATTGGATAGTTATTAAATAACATGCCTCTAGTCTAAATTAGACTTGAATAAACTGATCAACTTCCCAGTCAAGACAGAGCTTTAAACAGGTTTTCATTAACATCTGGTATTTCCCAGCTCACTTTTCTCATTATTAAAGCCAATAAATGGCTTGGGTTGAAATTATTCTCAGAGGGTCTTTAGAAGAGAATTGACCAGAGCTGTTTATTACTTTGCTTTCCAAATGTTGCCCAAAATATCCTTTGGTAATCAATGCATGACTAGCATTCTAGAACCTATTAAGGACAGAGAATTTGGAATCTGCTATGCTCTAGGCTTCACTCCTGGTGGAAACTCTGTTAATTAATTTGCTAAGAAACCTTTTATATAAGGGACCTATTTAAAATATTCATTCCTCCTTGAAATTCAGTTCAAGTAAAAAGTTTACCCTTCCAGATAAACTTGTCTATTTTCTCTGATTCATCATGATTGCTGTATAAATAAAAATATTTCCATTTGTTCTTCTTCTCTAACTGTAGTAACTGAGTTACTCTAATTTTCCATGAACGCTGATATACTTATCACTGACTGAAATTTTTGTTCTAAGCTCAATGTAATTTAATTGCCCTGCTTAATATACTATCAAATTTTGTAAAGGGGCTCAAAATTAAGCATACATTTAAATTCTAATTTAGAAACAAGGAAATGAAGAATCTGACATTAATTCTGTATGATGCCTTTTGTACAGAGGTAGATAAATCTAAGTTCAGACATATACCAAGCCTGTTCGCTGCTTACAAAGCTTTTTTTTTTTTTAAAGATTTTATTTATTTATTTGACAGAGAGGGATCACAAGTAGGCAGAGAGGCAGGCAGAGAGAGAGGAGGAAGCAGGCTCCCCGCTGAGCAGAGAGCCCGATTCGGGACTTGATCCAGGACACTGAGATCATGACCTGAGCCGAAGACAGAGGCTTAACCCACTGCCACCCAGGTGCCCCTGCTTATAAAGCTTTAAGAAGCTAGATTACTTATTTTCTTTTTCCCTCATGTAATAGTCATTTAGATAAATAAGTATGTTCTGATTTATTTCGGAAGCAACAAGAAAGGGACACCATGGTAGTTTATTAGATCTTAACCCGAGCATGGTTCTCTCCTTTTCCATTGACTTGTCCTCAAGGACATGGCCCCCTTTCTTATCTGTGTGGTGTGCAACCAACCAACCACATAGCAGGCTACACAGCAAGAGTCAGGTAGATCCTACCTGGAGGTGGAGCCATGATCTTTCTCGTTCTCATTTCTTACTAATTAAAGGAAAACAGCCCTGGAACCTGGCAGAACAGAAAGACATTGTAATTTGGGGTCAGTCATTGGTAAGATTAGATTCTAATTACTCCACTAACTACCATGAAGTTGGCCACATTACTTGACTTCTCTGTGTCTCACTAACTTTTCACGTTAAATCTTGGGGATTCTGTAATAAGCATTACATGAAATCCTGTTTATGAATAGCCACCTGGAATGCAGGTGATTTCAAGGATTTGTTATTGCCGTTAGTGCTATTAGTCTTAATAAGAGCACTGGTGGCCTCTGCGTGCCCTTTTCACTCTTTTCTTGGTGAGGTAAAATGGATAAGTGGGTGATTTTGTGACTCCAGCATGGAACTAGCTAAAATAAAATCTTAATTCAAACAAATCAATAACCCAACCAGTGAGAATCCTAATATCTTTTCATTTATATGCGCTAAGTTGGAGGAGTTAAAAGAAAAATTACTGTGTAATCTATCCGTTAAGAGCTGGTTGAGGAGGAAGATGTGCGTGAGCTCCTTTCACCAATGATATTGTTCCTCTTGGGTTTCTCCCAGGTCTCTGTCCCCTAGAGGGTTAGGGTCTTCTCCACAGTCTTTTCTCCTATCTTGTCCTCCTCCTGAAACATGCTCCAGGGATCTTCCCCGAGGATCCATTCTCTCTGCCCAAGGCTCTCTTGGCGGACAAACCGTTTTAGTGTGGTATTAACAGCTGACCAAGGCTTCCTATAGGAAACCTTCTGGCTGACATTTACATTTGAATAGAAATTTTAGCAGATGAAGTGAGCAGCGTTTTGGAATAAGGGTCCTTTTTGGTTTCACCGTGGCAACATTTACCAAAGGATTTTTAAATCTGAATACTAATTATAGGAGATGTCGATGTCACAAGGGAAAAAATGATCAAATACACTGTGCAGAGACTTGGTTAAACAAAATTAAGCAGATTCATTTACTGTAATACTGCTCAGAGCTCTTAATCCACAATGTGCATTGCATTAAGGAAACACTGGGTTATGCAAAGTCATTAATTTAACAGCAGTTCTATACACCAGGCATTGTTCAGTAGGTATGATGGTATAGTGTTGAATAAGACAGATAAGCTCCTTGCTTTCATGGATCTAACAATCCAGTGTTAAGGCTTGTGGTGGAGGGAGTGAGTCAGAAAACAAATACACACACACTTAGCAAGATACTTGGAGAAAATATTAACTTTTTTCTTTTTTTTTGAAAATGTTAACTTTTAAGGGGAAAATAAAGCCCAAGGGTATGGTGAGATGAATTGGTGAGGAAAGGCTACCTTAGGGAGACTGATCTAAAAAGTCTGACTGAAAAGGATAGAGCCCTACAAAGTTCTGAAATGGGAGAATTTCAGGAAGTAAAGAAGAGGAAGTGGGAAGAGCCAAGGTAGGAATGAGCTGGACATGTTCACTATTTAAACATTCACTTTGGTATCTCTTTTTCTGAATTTCACAAATGAATAGTTTTCCACAAAACATGTTTTGAGAGAAAATGCTCTATAGATTAGGTATCCCCCTACAGTTGAGGGGGAGTCTCTCCGCCTCCTGCCATTACTTGTGAGGTGGGCATATCCCAGAGATATGTTTGGACATTTTTTAAAAGAGCCAAATGGAATAGACAGATGCTCCACATTTGTCAATTTCTTTTCACTAACTCACTTTGAAAATTGTCCAAGAAAAGAAGATTTTAACACTTACTGTATATTTGCACTGTCGACGAGTCTCTACTATTAAGAATTACGGCTAATTTGTTCACACTATAATCATCTAATCTCATTAATAAAATCTGATTTCATACGAGCAAAGCAGGCAAAGAAAAGTAAGTGTAAAGGTTATAAAATGCATATGCACGATGACCAAAGATGAATTCTTTTTTCCCCACCAAATGGCAGAAATGTAATGTTGGGTTCAGATAAAATCCTAAAGTAACCAAATGCTTTGTCTTCTTTTTTCCCCCCCTGAAAATTAATTTTATTTATTTATTCATTCCTGAAAATGAATTTTAATCATAAAGACATGCATTAGTAAATATAGAGGGTATTCTAAATATAACATAAGATCATTTGTTCTATTAATTCCATGGAGAGAAATATAATACCAGGTTATCTAAATTAAACTGAGTCTCTTGTTTAAAAAAAAAAGTGAAAAGTATTAATCTTTCAATTTGTTCAAGAGGAAAACGTTAGTTGAACTTTCTCAGTGGCTCATTTTCCACAATTTCAGAGAAAAAAAAAGTTAGAAAAGGAGTCAATTTTAAAGGTGAACAGAAAATTGTCTGTCAAAACAAATACTTTTATATGACTTAGAAAGGACCTGTTTAAAGGAATTATAAGGATTTCTGTCTAAAAGATTTTAATCTCAAACGTACAGCATTAATAAGTTTCACACCTTTTACTTCCATTATTATAGGCAACTTAGAGGTAAAATAAGATTATGCTTAAGTAATTTGTTTTCGTCCCGGCTGCCACAGAATTCACCTGGGGATTTTTGACAGGCAAATTACTCAAATACAGGATAAATGAGTAAAATGAAAATTGAAGGGCCAGTGGAATAAAGCAAAATTGTAGAACAACTAAGGTTTTTAAAAAATAAAATAATGCATGTTCATCATTCAGAAATAAAATAGTACGGAGGGTAGAAGGGGAAGCTCTGTGGTCCTTTTTAAAGTGGGAGTGGGAGTCCTTTTTAAAAGCATATTTTGAATAGTTCAAAATATTTGACATACAAGCAAGTATATCAAACATTCTTGATGAAAATGGGTATACTATCAAATGCAATGTTCTGTGCCTAGCTTTAAGCTTCTCAATATATTTTGGAAAATGTTTTTATCAGACACAGAGCCTCGCTGCTCTTATGAATGATACCTGGTTTTCTAAGATATGTCACAATTTGTTTAGCGAGTCTCCAATTATGGTGAACATTTAATTATTTCTGTTTTTTTTTGCTTTCACAAACAATACTATTTTGACATTTTATCTACAAGCCCTCCCATGCTGTCTGCAGATTGCTTTTGGTTCCTACCATCTGCCCTGCTCCATGTAGAGCGAGGTCCTATGGCCTGCAGAAGAAGTGACTAGAATATGCCCCTATAAAAAATAGCTGTAATTGAGCATGTCAGCAAGTCATGCAGGAGAGGAAGGAGGATACTGGCTTTGCCATACTCTCCATAGCATATATCTAGTTCTGTAAAGCTGTTACATATCTGCAGTTTTCATATTTTTTTCACTTGTAAGTTCATTGACAGAATTTGGAAGTAATTCATACTACCAGAATATCCTAAGCTATATCTAAGATATATCCTATTGGATAAGCATACATTTTATTTTTCTACTCCCTTTCTGCACGACGCACGCACACACATGCACACACACACACACACACAGACATGAACCTTGCTATTGACATCACATTTTTGGTGCACTTCAGTACAGGAGCTAACCCATCATGATGGCAATTTCCAACACAAGTGTCTTTCTTCAGACTTTTAGCACCACTTTTTGTGACACCATGCCTGGACCCACACCTTCCAGTCCCACCTCTGGAGATGACAGTTGTCTAACTTGCTCCACTCAATGATGGATTATATTAGTGGGCCCAAGAACCTCAGAATGGCATGGCTCCCAAGCACGATCTGTGTGACCCAAGCCAGTCAACATCTATATATATTATGCAGCTACTATTTAGGAAGTAAATGAATAAGACAGGGCTCCCAACCGTGAGAGGCTCACAGTATAATAACAAGGTGGGTGAAGAAGGGTTGGAAGAAAGGAAGTTCAAATTCACCGGAATAAAGAAAAGGGAAGGTGAAAGGCGCTTGCGGATTGCCAGTGAAATGTGATAGGGATTCGCAGATGAGAGCATTGCTTCTGGTTGCTAGCATTAGAAACAGGGATTGATGAAGACTCTTGCACTTTATCTAGATCTGGAAGGATTCTTAATTTTTTTTTTTTCCCCAGGGATGACATTAGAGGGAGGCCATTCCAAATGGAGGAAGGGCACAAGTCAAAGACAGGTATTAGGAAACTCAGAGACTGGGGATCATGGAATACTTTAGTTTTGTGGGAGTATAGGATGCAGAAGAGTGGTGGGAGCGTGTGTAGTAAGGAATTTGGTGCCAAAAGAGAGGTCTGGTCTTTGTCCTGGCTCCAGGGAGGTAATCTCTAAACTCTTGGAGAGGACGGTCTTTGTTATTCATGGTGTTTCCAAAGATTGCTCCTGACAGTTTACGCTAAGCAGTGACTCATGGGAGGCCCCTGGATAACTTACGTTAACAAGGTGACCTTAGGTTATGGGCTTATCACAGCTGAAAGACCCACTACTGTGTATGATGAGAGGGTTGAGACTTTATGAGCCCGATCTTCAGAGAGGGAAAGAGGGCTGGCAATCAAGATCAACCTCATGGGCAATTCAGTCTATTCTGCTTACATAATGAAGCCTAAATAAAAAAAATTTATTTTTTTTATTTAAAAAAAATAAATGGACTCTGAATCTTCAGGGAGCTTCTTGGCTTGCCAGATCTCTGTGTGTATTGTCCCACATCAATGCCAGAAGGTTAACTCACCTCAAGGATGCCTGCAGCTTTGCGTTCAGAACTTCCGTCCTCTCTGTCTTTTCCCTCCCCTGGTTCTAGTATGTATCCTTGGCAGAGTGAAAAACAGTTGCCATCACACTGCAGATGGACTTGACTGGGGCTGAGAATAAATAATAAATATAGACAACAAAATATTTAAAGTTTTGAGCAGAGCTGTGGCACCTTAAGATGCTCTGTGTGTGTGTGTGTGTGTGTGTGTACTAATGGGTAAAATGGACTTGAAGGCAGAGAAGTGTAAAGACAAGGGGGATAGCTGGGAGATAGCATTCGTTTTCTTTTGCTGCCAGAATGAATTACTTCAAATCTAGCAGCCTAAAGCAACATACAGTCGTTATCTCACAATTCGGCGGGTCGGAAGTCCTGTAGGTACCGCTCATTCTTTTGCTCTAGGTTCCACTCGTCAAATGCATAGTGTCATCGTGGCTGCAGTATTTCCCGGAGGCTCTGGGGTAAAATCTCCTTCTAACTTCTTTCAGGTTGTTGGCAGGATCCTAATCCTTGTACTTGGAAGACTGACGTCCTTGGGTCCTTGCTGGCCGTTGGTGAGGGAGTCATTCTGATCTTCTGGGGGCTGCCTGCATTTCTAGATTTATCTTCAAAAGGCAGTCAGGTCCCTCTCATGCTTTGAAACTCCCATGCTTCTTACCTGTCAGATCTCTTTAACGGACTCTTTGCCTTCCTTTCTCACTTTTGAGGGCCCGTGTGATTCTGCCAGGCCAACTTGGATAATCAAGATAACCTCTCTTTTAAGAGCAGCATATTAGCGACCTCAATTCCATCTGCAAATTCTATTGTGCCACAAGAATGGAAAGGTTGTAGCACTAGGGGATGAAGATTACGGGCCCCAAATCCTGCCTAGAACAGAGATGAAATGAAGAGCTAAATAAGTGGTGGCCATGGAAATGTAAGGGGTAGATAGCAGAAGAGATATTGTAGAAGTAGACAACTGGGCATTGTAATCTGACTGGTTATAAAGAACAAATGGAGGAGAACTCAGAAGGGATGCTTAGGATTCAACACTTGATGACTGGAAAATGGTGGTGATAATATAATATAATATAATATAATATAATATAATATAATATGTAATCATAATATAATTACAGATATAACATATATTACTTAATAATAATATATATTAATTAATAATAATATATAATTATGATAATATAATATGATAATTAAATGTTGGCTAGTTATGGTGAAGTTGATCAATTGTACCTTAGAGTTTGAGATGTTCACAGGCTATTCAGTTAGAAATGCCAGTAGGGAATGGATAATAAAGGATTGTGTCTTGGGAAAGGATAAAATTGTAGGTAAGTATTCAGGATTCATCTAGGTCAAGTTGGTAATTTGAATTATAGAAATGGATAATGAAAAGAGAAAAATATGGGGCCAGGACAGAACCTTGGTGGAATGTGTACAACTGTGGGACTGAAGGGAAGCAATGTTTGCTACTCCTGCATCTCTTTGAGATTGCTGAATCGCTCCCTAAATGTTTGTCCTGCCTATACCCTTACTTCATGCTTCAGACCTCAGTTACAATGATCCTTCAGAAAATGCAAGTTAGAATATGTCACATTCTGGCTTAAATTCAGCAATGTTTTCCAAGACACTTGGACAAAAAGCACACTTCTAACCACAGGCTATGAAGGCCACCGTGTGCTCCAAACCCATCACTTGCTCCTTTTGCTCCCTAGATGACATGGTCCCACTGTCCCTGGTTGACTCTTCCAACACACCAAACTCAACCCCTTTTGGAGCCCTTGTGCCATTTCTTCCCCTTACCTGCAATGCTCAGTGCTCAGATCTTTGTATAACTGGCCCTTCTCACAATTCAGGTCTGAGCTTAAATATCACTGCATGACAGAGGCCCCAATCTAAAATAGTCATCCATCACCTTTTATCATAATACCCTACTTCTCTGCTATTTATTTCTCATAATGCCTTTTCTTTAAGATGTTATTTATTTATTTGAGAGAGACAGTGAAAGAGAACATGAGATGGGAGAAGGTCAGAGGGAGAAGCAGACTCCCCACGGAGCTGGGACCTGAGGCAGGACTCGATCCTGGGACTCTGGAATCAGGACCTGAGCCAAAGGCAGTTGCTCAACCAACTGAGCCACCCAGGTGCCCTCATAATGTCTTTTAACTTCAAAGTCTAACTTGCCCTATGTTAATATTTATATCACATTTCCTTTGATTAGTGTCTGCATAATTGATCTTGTATCCTTTCCATTACAATCTTAATCTCACCTTCTAAATAATTTTTTTAGGTTCTCTTCTTAATTTTTTGAAAGATGACTATTTTGTTTTGTTTCATTTTGCTCTATGTTTGATTTTAAAATAAGCTGAATGCCCAACATGGGGCTTGAACTCACAACCCTGAGATCAAGAACCACATGTTCTATAGACTGAGCCAACCAGGCACCTCAGAATTTCTTCTTGAAAGTAGAAATTCTCTTCCAATCTGATAATCTCTGGCTTTTAAATGATGAGAATAATGAAATTACATTTATGATCATTGATGTATTCATATTTATGCCTTCCAACTTATAGTTAATTGTCTATAATCTTTTTTTTTGCTTTATTCTGTCTCCTTCCCTGTGTTTTCTTGTTGTTAATTTTTTCTTTATTTCCATTTCTCTTTTCTACTAATTTTGAAGTTATAAATTGAGTTTTACTACTTATAGTAATTTCTCTCAATTAAAAAAACATCCAGTTAGTTATACAAGCTATTATTACAAATCCACAATTAATTAGTGTTTCTATCCCCTAAACATTACATAACAAAGACTGTAGGATGCTTTACTCTACTGTCTAAAATTTATGGTTCTAAATATATTGTTTAAATATATGGTTTTCTAGAGAGTTACTTTTATCAAAAAACTGTTATTAGTTTTACTATCAACAACTAATTAAGTTTTCTTACATATTTTCACTTACTGATATTGTTTTAGTCGCATTATCCCACTGGACTTACATTATTAAATAATAAATTTGAAGAAGGATCTATGGGTTCTAAACTCTCTTACCTACTCTTTGTGTGTTTGAAACGTCTTTGTTTTGCCTTTGCTCTAAGACGATTATTTAGATGAGTTTAATATCGTGCTTTTCCCTTAGTACTTTGAAGATATTGTTCCATTATTTTTTAGTTTTTATTATTGCAGTTGAGAAGTCAGCTTTAGGCTAATTTACAATCCTTTGTAGGTAACCTGTCTTTTCCCTCTGGTAAATGTTAGGAATTAAAGAAAAAACAAAAACCAAAAATTTCGATGAGCCGCAATTTTTTAATGCTGTGCCTAAGTCTGACTTTATATTTATATGCCATTCAGTTTTTGTAGGAAACATTTGATCCAAGAAGTCGTGCTTTTTAAATTCTGGAAAATTCTCAATTCTATTCTTGTCAAGTATGGCTTCTCTGACATTCTCTCTGCTCTTTTCTTCTGAAACTGTGATTGAACATACTTTGCAGTCTTTCAATCTTTTATCCATATATCTTAATATTTTTTAAACTCATTAGGAATCGCGTTTTGGATACCTATATTATTGCTGTGTGTCTTCTGTCTTCAACTGGGTCTGGGTTAGAGTTTATCTCTTATGGAGTTCTTTAATTCAATGATTAATACTCATATTTAAGATTTCTAAATTTTCATATCCTTTGGATGTCTTCATTACATGCTGATTTTTGAAGATTTTAGTCTTATTTTTGTCTTGTTGAGCTTTATCTCATTGAGCTATTTTAAAATCCTTGTCACACTGTTTCATAAATTATTTTCAGTTGAGCGGATTTCATGTTCTGAATTTTAAATTCTGTTATCTATTTATTAGCTTTTGATTGTTTAGTGTTTCAGAGTTTTAGTTTGTAGACTAATTTTGAGTGTTGATTTTCTTTCCTCCTTTCTGCCTCCTTCACTGTCTGATTGTTTTTTTAGTTTTGTATGTGCTCCCCCTGCTCCCTCTTCCCACTGACTCTTAGGCCAGAGTCACGTCCCCTAATGACGGTTTCATGGTTTCATGGGTCTCATCATCAAACTCTCAGCTGGCTTTGCTAAGTTCCTGGTCATTAGGCCATGTGTTCATCTTCAAACATCTATAGGTCCACCGGTTTCTATAAAGTCACGGTATATTAGTTTTCTAGGGCTGTTGTAACTAAGTACCCGAAATTGGGTGGATTAAATGACAGAAGTTTATTGTCTCATAGTTCTGGGTTCTAGAAGTCCAAAATCAAGGTGTTGGCAGGGTTGTTTCCTTATGAAAGGTCTAAGGAAGAATCTGTTCCATGCTCTCCTCTAGCTGCTGGTGGTTTCTGGCAATCTTTGACATTCCATGGATTTTTTTCTCTTTCATTCCGTTGATTTTAGAAACATCATCTCATCACTGCCATCATCTGCACTCAGTGTTCTTCCTATGTGCCTGTGTTTCCAAATTTCATTTTTAAGGACATCAGTCATATTGCGTTAGAGTGCACCCCACTTTAATGACCTTGTTTTAACTCGATTGCCTCTCTAAAGACTCTGTTTCCAAATAAAGTCATAGTCCAAGGTACTGGGTGTTAGGACTTCAACATATGAATTTGGGGGGAACACATTTCAATCCGTAACACATGGTACGGGAAATTTCCTTGAAGACATCCCTTCTTGTCTTTTTAGCTTACCCTGCTGCTGACTTCGAGCTACAAACCCACCTTCAGACTCTGCTCGCAAGTGGGGCATTTTGGTTGTTTTTGCCTCATCAGAGCTAACCTGGGCCCAAAGTGGAGCAAGTCCTTGGCTTCACCTGTTCTTGTTGTTTATTTTCAGTTGTCTTTCAATTTGTTAATCTACCATTATTACATGTTGGGTGTAAAGACGATATGACACATTGAAGTATGAACTGACACCCAAGCTGGTACATTTTCCTAGTTCAACTGCAGCTAAAATACTAAATGATTTAAACTTTTGGAACTAAAGTCACATGAGGCACGTGCGATCAAAGTGAGTTTGGAAAAATAAAAATAACAGGTAATGGAGTTAACATGAGCTGCTAGGTATGAAAACGTATCCCAAAACCTAATTATTGAAATAATATGGGAGTAGCAAAAAGAGAAATAGAATAAAATACAAGCTCAGAAATGGACCAATGTCCACAGAAGTATTTTGGAGATATTCTTGGATTAAAATTGAATTTAGCAGAACAAATTTGGGTTACTCAATTAGTGAATATATTTGGTTAAGCATTCAGAAATGTGAAGTTAGAACTCCTTGCCTCTCAACACAATGATAATTAAATGTTAAAAAGAATAAGATTACTTGAAAAAAATATAGTTGGATATTAATTAAAACATAGGCTTAGAGATGATTTTGCTAAAGGAATAGAAAAGAGAAGGGAGTCATAAAGATAAAAAAAACAATGCATTAAAATGACAAAGGAAAAAGTAAGCTGTAAATTAGGAAACTCTAAATATACAGAGAACGCTTGCAAAATCCTAAGAATGAAACCAGTGCACCCAATGGAAAAATAGGAAAGCAGTTCACTAAAGAGAGTTAAAACAAGAATGAAAATATTACAAAGTAAAACAAAGGTGAAAGAAATAACAAACCCATGTACACCAAGGATACTCATATATTTGCTGTTAGGAGTTAAATTGAAACAATCATTTTGAAGAATAGTTTCACAACATAAAATGTTTATGCCCTTCAAATTTGCATATTCTATGAGTTTATACTAATACAAAGTCAATATGTACACAGAGATTACTGTGCAAGATTATTCATCATAGTATTAAAAATAATAGCAAAATTATAAATGGTCAAAAGGCGATCTGTGACTTACTGTATAATTTATGGCACATGCATGAGACACAATGATTAAATTAAAAATCATATTGTGCAAGAATATTTACTGATTTAAAGACATGTCCCATGAAAAAATCATGTCCAAAATATAAATGTATGTGTATACATCCATATATACTTGAAAATATATACAACCACGTCTTATTTTGTCAGTGGTTATCATTGGATAATAGGATTATGTATGGTTTTATTCCTTCACTTTATTTTTGTACTTTAAAATCTTTGTGCATAGACTATATATATCTTTTGCAATGAGAGGAAAACAACAACAGTTTCATAAAAATATTGTCAGAAAATTTTTTCCTTTTTAAACCAAACATCTTGTGTTACTGTCATGAATAATATATATTTTTTTCTTTTTCCATCCTCAGTTGAGATACAGAACAGCTAATTACTATTTTTGTGCAGAATATCACCTATACACTACAACCATCAGGTATTTTAGGACTTTTAAAATTGCCTTCAACTTTTTTGTATTTTGAGGAAATTAATCTGTTCTCCAGAATTTTATCTTATGTCTATTTTCAAGCTTCTCTGATCACTACGAATTTTTTAATGACTTTCTGAACTCTTAGATAACCAAAAGTTTTCATAATCAGACAAAATGTCATGCATCAAAAATTGTCAACATGGCAGATTGAAGATCTACTCCAGAGAAATGCCGTAATAGACAGTCAGTGGTTAATGGGAAGAATCAATGTTTCCCCTAGCGCTGTTGCGTGGGCAAGCCATCCTGCATCCGTGTCTCCTGGCAACAAATGGGACTCCTGCGAGCAGAAAGAGTTAATGTAGCTTTCCAGTGCAACTAATTTATTTCCAGAAACTCTTTTATGCACTTTGGAGAATTTGGCTCACCATAACATAAGTTTCTTTGCTAACAGTATCACAAATAAAAAAATCCTATTTTCCGTTTTTTTATGGTTTACTTCCATAATTGTTTGTTTTTTCTACGGCTCACATATCAAGTTAGTTTAGTGCAAGAAATTCTCATTTTTGGAGATTTTGAGGACTGTTAGTTTGGCATGATATAGACCACTCTGAATGCAGCCTCGTTCAACTAATACTTCTAGACCAGAAATTTTAATGATGTTACAGACAGGGAAAAACAGGCTAGTTTATATCAAAACGTATTTATGGACCTTGACATACACATTTGGTAAATTTATAAAGTTGGGTCAATCTGTCATTGAATTATGACACTACAGTTGGGATAGGCAAATATTATATATTATATTATGCATTAATATCTTTTTAAGAAACACAATGGATTTGAAATTCTTCCAGTTTTTCATTCTATTCCTTGTTTCCTGCTGTATTTTTATCAGAAAATGAGAATATATATGCTCTACTGTGACAAACTGCAGTGATATGAAGAATTACTAGAATTTGTTTATAAGAAGATATCATAACACATAGTTAGATAAATATCTATTATTACTTAGGCTTCAGCTACTTCGACTAGTTACAGCCTACACAGAAATATCTCAATTAACCTTATCTTTCATGCCAATCTGTGATGCTTTACATTTTTGAAACAGATTCTTACAAACCAGAAAATAATCCCTGATTATAAATTAAGCCCTTTTCAAAGCTGCATGAAATTTTTGAGACCAATAGATTTCTATTTAAGAAACAAAAATAGCAGCTTGAATTGTGTAACTAAGAAAATAACCCTCATTTTTATAAGATAATGTTTTCTCATATATTCGTCAACTCTTAGGATGTTGTTTGACTCTTGAAATATTTTTTTGCAAGTTAAAGGTTGAATGCATATAGATTTATACACAACGAAAAGTTTGGTCTAGAAAGCTGGACCAGGAATTATTTTATACTTTTTTGTACTTTGGCAATTGGGTGCTATGCTTCAGTGTACCCCGTCTGCCCTAACTTTTAAGTTATTGTGCTGGTTAAAGATAACCTTTTTTTACACAGAAATCATCATGAGTTTTGTATAAACAAAGACAAATGCTTTATGCAATCTTGAGCGAAGACATTGAGTATTATATTCTTTTTCTTTTTTTTTTAAAGACTTTATTTACTTATTTGACAGAGAGAGAGAGAGAGAGCACAGGCAGGGGAGAAGCAGGCAGAGGAAGGAGAAGCAGGCTCCCTGCTGAGCAGGGAGCCCCAGACAGGGCTCGATCCCAGGACCAGAGCCTTAACAGGCTGAGCCACCCAGATGCCCCTATTATATTTTTTTCTCTTTAAGAAATGGGATCATTATGTTTTAGTACGTCTGGGAGTGTTGGTGGAGATCATTGAGAGGACGTGACCTCTGGTTGGTGCTGGAGCTAAACCAGGGCAATAGAAGGTTCCTCATCCCCTCCCCCGTCCGTGTAATGTATATTCTATGCACCATCCCCACCGGGAGAGCAGGAGCCTGTGCAAGGAAGCAGTTCTGAGAGAGTAACGTGTTATTGAGAACATCTGGAGGTACAATGACTGAACCCAGATAAGGCGTCTAAATAAACTCTTAAGGTATTGGCTGGTAAGTTTCTTGGCTATTTACTTATTTATTTATTTGAGAGAGAGAGAGCGTGCACAAGACGTGGGAGAGGGAGAAGCAGACTCCTGGCTGAGCAGGGAGTCCAGTGAGGAACTGGATCCCAGAACCCTGGGGTCGAGACCCGAGCCAAAGGCAGACGCTTAACCAATTGAGCCACTCAGTCACCCCAAGTTTTTTGGCTTTTTACATCTACCACCCAGCAATCTGGAATGGTTTCCCTCCTGTGGCCTCTCCTTGCCCTCTGTGCCCCGAGGCCAGTTTCATTTTTCACCCAGGAAGCTCAGAGGTTTCAAAACAATAGGCAGTGATTTACATTTGAAATGTACAAGTATCTTTCAGCTACAAGGTTCCGTGCTGCTAGAACTTTTGAATATAACCTTATGTATCCAGAAAACTTCCTCTTTAAGAGTCTTACCTTCACTTGAAGAAGCCAGAAAACTTGTTCCCATCTTCTACGGCAGCTGGAACCAAGACAAGGCTTCTAATCCCCACCAGTCACATGTGTCAGCAGGAGAATCCAATTTGGAAGTAAGCGGTTTGAGGAAAAATGTGCTGCTGGGAGCCTGGGTGGGGGGTGGGGTGGAGGGGGAACTTGATGGCAGACACCTGAGGCTTGGGTGACCGTGGTGAGGGTCTGGCATGGGTCCTAGGGTAGACCTGGCATTCTGGCTTGCACGAGGAGCACTTACTGTAAAATCGGGTTCTTTGCAACAAATAAAAAAATCTGTAATCTCTCTAGCTGGTTAGTAGGAGCACTCTTGACAGTGATTTTCTCATGGCTCCTTCTGTGGAGTGACTCAGAGGCTTATGTTTGAAAGTTTAATGTTAAATCTGCTTCCCCAGACCTCCTGCCTAATATTGATCCAATAAACTCAATAAAATAGTTTCTGTTTGTTTTTGCTTGACCAGAGATAGTCAGCTTCTGTGGTTTGCAACTGAGAATTTATCACAAATCATTACTAATTACTTTCTTACTGTAATTTTTTTTTACATTGACACTTGATTTTTATCTTCTCTCTTAGCATACCAATTATACTGCTTTGAAACATTTTTTTACTGGTTATCTTAGAGCTTCCATTACACTTTCTAACCAATCTAAATCCATTTTCAATTAAAACTCTCCTGCTTCATGGGTAGTGTAGTTAAATGATAAGTGAGTATTCCCAATTCCTCCCTCCTGTGTCTCATACTATTTCTGCCATTTATAGACTCAGTCCTGTGTATAATCACACAGATGCATTGTTGTTATTACTATTTTAAGCAGTTATCTTTTATCTTTTATATCTAGTGAGAATAAGAAAAATGATAGATTTTATTTTACCTTCATTTATTCCTTTACCATAGTTGTTCCTTTCTTTGTGTAGATCTGGGTTTCTGAACTGTTAGTATATTGTTGCTTTTCTACCTGAAGAACTTCTTTGAACATTCTTGCAGGGAAGGTCTGGTAGTTATGAATTTCCCCAGGCTTTGTTTTCCAGAAATGACTTTATTTCTCTCACACACTTGAGAATTTTCATGGATTTAGAGTTCTAAGTTTTTTTTTTTTTTCTTGCAACACTTAAAATATTTCAATGCATACTACATTAGCCTTTACAACGTGGTCATAGTTGTTTAGAATTCTCTGTTTTATAATTCCAGTATCGTGTCATATCTCACCACAGTCTAAGGATTTGTCTCTTTGGAATTTTTTATTTTTTTGGCATGCATGGTACTTTTTGTTGGTAGTCCTTATTGTGAAGATTTATGTTAAAGTGGCTAGGGGGTGATGCTGTATTTAGTGTTTGCTAGAACTGTAGGTGGGAGAGGCTTTAAATTCCTTTAGTGTCCTCGGTTTTGGTGTCCCTTTGTGCATTTGGACTTCTGCCTCTTAGAGTCTGGGTCTTGCTACTTATTCCATTGTAATCCACTGTTATACCGGAACTCTGCGTGTGGTGGTGAAGTGTGGGGTAAGGGAAGTAGTGTATAGCGTTTTGATTAAATACCA
The DNA here is from genome assembly GCF_963455335.1 of Martes martes. Taxonomy (NCBI): domain Eukaryota; kingdom Metazoa; phylum Chordata; class Mammalia; order Carnivora; family Mustelidae; genus Martes; species Martes martes. The sequence goes on along the minus strand of NC_137889.1, from coordinate 21,261,517 downwards.
GTTTTTTAGTGGGCCTTTTCCCCTAGGTTGTGACCTTTACAAGCATTGCTCCAAGAGTATAGCTTTTTCCCCTATAGGTGAGACAGGAAAGATAAAGCTGGCAGAATTGAGAGAGATGTCCCTCCTCCAGACGGAATCAAGCTCTGGCAAAGACTTTTCTCCTGGAGAGTGAGCTTTTCTTACGAAGAACACTCCGGGCGTATTTCTTATTACCTTTTCCTCCTCCTGCCAGAGTCAGGAGAGTATATTTCTTGATTTTTCACTATAAGATGCTGGTGCATTTCCTATGGGTAAAATTCAGTAAATATGAGGTCCCCTAAATCTGACACCCCAGGAGTTTCTCACTATTGTGCTAGTTTATACTCAGCCTCCAGAAATTTGTTAAAATTACCATTTAAGCGTTCCTGTCACTTTATAGTTCTAGCAGCTTCTGCTCCGGGTAAGGAGATAGTGGCTGTGACTCTCTCCAGATTTAGGGGTGGGTATTTGCCCTGCAACCACAGTTTTCAGAATCCAAGGAAAGTAATTGATTTTGAGTTTGTTACAGTTTTCTTATTTTAAGAGTGGGAGTGACAACTTGCAAGCTCAGACCGTGTTGTAGCTGAAACCATACCTCCCTGGATTTATTTTGTATACCTGTAGAGATTGATGTTTCAAAAAAAAATATATTGAAGAGAATCCATTTATCTGATCTGCTTTTAGCTTTGGAAAAATCATGTCTAGAGATATATTGGGAGAGATCGGATTAAATTTTAGCTTTGATACATAATGGAAAGCAGTCCACGGACAGTAGGCTTCCTTACTCAGTGGACATATTTTCTTATTCCGCAGCTCCTTCCTGGGATGCCTAAATCATGGGAGGTCACCAGCAGCTTTGTAAGGGGGTGTGATGAAGCTACCATCTCCAGATAAGGTCTTTTCCCTGTGCATCCGGTCACTACTGGGATTGGAGAGGGCCTGTAACTCCCTCCTGCCGCAAAACTGAAGCTTTCCTGCAGTATTAAAGTTCTCTGAATCATAGAAGTAGAACTAGAGCATCAGGACTTTGTAGCAAAATCAGCCTTCAAAGGTAATTTCAAAATCAGGTGCTAGTTCTCACTAATTGTGATTGTTTGTTTCACTTTGCAGAATCTACCTTCACCATTCACACATGATTTACAGCAGCAGTTTACAGATTTTGTGTCTTGCTGGAATGAAAGCTTCTTATAGAGGCTAACCAGAATTTGGTGCTGTTTTTCCTTCCAGACTATTAGGCACGTTTTCAAAACACTTGTTGCTCAAAGCGACTCGAAGAACTGTGCTTAGCCCACTGCAGGGTCAGAAATGACACCGTGGTCAGCTTTCCAATGGGTGCAGTCAAAAAGGTTGATTTTTATTTGGTTAATCCAAATTTAAAGACCCATGAAAGGAATCTATCATTATATATATATATAAATACTTTAAAATGTGAATATTTTATTAGACTCACTGAACTAGCTGACAGTTTAGGAAGCCATCATTAACCTTCTCTCTCTTATTTGGATGAATAATTATAGCTTTGCAGACTCATTTCTTTGGTAAAGAGCTTTGTCTTTTTTTTTTTATTTCATTTATTTGTCAGAGAGAGAGAGAGAGCACAAGCAGGGGGAGCGGTGGGCAGAGGGAGAAGCAGCCCCCCACCCACAGCAAGTAGCCTAATGTGGGACTAAATCCCAGGATCCTGGGATCATAACCCAAGCCGAAGGCAGATGCTTAACCGACTGAGCCACCCAGGCATCGGCATCCCGCTTTGTCTTTTTTTATTCAACGTTATTACGCAGGGTAGAAGATTAAGGCCTCACAGTGGCCCCAAATGTTTATTAGCTCCCTGATTTCATCCTTTACTTCTGTTCCCCTCATAACTTCCTTCTAGCCATGGCTTTCTTACTGTTTCTTGAGTATGTTATTCATGTTCTCATCATTAGGACTTATGAACTGGCTGCTCCTTCTGCCTGAAACTTTTTATTCCTAATAAATGCATATGTAACTCCTTTGAGCTTTTAATAAGATATAATCTCAGGAAGGCCGACCCTGACCACTTTATTTCATTTCCAGTTTGCCTTCCCCTGGTTTTCTCATCCCCATCAATCTACTTTTTTTTTCTTTTTTCCGAGTCCTTTTCCATGCTACTATGCTAAGAATTTACTTATTCATTTTCTTTATTATTTATCGTCTGTTGTCCTCCACTAGAATGTAAGCTTCGGAAAGGTGGTGTCTTTTCCAGTTTTGTTCCATGATGTTTCAAGAGCTTCTAGAATAGTGTCTAACTATAGTAGATGATTACTACATTATATAGCTTCTCTGCAGTGGTAATTTTATGTCCCAGACACTTACTAGAGAAACTGATGATGAACAAGACATAGATCCTTTTTTTTTTTAAAGATTTTATTTATTTATTTGACAGATAGAGATCACAAGTAGGCAGAGCAGCAGGCAGAGAGAGAGGGGGAAGCAGGCTCCGCACTGAGCAGAGAGCCCAATGTGGGACTTGATCCCAGGACCCTGAGATCATGACCCGAGTCGAAGGCAGAGGCTTAACCCACTGAGCCACCCAGGTGCCCCGAACAAGACATAGATCTTACACTGATAAACAGACCACTGAGATACATATCACTGGTATTAGAAAAGCACATGGATTGGAGGGTGTTGAGCAAGAAATAATACATATCTGAACTACAGCTGTAGCAGTGGAATTGGTTAAGTATAAAATTTGGAGAAACATGCATAGAAAAAGAGGAGGAAATCTTGGCATTTGAATGGATGGTGGAACAAGACAGAGAAACCTATAAAAATAATTCCAGATTTGTAAGTTGAAATTAGGAGTGCTGGGAAATAAAGATATTTAGGAAGTGACTATATAGATTGATTTCTACATATGTTAAATGTAAGATACTTGGTGGTATGTTCAGTGGTTGATGTTAGATGAGATCATATAAATCCAGAGCGAGAGAGAAGAATCTGAGATGCAGATATAAATTTGAGGGTCATTACTATTTAGGTGAAAATTGAAGTTATGCTTTGGACGATGTTTTCAGAGGAGAAAAGTAAAGAAGATTCAGATGAGCAAAGAGAACACTGAAAATGACAATTTGGGAGACTGGAGAAGAAAGACCAACAAAGGAGAATGAGAAGTCTGGAAAGGTAAGAGAAAAGTCAGATGTCAAAACAGAAAAAAAGTTCAGGAAAGGAGTAGGCCGTTGTGACAGAAATTGCATAGAGAGGCATACACAGTGGAGAGAAAATATTAGACAATAAATTGCCTAAAATAACAACTTAAAATTTATGTATCCTCGTTTAAAAATAGATGTGTTTGAAAGACACAAAGATGTGTTTGAAAGAAGTGTGCCTGTGAGCTGGGGAGCAAAGATTTTGAGTAATATATTGATGATGGATTACAGTTTGGAAAATATAGTCATAAAAGTTACATGTGCTCTTTGCTACATTGCAATAGCATTTTGTTCTTATTTAGTTTGGAAAGAATATTTAGTCAGGGAAGGATATGTTTCCATGAGCTATCATTTGACGGGCTTATAAAGGCCAAGAAGATGTATTTCTATTTGGTGGAAAACACTTATACTATTTTTGTATGTGCTTTATCTAAATATATGCAAATGTGCATGTACAGGTCTTTATCTGTACCTAGCAGTGAAATGAATGACCTTGAGGGTGATTTTGTTACTGTGTTTAATACAATGCGATACTCATTTCTTAGATGAATTTGCTGGCTCTAATACTGGGACATATTGCTCTGAATATCTAGTGTGAATGAGAAATATTGATTACCACCATTTCCTTGGTGGGTATTTTTTTATTTTTCATGGTGAAACAGTATTCCTCTACTGAAAATTATAATGTGTATCTTTATGAGTGTTAATATGTCTCCTTTAAACTTCACTATACTGAAGTTATGTAAAGTGCTTTATGGTTCGGGTATCTGGACTTTTATTTAATTTGTGGCTATTTCCTCCATGTTTTATTAGTGGTTATGATGGTATGATGGTGATGATAAGAGCAGGCAGAATACTCAGTTTTCTGTATTGTGGCTTACTGAGCATGTGAATAAATCCATTTTACGGTACTCTTCTCCACCACAGTGGGATATATTATTTTTTAAAAAGCACATTTCTAGACCTTTCTGGACATAGAGTAGAGGCAAGTGTATGAGGAGAACCTATAAAAGCAGAAAGGATGGGAAAGGTTGTGTTGGGTATGACAGCCTCGTGACAGCTACTAGAGGTGAAATCTAATGGGAAACTATCCAAAAGTTTTAAGGGAATGGTTGATCAAGTCTGATGTAATGACATACTGTGACCCCAGGAGGGGCAGTGCTAAAGGTAGGGCACATAGTGTGCCCTATGGAGCCTGGCATATTTTCTTATACATTGTAGCTGCTTAATAAATAGTTGCTGAGGGCAAGCAAATGTTCTAGGCTTCTCTAAGGAGTATCTTGGGCAGAGGGAACATGTGCACAAGCTCTGAGGCATAAAAATTTCCAGCACACTAGGAAACCGCATATGGTTTAGATGGAGAATGGAATTAGTTTTGTAAGACTATTAGGCTAAAAAATTAAGCCTTGTAAGAAATGGGAGACCACTTTGAGATTTTAAACGGAGTTACATCAGATTTGCAGTTTACAAAAAGGATGGGTCAACTTTTACAAGAAGGACAGAAATAGATGAGCCCACAAAGGTAATCAGGGTTGAGAAGGCAAATGGAATGTTTTCAGAGCCAGTGCAAGAGAAAGCCATCTAAAAGATATTTAAGAAATATTTAAGTAGAAACCAAAGAGTAGCCACTGGATTTAGAATCATTTCATTATTGTTGTCTTTGCTCTCCCTTTGGATGGCTTAAAACAGATTACAAGAGGTTGATGAGTGATCAGGAAATGAGCAAATGGAGAAGCTATGTTTACACAATTATATCTAAGAGCCTGGCTAGGAAGGGAAGTTGGATACGGAGAAAGAAATTCATAGGATTTAAAATTGTTTCTATGTTCAAAGGAACAAAAATGTGGTGTCTTCATTTAATCAATGGTGAGAAAGAGCTTGTTATATACATATACGTGTGTTTATATATATATATATATATATATATATAGAGAGAGAGAGAGAGAGAGAGAGAGAGAATGAATATGCAAATTCTGTTCAAAACAGGAAAAGAAACCAGAGCATAGGTGGAGGGAATAATTAGTCCTAGAAAGCAGAAGGGACACCTAACTACCATGGAAAGAAAGGAAATAACAATGGTTGCAGAGGTAAATGAATTTGTAGAGGGAGTGAAAAAATAGACTACCGAAACAGAAGGTTTGTTGCTGGCTAAAAATGCAGAAATGCATTAGTAAAACTCATTAAGCAATTTTCAATTTTCAATTACTAAAGCAATGGTCAAGAGCTTCCTGTTTAAGTTGGACTAAAAAGTACCACAGAGACTCATAACAGAGGAGTTGGACTAAAAGCAGATTTATAAACTAATGATGTTACTCTCTCCTTGACTATTGACTCTTACTTGCATTTTACTTATTAAAATAACACCTGCTGGCAAGAAGGTTCTTTACAGAATGTTTTGTTTATTTTCTTGAAGATGAATCAATACGTACAAAATTTAAAAATGCATATCTATAAATCTTTTCTAATTTCTCCCTCCTCAAAAGTCATGTTTACTTGTTCTTAATCTTATCACTCCCCTAATTATTATCATTTATAATTACCTCATGGTACAGTGACACGTAACTATATTATTATTGAATTTAAGAAAGGACAGTATTGTCATATTTTATGCATTTTTAAAAACCATCTAATATATCATCTGGTAGTCACCAGTCACTACTGGTAATCATGAAGTCCCCCCGAGATCACCACTATAGCATGACGTAGTAGAAAGAAAGAAGGGAAAAAAAGAGAGAAAGAACGAGCGAATAAAAGAAGGAAAGAGAGAAAAAAGAAGGAAAGAGACAAAGAAGTTTACGAAAATGCCTCACACGGGAGCTACTCAGTAAGTGTTTGGAGAATCCGGATATTTGTTGGATGCCATGCCAAACTGAGACCCAGCGTCTGGCACATTTGTGTTCCTCTGCGGCTCCGGGCATCCCTGATGGCTCAGCAGTCTGAGCGAGGGCAGGGCAGCCGCAGCGCAGACATCAGGAGGCGTTGGCACTGCCAGCCTCAGTGTGGGCGGGGATCGGGAACAGCGGTGGCGCTCGGGGAGGCTCAGTGGTGACCCTGACGGAGGGCGCTGGGGACCAGGTTCCTGCTGCTGGTGCAAGAGATCCCCCCTCCCTTTCCGGGGGGGGGGAGCGGGCACAGAGTGGGGGAGTGGCAGATAGCACACAGGCTCAGGGACCTCATCTGTGGACGCCGGTGAGGCATCTCCAGTGGCATTCCCGGAGGTGCTGGGAGAAACCGAGGTGCGAGATTCCGGGTAATCAAAAAGCGGGGGCAGAGGAGTGTGGCGCCAGAGCTGACATTAAGATCCTCATTTTAAGGTGCCTGGGTGACTCAGTGGGTTAAAGCCTCTGCCTTCGGCTCGGGTCATGGTCTCAGGGTCCTGGGATCGAGCCCCGCATCCGGCTCTCTGCTCAGCGAGGAGCCTGCCTCCTCCTCTCTCTCTGCCTGCCTCTGCCTATTTATGATCTCTCTGTCAAATAAATAAATAAAAAACTCTTAAAAAAAAATTCTCATTTTAGTCTCCAGTTGGGGTGGCCAGGAAAACGAGGGGTTTATATTTACAAGCTTCAAATTCTTCTTTTTTTTTTTTCCTCCTACTTCTGAGTCCTTACCACCTGCTATTACCACTCCCACGACTGCCCGTATCACTACCAGCACTACCACCGCTAAAATGACAGAAACAAATAGTGACAGCAACATTTTGTTAGCATGCAATGTTTTATAGCAGCGACGTAGTCTAGCGCGTGTGCCTACTACGTGCTAATGCTTCCTGAGTTTTATCCGAATAACCTGATTGGTTTCTCAAAAATACAAACCAGTAAGATAGGTAATTATCCTTCTGCAGGTTGAGGATATTGTCGAATTGATACTTCAGGAGAGAAGTGTCCATAGCCGCATTCACATACTCACTATGTGGAGCCCAGGCTCTCTCTGTTGGCTCTGCCTTTAGTGTGAAAGTGTCTTTCACCTTTTAGGACAGATGGGGTCTTAGAACTCAAGATGTTCCCGAAGCTTGTGTGCTGTAAACTTACAGGGGATGGTGACAAGGAAAGTCTCATGTGGGCAACTGGTCTCCTGAAGAAACGTCCCTTTTTAACATTTTTGTCTTTGAATAAGGACAAATAGGCACATCTTGTATTTTAAGTTGGTATCAAATACGAACTTACACAGATTGGTCTGATTATAGCAGAACTTTTTTTGGTCTGATTTATGGCAGAACGATGATATCGCTGTGGAATATTGGATGTTTGGTTATTTTGACTTGAATATATCTTCACACTTCAGCAATCTGTTATTTTGAGATTGTTAAATTTTATGACTAAAATAATAACCCCAACTCTTTCTTATTCTTGGTTTCAGTTTTATTCATAATAGGATTATCTTACCATGTTCATATTAAACAAATAAATTGAAAAAGACTTACTACTCCCTAAATGTGCTCATTATTCTTACTTTTAAAGTTAATAGGATGAATTTTCATTTTGGGTACTTTTTAGAACTTTGCCTTATAAAAAGTTGTTTTTCTGGTATAGGTTGTTTATTATTAGCAGGAAGAAACTAGGCCAGTTACTTATGCAGGCATAAGGGAAAGTAATGTGGTTAAGGAAGGAAAGGTTTTGCTTTCACTTTAATTTAAAAATGAACCTTTTTGGAGACTACTATTGATGATACATTTTTAAGTTTAATGAATGAGAATACCTAAAATCACAGTTATATGATTTTAGGTATTCATTCATGGTAAATATCATTCTCAGGATTTTCCATGTAATGAATTATGTACACATTATAAATACTGTCCCTCTCAATCATTCTCTTGAAGAATACATAAATATTCTCACTGTTACTAAAACTTGAAAACTAGAAATGCAATTTTCTTTTAAAAGTAGTTGATCTCTGGTAAATAAATTAAGCAAAAAGTCATCTTTATTAGTCACTCCATAAAAGAAAGTAATCCAGACATTGCAAGAAGAGAGTGGTTTGGCTAAGAGACACATCAACCAAAAAAAAAAGTTAATTGTATATTAGAAATCCTTATGATAATGTCAGGGAAAAAATGCAAATTGATTTGAATAATAATATTCTACAAGCGGATAGACACTTAAAGCTTCTCACCCAAAATCACAAGCACAAGAGTGCACAGCAACAAATAGAACCTTCCTTACTTGTCCTGATGTCTTTTCCAATGACTGTCCCTTCCACATGTGTATCCCATGGCCTTTGCTGACCACTGCTTCAGTTCCATTTGGGACTCAGTGATTCAGCCAACCATGTGGTCTCCCCACTCCTGGATTTATCCCAAATTTCTGGGGCTGCAGTGTATGGGCTACCAATAATAGTGATGAGAATAAAGAAGACAATGGTTTAGGTTTATCTAGTGCTTACTCCATGCCAGCCACTGTACTAGGCAGTGAGAATTTATTATTTAATTTTCAAAATCCACCTAATTTACAGACTTGAACATCATGCCACCGAGAGGTTAAGTAACTTGCCTAAAATACACAGTAATGGGGGACCTGGGTCCTAGAGCCCATATGCTTAGTCATTATGCCATAGTCCCTCTCAGGATTTTTGCCTTGGCTTTCGTGGCTCAGCCTCACTCTCCTCTCTCACGAGCTGTTGTCAGATAAACTCCTCCTCCTGTGGTGCTCTGACATTCTTGGAACAACTTCTCTCATTCCCCCTCCTTGTCATGGAGGGCAGTTTATGAAACTAGTAAATTGTGTAATCACTCTGCCCTTTCCATGCCAACCGTCTAGAACGCACTGTGATGTGACCTAGAAACCTTGAAGACTTTAAGTCAATAATCAGCCACTAAGCAACATAGATGCTCTTATTGTGTGTGTGTGTGTGTGTATGTGTGTGTGAGAGAGAGAGAAAAACAGAGAGAGAGAGAGAGAGAGAGAGAGAGAAAGGTAAAGACAGAGACAGAGAGATAGAGACAGGAAGAGGGAGAGAAAGAGACTGTACATATGGAAAGATTTCCTTATTCCGCAACAGTTATGAGACTTTCCCTCTCTGTAAGATGCTGTGCTGGACAAAGGCATGGGGCTTGCCAAAAAGTTTAAAATCTGGACAGAGAGATGCATAGACATAAACTGCTGCTATAGGAACTAAGGACATTCCAGCGTGGCTGAAAAGGGTGTGCTTATGCAATATCTTGTAATAGTATTTATTCTATAATAGAAGAAAATAGTTATTACTTTAAAATTTGAGTAGAAAGTCTGTCAAATGATGAGATAGTAGCAGTACAGAAATTGAATAATATTCAACTTATAGTTGAAGCAAGAAAATGACGTAAATTGAAAGCAAATAAAGAATATTTTAGGGACGCCTGAGTGGCTCAATCGGTTAAGCCACTGCCTTCAGCTCAGTTCATGATCCCAGGGTGCTGGGATGGAGCCCTGCATCCGGCTCCTTGCTCGGCGGGGAGCCTGCTTCTCTCTCCGCCTCTACCTATCACTCTGCCTGCTTGTAAGCTCGCTCGCTCTCTCTCTCTCTCTGACAGATAAATAAAATCTTTAAAAAACAAAAAAGAATATTCTAAACAAAAGCTATAGATCCAAACACTGGAGGGGGAATAAAGATGAAAAGACAATTTATCTATAGAGGATATTTGCTATTTTTTGCATATGGAAAATCACTATAGATAACTGTATATAATAATCATACCTGGTAAACTATTATGAATTCTCTAATTTCTCTTGTTGCTGTCACATAAATACATTGGTATCTTTTGAGATAGCTTCCTATTTTAATATTTCTTATTCTATCCTTGAAGTTATAGTCTCTTTTTTTAAAAAATTAATTAATTTATTTTAGAGAAAGAGAGCTGGAGGGTGAGAAGGGGGAGGGGCAGAGGGAGAAAAATCCTCAAGCAGACTCCCTGCAGAGCAAGGAGCCCGAAGTTGGGCTCCAGCCCAGTACCCTGGGATCATGACCTGAGCAGAAATCAAGGACTGGACGCCTGACTGAGCCTCCCAGGCGCCCTAGAGTGGTTATAGTTTTGGACCTGGCACTATCTACTTTAGAAATTCCATTTATGTGTGCATTTGTTTTTTTCCCTGTGAAATGAAGATTATGAAGGTTTGTCTATATTGTCTTTATAGTCTCTTCCCAGTTTTAAAAAATTCCAGGATTCTGTAAGATAGTATACCTCAAAGTCAAAGTCATGGCTGTTTCTTTTGTGCTTTATTATAAGGACTTCTCCAATATTTGTTGGAACACACAGTGTCTGCAAATGAATATTCGGAACAATTTGTTTTGCTTGTTTTGACCATTCTATTTCTGACTTAATGGGTTGTCTAGCTAATAGGAGATGTTTCCATTACAGGCTTTTACTTTGGCAAAGGACAGGCTTTTGTTAATAGTAAGGAGCCTTTTTTTTTTTTTTTTCACTAGTGTGCAGACTATCCAGAGCTCGGGGCTTGAGATTTGGAAGGTTCCCGACAAGACTTTGTGAATGAGTACACCAAAGGGTGGGCAGAGTGATGTAGTAGGGCAAGCATAGGGGTGAATAAATGTGCCAGCTGCATTAATGTCCCAAACCTTTGAATTTTTTTATAGTTTTACTACCTATGTTTGCATAAATACTATTAACCATATTAACACTTTATTCAGTTTTATATATTTTCACACTTAAATGTGTGGAACCAGACTCTATATGTGCCTGTATGTATGTGTGTGCATGTGTGTATATATATGTGTGTGTGTGTGTATGTATATGTGTGTGTATATATATTGTGTGTATATATATGTGTGTGTGTGTATGTATATGTGTGTGTATATATATTGTGTGTATATATATGTGTGTGTGTGTATTTATCTTCCAGAGTTAGTGTAATTTTGAGTTGTTTTGTACTTTTTTGTTATAGCCAATAAATGTACAAAAAAATTCCCTAGAGTCTGTGTTAGAGAATGCCAGTGCTTGGCAATGTTTATGTTTTCCTCTCCTTTCCAACCATATATCCATCCATATTGCATTTTCCAGGCTCCTCTATAATTAGAAGGAACTATGTGACTACCTTCTGGTCAATGTAATGTGAATAGAAATGGTATATGCCATTTCCTGGCTTATCCCTGAAATCTCCCCACACCCATCCCTTCTCCTCATCTCCTAGCTAGAAAGACATAAAATGAGGCATGGGCTTATCAGACAACCATGGCAAGGGATCAGATATCAGAGAGGAAAGAGAGAGCCTGGATACCATGTGGCAAAAATCTCATAAGACTGTTACCAGTGAGAACTTGGAAGGCAATTCACCCACCTACTCAGCTTTCAGCTGAAGAGAAAAAAGCTGGAAAAATGTTTGTAGAGTATAGTCACTAAAATTAGGCTGCCTTTGGCAAAGTTGTAAAAAAGAGATATAGGGGAAAATAAGAGGGAATAGAGACAGCCCAGAAATTTGGGGCACCAAAAGGATGGAAATATCAACTCCTTTTAGGCCCCATAAAGTTAGAGATTAAAGGTTTAAGAAATTTTGTGTGGCAAAGGATCAATTTTTTCATTTTAATAAAATAATATTTTTTTATTTTAATATCAAATTTTTCATTTTAATAAAGCTTGTTGGCTTTATGGCAAAATTCAAATCAAGGGCGGTCTTCCACCCAAGCCTACTGTCCCTGTATCATCCTGTAGTCACCTATTAGTGGGACAAGGGGGACATTGAGAAGGAAGCAAAGAAATAAAGTACATCTGAGAATTTTATCTAGGAAAGAAATGTGGATGTGGTCACTGACACATGAAATTAAATAGAAGGAAGTAGACTGTAAGCTTATTAATATTTTGACAGAATTCCACTGCCAAAAAATACTACTTTTAATATTGGATGTTCCAAATGCCAAACAACTTTTGAGCTCTTGTTATAAGTTGCACTGGGTCCCCTTCGAGATGCATAGGTTGATGCTCTGGTTCCCAGTGCCTCACGATTTGTCTGGTATTTGCAGGTAGGGCCTTTAAAGAGGTGATTGGGTTAGAATGAGGACATTTGGTGGGTCCTAATCCCGTATGACTAGAGGTTTTATCAGAAGAGGAAATTTGGACACACAAAGATTTGAGGGATGCACACATGGAAAGGAAAGACCTTATGTAGACAAGGAGGATGATGAACACAGACTAAACCTGTCACGTGTGGGGACGAGACAGCCTTGGACCTGAGAGTTCCTCCCAGTAGTATCAGGATCTAATCAAGGAACAGTGTCTACCCCCAGGATAAGATGCCTGTGTAATGTGTCAAGATTCCTTCGTAATTGCTGCGGGTCAGAGAGTCTTGGTGTCTCCGCTTCTTCTTTCAGAATAGGTGTAATTTCTTATGGTTATCTTGTCCTTGTTGCACATTTGCATTTGGAAGTTCTGGAGAAAGGTGATTCTCTTGTAACTCATAGGTGGCTGGGCAATGAGAAACCACATCTGGAGAAGACTGCACATAACCCAGAGACCCTGGACATTGAGCTAGATAAAGGGTTTGGATGGGTCAGTCTTCTTTGGAAACAGAGTGATGTATTTCTTGTGTGGTAATAAAGAGCAAAAAGATATTTGGTGACCAAAAGGAGTAACTGTGACAAAGCTTGCTCATGCTCATTGGTATCCACATTATCTTTCCTCTTCTTTCTACAAAACTGTGCTACATTACCCATCATACCCTACAGTTATGTTAGGCTCGGTGACTGAGTTCAGGTTGACAGATGTGTAGGATGTGATACATACCACTTCTAGGTCTACCCCACAAAACTGACTACTCTCCATTTATTTTCTCTTTGTCTCTTAATGGGTTGAAAGTAATCCAACAGAGGACTTAAGACTCTAGAATTCAGAAGAGACATTAGATTAAATAATTGTGTGGTGTGGAATTCTCACCTCACTGACCCGTATTAGTATGTGATATGAGCAAGAAATAAAAATTTGCTGTAGTTAGCCACTGGGATTTGAGTGTTGCCATAACTAGCATTATTTATGTTGACAAATATAGAAATGTGCTTATGAGTAGGCTTGCTGGATCATAGGCCATGTACATGTTCAAGTTTATTAGAAAATGTCAATATCCCCCAAATCTTTGAACCAATGTATAGTCCTGTGAGTGCACCAAAAAGTATTCGAGTAGCTACATATCCACCTCAGCACTTTCTATTGCCAGATTAATTTTTTTTTTTTTGTCAATGGAATGGTATAAAATAGTATCTATTGTGGATTTAACTTGAATTTTCATGAGTACTAATAAGGATAGTCTTGTGTTTGACTCTTTTGTTAATTTCTCTGGGGAGGCACTGGTTCATATCTTTTTTATCCATGGTTCCAATGAGTCCTTTGCATTTTTTCATATGCAATATATATATACACACATATATGCATCTATATACTTATGTATATAGCTATGAGGCCTCCATGTTTGTATGTATAGTGTTACATATATATAATGACTTATATACAGCTATATACATAATTACTCATTTTTTGTCAGCTATATGTTTTGTGAATATGTTTTCCTGGTTGACATATGGTTTTTTATGGTATGTGAATTCAGTCAGTTATTATTTAATCCACTGCTTAATATACTCAGATTGTAGGAATTTAGAAAATAAGAAGCACTTATTATCCCACCTGTAAAGATAGCAACTCTTAATAGTTGGTATATTTCTATTTAGTGAGTACCTGTGAGGAAATGGAAGTATATTGTAGATTTTTAGGACCACAAAGGGCTTTAAAGAAAAATGTACTAACTTTTGAGTTAGTCTTTGTGGTTATGTTCTTTGCATGTGTTGTTTTAGTCAATTTGATGTCTTTAAAAAAACAGTACAACATAAAGCAGTTAAAGCTTTTCTAATAGGAGCTCATTATTTTATAGAAACTCGAGGTCTAAAGAGGTAAAAGACTGGTCATAAGGTCACAATTTAATGAGCAGAGAAGCCATGGCTATAATCCATTTCTCCTCATTTCCAGTTTAGTTCTCTTTCCACCACATCCTGCATTGAAAGTTTCTAAAAAGTAAAACATATAATGTATTTTTCTATACCTGAAATCCTAAAATAGAGGTCAAGATCTTGTCAAGTCCTGACTATAAACTTAGAACAGGATTATGCCACTGAGATGTGTGTCCTTTATGACTGTCTAGAACACATCTTTGAATTTACATTGTATTATCTCCTACTGATTATATTGTAAAATTTATATGCTCAGGGTTTCACTATTTCTTAACACCGTGTGATTTCAAGTGTACTGGCTTTTAATAATTAATATTCAATAAATATTAACTTAAACTTAACATGGTTATAAAGAGTATGTTCAATCAGTGGTCCTAACACTTATAATACCCTGAGCCAAAATTTTACCTTATTTTTGTATGGAAGATTAAGTTGCCTAAAGTTAAGAAGGCATGTTCTTCTTTTTATTAAAATTAAAGTATTTTTATATTTACCAGAACTATGGAAATTTTATCTTTGAGTCAATGTCTTATGTTACATAGTAGTGAAGTTCGATTGCCATATAATAATAGATATAGTCATTTTTTGTAATTCAAGTATGTCAAAAAGAGGCAAAAGTGAAAAAAATTTAGTTCTCTAGTCTCCAAAAGTACTCAGTTCCCAAACTCTTATAAAATACATCTAAAATAATCTTATAAAATACATCTAGAAAATGTATTTTTCTGAAATTGGTTTTTAATGAAAATATAGAAAATTCATATTTTGCTTCCAGATTTTAAAAAAAGGTAGAAAATTAAACTTACAGTTTTACCATATGAAAAAGAACAATATAGTCACAAAGAATTACATGGGTGATTCTATAACTGAAGCTACAATTTGATACATACTAAGACTGCTTCTAAAGTGGATAACTGGGAGAAAAATCTGTAAAGATGGTGGATTTTGTCTTTAATGTTCAGACCTTTAATAAACACATATTTTATTCATATGTGCCTTATAAATCAAAAATACTTAATCACAGAAAAATTACCCTCTAGATCAAGGAAATTCACATATCCAATTAATGTTTTTAAGAAACCTCACCCTTTTAAATGTACATTTCAAAATGCATGTCCTTTGAAAAAGAAGAGCATCTGCCCTCTTTACTACAAACACATTCTAAGGAGCACCTCTGAAACAAGCCAATCTTGAAAGTGTCCAAAGATGAGCCGCCTGCATTTGTAGCAGTTTAATCCTGAAAAGGAAAAAAAGCTAAGGCTACCACATTTGGGAAGGAACGCCTCCCTGCCTAAAAGTTCTTACCAAAAGCAAGAAATTTAACTTGCAGTTAGGACAAGGATAGATATCCTAGGGCTTTTAAGAAGATTCTTTTGTCATGCGGATGTAAGGATTGGTCAGGCTACAGCTTATGGGGGATGTACTCTCAGTTCCATAGGAAGAGTGTATCAGTTTAGTAACAAAATTGTCACGCATAATTAGGCTTCAGAAAATTCAAAAAAAGGCTCCCCCAAGTGGTCCTCTCAATAGTCACAAATGGACAGTATGAAGTGAGCCCAGCGGACCCAGGGTGCTGCGTGGGCTTCAGTGTTGCTAGGGTTGGTGAAACAGTTTGTGACCGCTGGCTGCAAACATAGTTTGTCATGCGGGTTAGATGACTCCCAGGAACTCACAGTTCCAAAAATCCTTACTTTGTCTTCCTCTGACTTTTTTTTCTTTTTCTTTTTTTTAAGCAAGTCAACGACAGTCTTAAACATGACAATATGGGGGGCACCTGGGTGGCTCAGTGGGTTAAAGCCTCTGCCTTCGGCTCAGGTCATGATCCCAGGGCCCTGGGATCGAGCCCCACATCGGGCTCTCTGCTCCACAGGGAGCCTGCTTCCCCCTTCTCTCTCTGCCTGCCTTTCTGCCTACTTGTGATCTCTGTCTATCAAATAAATAAAATATTTAAAAAAAAACATGACAATATGGTACCATTTTTGTTCTTTTGACTTTTCATCCTATGTTCTTAGAGCACTTTGCAGAACTTCGTGTAAAATAAGAATATTTTAAAAAAACAAATGCTCTTCTTAGAACTATTAAAGTTTTCAAGTTCCACGGCAATAGTATATTTTGGTGATGATAGGAAACTGATTGCCAACAGGTCTTTAAGTTTGGGAATGCTTTGGACTCCCCCATTCTTAAAAAATAAGAAATTTCAGGGTGCCTGCGTGGCTCAGTGGGTTGAGCCTCTGCCTTCGGCTCAGGTCATGATCTCAGGGTCCTGGGATCGAGTCCCATGTTGGGCTCTGCTCAGCAGGGAGCCTGCTTCCCCTTCTCTCTCTGCCTGTCTCTCTGCCTACTTGTGGTCTCTCTCTGTCAAATAAATAAATAAAATCTTAAAAAAAAAAAAGAAATTTCAATTGAAAAACAAGTTTAAATTTCATTATTATTATTGAGGCATAGTATATTTTTAGAATTCAGTTTTCTATCTAAGCAATTAAGGTGCATCATCAGAAATTAGCTCATTAAATATAACTTTTATTCATTTAATCATGATTTTTATTTGACTTAGTGAAGGCATGGGAAAAAAGAGACAAAATTTCACATTAACTTATTTCCTAAAAACAAGTTTCAGACAACAACCATATGCCAATGAACAGACCAGGAAAACAATTGTGTTCTGTTTGATGGTCTTATTCTTGGTCATTCTCAGCATAGGAAAATTTCCAAACTAGAAGTTAACTGAGAGTAAGTAGCCTGTTTTAGAATTTAAGTATTTTCTTCCAGATACCTTAGTTTTTTGTTTGTTTGTTTTTGTTTATTTGTTTGGTGGTCCAAAAGTACTCCATCCAAGGCTAATACTGCTTTCAGGTCCTCCTGGCTACTCAGACCTTCTTTTAGAATCAATTACCCTTTACTCATCTCCCTCCATACCTGTGGCTCTATCCCTCTGATTTCTCCATTTTTTTGTTAGAGTGATGCTAACTGAAAGTGATGCAAATTGAAAGACTGATAGTTCTTAAAGTTTGTATTGTTGCTGGTTTATCATTCGGCCCTTGTAGAGTGATGGCTTAACAGTTTTAAATTATTCTGTTGTAATAAACCATGGTTCCAGAAAAGTCACTTTTCTTCCAAAAGGTTAGTTTAAAAAATTGATATTAAGACTGTTCATAGAAATTAATTTTGCTAACGAATTGAGTTCGTGAATTTAAATGAACCAACTTATATGGTCAACATGAATAATGCAGCCAAAGACTTTCCTTTTTTCTGATAGTAAAAGATTGTTGGTCTGAGAGTGAAGGTTGCAATTTAAAATATTCTTCAGAGTTATATTTGTTGTGTGGTTATGATTTTAGGGGTCACCATTTTTGACCTTTTGAAGTTTCTATGTAAATTGATAATCATTTTTAATGGGAAAGGGCCTTGCAGATCAACATTGCCTTCGGACTGAAGACTTTTGACATTTCTTTCCTATTTTAGCATGCTCACGTAACTGGGATGTGATGCTCTGATGTGTGTCTGCGTGCTTCTCCTTTGTTTGAATTATTACTATGTTGTAGCATTAACTGCTATGCATTTGTTGAGAGTTTCGAGTTTTGATCAGGCTATTATTCTTTTTGTAGATTTGTTAAGTTTCTTTTTCTTACACTCTATAGGAGGATTAGCATTTTAAGGTGGGTTGTTTTTTAAAACTTCAAACTATAATTATCAATGTTCAAGATTCTGAGTGGCAGTAAAGAGTGGTTTGGGGGATGCTTGTAAACTGTTAGCACTAATCATAAATCTCTAAATTCTGCAAAGAAGATCCTCCATTATGTTTTTTTTTTAAGATTTTATTTATTTATTTGACAGACAGAGATCACAAGTAGGCAGAGAGGCAGGCAGAGAGAGAGGAGAAAGCAGGCTCTCCATGGAGCAGAGAGCCTGATGCGGGGCGGAGAGCCCGATGTGGGGCTCGATCCCAGGACCCTGGGATCATGACCTGAGCCGAAGGCAGAGGCTTTAACCCACTGAACCACCCGGGCACCCATCCTCCATTATCTTTTATAGACTATTATCATCTATGCTGTACAAAGCATATGTATTCTCATGACTGAGGAAAGAACTTTTTAAATCATATGAGGCTAAATAATTAAACATAACTTTAACTAAAAATGTACAATTACCAATATTTTTCTCCATTAAACCAAAAGAGAAAGGGAGGTAAGTTCTCCATTTCAAGTTTTTGGTAGCTTTGACTCTACATTCTGGCTTCTTTTTTTTTTTTTTTTTTTTTAAAGATTTTTATTTATTTATTTGACAGACAGAGATCACAAGTAGGCAGAGAGAAAGGTGGGGGTGGGGGGGGGAAGCAGGCTCCCTGCTGAGCAGAGAGCCTGATGCTGGGCTTGATCCCAGGACCCTGGGATCATGACCCGAGCCGAAGGCAGAGGCTTTAACCCACTGAGCCACCCAGGCGCCCCCTGGCTTCTTTTTTGGCTACAGGTAGGCATGTCTGTGCCCTCTTACTCTTTTCAATCCTTTATGTTCTCTTATTATCTGGAGTACTAATCCTATTCTTGCTTTTCCTTTCTTTTCTTTTTTTCTTGAATAAAATTGGGAGTAGCAGCCATGATCTAAGTTGAAGGGGAGCAGAAATTATTTTAATTTAATTTCAGCATCGATTTTTAAAATAAAAATATACATCTGTGCTGTAGTAGAGATGAGTGATCATTTTGGGGAAGAGCCAAAGGATATCCTTTTGGCTACATCAAAATATTAATAGTGCATTTAATTTGTTATTCTTCATCTATTCACACATAAACAATTACATCTCTTATTAGTATAAAAATGAAAACAACCTGCTATTTTATAGTCCCATATTTTCTGGTACTTTTTAAAGCAGCATGGAATGAAAAATAAGATTTTTGAGAAATAAACCTTTTCTATGGCAAGTGTTTACATCATATGAATATAAATAGTGTTCATTAGAAACTAGTAGGGGCAACTATGGAAGTAATTTATTATTCTATTATAATGAATTATAATACAATACTTATCCCTTTAATAACTTAAGAAATTTGAAATAAAACATGATTTTACTGTATAGGACGCTAAGAAAATAAAAATAAAAGCATAAAAATGGTAAATTTGTCCAGAGAGTCAGGAGAGGGTAGTATAGAGGCTGATAAAATTGAAAATTCTGTAAGTGGTTTTAAACCATTTATGATGAATGAAAATATTTTCTACTGGGATAAAACAGTATTTTATAAATTTCCCATTTCTGTATATTAGTTAATATAAAGAAGCTCATAATGGCAGCTGTATATTTGCTTTTCTACCCTATGGTAAAGGATGTCATTCATGAATGTATTCATGGCTGAATGATCTTGATATGTCACATTTCAGGGCTGGTAGGTCCACCCTGCCCTCCCCTGCTTGGGGATTGTTATTGCCATTTGCACTTTGCTTGTGAATTACGCATCTTTGTTAAAATTGAATCTTGCTCCTTTCACATACCCTGCTATATACCAACATGATCTCCTGGAGCAGCCATGAGTAGCTGTCTTCCTCTTAAAATCATAATTCAGGGCATCTAGACAATATTTCTTTCTTCATTTCACTTCTCAATCCTTCCATTCCCCTATTTCAAGTTTATTTAGTTACTTCATTTTCTTCTCTTTTTTAAAAATTTTATTTTATTTTGTCAGTGTTCCCAGATCCACTGTTTATGCACCACACCCAGTGCTCCATGCAATCTGTGCCCTCCTTAACACCCACCACCAGGCTCACCCATCCCCCCCCACCCACTCCCCTCCAAAACCCTTTTGGAGTTTGTTTCCCAGAGTCCAACTTTTGTATCAACATGGAGGGGACTGGAAGAGATTATGCTGAGTGAAATAAGTCAAGCAGAGAAAGTCAATTATCATATGGTTTCACTTACTTGTGGAACATAAGGAATAATGTGGAGGACATTTAGAGAGGGAGAGTTACTTCATTTTCTGACTGTTGTCTCCCTTAGGCATGTGTCAGTTGAAGGGGAGTTGAATCCTGATTGTCTTGAAAGGTTATATAAACATGTTTAAGTAAACCACATTTTTGTGATCAAATTTCACTTTTTGATTTTAGGATTATTCAGCCTAATTAATTTGCATGGGAATTCATGAAATAATAAGATACTTGGAAGTCTCTTGCTCTGTAGATATTTAATTAGGCCCAAATTTGGAACTGCTTTGGAAATCACCTGTAGTTTCTATAGCTCATATAATGCCAGTCTGGGTCAACATTACATGGTGGATATAATTTTGTATTACTAAAGATGAACTAAAATCATTATATGTACTATATATAACTTTTGAAAAATATGGTTAAACTTAGCCTTTATAATTAAATACTATATCACCTTTTCTTCCAACTGTAATTTTATGCCATACTAAGAAACTATCTTGAGTCTTCCCTTTCTGAAGTGTTTAAACATTAATATTTATCTTTCTTGGACTTTGTTTTCACAATTGCAAATTTTAAAGTTATCTCAAAGATAGTATCACTTTAATATGCTCAAAATAAATTTGCTTTTTATATTCAACTTGCTGAAGTTAGGCAATAACAGATTGATAGGGAATATAAAATTTATTCTACATGGAAGAACTGAAATTTTAAAAAACATGTAATTATGTATATTCATGGAGCATTACTGATAATGTCTAGAAAAGAGGCTTTTTAAGAGTTACACGTTTTATATAAATTCATTTACTCTTAATGTGGAGGATTATTTTTCATCATATATCATGAAGAATGAACATGGAAAATTAATTTTGAGAAGTTTATGTTCAGCTCCACTAATTGATGTTAACCTTAAAAGCTGTAGGCACAAGTCAGAGTTTGAGAGAAAGATAGCACTGATAAGCTTGTGGAATAGAATAAGTTTAAACTAAAGAACTGCATGCTTAATCATAAAGCCGAGAGCACTAGGTTTAGCTGCAGACTAGGAGGGGATAATTGGTATTTGCGCGTTGAATGGGGAAGAAGTCATGGAGGTCTTTAGATACTGGAATAATAACTATAAAAGATTCTTCCAACCCACATTTATCTGTTCTAGGCATATTTGTGTAGTTATGTGCTAGACCCTTAGGACATATTGGTGAATAAGAAAGATAAAACTTGCCCACCAGAGCTTATAGTCTTCTGGAAGAGTCAGACAAACAGATAACAAATGCATACACTAAATAATGATGAAATGACATGACAACTATGAAGAGACAACAGAGGAAGGGGGAGTATCTGAGCAACTCATTTGAGGAAAATCCTCTCTCCAGAGGCAACCTGAGTCTGACACAAGAGGGTTAAATTTGCAGAGAGAGAGAGAGAGAGAGAGAGAGCTGTCCTGACTGAGGGATGAGAGCTGGGGTTAAAGAGCTCATGGCAGAAGAAATGGCAGGTAGAGGGAGACCATGTGGCTGAAGCAGAGCCAGAGAGGGAGACAAAGATGCAGTTAAGAGAAAGAGGCCAAGAGACTAGATGATGCACACTTAAATTAAAAAAAAAAAAAAAAAAAAAAATTAAACAAAGGTAATTATTTTATTCAGCACTTTTCTGAATCTGAACACATTTTTAAATCTCACTAGTTTATGTGCCATAATAAAATCCCTTCAACAGTCAGGCTTTTACACTAAAGGACATTTAAATGAAAAAAAAAAAAAAGAAATGAGGCTTTATGCCAGATCGACACCTTACAGGTTAAGTGTACTGACCTCTCAGCCTCTATTTAAAGAAGAGTTTTCCAGTAAAGGACTGTTTATGGTAAGAAGCATCAGCAGCAGAAATTTTACTTCTATTTGTCACTTTCTTTAAAAGTCTTTCTCAAGCCCTCTGACACTGCAAGCAGCAGAGAGGTAAAGTGAATACATGTGAATACACGCGAACGAGCCACCCATGTGTGCTCCTCCCAGCTCTACAGCATCGAGAGGAGGCAACACGTGAAATGAATTAAAATGCTTGTCACCTACTGGATTCCGGGCAGAGGGCTGTCTTTAAGACCCAGCAGCCCAGTATTTGTCTGGAGAGGAAATGTTGCTTTTTGACAGATGAGAGAAATCCCCTTAGCGCTGGCTGTGGGAAGAGAGAAGTGAAGTCAGTCACCTGGTGGTGAAGGCCAGTAAAACAGCAAAGCAGGAGGAGAATTTTCCTCTCCCTTTCTGGCTTTCTCTCTCTCCCTCTTTTCTCTCCTCTGTAGGATCCCCGTCCTATTCTCTCAACTCTTTCTAGCATAACCTTCAAAGGAGATCGTTCCCTTCAGACTTTATTATCTTCTTTTCTCCACTGAGAGAATACCTCTTAGCTGCAAGACGTTTTTAAGTCCATGCACGACTTCGGGGATTTGGTTATCTTGCCAGGGAAATTGATCACTGCTCGGGACTCACCGTGTGCTAAATTAGCTACCAGAGTAAGCCTGGCGGAGGAAGGCTTTTATCATATACTCTTCTCTTCAGTTTGAACACATTTGCTTGAAATTTGCCGCATGATGCTGTCCAGGGAAGCAGCTTTTTTTCTTGGGATGCAGCAATTCGCTGGTTTCTAAGCTTATTGCAGAAGAAGAAATAATCTTAAACAGAGTGGATCTTCCCCCCCCCCACCCCCCCACCTCCTGCTTGCTTCGACTGGGCTGTGTTGCACCGCGGTAAAGATCACCTGTCACTAAATCTTTCAGGAAGTAAAACAAACTGAATTATAATTATTATTTATTTATTTTTATTATTTTTAACCGGTGGAGGCGGCGTGATCACGGAGAATGAGACTGAGAGACGCTGCCAGGGCTTGGAGGAGGATAAAGCTGAGTTTAGGCTGGAAACTAAAAGACTAGATTGTTTTTTGGTTCAACTTGCCCGGTTTCTCTCCACTTCCTTTAGTTTCGCTCCATGGACAGATCAACAAACCTGGACATCGAGGAGCTAAAGGTACGTGACCCTCCGGGCGGGCGTCGGTCCGGCTTTCTCGCGCTCGTCTGCTCTCTTGCTCTCCTCTGTTTTTTCCGCTGCCTCGTCCTTGCACCGCTAGAATAGTTGGTGGCCCCTTGGGACGGCGAGTGGGCACTTGGGGTGCAGCGACCCCGGGCTCAGGCGCCCCTCCGAGGGCCGAGGACATGGAGGGCGGCTTTCTGGGGTTCGGCTCGCACTCCGGGGCCGGGCTCCCCGCCTGCCTCCCGCTCGCGGCAACAGTCGCCCAGTCCTCCTCCGGGTGAGTTGCAGCAGCGCTCCGGGGGCAAGACCGGGCGCCCAGGGCTCGCAGCCTCGCCGGGGAAGCGGCGGCAGCGGTCTGTGCCCGCTGTCGCCTGGCTGCCCGGCAAAGTTGCCCGAGCTGCGCCGCCACTTTGCCTCCTCTTCCCCCGCCCGCCCGCCCGCCCGCCCGCCGCGGGGGACAGCCCGTTTCCGCTCGGAGATGCCGGGTACTGAGGCGTCGGTGGCCACGGCTTGTTTTCATTCCAGTACTTACTGAGACCCTTTTCTGCCACGACCGCTGAGGCGGTCTCAGCTACAGTCGCACTGCCCTGGGCGCGAACTCGTGGCGGGGACCGGAGAGGTTCTCCGGCTGCCCCCGCTACGCCAGCGCAAAGACCGCGCCTGTCCCGGGCCCCCGGCGCCAAGCGGGTCTGGGGAGCGGGGAGGGGGGCGGGCGGCACCTGCGGAGGCTCCAGGTGGTCCTCCCCCGCTGTGGAGCCGAGCACTGCCCCGGCTCCGAGCCGCGCCCCCACGGACCCGGCGTGTAGCCGAGGACCCTCTCCGCACCTGCTCCTCCCTCCCGGATCCCCCTCTGGGCTGCGAGGGGATGACTGGCAGGGGGCATCCTGGCTGACAGTTTGCCCCTCTGCCTGTGGACATTGCTGTCTGCAGTGCCGTTTTTTAAAAAGACCAAATAAAGACAAAAAAAAAAAAAAAAAACCCTTAAAATATCAACAAACTACAAAATAATTTAAACGTCCCGCTCACTGTAAATGAAAAAGCGGGAAAGGGGGCGAAGCTTGGAGAATTTCTTCTTTTTATTCTCCATGCTTTTTTACCCCCACGCATTTTCTAAACTCGACTGTTTTGGTTCAGAGGTTGTTTTATTTTATTTTATTTACTAGAGATTCATTTCCGAGGGACTCAGTTTAGGTGAGGGCTTTTAGACACTGCTACCCACTGGGGAAACTTGACCAGTAGAGGTTTGCTTGGAAGTGTCACGGAAAATGGATTTGCCCTGTAAGAAAAGAGGGCTGGAGAAATCCCCTGTAGAGGGCAAAAGGCTGTCCACAGCCAGATGTCTGCCCTGGCCATGGAGTACAGCACGTCCAAGCCAGGAGGCCAGAATGTGGCTCCTGGAATGTGGACCCCAGATCTCCTGGTGCTTCCAAATGGCACAGAAGGAAAAGGAAGGAGCGATACAACTGTGGCTGTGCTTTGTGGCATCTGCCCTGCCACAGATAAAGACCGAGTGGGGCGGGATTGTCAGAACTTAGACACCACTTCATTTAAAACTCTGGTTTTGTTGAAAAAAAGCAAAGCAGGGAGGAGACATATTTGCTGCTCCAGTTAAAGTTGGGGAACAATAAGTTTCTGGGATAGGGCCAAGGTCACAGTCAGTAGACCTTCACCTAGAAGAAAGCTCTATTATTTCTGTACTATACCAAGACAGAATACATTGCCTTTGTGTTTGAAAAGATTCCTTGCAGCTTTTCCCAAGCATCCCAGTCTCCTGAGAGAGGAGGAGGCTTTATTTGAGATGCAAAAGGAAGCAAATGAATGTTTGTAGTGTGTATCTCATGCAGAGGCACAGTCATCCAGATTTATTTTTTTGTTAGATATTGGGTATGGCACAGAGGAGAGCTGCTTCTTATGAGAAATGGGAGAGAAAATGGTTTGGGGTGATCATTTTCCTTGACACCTCATTAGTGTTTTACTGGCTTAGCCCCCACCCCCTCCCCGAATCTTGGCACCATGAAATTGTTTAAATCAGCAAAGGAGTACACCTACTCTGGAAGCTTCTGTCTAGTTTAGTAGAAGATCCCAGTTAACCTCAAAACTACTACTCATGAACTCAGAAATTCTCACAGGCAGAGTGTGATACACTTTGCAGCCAAGCAACATAGGGTAGAAAATGGAAGAGCTTGGGTGGGAGGTATATTTACAATGACTGGGGGAAAAAATGAAGGAAATAAGGAATGTTCAGAGCAAAGATCTGTTGAGGTTGATGAGCAATTATGTCAGGGGCAAGCCACTGCTGGGAGTCAGAACTGGCAAAAGAGGAAATGTAGTCAAGCCTTATTCGAAAATGTTTGAGACCCTCCAGTTTGGGTGTAAATTTGTGTTGTCAGGTTTGACTACACGTCTGGAACATGGAGGCTTTGAAACACATTCGGGAATATATACACTTTCTAGAGATGGGTGTACTACATGTGAAATAACTTGTCTGGATTCCTTCTTACCAGCAGAATCCATTGGCTTGGGTTTTCTAGAGCATTCCAGTTGAAGTTATTTTCTGGTAGCTTTTTACTGAAGGAGACCCCTGTGGTGGTCAGTGGACAGATGGGTGATAGAAGCTGGGGGTTCTTCTTTTTTACATTATTTGCATGTTGGCATTCCTTGCTGTGGTCCAAGGTTGCTTACGTTAAAGTACATCCATATAAAACTTTACTTTCTGTGATATGTTAAATACATGAAAAGAAAAACAATGTTCACTGGGATTTGATAAATAAATAATGTGCATAATATTATGAGAATAACATTAAGCTTAGTTTTAGATCACTAGTGCCATTATTAGGTGAAACTGCTTCCCTCAAGTTTTAGGAAAGGAAGATTTTGCTAATTTCTGAGTCTTTTTTTTTTTGGTAGTAAGCTATTTTCTACTTATGAGATTTTTAGCAAAGAATATATATTTTTTGCTATGCTGTGTGGATGTTAATTTTTTTATATGCTGTTCAGCAAACAGTGTTCTCTTGCAAGTTTTCAAACCAAAGATAAACTCCAGTAATTAGGTGTTACGCCATTGCTGTCATTATCATAAAACTAAACATAATATGCACATTAAAAGATTTACTGATAGAAAACTAAAATAAAGTTCTACATATAAAACTTGCTAATGAGGGTAGGATGTTTCATCTTCTATTCTGCACACAAGCTCCTGATGGAACTGATCAGTGTTGAAAAGCTACAGAGTTCTCATCCAGAGACTTTTGGTCTGTTCTTTTCCCTTTGATCTCTAGCTGTTTCTCCAATAAATGTGTAAACTTTACTCTGGATTTTGCCCTGGTGTTTGTTTAAAGAAGCAGCAACATCAGACAACCCAATACAGGTTACTGCTTTGGAAATGTGGGTGTTAATGAATATTGATATTTGAGAAATCAAATATCTCTGGATATTTGATATCCTGGAATATCTCTGAGTTAGGAATTTCCGTAATTGGTATTTAAGATAGTAGCTTTCACTTTTATGTTAGCTCTATAGTTGCCCTCTTTTAAACAACATATCATATGCACTAGTAGTTTTTGGAGCTGACACTTACAAATTTGCTTTTTGTAGTATTTATAAGAAACATTAGATGGAATAAATGACTATGTTTAAGTAATACATAAGACACTGGTGATTTTTTACTTAGCTTTTAAAATAGGAGTTTCAAGAAATTATGTTTTCAGATGCGAAGCATGTATTTGTAGATAACTGTAATTTGCTTTGAGATCAAAAACATAAAACACATAAGGAATACAGTATAATTTTTGCAGTCATATTTGATTCCAGCTTTAATTTATTTATTTGTCAGGACTGTTCCTTTAATGGGATGACTGACTAGACGTTAAAATGGAATTTCTCCATTGCTTGCAGAATACAAACAGTATGCTTCTGGAATATTTTCTTAATTATCATTTTATAACGTGCAAAAATTATAAACTGTATAGCTCATCTTGAGATGCATAAAACAAGTTTTCAATAAATATAATTGTACTAGTTTGAGTTAATTAAATGTGGTCCAGTCACTGTTACTTAATTTTATCTCTTTAATATAAATAAAATTTCATTTACCAAGAATTTGAAACTTGCCCTAGATAGGCCAGGAAAATGCTTCCCTGAGTAATACAATTAGGTCATTAAGAAAGTATTGCATGGGAGAGAAGTGATAATCTAGCAAAAAAGAGAAATGCAGAGGTGTTTAAACAAGTGGTTGTTATGAAAACGCTGTCTTAAACCAAGTCTCATAGTATATTAGTCTACAATTTCAATCAAATAAGAGTGTTGGCGCTTAGAAGAATTCTAAAAATGTTTTTTTGCTTCATCAATAAGACACTCAGCTCAGCAAAGTCAGGGTTGCTGCAGTGTAGGAGGCTTTGTGATGAGTATAAGTAGGTGTTTTTTTCCTTTTTTTTTTTTTTAAATGTTAGTCATTCCATAGTGAAAAATAGTACTCTCTAACAAATGTCATATTTTTAGCAACTTGCTTTATATATTCATTTCTTGGTTTAGAATTAGGAAACCTTCGTGAATACTGAATTATTTGACCTCTTTCACATCTAAAGCTATTACGATTTCCCCCATCCGGGGCTAGTTCCGTTTCTCCTTTGAGGATAGAAACCAGTCATGAAGATTCAGAAACAGTTAATCTCGACTTCCTTATATTCAGAATGGGGACTTATTTCTTGAAGTTGAAATAAACTTCAGGTAACCGTCGTGAAACGTTCTTTTTTTATTCAGTCAGGAGGGATGAGGGAACATTTTTGACGTGAGTAGAAAGAGAATTAAGAAAAGTCAACAATTTTGTTTAAAATTTGAGGGGAGTGGTGTAAATGACTATTTCTGAACTCTCCGGGGGCCTGCTGTCATCGCCCAGCATATATTCCAATTCCTCGTACTGGCTATTACAGCTTTGCTGATCTTCAGACTTTACCAATTGAGAATACATCAAATTTTGAAGGTCCAGGAAAAAAGAATGCTTTAGGATTTATGGACTCAAAATCATAGCTACACAAGATAGCTTAATGCTGTAAGACAGTAAATCAGCATGTGTCTTTTGGGGGCATTCCTTTTATATAATACTTAGTGAGGTGTTTCTTATCCTGTATTGGAATTTCAGCTAACATACAATTTGGCAGAGATTACGACTCTAAGTTAGTAAGGAAAATAACCATGTATTTTTGTTCAAATGTCTGTGAAATGTTTGAGGATATGCATTTAAATAGGTAAATGAATAAATGTTAATGTGTCAAAATAAAAGTTTATAAGTCATTGAGAATTTTGCTTTGAGAATTTGTGCTGAAATTCTCAGCTTCTAAATCTCTATATGACTAAAAGTGAGCTCTCTCATTTTATATAAATGTAGATTTTAATATACTAACATCTACCTTTTTATTTTACTCTAAGTCTCTTCTTTTTCTTCGCAAATTTCCAGAAACATGTGGTGATCTTACATCCCTAGTGAAACTTGCTAGAGACTTCTAGGCCAACCCCAGAATGAGCGAATTAAAGGATTACCATCCCTCTGAGAGAATCGCAGACTAACATCCTGACAATTAAAAAATGTGCCAAATGCCTTGAGAGTTTTCTTGCCACTCCTAAACAATATTTTTATAGATTCACTCTGAAAAATACTGTAAGCCCTCATCAGATTTTGGAACATTTATACCGCTCGGTTGGTATTAAATAGGTTATCTAGAGTGTTCTACACCAACTTGACATCGGAGACCTTTAAAAATAAAGGATTTTATTATCCGGCCAGAAAGGCTTTAATTGCCATATCAGTGTCCATCTGTGAAATAAGTGCTAAAGCTTCAGCCTTAGATATTAATTAAAGCAATCACCCTGCACCAAAATGGAGTTTACCAGTGGGGGAAGTCAGAGGCACCGCAAAGTACTTAAAACTCTCACTCCACATCTACCAGCTCAGAGCCGTTGAAGTTGTTGATTTGTGTCATGGAAAGGGCACTCATCTGGTTGAAGTAGGACTTAGAAGTCATTATTCAAACCCTGGCTTGGCCGTCAACCGGAGTTTGTGTCACAATCCTTCTTCCCCTCAAGCTTCTTGGGTGAAGGTTGTGTTGCAAGATGGAAACTGAATCTTAGTACTTTTTGCTATAGTCATTTTTAGCCACAGCTGAAAGATTTGTTCAAACAACATGTTCATAGTATCTAATACCAATAAAAGGGGGTCAGCTTGGGGCACCTGGGTGGCTCAGTGTGTTAAGCCTCTGCCTTCAGCTCAGGTCATGATCTCAGGGTCCTGGGATCGAGTCCCACATCGAGCTCTCTGCTCGGTGGGGAGTCTGCTTCCCCTCTCTCTCTGCCTGCCTCTCTGCCTACTTGTGATCTCTCTCTCTCTCTCTCTCTCTGTCAAATAAATACATAAATAAACAAATAAATAAAAAGGGAGTCAGCTCTGGTTCAAGAGAGTTTGGGGGCTTTCTGCAAGTCTTGGCCCCTGCCGTTGACCCTGGGATGCTGACCCCAGAATTGTGAGAGTGGGGAACACAGGGTTAAAAACCTCAGGACCTGTGAGGATCTCTGTCTTGCCAGTCTCAGGGTCTATATCTCAGAGTATTTGTTTCAGAATGCCATTTTTGTGTCCTCTTGGAAGAAAATCATTTTCAAATTGGTAAATAAAGTGAATATAGCTCTTTTTATTTCCCAAATACTTCCTTGTTTGAATGTCATTGTAACTTTGTCTGCTGACTATCGTATCCTTATTTTATACATGCCAAAATGGAGACAAAAAAATCAAGTGAAATGTCGAGGAGCGCATGATTAATAAATAATGGAAGAACATAAATCTGTGCCCTGCATTTCTAAATCCTATGTTCTTTTATATAGGCCACAATTCCAGGAAGTTTATAGAACTTCTGACCATAGAAATTTTCTCACTGAATTTCTTTCATATTCTTGCTTCAAATAAAAGTGGTAGTTTTGTACCTAGAGTCACAGCATTTACGCCTGTTACAGAAAAGTTGTTCATAGGCCATATTTATTTTTACTCCTGTGCTTATTCCTAATCAGTTATTTTGGGCCAGATTACTGACGACTGGTGTTTGTGAATAAAACCTGTAAGAAAGTGATAGATAAATCACAGACTGAGACCACTGGATAGGGGTTTCATAACCTTGTACCCATCTTTTAAAATAAACTCTCTATATCTTGTCCAAGTCTGCTAGTCTTCTTCATTATTCTGACTCTCAGGTCACTGCAAATAATGTTCGTTTCATGAGGACGGTACATTGGATTTAACCTCTAATGTTGCAATGGCATTCCAGCTTGATGTACATTTAGTATTAACCCTAAAATTTAAAAATCAATCTGTGTGATTATATTGACCCTAAAATTATTAAGTCCTTAAATTTCATGGTATCCCGGAAATCTGGAAATAAATATCAGGTGATTTAATCCATAATAAAACTAAAGTTCTTAATGGCAGTCTTTGCAACTTAACAGAAATTTAGTGTCATTGCAATGTAAAATAGGCTTTAAATCTTGATATGCTTTTTTCATATCATTTTTCCAAATCATATTTATACTAGGAATCACAAATGAAGATATACAGATAACTCAGTATAGTTTTGGAAGGCCATTTCTTTTATATTCATAGGAAGGTCAATATTAAATAATACCTTTTTTGAGGAATGTTTCACCAAACTTTGGCAAATCAACATTTAAGGGTCTGACCAGAGGGGATGATTTATCTGATAACACATATTTTCTGCCAAAGAACCATCATTTTCTTAGATCTCTTCTCTTTCATCATCAGAACTAGATTTTGTCATTTTTCTGGAGACCATTTTCTTCAAAGACACGTAGTTTCTTTTATTCACCAGAGTGAGTGTTTAAGAGACATGGAGAAAAGGACCCAACCAACCTGATTTGAGTTTGGCTTCTGCATGGGGGATGAGGCTGTCTTACACGGCTGGTACCTTACACTTTCATACCTGCTTTGTCAGTGTCTCAGCTGAATTATTGATGGCTATAAGCGGCAAACATTCTGGGTTACTCCTAAATGGTTAAAAATGCAAACCTTAAATCTCTGAGAGCCATGAGCTTACTTGGCTCAGTTAGTAACCCACACATTATCACTATCTAACTTCTTTTCATATTGGTTTTTAAACTTCCATCTTTCTTTAGAATGGCTGGAAAAGTAAATATTATCTACCTGAGATAAAAGAGCCTTTTGATTCTTTTTTTGGGTAGAAATAACCAGTTCAGCTGCCATGAGCAAGATCATTTTTGTGAAACATGATATAATAAATCAATGTCATGAATGGGAAAATACTGTTATCATTGTGATTCCACAAGTCTGTATCTACTCAGAGTATTGGAGGGATTTTAAAATCCAAACAAGAAGGAGAAGCTAACCAACTCAAGGAGAGAAATTGCTTACCTGAAGTCTTACTGAATTATATTCTAGGTTTCCACTTCCCTTTCAACATGAGACTCAAGAGAGGGAAATTCTGTCTAGTCTGCGTACCAGAATTAGCTATACAACTAAGCACCTGCTTGGTATTTAATCTTAGGAATCCTTTCCATGATAAAACTGATTGCATTTTGCCTTTTGCCTTAGTTGCTGAAAAGCTTGGAGGCAGATTTGCGGCCCATCTCTAACAAGTATACTTGAGTCTTAACCTAATTCCTGGCCTCGTAATACTCTTTTTTCCTTCACTGTTCTTAAATACTTTCATAAGGAATTAGTGGTTATAAATACATATATACTTAAAGGTTATTAAGACCTTTTGCGGAGACTGAAGTATTTTCATAACGTTTCAGTGGTGATGCTGCAATATTGAGCTTCTCTTCTGAACAGCTTATACCTCGGTATGCATTTACTTTAATTTGTCAGCAGATACAGAGTTTAGAAGGTTGGAATTAGGCTGTGTGCGTCCGGTTATGCTGTGTGCAAGACTTCCATTGTACGCAAAAGCTGCGTAACGTTTGCCCCTGCTTGCCGCAGAATGAAACCCACTGACTCTGGAGTGAAAGACCGTGATCTAGCACTGATGTTATCAGAACGTGTACATGTTCTGAGGTAACTGGTGTTAAATTATTACTCTTATTTTTTTGTTTTTCAAATTTGGCATTTGGAGAGAATGCACACCTGCATTTCTAAATCTCTGCATTCCTAATACCTAGTACTTTCGTCTGGTGTGGAGACATTATTTAAGAAAAGTTAAAATACATGAGCTTGTCTTAACGGCATCTTGTTTAATTTTCTTCAGGCCCACTTTTTAAAATCGATGTTTTGATCAGTCAGTGCCTCAAGGCAGCAGAGGCATTTTTTAAACTTTTGATATTTTATTTCATCTCATCAAGTTTCTTAAAGTTCATGCTGGAGTCATGGTCCAAACAGTAAGCAGTTCATGATTGTGTCGTGTCTGAATAATAAAGGCCCTTGCTATTAACCATTTCTGGGAGTATCTAATAATTGTGGGTGTGAAATTAATAATTATGTACTTAATAACTAAGTGTTTAATAATTATGGGTGTGAAATATACAGCAAGATTAGCTTCAACATATTTTTGGTGTCTGGTAAGTGCAGTTGAAGACCTTTCATTTGCTTCTGACCTCAGTTACTATACAAACTTTTCATTTTGTAAATATGAGTATGTTATTGTGTATATATTTATTTTACTTATTTTTGAACCATGAATAGCTTCTAATACAAAGTAAATAAAAACATAACTGACTTTAAAGTGCTTAACATTTGCAATTAGGAATGTTTTTGTATGTTTTAGTTTGTTTCATATTTTAGTCATGCTGGAAAACACTAAAGTATAGTCCTACAACTTTAAACATGGAACTTAAAATAAGTTGGGTGGTGCATCTCACTAAATCGCACAAACTGAGGCAGAGAAGACCAAAAAATTACCCTCTGAGAATATTTGCAGATAATTTTAACAAATGCAAGTCTATGAAATCAAGTATAGCATTAGCTATTTAATCATTTGACAACATATAACGTTGCATGTAATATTAAATTTTTAGTATGCTTGAATGATATTTTTGCATTTACTTGGATTCATTCTTTCTTTTTTAATGAAGTTTTATATTGTTAACTTTCCCAAATTTTATTTGCTGTTTCTCCTTGTTATCCTTATTCATTTGTACTCTAGCATAAAACAAAAAGAAAAAATAAAATTTCTGTCCATGGTAATGCACATACACCTTGCACCTCTCACTTAAGCTACATCCCCATGTTTGACAGTCTATCTGAAATCTTTACTTAGATGGTTCATAGTCACTTAAACCCAAGAGAGCTTATTCTCTGTTTAGTGTGTCACCATTCACTGAGGCATGCCAGCTGGAGGTCTCGGGAGCCTTTCCTACTGATCCTATTGACCCATCCCCCTTACTAATTGGTTATCAAGTCCAATGTATCACACAGTCCCAAGTCCTTCCCTCCATACCTTTTGTTAAAGCCCTAGCTCAAGGTCTCTTCTCTGACCTGAATTTTTGTCAAAGGATCTCTGTCTTATCCCACATGGACATGTGTATTTCTGGCAGTGGTTCTGGCTCTACTGCAGTGAATCCTAATGTGATCTTGCAGTTGTGGCCCCAGGACCTGGGGGTGGAGTTGGAATCATTGTGAAGAGATTTATTTATTCTCTTTCCTATTATTAGTATGTCGTCTCAGAGTTGGTTGGAAATTACTGGAAACTGGGGCACAAAGCCTGGGCCTGATGCTGGGTGGAGAGGGATTTAGAGATTTCTAGAACTGCCCAAGGTTACCATCAAAAATAAAGAAAAGAGGCCTGATACTATTCTTAGATTAACTGTGATTAAAATGTTCAACTTGTAGGGAAAGGAGACCACAGATTATTTGGAGATAATAATGATATGTGCCTGAAATTGTTGCATACACTGCCCCAGAACCATGAAGGATGTTTCACAATTTCCTTAGCTGATTTTTCTGTGTTTTGACAGTTGGATCAGATTTTTTTTATAGTCAGATATACTGTCTGCCTCTGGGGATTTGACAGTTTTGTCTCCATGGGGTGGCACAAGGAGTAAGCCATCTAACTAGGTAGAGCACGAACCCAAAGGAATCTCAGTAGAGGCAGGCCAGTGTGTATTCTGAAATGCACATGATAGCAAATGAATTTGGTTTGTTATTGACCTGTAAATCTCAAGCTGTTGGATAGAAGGGCTTGTAATTATTTTATCCTTGTTATGCTTAGTCTTTCAGTAAAGTTACTTAATCATGATAGATGTGTTTTAGCTGCTGTATGGATCTTATAATATGGGCTAATAGGAGTAAAGTAATTAAAAAAAAGAATAAAGTAATGTAGAAATGCACAGATCAAAGTAGGATTAGGGTACAAAAATCTAACTTAAGATGGCTAATAACAATGGCCAATGAAGGACCTCCTAAGAAAATGTGATTGACAAGAATGGGGGATTCTAGGAAGTGATATATGTTCATGCTTCTTCTAAGGGAGATTCTTCTTTTTTGAGGAATTAGCCAGCTTTGTGTCACCATCTAACTGGTCTTCCTCTGTCCAGCATATTTGATAAGCAATCCACATTCTATACTTTCAGAATTTCCCTTTTAGAATAAAATAACACTTGGTCTCTCACCTGCTTAAAAGTCTTTGTTGATTCCCCCTTACTTATTTTATAATCTGTACGCCTCAATATGATAAAACATGATATAGAGCTTGCTCATTTTTAGGCCATGTGTGACCATTCTCGTACTTAACTTTCAACACACGCACGCACACACACACACACACACGTTCTACCATAATTTTACTAAGTAACTCACTTCTCCTTGATATGCCAGTTTCTTTTGCAGTCCTTTGTAATATTTCATATGCACTTGTCTAGAATACGTCTGTACTCCTTTGATGAAAGAACTCCCTCTTGTTGACCTTGTCCCAAGAAGAGATGGTTGTTTCTTCCTTTGTGTCCCTACCCTAAATGTACTTTGTACATTTAACTCCACTGCACATTCTTTGCTAGCTGTATATGGTAGAGAAAATGGTCTGTATCATACCAATCTTTTGAGACTTGGCAAAAATTATGTAAGAGCTATTTTAAAGCCAATTTTCATGTTCTGAGTTTCCTTGAAAAGAAGGTGTTTTTTTTTTTTTCATTTTTTAGAGATCAAGTCTTATCCCATAATCTTTCTGTTTTGTTTGTTTAAGCTATAAATCATGAAAGAGATATGTTAAAATTTTCTGTTATGGCGGTGTTCTAACAGATCTCTCAAATTTTGCATTACATTTTTGAGACTATGTTTCAGATGCATTTAAATTTAAATTGTTATTTTTTCCTGGTGAGTTGAGAGCCTTATTATTATGTAATAAGCTCTTTATCTCTGATATTTATTTCTTCCTTAAATTTATTTCTTTCTGATTTTACTGTAGCTATACCAGCTTTAACTAGTACCTGCACTGTACTGTTACCCCACTTTATTATGGTTAGTGTTTCTGAAACCTTTTGTTTTCAAGCCCTTTTATACTTAAGTTTTATATATATCTCTTGCACATATCTAGATTTTAGAAATCCATTTGAATAATGTTTTGTCTCTTATTTACCACAGTTAATTTACTATAATTTAATAAGTTCATTTCAGAAATCACTTTCCTTTTATCTGAAGTACTTTTGGTGGTGGCAGATTTCATTTTCTTGGTAGCCTGAAAAGATCTTTTTTACCCTCATATTTAGAATATTTTTTATGGGTTACAACTCTAGATAAATACGGATTTCTTCCTGGTATATTGTAGATATTTCACTGTCTTCTTGTTTCCGCTGCTATCAATGAGAGATCAAATCTTAGCCCACATATCATTTAATAGATGTAGTATTTCTTTTTAGTGACTTTGAAGACCTTATTTTTATGTGTTGTGTTCTTTAACTTTATGTCTGTCTGTGATTTGCTTCTTATGTATCCAGTGGTATTTTATAAGTTTCCTGGTACCTTGTGGAAGGAGAAAAGTTGACTTGGTTAATAATGGCGTTTATCCAAGAAATACCATATTATCTTTTTTTAAGATAATTTCTCTTGGTAACTGCACCCATGGTGATCATGCTGTACCTTTTTAGATCTTATTTTTATCTATGTGTGTATTCTGCACTGACTCTATGACATGTGGATAAACATACAAGTATAAACACCAGGGATTGTAGATTTTGTTTTCTATTTTCCATTCTAATGTGAATCTACTATACCTCTGATACATTTTTGATATTTATTACATCCTTATTGATATATATTTGACAGTATTTGGTGGCCAAACAGAATTTTATATTGGGGAAGTAATGTTCTCTTTTTCAGTCCATTTTTTCCTTTTCTTTCCTTTTCTTTTTCCTTCCTTCCTTTCCCCCTCCCTCTCTTTCTTTTCCTTCCTTCCTTCCTTCCTTGTCTCCTTTTTTTTCACTACCTGGTCCAAAAATAAATAAAAACATGAGTTAGGTGATGAAGTACTACTCAGTTTCTGTGACTAATGATCAACCACATATTTCTAGGCTTTTTTTTTATTGGGGGTATAATTGGCATATTATTAGGTATACAACATAATGATTGGATATTTGTTCACTATAATAAATCTAGTTAACATCTGTCACCATACATAGTTACAGAAAGTTTTTGTGTGTATGATGAGACATTTTAAAAATTTACTCTCTTAGCAACTTCCCAGTATGCCTTATAGTATTATTAATTATAGTTGCCATGCTGTACATCTCTAGGACTCATTTATTTTATAAATGGAAGTTTGTACTTTTGACTCCCTTAATCCATTTCTCCTACCTCTGGCAACCCCCCCCCACCCCCACCTCTTGTAACCATCAGTGTCTTCTCTGTATCTCTGAGATTGTGGCATTTTGTTTGTTTTGAAGAGGGGGGCTCTTTATAGGTTTATCACTACCCTGTGGTGGTAACACAAGATGTCATCTACGGGGCAGGTGAAGTCTTCCCATTGGATGTTTGTGGCAATTTTATCATGATACACACCAAAACCTTGCAGATGCTATATTTTTATGGCTAAGATCTTACTGAAGACTTCCCAGCATTCAGTTGATTTTGAGTTTTCTTTTTTTCTGTAATGCTCAGCCTAGGGAGAATTTTTTATTTCCTAGTTTCTATATCTTTGGTGTCTGGTTCCAGGTTATAGTGGTGGTAATCCTAGTTCAGATCAGTTTCAGATTAGAAACACACTAAAAGATTTTTAGGCATCATAAAGTATGCTCTGAGTTTTGGTGAGATAGAAAACTACCTATTAGTATGATTTAAGATTCTCTAAGCTCCCTACATCCTGGGGAAAAATATGTTTCCCAAATTGTCTAAAATTTTTATCATTTAAATCACACCTTTGGATTCAGAGACTGATTCTCAGACTACACTCTCATGAAATCCTACTTATCTGCAGCTAAAATTGAATGTTGGTAATTAACGATTTTATATTTTTTTCCTTAGTTGTTTTAAATTTTTGTTGAATACCACTGCCACTCTGTGATAGAATTTAATACCGGATTTCTTTTTCTTTCTTTTTTTTCTTTAAGATTTTATTTATGTATTTGACAGAGAGAGAAAGAGCGCGCATACAAGCAAGGGGAGCAGCAGTCAGAGGGAGAGGGAGAAGCAGGCTCCCTCATGAGATCGACAAGGGGCTAGATCCCAGGACCTCAGGACCATGACCTAAGCCATAGACAGATGCTTAACAGACTGAGCCACCCAGGAGCCCCCCCAGATTTCTTTTTCTGTTAGTAACACACACATATACATACCCATAGTTTTTATATATGCTTGATAAATCAGAGTTTTGGAATCTGTAAAGAGCAACATGACTTTAGGACTTTGACTAATGAAGCAACTTTGGATATGTCTATATATATCACATTTTTATCTATTATATATATACATACACACACACATACACACGTATGTGTGTTTATTAATATATAATATTTGTGGTGTGTGTATATATATATATATAATTATATATATAAACAAAGAAAAAGTGTACTTGCAGAAATATATTCCTCAAACATAAAATGAAGTTGCTAAAATAAATACTAGCAAAAAAAGCCTTCTAATTCTGTGATAGACAACTACTGGTGAAAAC
Source organism: Martes martes (assembly GCF_963455335.1). Taxonomy (NCBI): domain Eukaryota; kingdom Metazoa; phylum Chordata; class Mammalia; order Carnivora; family Mustelidae; genus Martes; species Martes martes. Next base: position 21,223,402 of record NC_137889.1, on the reverse strand, counting down.
TAATGCCTTACATCACTTGTGAACATTAATCTTTCAGCACAAGCTTCTTTATCAGATCTGTTAGCTAAGTAGGTCCCTGAGGGCATTTGTTCATAGGACAGGAGATAGTCCCTGCAGAAAAGGAAGCAGTTCCTCCCAGTTATTCCCCACCATATTATCATGTTTCATTTTCTTGTAGTAGCACTTTCACATTTCAAAATAAGCTGTAAAAAAGATTTTTTTAAATTTATTTTTCCTTCCTGTAAAGTATAAGCTCCATGAAGGCAGTCATCTTGCTTGATTGCTATATTTCCAATAACTAGATTGATGCCTGACATGCAATAAATACCAAGAAATTGTAGTATGGATGATTGAATGAAGAAGACCTGTGTAGGCCAACCTAGTTTGAGGTCCCACGTAAGGAGAGGAAAGGACATCCTAACTACAATGTAGAGCAAGGAATGGGGAGGGTAAAAGGGGGTGCTGGAAAGGGGTGAAGTAACCTAATTAATATCACCTATGATTATCCCTGGATCAGACCTATATTGTTATAGGAAAAACTATAATAAGCTGTCTGTCCTGCATCTCTTGGGATGGTGGCACTGCCATTAAAGATGGGTTTCTGTTTTCGCTTCTCAAGTCTCTTTACTTGAGCATAACTAACTGGGGCGTGCTGAGACATCTGACCCAAGCGGGACAATTAGATGCCTTTGCCCTGATATGTGGAGGCAATAACCTGATTTCAACCCTGTTGGATCCATTATCCATTTCTTTATATCAAATCATATAAAGCCTCCTCAAAGATTATCTTATTAATATAACTTCCTTGCAAATAATTTTTACAGAGCCCCTTTAGAATTCTCTCACAAGTGCTTTGATAATATAACCTACTTGCACAAAATTTTGAAAATATCATGACCTAATTATAATACAAAGGAGAAATAGGAGAAAATAAGAGGAAAACATTTCACGATGAGATTCTATTTATTTCAGAATGTAAATGCTAGGATAGAGTGACTGTACAAGCTGCAGCTGAAATTGACAGGGATATGTTGGGCATGTCATTCAAACTCCGTAACTGGTTTTCCTGGTGGTGACATGGTATTTTCTGAAGTGGTGAGCATCTCTTAGTAAATTTTGAACAAAATAAAAGACAGCATTTCTTTCCATTTGCATGGATATTGTATTCTTGGACAACTTACTAATTGTGCAAAATTTTATTCACTTTTGAAAAAAAATCATATGTAAACAATGAATCTTGGAACACTACATCAAAAGTAATGACATACTCTATGGTGACTAACATAACATAATAAAAGAAGAAAAAGTATAAAGTGAACTTGGTTCCAGGCCGAGTGGTGCACAACCGTCCCACACATTGTTGAGCTTTTAGGATCCCCCAGATTATTACAACCAAAAATGTCTTTAAAAATTTCAAATATTCATTCTAGGGGGCAGTGTCGCCCTGTTGGAATTTTTGGATTCACTGATGGTAAAGTAGACCTATTTTTAGTTTTAATACATGCTACAGTTTTAATATATGTGCTGCTGAAGCAAGCACTGTTGCTACAGTTTTAAAAGATTGGAAAGTAGGCTTTCAGTCCACCAAATGCCGTGTACCGCTGTGGACTCCTGCTGTGGAAAAGGATGAAGCTGAACAGAAGGGAGAGAACGAGTTCCATTCTTCCCAGAATCCTATGATATTCCCCTGAAAGTAAATTTTGCTTTTTTTTTTTTTTCCTCTTCCATCTTCCTCTCCTCAGACACATGTGGACTTAGTTTGATTTCTCTCAGACAGCAATCTGTTTTAACACCGTTCTTCCCTTTTCAAATCCAGAGGAACTTTGGGATTTTTCATATTGAGTTCTCCTTGGGACAAATAAAATGCTTTCGAGGTACCATAATTTATGCGAAGCTTATACTCCTAGGGGTGCCTGGGTGGCTCAATCAGTTAAGCATCTGACTTTTGATTTTGGAGGTCATGATCTCAGACTCCTGGGGTCTAGCCCCACACTGGGGTTTGCTCTCCGCGCAGAGTCTGCTTGGGATTCTCTCTTTCTCTCCCTCTGCCTCTTCCCCTGTTCGTGCTTTCTCTATATCTCTCTAAAATAAATAGATAAGATCTTTTAAAAAATAAAAATAAATAAAACCTCACATTTCTCGGTGAGACTAAACCGCTCAGAAACTGGATGCCTAGGACCTGACTTGTCTCTGATTTTAACTGTTTCCATAGTTCTTTTTACAACTATCATCAAATTATTTGTATGTTTAAGAAAATGTTTTATCCTGGACATCTAGAAAGGTACATAGTACCTTGTAGGCACTTAATGAATATTTGTTCAATTAATTAACCTTTGAATAAAAGTTGTTTTCTAGTGCTGATCTTACTTTCCCCCTCCCAACTCATTATGAGACACAAGTGAGTATGTGATTAGAAATAATCTCTAAGCTCAGGACAGATTTCATTGTAGTTGAAGCACCTGTTTCATTCAGTATGCATTTAGATGAGGTGGATAATAGCACTCAGATAAATATGTCATCTGCACAGGCTCCTGAGACACTCACACTAATGTGTCATAAAATTATTGGGATACGCAAAGTGTCACACTGCCAGTTGGGATAAAATTCCCAGCACTGTCTGGCACTCATGAAAAGCAAAACATGTCTTTCTCAAATGACCAGCCTGTTGAATTTGGTATTCATCTTGACCCGTGAGTAATAGGAAATAAATGATAGTATATGAAAGTAGAACCTGCAGGTAAGCCTTGTACCTGATCACTGGCGTTCGGGGATTACACTGGCTCAGCAATGTATTTTAACTCAGCACAGACAAGTCAAGATTGTTAATTTGTGTTTTGCCCAAATCACACACTTACATGTCTGTGTGAAATACATCAAAACAAATCTGTTTTGGAGAAACACAAGGGATGGTTAAGGAAAGTGGTAGTATAACAGTAACCCATGCATGTAATCTCTGAGAGTTAAATCCATAGAATATTAAACTCTGAAAAGAAATTAATTTAAGTAATAAATTGTTTAAGATAGCCACCCACTTAGTTAAGTATCTTGTATGTAAGTATTCCATACATAGTTATTGAACAGAGTTTGTGTATAAAAGCTCTTACTTTCCCAATCATGGAAAACTTGGAGTAACGTGAGTTGCCGCCTACTCACTGAACGAGAAACTGATGTAATCTAACAGTCTCCGAGAAGCCAGTTTTAGCACATGCTCTCTCTCTGCTCGGCTTTGGAACCACATAGACATGGATTCACTTCCAGCTCCACTCGTGAGCTGCGTGAACTTGGCCAAGCTCTTTAACTTTACCAAATGCTGATTTCCTCAAATAGTAAAATCAGATTAATCGTTGTACCTATCCCATATGTACATGATGATTTAGTGACGTGGATACAGTCACCAATGCTTGAACCTGAGATATTTATGTACCAGTTGTTATTTCATTATAATTGTTAATATCATGTTCCTGACAGCTGGCGAGAATGAGTGAACCATGATTGGGATGTAAAAGACGGGAGTGTAGTCCCCGCTGTAGGGTGGCGGGGTCACCCTGGGGAGAGAAACTGGTGAGCTGGATGTGTGGGACAGTAATGACAGATGGTCACGTAGAAATCTATCCTCAGATGAGACTTAAGTGTTGGTTTTTGCATGGTTCTATGGTAGAACTAAATGTAAGTGCTTGAGTTTAATAATATCAAAAGCTCTCCAAAGGTTCTTAACTGCCTAAAGGCAGCTTTTAATTTTAAACACTGAGAAAAGTCAATCAGCCTACACCTAAAAATATGCATTGGGATGTGTTTTGCATGCATTAAAACCTAATTTCACATCTCACCAAGTTTAACTACTTTTTTGCTCAACTAGTCTCAGAGTCTGGGTTTTTTATTTATTTATAATAGATCACATAGGTTGTTCAAACTCACACAAGCCTGCATTAAAGAACTATCCTTCTTATTTGTACGCATGCCTTCAGCAATGTTGTTTCCTTGAGATATTTTAAAATATAAAGGCTTTTATCATAAACTTAAAGAAAGTTATACACTATAAATAAATTATCTCTCAGCCCATTGGGGAAAGCAAAATCTAACAAAAAGGACAAGTGAAATTTTATTAAAATATATTCCTATTACATCATAAATGGTCTATATTTTACATAGAATATTATTGGCTGTATGTTTACCAAAGTGAAATTAAAATGACATTTCTATTTGTTCTGTTACAGGGAACATTTCAGCATGCAGAGCTCTTGTTTTGTAAACCTCTTTGGTATTGCTTAGTTTTGCTTGAAGACTTTACAGGAGAATTTCATCCTTTAATTTGTATAAGTAGACAGGCTAGTTTATTTGTGTATGCGGATATTTAAAAATTGTAAGTGGGAAACGAACACCTGCAGATCGGGGAAAAAAGAGAAAGCATTGCTGGTGATGTTCTTCGGCAGATTTTTTAGTGTGGGGTTCAGGGCAGCGGGGTACAAGGAGTTTGATTATAGCCCCGTGTGCCGGGGTTGATGTCATTTGTTATCACCGAGAGCCCTGCCTACTGGGATGGGACTCAACTTGAAGCTACCACTGAAATTGCCGAGAGGTTAGTTCAGTGAGTTCAATTCTTAGCCCTACTTTGTGGGGTTAACATTAGCTGTTATAAAAGTCACTTTTTTGATCCATCCAGTTTTGGAGAGGAGCATAAGCAGATAAGCAGGACATAATGCCTGAGGCAGTGAAATAAAATATTTTATTATAAGAAATAAATACACAGGGGCGCCTGGGTGACTCAGTGGGTTAAGCCGCTGTCTTCGGCTCAGGTCATGATCTCAGGGTTTTGGGATCGAGTCCTGCATCGGGCTCTCTGCTCAGCGGGGAGCCTGCTTCCCTCTCTCTCTCTCTCTGTCTGCCTCTCTGCCTACTTGTGATCTCTGTCAAATAAATAAAATCTTAAAAATAAATAAATAAATAAATACACAAACCAAAACAACAAAAAAGAAAGAAAGAGGGGCTCTCCCGGTCCTCCCAAACGATTGTCTTCAGTGTGATGGTAGGATTCTTACCCTTTGATCTTCCCTCCTGGCCAAAAATCTTTCCACAACTTTCTTGTAGCTTTCTTGGCATAAAAGGATATAGTTCCAGCGAAGGTGAATTGTATTCCCTCCCAATCCTAGTATTCTATCTGTTGGTCACACTTTCAACTACAGCTGCAACTATTATAATCGTATTTTAGTCTTTTATGTCTTTGAAATACTTGACAATTTTAGGAATCTAAAGTAACAAGAAGTTTTCTCTATTTTCTTTAATAGTGATATTCCTGTACCCCTTTTGGAAGTTTTCGGGAAAGTCTATTTTTACAGAACTTGCACAGGGTCCTACTTTAGACAATTTTTGGAATAAAATAGTATATAGAAATTTCCTTTTTCTTGAAATGGGAAATGCCTTTGCTTTCAACCTTATCCCCTGGGAATGATGGGGAAATTACTGGCTCTGGGCAGATGCTAGTAGTAATGGATATCAGAGTAGATGCAGCCATACACGAGATGTTCTGGACGCCGCTGTGCTACATTAGCTCTCTTTTCTTCCTGAGCTACACGAGAACATTTAAATCTTTTTTTTTCTTTTTTAAGATTTTATTTATTTATTTGACAGAGAGAGCGAGAGAGCACAAGCAGGCAGAGCAGCAGGGGGAGAGGGAGAAGCAGGCTCCCCACCAGGCAGGGAGCCGACACAGGCCTCAATCCCAAGACCCCGGGATCACAACCCGAGCAAAGGCAGTCGTCCAACCAACTGAGCCACCCAGGCACCCCTACACGAGAACATTGAAAGGTGTGCTGTGCATAGGCTCAGGCCATGGGCCAGCATGCACTTGCAATAGTCAAACATAATGAAGAAAAATTAGCATTCTTGAGAACACATATTGAGATCTTTTATTCTTTTTCTTTCTTTCTTCCTTTCTTCCTTCCTTTCATTCCTTCGTTCCTGCCTTTCTTTTTTTCAGTAGGCTCCATGCCCAGTGTGGAGCCCAAGGAGAAGCTTGTACTCATGACCCTGAGATCAAGGCCTAAGCTAAGATTGAGAGTCTGACAATTAACTGACTGGACCACCCAGGCACCCCCAAATTGAGATTTCTATCTTTGGCTTAAAGTTTGCACTGCCTTATCACTATCTTAGTTTACACTTTTTTTTTTTTTTTTGAAAAATGGGTCTAATCCATTTTCTATTGATAAAAAGTACATATGGTCCTTCTAATGATTACTGATAGTGGTTTATTATTATTACGGAGCTCACCAGATCTCAGGAGAGTTTGGTGGAGTCAGACTGCTTCAGCAAATGGTTTGGTTTCAGCTTGTCTTGGTGATGAAGCTTTGTAATTTGGACCAAGAAAGCTTACATTTACTGCTCCTGCTGTGCTAAAAAAGATCCATGCAGCTTTGATGAAAGTCTCACATCCAGTTAGCCCAAGACGTCCCAAGTAACCATTAAGTGGCTATATGCAATGGTAAACACCTATAGGCACTGCTAGATAGATGTGGGTGTACAAGTGCTCTAGACAAAAATCTGAAATCTGGACTTCCCCGAAGCAAGCAAACAGTGCCTATAAAAATAATGAGTTCGTCAAGGTTTTGACTGCTTGTGTTATATTCAGATAACAGAATTTTCCTGAAAGTTTAAGTTTTTTCTTGTGGATACCAAATACAATGAATTTCTGGAAAAGTCTCTTCTAGGCAGTCTACCTAGAACTACTCTCATGAAGTAGAGAGCTTTATGCAAATGCAAAGTATTCACATATTAATATCTTGAAGAGCAAGGATTATCTTAATTGTAATTCTGATGTATCTGGTTTAATGCCACAAGATGCTACAATCTACTTCAGTTAACTAAGAGACTTATAAACTAATTTCTTACAGTGTTCTACATATTCAGCAATCTACATTGTCATAATTTAAAGATGAAAAGAGGGAGTTGTTTCAAGATTAAATGTTAAAAGATGCAAACTAACATGCTCATTTAATTAAGGAAGCATGCAGATGAGCGTGTGGGAAGAATATCAACCTTAACATTGTGTTTTATATGTTGTATCCTCCACTAGTTTTCATCACAGCCTCATTATCTGAAACTTCTCTGTTTCTTTCTAATTGAAAGAACACCTGCTCTTCATTTCTTATTGAGTTTGCTGTTTTCATTTGCTCTTCGTAACATCTCGAAGGACCAATTGGCAGATTATATCCTTAAAATTGCTCCTTCAGCAGCCTGGATAGGCAATTATCTTGGAAAGGGGAAGTTAAGTCAAAGTGTTCAAAATTTGTGCCTGTGGTTTTTTAAAATATGACCCCTAGAAGGAATATGCCTCTTTTAGGAAAATGCATTGTAACGTGAACTCCCCACTATTCACAGAACTGGCATGAGATTGTACAGGAGATGCACATGTCTGGCATGACAAAATATTCTGACAAAACCCAAGAAACAATTAGAAACTGTGTGGAGGTTTTGGATTTCAAAACTAATTTTGATTAGCAAGTATACTGTGTATTATGTAAGCGATTATACTCCCAGACACATCAAAGTTGGGTGAGTCAAAATAAAAACAATCAAATAAACCTCAGTGAATGTTAACTTTCAAAACATGAAATAAAAGAGGCAGCGTTGGGATTTTAGATTTTCCTGTGAAGTAAAGTAAATGTTTTAAATAACAAACCTCTTTGTAAAGTGTGTGCTGTTTAGATTATTATTTTGCTTATTCTTCTATGATAAAAATAAAACAATCACATTTTCATTTATTTAACACTGACACTATTTTAGATGTTCAAAGGAGAAAAATAAGTAAAATTAAATAATTAAATTACAGATCATTCATATAATAATGGGTGATTTTTAATGTCACTTTTGGTGCTTGAATTTTATTATATATAAAAATAGACTTTCTTTTTAAGTGACTGATTTTTTTTATGCTAGAGTAAAAGCCATGAAAGGCTAATGTAAATATGCAAAACTTCTTTTAGTCAATGGAATTAAACAGGGATACATTTTAAAGCAAAAGTGTGGGAACTTATGCAAATGATAAACTATCTGTATTCTTAAAGGTCACAGCTGAACGATAACAGCAAATGTATAATTCCTTATTGTTACTAACCATTCATAGCTGCAAATGCTTAGATTTATTTTTTTCCAGAGAAATTTCATCCCTAGGGAAAGGTAGACTATATCTTCTCCTTTTATTAGAGAATATCCCAGTAATTACAAATTTTGAGTTTACCATTTTCTCAAGACCTATAACATCATTATTTTTTGTAGAATGGAAAGTTGTTGGGGTTCATGTCAAATGTCTTGATTTTTTGCTGTAGGAATCCTCTATAAATTATTTAACAGATATACAGAGATTTATATATAACCATGAAATTAGAAATCTCTGTAGGAAAGGACATTTAGGATTTGTAATATTTTTATGTGTAAACTGATACGGCATTGCAAAGTGTTAGAAAAGTACTAGAGAGCATTTTAACTAATATTTAACTTAATTATTATTGATACTAATAAGTCTATATTAGAAAACCATTTTTTCCACAAATAAAAATCTTTGGGTCTTTACATGTTTTATATACAGAAACATGAATTTTTTTTAAAAGATTTTATTTATTTATTTGATGGACAGAAATCACAAGTAGGCAGAGAGGCAGGCAGAGAGAGAGGAGGAAGCAGGCTCCCTGCTGAGCAGAGAGCCTGAAGTGGGGCTTGATCCCAGAACCCTGAGACCATGACCTGAGCCAAAGGCAGAGGCCCCAACCCACTGAGCCACCCAGGTGCCCCAAATTTTTTCTACAATAAATGTATGCCAACTTTCTTTATGATTTTCCAAAGGAAAAATGTGTATTTTACTTTTAAAAATGTTTTTAGGGGTAAAATCACTTTTGTTGCATTTATATATAAGGTTAAAAACTTTAAGAAGTAATATTAACTTCCCTTAAACTTTATATGAGCTTATCTCCAATTAAAAGGGAATTATTTTAGAGTGTATTTAGCATAAAAATAAGCCTGCCTGAGAGCATCTATTTTCCAACTTCTCTTTTACATGTGACCCCTCAAGAGTGGAAAAAGAGATATTAAAGGTTTTAGTGCACTTAACTTGCTAAATTTACTGAATTCCATTCATTAGAATTTTAAGAGTTGGGGCACCTGGGTGGCTCAGTAGGCGGTTAAGCCTCTGCCTTCGGCTCAGGTCATGATCCCAGGGTCCTGGGATCCAGCCCTGCATCTGGCTCTCTGCTCAATGGGGAGCCTGCTTCCCCCTCTCTCTCTGCCTGCCTCTCTGCCTACTTGTGATCTCTGTCAAATGGATAAATAAAATAGTAAAAAAAAAAAAAGGAATTTTAAGTGTTATTATGTGGATCATAAACATCAAGAGGCAAATATCCAAACTAAGTTTTCATGGTTGTTTTTTTATTATTATTATTCCATCAGATCTGCGGTCAGCTATGATCTGTTACCCCAAATAGGGAAACCAAATATTATCTATTTTTTAGGTAATGATGTTGAACTTATGTTAGCTTATTACACTATTTCCCCCATTCCAGCCTTAGGTGGCTTTTTCATCCCCTGGAGAAATCTAAAACCATCACTTTTTTTTTTTTCCCCAAAACCATCACTTTTAACGTCTTAGTAGATTCACCATCAAAACCTCTGCATTACCACTAAGAAATTTATGTCTATTGCCCAAGATTCTGAGACACCTTTGTTCTCTTATGTCGAGGTCTATGGGTTCTTAGGGGAAATCCATGTATTTAAACACATTAACAAATTACATTTTTTTGAATTTTAACCAAGGCTCTCAGTCTACTTGATGTATTGAAATGCTGAGAAGCTGGGAAGTCATACCCAAGAGAACATCAGCGAAATTTCTACCCAAGTTTAATAAAAACAAACAAAAATAGCCAAATGATCTTGAAGCATTCTATAAGACTCTTTGAAAGAGATAGCATAAGAATCCTGAGTTGAAGTCTTAGGATACTTTTTATGTTTGCCTAGTTACAAAATAAGAATGATTATAGTTAACCCATTAAAATATGGCTTCAAGAGGATTTTATTCATGTATAGTTCTATGCAACATATTTCTCTTCCTAAAATAAGCTAGCTAGTGTTGATGTCAGTAGAGAGTAGCTAAATCATTGTAAGAACAACTCTAATTAAGAATGATAGGTTTTAGGAAGCCCCTTGAGAACAGGAAACCTCAGAATAATGTTGAACATATTATTATTTAACTGCCCATAAAGTCATTTCTTAAGGTCCAATAATCAGCATAGGAGAAACTTAAAAGTTCTTTTGAATCTCTTCTATATATGGAAATGTGACCATTATGAGCAACTTGACTAATGTACATACATACTCAAGATCCCACTTAACATTTCTATTTGCTTGTTTTCCTAAAAAGTCTGCCTTTTGCTCAGTATTCAGGTTAAAGTCAAATATTCACATTACTAGAAACTTTATCCCAAGAGCAGAATCTAATCAGGTAGTTCCATTAAAAGATAATAGTCCTAGTTACATATAGAAATGGAATCTGGATGCTTATATATTCCATCATTCTAAGTAACCAGTCTGTTTTATGATAGCTTATCTAATCTTAGGTGGTGGTAGTCATTTAAAAACGATGGGAAGAAAAAACCAAAACCAAACACAGAACTCAAATTCCGCAATGGCTTATCTGACAAATATATATCCGGAGTGTCTTCATACACATTTTTCAATTACTGAAATTTTTAACTGGAATGTGACATGATGGAGAAGAAAATGTAGATACTCAGGACTTCTAACCTTCCTTAATATGTGTTAATTACTACTATTATTATTATTACTATTATTATGATTATAAGAGATCTGCTCTTGAGTTAATACTCATTTCTTCACAAGTAGACATACACATAGAGAGTAGCTAGAGGGACAAGCAAAGTTGAGGGATGGTGTATTAGTTTCCAAAGACATGGTTCTGGAAGCCAGAAGTCTGACATGGGTCTTACAGGGTTAAGACAAGGGTATCAGCTGGGCTGGTTTCATCTGGAGGCTGTAGGACAGAATTCATTTCTTTGCCTTTTCTAACTTTGGGAAGTGACCTGCTTTCTTTGGCTTGTGACCCCTCCCTCATCTCTAATCACTTTCTCCCCGTGCTTTGGTCACACATTGTCCTGTTTCTCCTCTGTCAACAAATCTGCCCCCACCTGCCTCTTTTGATTAATTTCAGGCCCATTGAGATAATCAACATTAATTTCCCCAAGATCCTTAATTTAATCACATATGCAAAGTCTTTTTTGTCACCTAAGGTGATATTCATAGGATCCAGAGATTAGGACCAGGTTATCTTCGGAGCTCATTTTTCAGCCTACCGCACAAGGTTTCACTCTTTACCTTTTAAGAAGAGAGAACCTGAACATGGTTTTTTTGTGTTGATGACAAGCAGCTGGTAGAGGAGAAATGTTGAAGATACGAGAAAATCAGGAAAAAATCGCCAGAGCTAGTCCTTGCAATAGGTAGATGAAAGTGGGATCTAGAGAACAAGCAGAGAGATTATCATTACTGGAAAGGTTAGGACATTATTTTACAGTGAGGAGGAAGAAAGGATGATGGGTAGAGGTGTGGCTGAATTTGTAGTAGGTGTGGTGGTAGGAAACAGAGGGGATTCCTACCTGAGAGCTTCTCCTTTGGCTGTTATACTGGAGGCAGGTCTTTTCCTAAGAATGGAGAGGTGGTAATGAGGTAGGATGTTTTAATGAAAAATGCAAATGAGGGAGCGCCTGGGTGGCTCCGTCAGTTAAGCATCTGCCTTTGGCTTGGGTCATGATCTCAGGGTCCTGGGATTGAGCCCCACGTCCGGCTTTCTGCTCCGCGGGGAGCCTGCTTTCCTCTCTCTCTCTCTGCCTGCTGCTGTGCCTACTTGTGAGCTCTCTCTCTCGGTCAAATAAATAAATAAAATCTTTAAAAAAATGCAAATGAGGAAAAATGATTGTATGGATAATGGGAAAAAGAATTAACTTAGGAAACACAGAAGGCATATTGGTCAGGATAGAGGCCTGATTTCTGTTGAAGACCATGACTATATAGGGTTTCTGAAGTTTTGTTTTGTTTTGTTTTGTTTTTAATAAAAATAGAAGCTTGGTTGTTGTAGAATATTTGCACAGATGGATTGATCCAAGATTTCTAGGCAGAAGCAATGGAAGACTGGAGGAATAAGGGAGTTGAAGTTTTTGACATGATAGGTATTCAATTCTAAGCTATTGGGGGAAAAATTAAGAAATTTAGTGGAGGTAACTGAGTAAGAGATGGAAGGATAGGGGATTGATGGCAGAGAGCAGGAGGCTTATATTTAGATTGTAAGAGTTACTGGAGTTGCAGATGAGTATGGTGAGGGAGTGCACATCTGAGAGGCATCGGTGATGAAGTGTACTAGAGATGAGGAGTACCAGGAGATGAGGGAGTATTGGATTGCTTATTCTTTGCATAGGTATTTAAATCATTTAGGAAGATGGAAAGTCTTGCATTTTGAAGATAGTCCATATAAGTGAGTGATTACAACGTTGGCTGTTGGAGAAGTAATTCCTTGATGAAGAGCCAACAGTCACTTTGCAACTAAGGCGAACAGGCAAGGGGTAAGGTTGATGGACAGATTGTGATTATAGGGAATTTTTGTTATGAAGTACAGTTATAAAGGACGTGATCCAAGAGTCAGGAAGGAAGACTACTGTGGGAAATTTGATTATAGAAGAGGAATCAGAGAATTTTTATGGGATAATATATTGGGGGAAGAGAGATCACATACAACTTCATACCATGCAGCAAGCATCAGTTATGGTACTTTTGGCTGAAAATAACAGCAAATCCTCCCAACAGTGGTTATAACAATATGAATATTTCTTATCCCATATAAATAGACATCTAGAGTTTCTTCAGTTTCAGCAGCTCAATAATGGTAGGATTCACGTTCTTTCCATCTTCCTGCACAGGAATCCTTTTTATCTTGGTTTTTCTTTTTTTCAAGACTGTCCCTTAGGATCATAAGATTAAAGGGAACAAACATTAAATTTCCAAAACACAACACCCAGTGGAAGGTAAAGGAAATTATTTTACCTTTTTTTTTTTTTTAAGGGGCGAATAAAGCCCTCACAGAAACTACATTGCTGGCATCACCCAAAATACAGGTGGCCAAAATTACATTATCTGCCCATGACTAAACTCATGATTTGGCAAGGTTAGAGAGACCACCATGATTAGCTGGGAACAAGCCAGATATCCAGAGATGTCTGCACACACAGACAAGTGGCCTCCTCTAAGTGAGAAAGAAGAGCGATGGATTTATTTAGGCTGTTCATATAATGTCTGTCACTGGTAGTGGCCAAGGATGAAAAAACTGGAAGCATGGAAATTTGCATCACATTTGTGTCTGTTGGTAACTGTGTGGCCTTGAGCAATTATATTCTCCTCACCTGTAGAATTTTATCTTAACTCTTGCAAAGTGCCTAGTCCACAAAAAGTACTAGATACCAGCTGCTGGTGCTTCCTTTTTTTTTTTTTTTTTTTTTGATGCTTGACATAAGTATTTTGAGGCAAGGTAAAAAAAAAGAAAAAAATCCCCACTTCTCTTTTACTTTTCTGTCCCATGTCTGACTATAAAACTTTTCTGTCCCATGTCTGACTATAAAAATAAATGGAAGAGGAGATTATGGGAATAAGAAGTGAAGACTGGGTATGGGTCTCTCCAAGTCCCAAGATCTTAATTTTTATTAACACTCTTTTCGAATAGTCTCAATATTCTGTATGAAAGTCAAAGAACTTTAGAGATTTATCACATAAGGATTTCATTTTCCTTCCAAATTTAGCTGAGCACGTAAAATAATGGAACAGAAATTGATCACAGGAACATATAATTTTGGCTGTAAAATGTGCCCTAGTAGTTATTTAATCTAAACCATTTATTTTCAGACAGAAATTATGGGTGTTTGTGATACACTTGAAGTCATGAGGATGAAGGTTGGAACTTGCAGTCAAGGATTCCTTTTCAGTCCACCATACCTCTCTGAAAAGCTCACTTTTTTGCCATTAAAAATGCAATATTTTATTGAAAAAAGTTGCATTTCTTTAGTACTAAAAATTCTCTGTATATCTAATAAATTACATTATATGTCACCTCATATGTACAATTGAGCCTCGAGCAGTGTGGCAGTTTTGGAGTGCTGATCCCCTGCACAGTCAAAAATGCACATGTAAGTTTTGACTTCTCCCAAACTTAACTACTATTAGCCTGCTATTGGCTGGTAGCCCCACTGATAACATAGTGGATTAATACATATTTTGCATGTTACATGTATTATTTTATACTGTATTCTTACAAGTAAATGAGAAAAAAGAAAATGTTATTATGGAAATCACAACAGAAAATATATTTACAGTACTATAATGTTTTTATATATAAAAAATCTGGATATAACTGGACCTATGCAGTTTAAACCTGTATTGTTCAAGAGTCAACTGTACTACATATATGCATACGTAGTGTGTGTATTATATATGTATTTATATACTATTATCTGAGAACTTGAGCGAGTTACTTGGCCTCTGTTTCCTCAGTGGGCGCATTGCAGATATAAGATACTAATAATCCTCACGAGAATTCTTGAAAGGTGATTATCGCTGAAAATGCATCTTATTTCAGATATACTCTGGAATAGGTTGGCTTTTGTAGGTTACTGTGTTAACAGAATCAGCATATTCTATATTATCTTTGAGAGAAAAAAGTCTATGAAAAATATATTCTGAGTTTCTCAAAACTGATTTATAAGCTCATTTCTGGAAAACAGTACTTATGAGAAGGAAATTGCTACTAATTAAATATAAAACAAACTTCAGAATACATTACAAGCAAATTATTTGGATGGGTTAGTTAGAAATTATGTCTTAAACTATACCTGTCACTGGTGATAATTGATTTTTTGCTCTAATGTGTCATACCTTATGTTGGACAAAATTGATGATATCTCTGATCAGGCTGTGAACTTCTTTCCTATTTCTTTTCCTGCAAACTGTGCAAATCACTTCCTTTTGACCTACTAACATGTTCTTTCTTTCTTTTTTTTTTTTTTAAGATTTTATTTATTTGACAGACAGAGATCACAAGTAGGCAGAGAGGCAGGCAGAGAGAGAAGGGGAAGGAGGCTCCCTGCTGAGCAGAGAGCCCGATGTGGGGCTCGATCCCAGTACCTTGAGATCATGAGCTGAGCCTAGGGCAGAGGCTTAACCCACTAAGCCACCCAGGAGCCCCTGACATGTTTTTTGAAGGGACTCTTTTTGGCATTGAAAGGAATTATTATTTTTTTGCTATATCTATCTTCAAACGCGGCTTTGCTGCTTTATAACTCCCCTTTAAACAACAGAGGTAAATAATACTTAACGGACATACGAAACTATTTTTTTTTAAGATTTTTTTATTTATTTATCTGAGAGACAGAGATCACAAGCAGGCAGAGAGGCAGGCAGAGAGAGGAGGGGAAGCAGGCTCCCCACTGAGCAGAGAGCCGGATGCGGGGCTCGATCCCAGGACCCCGGGATCATGACCTGAGCCGAAGGCAGAGGCATAATCCACTGAGCCACTCAGGTGCCCGCATACGAAACTATTTAATAAGAGATTAAGAAATTTGAGTTAAAATTCCCTACGATTTTGGAGAAATCTGAAAGCACATTAGGCAACCAAAAGACGTGCAAGGATTTCATCAGCTTATATTCCTAAAAGGATGTAGAATTAAGAAAAAGTTACATTAAAATTGTCAAGCTACTGAACATAAATTTTCTCTTAGAACAAGTGTGTTTTCCATATTAAACTCCCTTTTAAATGTATCCAGGATTCTGTAGGATCCCTTTCGCTTTTTATCTTCCCTCTCTATATAAATATGCTACGGTTTCTCCTATCTTCGGTCCTTCTTCTAAGTCTTATTGTTTGTTCCAGCTACTTCCTCTTCTTTTTCACTTCCAGACTTTCTCAGCGAACAATGGGGAGAGCTTTGCTTCTGTTTCTCCAACAGCCCTTCTTCCCCAGACTCCTCAGGATTGCTGCTGGAAGTTGCTTCCCCTAGGCTTCCGGACCTCCTCGGTGTTAAGTAGAATGGTTTCCTCTGGTTCCATATCTCCCTGTCCTGTGGGTACCACTGAGCCCCCACCCCCCGTCTGAACACTTGTTAGGTGGCTGATGCTCTGCCCCCTCACTCTCCTCGCCCTTTTGCTGTCCCTCTGATACTCCGCCCCCTCTTTCTCCTATTCCCCTCCACCCTCTCGTCTCTTAAACATCGTTGTCTTATCCTTTTCAAGCCTACCCTAACTTCTCTTGAAGCACTCTTTCGGGCATACCTCATTCGTTCAGGACTTAAACTTTGACCCTGGAAAATGATTCCCACTGACTGATGATCTCCATCTTCTCTCAAAGGTCCACTTTCCCAGTCACTTGCCTAGCATTTCTGCTTGATGAGCCTGCCGCCCACTTGACTTCCACACGCCTGGGACGAAGCAGCTTTCCCCCTTACAAAACTCCTTAGCCTCTTGATTTCCCTGTTATCTTCCAATGACTCCGAAATTCTCACTTTACAAAGGCTTGAAACCTAACAACCATTGTTTTGCTCTGCCTGCCTTCTCAAGCCTCATATCCCTTCAATCTTGGTGCTTCTGTGAATTGTGTCTTGACAATATCGCTTGCATTTAATCCTTTTCTTCTGCAAGCTATTTTACTCTAGGTCCTTATTCGATAATATTTGTCTTATGGCAGCAACCCTTCAGTTCCTATCCTCCATCTCATCGTTCACTCCAATTCTTATCCCCTCCATCCCTCTAAAGGCAAATTCATCTTTCTAAAGTACCACTCTGATTATGCCATCATAAACAAAATCTGAGATGACTCCTTTGTTACAAAAAAAAAAAATCTCTTTAGTCCCTCATTAAAGACTCTTGCCTACGTAAAAGCAGCTTATCTTCCTGTTCTTATCTATCTTCTCGAAGGGACCTTTGGCTCCAGCTAATTGGATCAGTCACCACGTTCCTGAAATGCTGATGCTCTTGTTGGCATCCTTCCCAGAAGGCCCTTTACACTGTGCACGACGAGCTCAGCCTGTAATCCGGAGCTCAGTGCTCCCTTCCTCTGCAAAGCCTTCCTTGAACACCTGGCATGAAGTAATCTTTGCGTCCATAAACTTTGATGGTGTTTATTAACTGATCAATTCATTTTGTAGAGATGTGCACTAACCTGACAACCTTGAAGTGTTTCTAGAAATGTATTTTCTTTTTTTAAAGATTTTATTTATTTATTTGACAGAAGAGATCACAAGTAGGCAGAGAGGCAGACAGAGAGAGAGGAGGAAGCAGGCTCCCCAGTGAGCAGGGAGCCCGATGCGGGGCTCGATCCCAGGACCCCGGGATCATGACCTGAGCCGAAGGCAGAGGCTTTAACTCACTGAGCCACCCAGGCACCCCTAGAAATGTATTTTCAAGCACTGAATCTGTTTTCAGTTGAACTATAGATGCTCATAGTTCTATTCGCTTAATTAGAATAAAAGATCTCAAAGACCAGGGCCATGTTCATTCATTAAACTTGTACTGTTTTATAGGAAGTCAAAAGGTAGGGAGCTGAATCAAACACGATCCTGTCTATAAATTATGTCACTCTGGGGAGACAGACTGGTAGATAAATAATTGCTGACAGTTGTCTGAAATGTTGTAAGTGAAGTATGTGTGGATACAGTTAGGACAAAAAGGAGAGATGACCAACACTCTGGGGAGTGTTTAGGAAAGATCACTCTGCGAGGCGAATCTGGAAAGGGTAGTACTTAATATGATTCCTTCTTTTGTATCATGTTCTGTTCTTATAAAGTGCTTTGAGCATTCCAAAGGAAGGGAAGGCCCTAAGTGGGTGAGAAAAAAAATACCACAAGAAAGCAAACCCCCTGATCTGTACATTTTCCAGTCAGATAAGATCCAGAAATTCCACTACTGGGTATTTACCCAAAGAAAACAAAAACAGTAATTCAAAAAGGCATATGTATCCCCCTGTTTATTGTAGCATTATTTGCAATAGCCAAATTATGGAAGCAACCCAAGTGTCCATCCATGGATGGATACAGAAGATGAAGTATATATGCACGATGGAATATTACTCGGTAATATACAAAATGAGTTCATGCCATTTGCAGCAACATGGATAGAGGGTAAAATGCTGATTGAAATAAGTCAGAGAAAGACAAATACCATATGTTTTACTCGTATGTGGAGTTAAGAATCAAAACAAATGAATAAAGAAGCAAGACACCAAAAAACAGACTCAAATACAGAGAAGAAGCAGGTCGTTGCCATAGGGGAGGGCAGTGGGGGGAATGGGTGAAGTAGATAGAGGGGATTAAGAGTACTCTTGTGGTGATGGGCATTGAGTCATGTATAGAATTACTGAGTCAGGGACACCTGGATGGCTCAGTCGAGCATCTGCCTTCCGCTTAGGTCATGATCTGAGGGATCAAGTCTTGCATCAGGCTCCCTGGTCAGCAGGGAGCCTGCTTCTCCCTCTGCCTGCTTGTGCTCTTTCTTTCTCTCTCTGACAAATAAATAAATAAAACCTTAAAAAAAAAAGAGAATTGTTGACTCATATTGTGTACCTTGAACTAATATAACATTATATGTTAATTATACCCTAGTAAGAAATATGAAATAAGATAGATTACATAAAAGTTCAAGTAATGTTTTTAAAGATTTTATTTATTTATTTGACAGAGAGAGAGAGATCACAAGTAGGCAGAGAGGCAGGCAGAGAGATCAATGCAGGGCTTGATCCCAGGACCCTGAGATCATGACCTGAGCAGAAGGCAGAGGCTTAACCCACTGAGCCACTCAGGCGCCCAAAAGTTCAAGAAATTTTTAAGAACAAAGTAAGCTGTCCAGTTTGACTGGAGCAGTGGTGTTTTATTGGTGGTTATAAAAATTAAAGTAAAAAATGATGTAACATAGATAATATAGATTTAATTCACAGTATTTGCCTATTCCTATGTAAAGTGCCTTTCATTCATGCTTGTCCTTCTATAGGCAACTGTTAACATAAAAGCCTTAGGTATATTGTTTGAATTTTAGGTTGGGGGAAAACATTACTTGACTTCGGGTTTCTAGATTCATAAATTACAAACTCTACTTGACGGCTTCATCTTCATGTAGTGATCATGAAACAGTCTTAAGGTGATTTACTTGTTTCTTTATTACTTTTGGATATAGAAAGTTCTCTTCAACAGTTTTCAAGAAACTGAAGGAATGTAGGATGATAAGAAGCAGTGTTGTTTGTGTGTTGGAGAGGATGTGGAGAAAGGGGAACCCTCTGGTGGGAATGCAAGTTGGTGCAACCACTTTGGAGAACAGTGTGGAGATTCCTCAAGAAATTAAAAACAGAGCTTCCCTATGACCCTGCAATTGCACTACTGGATATTTACACCAAAGATACAAATGTAGTGAAAAGAAGGGCCATCTGTACCCCAATGTTTATAGCAGCAATGGCCACGGTCGCCAAACTGTGGAAAGAACCAAGATGCCCTTCAATGGACGAATGGATAAGGAAGATGTGGTCCATACACTATGGAGTATTATGCCTCCATCGGAAAGGATGAATACCCAACTTTTGTAGCAACATGGACGGGACTGGAAGAGATGATGCTGAGTGAAATAAGTCAAGCAGAGAGGGTCAATTATCATATGGTTTCACTTATTTGTGGAGCATAACAAATAATATGGAGGACAAGGGTAGATGGAGAGGAGAAGGGAGTTGAGGGAAATTGGAAGGGGAGGTGAACCATGAGAGACTATGGACTCTGAAAAACAACCTGAGGGTTTTGAAGGGGTGGGGGGTGGGACGTTGGGGGAGCCAGGTGGTGGGTATTATGGAGGGCACGTATTGCATGGAGCACTGGGTGTGGTGTATAAACAGTGAATTCTGTTACACTGAAAAGAAAGAAATAAAAAAAAAGAAGCAGTGTTGTTTAAGGTAGGAGATATAAGCTTCCAGTTATGGAATGAATATGTGATGGAGATGAAAGGTACAGCGTAAGTCAATGGTATTGTAGTATTTTGTGTGGTGACAGATGGTAACCACACTTGTGGGGAACGTAGCATAATGATTAGGGTTGTCGAATCATTATGTTGTACACCTGAAACTGATGTAGTTCTGTGTCAACTAAACTTTAATAAAAAACAAAAAATTAAAATAAATAAATAAAGGTGGGAGTAAGTAGCTAGTATACCTGGTCATGGTTGGACAAATTAATAATTCTGGCCACACAGATTTCTGTTTTCTCATATATGATAAATCTAAAGATAAGACAACAAGAAAATGATAAATATTTTTATTGTGAGTCACCTAAATAGAGTCCCCAAGATAATTTTGTTGAATAAGGAAAACTTTAGTTTTGTAGCAAAGTCTATGTAAAAACCTAAAGTAGGCAGAACAAATCAGTTTGAATTTTGTTTGTATAGTATGTAAGTAAACTGCAAAATTAATTGTTTTTCTTATTTTAAAATCAATGTCATTTTTTAGATAAGAAATGGAAAAGAGAATATTGATTCTTAGATGGAAAGATAAATGACTGGCCCTGAAGCACTGTTCATCTTGCATGTGATGTTTTCGCTACATCACATGCATGTTGCAAATGACTCTCCTGATGGTAGGCCTTACAAGATCTTGGCAATTCATTTATTCTCTCCTTTACTGGCTCTCAGTTTTCATCATTTGCTGCAAGAACTACAAGATATATACTAATACTACATTTCTCTATTAAAAAAAGAAAACAGTCAAACCGTAGCCCATTTAGGTTTTAAGTAGCCTATGGCATTTGCATGAAGAGTCAACGTGCTTTTTACGGTATAGGTAAATTCATGAACTCAAGACAATGTTTTCCCAAAGTCCTGTATGTTCTATTTGAGTTGAAACTGATAAAAACATCTGTAACAAAATTGCAGTTCTGTCCAGGAGTTTGGACACTCAAGCTTGGTGCTGGTACAGTTGAGTAAGACAAATAAGTCCCATCACCATAGATTGTGTTACTCTGGTGACAATGGAGATGGAAGGCAAAAGACTGTTTACGAACTTTTCAAATATGCATTTATATTTGAATTTTGATTTGAATACTTACAACAAGCAAATATTATTTCTGAGAACATAACAGAATACAGACTTCTAAAAACGGGACTGAGGCAGAGTGTAACAGAAGCAAGAAGTCTTCAGGGTTGGACAGACATGAGTTTTGTGTTTCAGTACAGCTTTGTACCAGCACAGTGACACTTCCCAGGTTCTTTTTAACTTCCCTCATCTCTGAGTGATATTAGTAGTTAATTCTCACAATTTTGGAATATACGTAAGTGTCTGGCAATTATACTTCAATAAAAAATTTAAAGAAAGAAAATACTTACGAAATATTTCTGTCGGCAATGCTTTTATTTAGGTAAGTATTTTCAGGGATGAAATATGACATTTGGAATCCTCCTTTGTATTGAGATTTTGATCCAGGATCTTCAATTGTGAAATTGTTATCCAGTTGATTATGTGACATTTTCATACTAGAGTGTTGTCTTTCTTTCTTTTTTTTTTTTAAAGATTTTATTTATTTATTTGACAGACAGAGATCACAAGTAGGCAGAGAGGCAGGCAGAGAGAGAGGAGGAAGCAGGCTTCCTGCTGAGCAGAGAGCCCGATGTGGGGCTCGATCCCAGGACCCTGGGATCATGAACTGAGCCGAAGGCAGAGGCTTTAACCCACTGAGCCACCCAGGCGCCCCTAGAGTGTTGTCTTTCTGATTCTTACCTGGACCCCTATTAGCCTCATGAATTGCCCCCTGTGGGAAAAGAGGAAGGCACATCCCTAATTATTTTAATCGGGTATAAAGAATGAAAACTGAAACTGCATGAATGAATGAACCTTTTAGGAGCACAGTAAGTGAATATAGAAAGAGCATTTTTTAATACTGTTGACCCTACTGGCTTGATATTTTGTATACCTAGTTATATTGTCATGCTTTCTTACTGAAAAAAAGCAAGAGTGACATGAGGCTAAATAGAGAAATGATTCTGCCGTGAAAAATGTTCCACCTGTCTGTATCCTCCTTTTTCAAAGGTGTTACCAAAAAGGGGAAAAAAATCCCACAAATTTTCTGGATTGCAGTGTGTGTTTCTCTTCTGTTGTGTAATTGCAGCGGTTGAGCATGATTTTTCCTGGATGCTGAGAATGGTAAGCAGGGCAGTTTCACAAACACTTGAATGATCCCCGTCAGGGAAGTGAAGGCAATGAATCATGGGGCTCAGGTAGTTCCGACGCTGGCAGAAGTTCATTCAGGCTTGGCCTTGAGCTAACATTTATTAATTTTGTGTCCTTTGGCAAGTTACAATTCTCCAACAGTGTCGCTTCACCTGTGAAGTGAACGGATGATGATCTTTGTTCTACCTTGCTGGGTTGTTGTGAAGATTAAATGTAATCACAGATGATTAAATATAAAGAACACTCTTGAGTTATGGACAGGTGTTTGAGGTCTCTTCTGTTCCGGCCTCTTTCACATGGATCTGGTTTTGTGGGTGCAGTAGGGTAGACAGTTCGTTATGCCCAGTGACAAAGGAGATACAGAGGGAAAAGTATGTTTAGCAACATCCTGAATGTCCATTTATTTTTTAATTTTGCTTATAATATTTATAATAAGCAAATGTTATTTCTGGGAATGGAAGGGCATATGGAATCCCAGAAGGGGGGCTGAGGTGGAGGGAGTGGAAGAGACGCTAGAGGGATTTGGGGTATGAGAGACATGGGTTTGTATCCCACGCTAGCCTTTACAAGCTCCATGACCTGCCTACGTTTTTTCGATTTCTGCCATGTCTAATGATATTGATAGTTCCTGAACTCAGGAATATCATGGAGAGAATTTCCATTTCTGACTTACTCTGCTTTGCTCTCTATCCACCTTGGCTCATTCCCACCCACGTGACTGGCAGGACATTTGTGACGTTTGTGATGTGGTTGCACATAGCAGTAATGAAGACCAAAAAGACAACCATGATAAGCTAAGTTTTGTAGTTGTATCTCACACATCACACGGTGAGGCTCCCTGTCTAGCTAGCTTCAGCATTTAGAATTCATGGGACTCCACCCTTTTCTAGCTCATTACGCTCATACCTTGTTGGAGGTAACACTGGTTGCCAGGAGCAACACAGAAAACCCAAGGGCTAGAGACATGCTGGTGGAATACTAGTGAGACTCCTACTGAATTTTTCACGTTTTTAGATCCCTTAGCAAAAGATGATTTATGGGAACTTTAACCAGTCTTAAACTATAGATGTATATTAGCATTTATGCCTTCAGAACTGACTTTAAGATTTGGAGATTTGGTACAGGAACTTGTGAGCCCCCCTCCCCCCCCACACATGTGCGCTCACAAGCGAATGGTTTACCTTGGATAAAAAGAAACCAATTTCTATAGAGTTGGCCTTCTCAGTTAAGTAATTTTCCCAAGTGAAATTTGAAAGCTTGTCTTGAGTCCTTTGAAACCTGGAGAAAGGGAAGTATATAGTTCATAGCAAATATGCCATTTAATCTGAAGGTGATGTCATTCTTCTTTATAAATCCTCCTTTAAAAAAAAAAAAGTAGGCTCCAGGGTCCCTCCGTGGCTCACTCGGTTAAGCATCTGCCTTCAGCTCAGGTCATGATCTCAGAGCCCTGGGTTCCAGCCCCACATCAGGTTCCTTGCTCAATGGGGAGTTTGCTTCTCATTCTGCCCTCTGGCCCTCCCCCTGTTCACTCTTTCTCTCACTTTCTATCGTAAATAAATAAATAAATAAAATACTTTTTAAAATATAAAGTAGACTCCATGAGGAGCCCAACACAGGCTTGAATTAGTAGCCCTGAGATCAAGACCTGAGCTGAGATCAAGAGTTGAGCGTTTAACCAACTGAGCCACCCAAGTGCCCCCCCCCCCAATTTATTTTTCTAATTGGTGCTTTGAGTTTCACCATGTGACTGGTTTGGTAGAGAAAAAGAGAGTACTGTGCTTTTAAAAATGCTTGCTTTATTCTACCCAAATGAAAATAAAAAAAGAAAAAAATTTCCTCCCAGAGGTTTGATACTTTTCAACAAAGGCTTCATAACCATCATTTATTTCTTAATTGAGGGTTATTTTTTCTAAAGCTAGCAAAGCATATCCTTTGTTTTCCTGGGAGATCGTTTTTATACTAATTACTAATTTCTACTTTAATATTATTGGCAGGTATTAGCAAACTTAGATTTCAGTAACAAAATCCATGTAGAGGGGTATAAGCTGTTTTATTTTTATTTATGAGGATGACCTGTTAACTTACTTTCTAGTCTTAATGGAGGCCATAATTTCCTTCCTGCTCTCCTTCCTGGCTGAAAATCATAATTAGTTATAACTCTAAGTATTGCAGAGTGACAGTGATTTTGAGAACACATGCATCATTCCAATCGCATAAATAATGGACCTGCTCAATTTTATTACACAAATTTAAAAGTTTAAAAAATGGAACATTAGACAGAAATAAATTCTGTGTTTAATAGGTATTAAATCACTTTAATGGTTGAGAGAATTACATCTATGATCTAGACTGAAAGTGAACTTCAGAGTTTTACTGTTATCCCTAGCTAACAAAATGCAGATTAAAACACACACACATACACACACACCACACGCAGACCCCTAACATTGTGGTTGGCTGAACATGGCAATCATTCCAGAAGCATTTCTTAAATGAATGAAAAAATGAATGGATGAATGAATGAATGTGAAAATTCTGTTAAATTTTTGGCAAAATTAAAAAAATTAGGGCATTATTTCTGTTTACATATTCATTTCCAGAAATTTACAAAGGTTTGGTGAGCTAGTTTGGGCAGAGGAAGGTCATAAACTGTTTTAAATAGTTATATTATAAAAGAAGATTCAAATTACTTTTTGTGTTTAAAGTTATATTTCGGGCGCCTGGGTGGCTCAGTGGGTTAAAGCCTCTGCCTTCGGCTCAGGTCATGATCCCAGAGTCCTGGGATCGAGCCCCGGGCTCTCTACTCAGCAGGGAGCCTGCTTCCTCCTCTCTCTCTGCCTGCCTCTCTGCCTACTTGTGATCTCTCTCTCTCTCTCTCTGTCAAATAAATTAAAAAAAAATTAAAAAATAAAGTTATATTTCATGTGAACTGCACATTGTGTAGAAATTCCACCAGCCCGCTAGCCCATGCTTTCCCCTAATACCCAAATTTGACTCTAGATCTAGTACCTCAACAAGGAAGCACAGTAGAGAAGAAGGAACAGGAGTCATAGAGTCGCACTGGTCTTGAGACTGTAATTTAGCTGTGCAATATTGAGCTTGATGCTTCTTTCATGCTCAGTATTCTGTGTTTAACTATGTCTGACTGGTGAAGAGACTGACAGTTAGTAGCCTCTTAGTGGTTGTGGTAATGGTTGTTACTGTTATTCTTTTTGTTTGTTTGTTTGTTTTGTTACTGTTATTCTTGAGTATCTTTTAATGATTCTTTTTAGGGCATAAATTTAATAATATCTAAGGGGGAATTATAGATATTTGCCATTGTTATGCATTCATTTGAATTATTTTTATTTCAAAGTATAATAGTTCTTGCCATAAGGTTTTTATATGTATATATACTCCAGATTAATATGATATTTTACAAAACTTTCATTTCTTGACAAATTTTTAATAGCTTCCAATCAGAATGAGTGCAATGTGATAGATTAGAACAAAGATTTCTTGAAGAACTGGTGAAATTTAGTATCTATGTTTATCATATCTTAGAATTATGAGAAAGTCAAGTCAAGTTTTCCCTTACTTGTTGAAATATAAAATATGAGTTTAATGAAAAATATATTACTGTTCTTCTTTCATGATTTGACATTGTTATGGATTGAGTGTCAGAGCCCCCCTGCCTCCCGCCAAATTCATATATTGAAA
Organism: Martes martes; assembly: GCF_963455335.1. Lineage (NCBI taxonomy): Eukaryota > Metazoa > Chordata > Mammalia > Carnivora > Mustelidae > Martes > Martes martes. The sequence continues at coordinate 21,197,436 of NC_137889.1, read as the reverse complement.
CTCTAACCCCCAATGTAATGGTTTTTGGAGATGGGCCTTTGGAGGTGTGGTAATTAGGCTTAGATAAGGTCATGAGAGTGTGTTCCCGCAGGATATGATTAGTGTCTTTATAAGAGAGGAGGAGAGACCTAAGCTCTCTCTCTCTCTCTCTGTCTCACTCTCTCTCTGTCTCTCCGCCATGTGAAGACACAGAGAGAAGGCAGTTGTTGGCAAGCCAGGAAGAAAGATCTCACCAGGAATCAAACCTGTTGGTACCTTCATCTTGGACTCCCAGCTTCCAGAACTATGAAAAATAGATATCTCTTATTTAAGCCATTTAGTCTATAGTATTTAGTTATGTCAGTTTGAGCAGACTGATGCAAACATAAAAGTATATTTTGGTGTAAAAAATGTAAATAGGTTAAGATTTTGAGGCAAATTTACTTAGTTT